>NC_133050.1:6980000-7587500 GCF_048771995.1 Taeniopygia guttata | reverse complement strand
TGGAATAACCTGGGATAGTGGGAGTGTTCCTTGCCCATGAATCCGGATGATTCCACTCAAAACATTCCAAAATTTCAGGATAAATGTAAAGAATCTTCGCCTGGACCTATGTCCTTTATCCCATATTTTATTTTATTTTATTTATTTTATTTTATTTTATTTTATATTTTCGTTCCTTTCCCATTAAAATTATTCTGCATTATCACAGTGGTTTCCTGGTTTTCTTTTCCAGGGAAATTCTCCTAACTGGGAAATCTGGATAAATTCCAAATCCCTGAGGTTTTTTTGGAGCCAGGGAGGTTTGAGAGCCGCCCTTGAACGAAAGGAATTTTGGAATTCCCAACCAACCTCAGGGTGGGCTCCTCCTCCTGGGACCAGCCCAAATCCGGGGATTCCCTTCAGAGGGAAAAGGGATTGTGGAAAATTTGTCAGGGGTGTTAAAACAGCTCCTAAACATCCAGAAGGAAGAATCCCAACCTCTGAGGAGGCTTTTCCGTGTTTTTGCTGGATTTCACTTTCTTTGTGCCCACCCTCCTCATCCGGGCAGGAAATGGGAAGTTTTTCCACGCTCCCAAATCCCCGCAAACCTGTTCCTGCTGAAACAATCCCCTCAAACATTCCCCACCTATCTACATTTAAATTTTTCACTTTATGGGAAAAAAGATTCCGTTTATTTATGGCAGTTCCCATAAATCCCTTTGTTCACCCCATTTGCGTGCGCCCCACTTTCCCTGTCCTGTTCCCGCTCCCGATCCCCATCCCGGCGGAGATGGAACGATCCCAAGGGTGGTGTAACGATCCCGGTATCTCGGCGGATCAGCCCGTGAGCCGTGGGCAGCTCAGGGATCCCACATTTCTTGTTTGGCTCTTGGGGAAAAGGTTGGGAAAACTCGGGCAATGAGGTCGCGGGCGGGCCCCAGGACCTCGGGGTTGACTCATCGGCTCCAGCGGCTCCACCCCATCCAGCTCCAGGCCTTGGACAATCTCCAGTTCCACCGGGGCTCGGGAAGAGGAGGAATGGGAATTCTTCCTTTTTTAGGTTTTTGGGGTTTTTTTTTCCTTAAAGGAAGATCCCAAAGCTGTTGAGGTTGGAAGAGTCCAAGCCGTGCCTGATCCCAGACCAGTGTCCCGGAATTCCTCGGACACCTCCAGGGGTGGCCACTCCAAAACCTCCCCAGGCAGCAGCTTCCATGGCCTTTTCCCTTTTCCAGGAGGGATTTTCCCAATTTTTCCACCTTGAGCCACCCCTGGCACAGCTCGAGGTCATTTCCTCTTGTCCTGGCCCTGTTCCTTGAGGTCAGATCCCAAATACCCCCTGGAAGAGCCCAAAATTCCCCCCTGGAATCTCCTCACTGAGGCGTTTTGGAGAAGAACCACCGGCTTTCCCACCAAGAACTCAGAGCTGGATCCCTTTTGGATCAAACTCATCCTTTTTGGGTCCAGCTGATCAGAACTTTTTCCCCACAGATCTTGTTTGGGTCCATTCCATGTTTTTTTTTTCCCCATCAGTATTTCGAACAACCCTCAGCATTCTCCACTCATCTGCCTAAGATTATTATTATTATTGTTATTGTTATTGTTATTATTATTATTATTATTATTATTATTATTATTATTATTATTATTATTTGCAGCCTAGAAAACCCAGGGTGCATCAGGAAACCCTGGATTTTTCTGCCAATTTGGCTTTTTTCCCTGCTTTTTCCCCCTTTTCCCACCTCCCACAAGCCCATCCCACCTGTTTCTCTCCCAGTGCTTCCATATTTTTTATGGCTTTGCACGGGGAGCTCGGCTGTTCCTCCTCTTCTGATCTTCACGGAGTCCTGGGATGGTTTGGGATGGAAGGGACCTCCAGGATGATCCAGATCCCTCATTCCCTTTCTGATATCCCATCCCAACAACTCCTCCTCGCAGCCCTTTCCCTTTCCCCTCTCCTGGCCCAGTAAAATCCTCATTTATTGGGGCAATCTGGTGCCCAAAAGTGCCCCGACCTGCCCAAGGGTTCTCCGTGCAGAGGGTGGATCTGAGGCGGGTGCACACCCAGGCATTAATAGGGTTATTCCCAATAACCTGTCATTATATTCCCAATATTGCACGGCAGCAAAATTTGGGATGAGGTCAGGGAGACCAAGGCTTGGCGCAGGCCCAGGGGAAGGGACAGGTCTCCTTTTCCTCCTGAAATCCCATTTTCAGGCCCAAGAATCATAAAACCATGGAATGCTTTGGGTTAGGAAGGTCCTTAAAAATCATCTTATTCCAACTCCTTTCTGTTATCCCAGGATGCTCCAACCTGGCCCTGGACAATTCCTGGGATGTGGTGGCCACAGCTTCTCTGGGAAATCCATTCCAGGGCCTCCCCACCCTCATAGGGAACCATTTCTTCCCTTAACCCAACCTAAATTTCCCCTTTTTCTGCTTGAACCCATCCCCCTTTTCCCATAACCACAATTCTGGTGAATTCCAGGGGCAAGGAGAGCACTGGAATTTCTGACAGATTTTATTCAAGCTGAACCTTTGGTCCTGTTGAGCTGGACTAATCAGTGCTGTACAAATAGTGGCAGCTGGAAAAAAAATCCAATATTTCCTCTGGATAACAAAATTTTGTGCTTTTGTCTCTGGGAAAATTTCCTTTTCTCTCCTTAAATCCAACTATAAATTCATTTTACAGGATTCTGTGCTGCCAGCTCCAGGTTTAATCCATGAAGGAACTCAGAGGAAGCTGCCAGATTTTCTTGCTGAGATGAGCAGCTTTAATGAGGCAATGAAGGCAAATGAAGATTTAATTAATATCTTTCTCATTAATGGATGATTAAATTGGATCTTAGCACCACGCCTCGCTGAGCCATGGGGCGATACAGGAATGGGAATTCGCTCCGTGGCGTTGGCTCATTCCACAGGCACTAATGAAATAGTAAAATTAATTATTTGCAAGGGTGGAACTTCTAAAATGCCCCAAATAACCCCAAATTTCTCCCATGAGCACCCACCCTCCTGAGGAGCAGGAGCCCTTTAGAAGCCCAGGATCCCGGAGGTTGGGAAAGAATTCCGAGGTCATCGAGTCCAAGCTGTGTCCAATCCCCACCTGGACACCCAGAAAAATGTCCAGGAATTCCTTGGACACCTCTGGAACTCCAAACCTCTCTGGGCAGCCCCTTCCAAAGCCTTTTCTGTTTTCCAGGAGGAATTTCCCTAAATTTCCCACCCTGAGCCACCCCTGGCACAGCTCAAGGCCGTTCACTCTTGTCCTGTCCCGTTCCCTGGAACCAGATCCCAAATCCCACATGGAAGAGCCCAAAATTCCCCCTGGATCCCCCTTTTCTCCTGGCTGAGCTGCCCCAACTCCCTCAGGATTCTCCATTCCCTTCTCCAGCTGCTCCAGCCCCGTTCCCATCCCTGGCCATGCTCCAGGTCCTCAGTGAAGGTCAAAAATCTCCTTCTCCTCAATCTTCTGGGGGTTTGGGGTTGGGCTGCGCCATATCAGATCTCATTCACCTGCTTTGCCCACACCTGGGGCTCCAGGACCTCAAAAATAACCCCAGATGAGACTCTGGGGACTCTCAGGACTCAAAAAAACTCCCAGATGAGACTTTGGGGATTTTCAGGACTCAAAAAAACTCCCAGATGAGACTCTGGGGACCCTCAGGACTCAAAAAAAACTCCCAGATGAGACTTTGGGGACTTTCAGGACTCAAAAAAACCTCCCAGATGAGCTCCAGGACCTCAAAAAACCCTCAAAAAAAACCCCCAGATGAGACTCTGGGGACTCTTGGGGGGATGGTTCTGTGCCTGATCCCTGGTGTTCCCTTCCACCTCAGGATATTCCGAGATCCTGGGAAGTCCTGGAGGTGACCCTGACCTGGGGAAGGTGTTTGGGTGGTGGCCCCAGAGGGAAACCTGGCCCAGCTTTTAGACAGACCCAAATCACGCCCAGGCACTGCAGGCTTCCCCCCCAGGGGCTGCAATTCCACCTTCCCTGGAGTTTTATGCAGGGAATTACAGACCATTAGCTGGGTTTTGTTTCCAAGATGAAAGATTCCCAGGAAATTGGGCTGCCGTCATTATTCCCCGAGCTCCCAGCAAAATCTCGCTGGGCGGTGGGGAAGAATTCTGCAGTTCCGGAGTTATTTGTGTGTTTCATTCTTTAATCACCGCCTTTCGTGGTGCTGGAGGTAAAAAATGTCCCCAAACCTCTCTGTGAGAGAGGAAATACAAGTAAAAATATGTTTTGTCCTTAAATTCTTAGGGATGAGACAGAGATGTCCAGAAGGAAATGGGAAGCTGCCAAAAACTTGATTTTTTAATATGGTGAATTATCACATCAGGGGGAATCATATCAGAAATGGGCAGAAATGGACAGAAATTTGACATAAATGGACATAAATGGACATAAATGGACATAAATGGACATAAATGGACATAAATGGACAAAATTATCGAAAATGTACATAAGTGTACATAAATTGACAGAAATTGATATAAATCATGAGTCATGGATAGAAATGAATAGAAATTAACAAAAATGGATATAAATTAACATAAATGACCAGAACTGAGATCCTGCTCTGGTCTGAACAATAAAACAGCGCTGAAAACACAAATAATTAACGAGCAGTTGGTGGTGATTTAATTTAATCCCATATTTCCCCTTCAATCTCACAATCATCCAATCAAAAAACACCCCCAAACATCATCCCTTGATTTGGAAATTGGATTTGAGGTGAGAGCTCAGAAACTGCTCCAAAACTGCGATTCCAGGATCCAAACCAGCCTCAACTTTGTGCAGGAATCTCCAGATTTCAGCCTGTTTATTTTCCTGCCCGGTGTTGTTGGTTGTTCCCTTCCAAGCCTGGAACTGCCCCGATAAAATCTGGGAAAATGAGGGTTGAGGATGGTGTTCTGCCCCCATCTGGGATGATGACACCGATGATTTCCTCTCTGCCAAGCGGCCTCGGAGCCCAATTTGGAAAATTATAGGGAAGGGCAAAGCAGCTGCGGCAGCTTCCTCTGATTTCATCTCCGTATGCAAAGCAGCCGGGAAGGATCAGAGCAGAGCCCTGGAATTCCTAAAGCCAGAAAATCAATTTAGTGGCCACGACAAAAACAACAACAACAACAACAACAACAACATCATCAGCGTGCCAGGAAAAAACATGATGAGGAATCTCGCAGGTAAATCTCTGGAGTTGGTTTGTTTAAGGTGAGTCTGGAGCTCCTCAGCACAAAGTGCTGCTCTTTAAAGTTTTTGGTTTTTTTTTCTTAATGAAAAAGAAAGTTGTTTTGTTGTTTTTTTCCCCTGCAAATCCTTTGAGAAAAAAAAAAAAAAAGCCAAAATTCCTGATGTTTTAAAAATTTTGTTCATATTTCCAGAAGGATTTCTCTTCCAGCTGGGGAGTTTATCTCCTTAAAGAACTCTTTGATCTGAGGCGGGTTCAGGGCTTGTGAAAGGAGTTTTGGGCCTGTGCCAGGGATTTGCATTTGGGAGCGGATTTTTTTTGGAAGGATCTCTGTGGAATTTCAGGGCTGCGAAATTCCACCAAGGAAAGGATCCCATTAAAGCTTCCAGGGAAAAAACCCAATTCCAGAAACCAAACCCCAGGGATTTTTTTGGGCAGTTTTGTGTTTTAAACCAATTGGAAAAACCTCCAAGACAATGGGACGAGGTTCTTATGGGCTTTTTTCAAATATTGGGTTTGGTAACTCCTGGAATTGCCTCAGATGTCAATCACTGTAATTAATAGGTGCTCTTAATTGCCACAAATTAAGTGAGTCAGACTGTTCCTGTGCTGCTCATGTGTCTCCTCTGCTCATTAGATTGATTCCAGAGCTATGAAATGTAAATAAAATTATTTATTTGGAGCTTTGTTTTTGCGTTTTCCTTTCATTTTAATAATTCACCACAACTGAGAAGGAAGAGGGTTTTTTTTTAATGTAAATGTGAGCATGGAAATCACATTATCAGCATTTTCTAGGCCTTGGGGATTTTTTTGAGGTCAGTTTGTGGGCCTGGACTTCAGGTAATGTTACTCTGAGTCCTCTAATCCTAAACTGAATTTCTCTCCTCATCTTGGCCTCTAAAAAAACAGATCCCCAAAGGAAAATTCAATTTCTTCCTGGTTTTTAGTAATTTTTTTGGTGTTTATTCTGAAAGGGATGACCCTTGAGATGAAGAATTGCAGATAAAATATAAAATCCTGGGCAGGTGCCCTTTTTTAGCTGAATTTCTGATGGAATTCTTGTCCAGGAATTGCTTTGGTACCTCAAATTTCCTACTTGGAATGTGAAAAGGAAATTCTCTGTTCGAAATACAGCTCCAAGAATGGAAATTCCATAAAAACCCATGGAGTGAACACAGAGTGACTATGCACAGACAGAGGGAATATTTTAGGGAAAATCCACGTGTTTTAGGGAAAACCCCCCTCCGTGGATGGTGGGATTCCCAACAAAGGTCCTGGAAGTGTGAAGCACCTGCAGTGCCCTGTGTGGGCCTGGAAATTTATGTCCCAAGTCAGAAATTCCATAAAAACCCACGGCATGAACACAAAGTGACCACGGAGACACAGAATGAATATTTTAGGGAAAATCCCCTCAGTTTTTAGGGAAAACCCTCCCCTCCATTCTCCAGGATGGAGAGACTTCCAGCAAAGACCTGGGAAGGGTGAAGCACCTGCAGTGCCCTGTGTGGGATTGGGAATTATCTCCTAATCCTAAGGCGTTATCAAAACAGTTGCGACAAGGGGAGGCAGGAGCAGGGAAAACATTCCATTTCACAAGGGGTTGCGTCAAGGTGGCTCCCAATTTCCCTTCTCCGTGACAGGATATAAAAGTGCTCCTGACCGGCGGCCCTGGAGCTGCCTCCTCTGACTCGTTCTCCTCGCTGACTGGGTAAGTCGGATTTAACTGAATCAGCTCCTAATTAGAGGTAATTTGGTTTATGGGGAGCTTTGAACTGAGGTTTTATAGCCTATCCTAAATCAGGGTAGAGTTTATTCTCCAAACCCGTTCTTGCGTGGGAAGTCGGGCTTGGGATTAAGGTGGATAAAAGCAGAGAAAGGAATGGGAGTTGTACCAATGTTGATGGGAGGAATTTTTAGGAATTGAGCATTCATTTATGGAGAAGGGTCACTCCAAACCCCTGATCAGGGTGGGATTGATTCCCAAAAGGAACAGGGAAGGGAATGAAGTGGGAGAAGGACAGGGAGGTTCTTCCCAGAACTCATTCTGGGCACAGAGACAGGACAAAAATGCAGAAAATCTTTGGGGTGATCCAATTGTGGCCTTCCAGGACCTGAAGGAGCCAAAAGGAACACGGGGAGAGACTTTTTCCAAGGGATGGAGTGCCAGGAGAAGGGGGAATGGGTTCACAGTGATGGACAGGAGGTTTAGCTGGCATTTTAGGGACAAATCCTTCCCTGTGAGCATGCGGAGGCCCTGGAATGGAATTCCCAGAAAAGCCATGGCAGCCCCATCCCTGGAACTGTCCAAGGCCAGGTTGGACAGGGTTTGGGGTCTATGGAAAGTGTCCCTGCCCATGCCAGGGATCAGAACTGGATCTTCAATGTCCATTCCTGGAGCACTAGAGAGGAGTGGGAACAGAATCAGAAACATTTCCCCACAGTTCATCACTCTTGATTGGCGCAATTTATGGAAAAGCTGATTGTGCCTTAGAAATGATGATTTATTTTTATTTTTATTTTTTTTTAACCACAAACTCATTTATTCAGATGGTTTGATCGCACACATCTGCACCTGTCCATCCAAACATCATCCAGCAAATCTCCATTTCCGTCTCCCTTTCCAGCAAATTCCAAAGGGAACAATCTCCCCTACACCTCCCATTTCCTACGGGATATCTCAGCCTCATCCCTCAGAATTTAGGGACAAAGCACATTTTCTTCACCCGGATTCCCTCTCTCACGGAGAAGTCTGAGGACATGGGGAGAGTTTTTACCTGGGGACATTTTTTACCCCTAAAAGGCGTCACTTAAAGAATTAAACCCACAAATAACTCCAGAACGGAGGAACTCTTCCCCATCCTTCCCAGGCTGTGCCTTCACCAGGCTGAGACCTTCCCGTCCTTCCAGGTTGGATCGGGAACGATGTCCTCCTATGGCCAACTGCTCAGCGCCCGCTGCGCTTCGCCCTGCGAGGTGACGTGCTCCCAGCCCTACGTCGATGCCTGCAGTGAGCCTTGCGTCGCCTCCTGCGGAGAGTCCCGAGCCATCGTCTACGCCCCGCCCGTGGTCGTGACATTCCCGGGGCCCATCATCAGCTCCTGCCCCACCGAGAGCATCGTTGGGTCGTCCATCCCCGAAATCGGCGGCGGAATGGGGTCCGGAGGGGGTGGGATGGGGTCTGGAGGTGGTGGGATGGGGTCTGGAGGTGGTGGGATGGGATCCGGAGGAGGGATGGGATCCGGAGGAGGGATGGGGTCTGGAGGTGGAGGGATGGGGTCTGGAGGAGGTGGGATGGGATCGGGATGGGGCTCTGGAGGGGGAGGAATGGGCTCTGGAGGGGGAGGAATGGGATCCTGCGGGGGAATGGGAGGGGGCTCCTCCTGCGGGGGAATGGGAGGGGGCTCCTCCTGCGGGGGTGGGATGTCACGGCTGGGGAGCCTCTACCGCAGCTCCTATTTCTCAGGCTACGGTAGGAATTATTATCCCTATTTCCCCCGAGGCTACTACAGATATCGCTACGGGAACTACGGGCCTTTTTAACCCTTTAAAGCTGGGGAATGTCCAAAGGAAAAATAGGATGTCGAGTAGTAGTTGAGAGCTAGGAATTCCAAGCAGTCTCCGCTCGGAGCCGGGGTTGTTTGGATCTCGTTGTGCTTTATCCAAGGCTTAGGATCCCGATGTTCCCTCCCTTTGTCCCTCGCTCCTGTTGTGTTTTGTACTCCCTGAACCCGAAGAGTCAAACCAGTCATGGGACTTGGCTGGGAAAGTGTCCGGCTGGAAAAAGAATGTCTTGGAATGACTGCTGGACGGGAGTCCAGGCTGGGATGGGAATGCTGAAATGGGAATGCTGAAATGGGAATGCTGAAATGGGAATGCTGAAATGGGAATGCTGACATGGAGATTCCGTTCTTTGTCTCTGCACTGCCTCATCCCACTTTTTGTTTGTATTAAAGCCCTGTTGCATCACAGCCCCGGGTTCTGGCTTTTATTTCGCCGCACTTTCAGTTACAAACTGGTCCTAAAGAAGGGAATCCTTGTGCAGTAATTAATTCTCATCAGAGGGGAATTAATTCTGCTTTAATGCAAATATAATTAGTCTGAAATTTCTCAATAAACTATTTTCCCTTTCTGATCTATTCCACGTTATCCAATAAGTAGCACAGAAAATTTCCAATAGCTTGGAAAAACCTCCAGCGATGGACTGGTGCAGCCCCCAGTTAAAACCAGTTTACCCTTGGAGGCAGGGTAATGGGGGATTTGGATGCTTAGGGTTGACCTCATTTTGTGGGGATCAAAGATTGGACTTGATGACCTTGGAGGTCTTTTCCAGCTGAAATGATCCTGGGATTGCACAGAAAGGAAAATCAGGAAGCTGCCAATGCATTTTGGAAAGATTTTTATTAGGGCTTGAAGTAAATTAAATAGAACAAAACAGAGCAATTCATGGGGGGTCCCAGGGCAGCTGGGACCTTTACAGAAAACCCCACATGGAATTCTGAAGCATTTCCACCCCACCAGAAGGGACACAGGATGAGATCAATTAAAGAGTTCCAGGAGAGACGTCATGCCACGGTGTTTGATTGGAGATGAGGCAGAGCAGGAAGAGATGTGGGCCTGGTTTTCAGGGAGCAGCCTCGGAATTCCAGGCTTGGCTGTGGATCTGGATCCCGGGTTTTCATCCTCTGGCTTGCTTGGCTTTAGGATGAACTCCGGCTCCCCAGGTAGGATCCACGGCTGCTGCGGGACCTCAAGCCATAACAGGAGCTCCCCATTCCCGAGGAGCCTCCGTAGCCAAAGGCACCCCCAGACCCAAAGGAGCCCTTTGCTCCCAGCACACCCCCGTAGCCACAGGACCCGCGGGAATTCTGCATTCCGTAACCAAAGGAACCCCCATATCCAAAGGAACCCCTGATCCCCGAGGAGCCCTCGTAGCCGAAGGAGCCCCCGGATCCAAAGGTGGGTCCCACCCCCACCGTGCTTCCGGCCCCAAAGGAGCCCCCCACTCCGTAGGACTCATCGGAGATGTTTGCGATGGGAGCACCCAAAACCATGGGTTGGGACGCTCCCACCACGCTCTCCTGGGAGCAGGTGCTGAGAGTGGGGCCCGGGAAGGTGAGGACCACGGGAGGAGGGAACACCACGGCTCTGGAATCTCCACAGGAGGCAACACAGGGCTCCAGGCTCCTGCTGTAGGCACAGGGCTGGGAACAGGCCACCTCGCAGCCCGGCACGCACTCGGAGCCGACGTTCGACATCATTGCTTGGGAGTTGGGATCAAGCTGGGAGAGGAAAGGGGAGGTCAGGGAAGCAGCACAGTCAGGCCACGGGTTCCCAGTATGAACCAGTTGCACTTTGTCCATCTCCAGCTGCTCCCAGTTCAATCCTCCCTCACAGATTCCCATTTTTCCTGCTGTTTCCTTCCTTCCTGACCTGTTTGAGGCTTCTCAGTTCTTCCTTTCCTACCACCACATCTCTTTTTCTTCTGAATCTCTCTTAAAAATCCCCCAAACCTTCCCCTTTTCTCTGGGGCTGAACTGTTGATCCTTAAACAATTCCTTGCCCAGAATAGTCCCATTAATTCCCTTTTCAAGTAGATCTGCAGGAAGATTTCCCTTTGGAAAGTCCCCAAGGAAAATTTTCCTTGCTCTTTTCTTCCCTTTCCCCCAATTTTTCTAAAGCCACTCTTCTCTCCCTCAGCTTTTCTAAAACTGTTGGAATTTTGCAAGATAAAAAAAGAGAAATTTCAAAGTATTGAGGAGTGCAATGAAGTCAGACTTACCTGGTTGTCTTGGAGGGAAGAAATCAGTGGAGCTGCGAGGATGGAAGGTTTCTCAGATCTCTCCCCTTTTATACCATTTTCAGACAATAAGAAGGATGTGATGTCACCCATTATTTACCAAATTCTTATCACTTACAAAGAAACAGATCCTCTTAAGCCTCGCCATTGTTTTCATTTCAGCTTGTAATCACTGATCTTTTCCAGCCCTGCTTTGAGTGACACAAACCCAACACCCAAAATTCTCCTTTTGTCTCAGACTTCATGGAGGAAGATCCTTTCAACATCATTCAGGCTCCAAAAGCAACAGGAGCTGATCTCTGTGTTTGTTTTCCTTCGGTGACTCTCAGGAAGGTGGCTCCCCTCATGTCACTCACACAATTGGGGCGTAATCCTCAGATTTGGGTGAAATCCCTCCCAAACAGAATAATCTGACCTCGGATAGGGGTCAGGGCTCTTTGCAACCCCTCCTGCATCCACAGATTGAGGGAATGAGACAGCAAAACACATTTCAAAGACATTGAAGCAACACACGAAGCCCTCTAAGCCCCGAAACCTCTGAGTAATTTTAATCAAAACTCATTTTGGGGATGCTGAGCTCAGCACTGTCACTAGGATGCCACCAGTGCCACTGAAAGGGCACAGCTCAAGATCACCAGGCCTTTGTGCCCAATGGTGGATCCCAAACTTGGAACCTTGGGATCATCTTGGTTGGAAAAGCCCTCCAAGGTCATCAAGTCCAACATCTGAGCCATCACCACCTGGTCACCCAGACCAATGTCCAGTTGTTCCTCGGACACCTCCAGGGATGGGGACTCCAAACCCCCCGGTCAGCCCCTTCCAAAGCCCTTTCCATGAGGAAATTCCTCCTGAAATTCTTCACAAATGAGTTTGACCTTCAAATTTATCTCCTCATCAACCCAAGCCGTTCTTTAGTGCAGACTTGCAGCGTTGATCTGACCAGACCTCACTTAAATCATTAATGAAAAATAACAGGCAGGGGTCAGGTTCCATTGTAAATCCAGTCATCCCTGGGATGTTGCACAGGAGCCGGGCTGTAAAATTCCCACACAATGAAAAAGCCAGATTTATGATATGAGAGTCAGATTGTATATGTCGAGGGTTGATTTGCTAATTGGAAACTATGAAAATAATTACAGGCGTTAGAGAAGTCACAGAGAGGAAAAAAAATCAGAATTTGGTAAGGGTGAGAGATTTTATGGGGTGCTTCCTACCCCAGGAGCTGCCTCCAAAGAGGTATAAAAGCAGGAACATCTCCGCAGTCTCCTCAAACCTTCTCCTGACTTCTCCTGCTACTCCAGGTGAGTTGGATTTAAGCTGATCTTTGGTCTCTCTCATCCTCTGTAGCAACAGCTTTAAAAAAGGACTCGGCCCTTGATTTTGGGCATTTTAGCCAGGAGACGTGGCAGTGAAATTCTGCTTTTCATTGGAGTCTCACTGCAGTCACTTGGAAGAAATCCATCTTATATTTAAAGATAGAATTTTAGGAGTTATTGGAATTTTTCTTGTGGCTCTTCAAGGCTTGAGGTGCAAATTTAAAGCTTAAGTTTACTTAAAAAACAAAATCCAAGGCATTTTCTACAGGGGAGGGAGAAATGGTGTCCCAAGACAGGACGATCTGAGGGAGGAGGTGAAGCCACACCTCGATCCTCTGGCCAGTTCTTGGTCCCACAACTCAGGAAGGTCACTGAGGGGCTGGAGCAGCTGGAGAAGGGTCTGGAGAATCCTGAGGGAGCTGGGAGGGCTCAACCTCGAGAAAAGGGGGATCCAGGGGGAATTTTGGGCTCCTCCAGGGGGAATTTGGGATCTGATCTCAGGGAACAGGGCCAGGACAAGAGGGAACAGCCTCGAGCTGTGCCAGGGGAGGCTCAGAGTGGGAAATTTGGGGAAATTCCTCCTGGAAAGGGTGGCCAGGCCTTGGAAGGGGCTCAGGGAGGTTTGGAGTGGCCACCCATGGAGATGTCCGAGGAAGGACTGGACACTGGTCTGGGTGAGCAGGTGGGGCTTGGGCACAGCAGGGACTCAATGCTCTTGGAGCTCTTTTCCAACCTCTGGGATCCTGGAGTTCCATGAGCAGGAAGGACGAGGACCTTATCTGCTGTCCCTGACAATCCCTGACTCCATTTTCTCTTTCCCAGCTCCTCCTCCAGCCCTGAGAACCATGAACTGCATCAGCTCCCGGTGCCTGCCCGGCTGCGAGGTGACGTGTCCCGAGCCCTGTGCCTACAGCAGAGGCCTCGGCCCCTGCGTGGCCTCGTGTGGGGACTCCACGGCCCTCGTCTACGCCCCACCTGTGTGGATCACCTTCCCCGGCCCCATCCTGAGCTCCTGCCCCCAGGAAAGCATCGTGACATCATCCATGCCCCAGCCCTCCGGTGGTTCCTCCTACGGCTCAGGGATGGGAGGCTACTCTGGTGGCCTGTCTAGAATTGGGGGTTCCTATGGATCTGGGGGCTCCTATGGATCTGGGGGCTCCTACGGGTCTGGGGGCTCCTATGGATCTGGGGGATCCTATGGGTCTGGGGGCTCCTATGGGTCTGGGGGCTCCTATGGATGTGGGAGCATGTCAGGGAAGGCAGGCTCCTCTGGATGTGGGGGCTCCTCCTCGGGGGGCTGCTACCTCAGGAAGTTCTACACCAGCAGCAGCCGTGGATCCCGCCTGGGAAACTGAGGCAGCTGAAGATCCGCAGGCCCGGGGGATAGAACCCCACGATCCAGACCTGCAGCTGGGACTGGCTTTTGGAGATGGCAAAAGCATCAACGGGAGCCACCCTGACTCAGGACTTCTGGGAACTGGGCCCACACCTCTTCCCTGCACTCCCCCTTTGTCTTTAATTAACAACAGCCTCTGTTAATCACCCTTCAGTGCCAGCTCCTTCTTTCCATTGTGCCAAGAGAAGAAAAACAGAACAGCTTGAAAGGCCTGGCAGGAGTTTGTCAGTGCAGCCCTGACAGCAGAAGAACAATGGGTGGAAGGTGGATCCTTCTTGGACAGTGGGCTGAAGGAAGGAGTGTCTGTTTGGTGTCATTCATAGTGTATCCTATTAAAATCCTCCTGCATCAGCACATTTTGTTGGGATTTCCTTTCTCTGCGGGGCCGTTTCGGTCCCATCCTCTCCTCTACCTCCCTAGGCTTCCTCGAGCTGGTTCAGTGAGCAACAATTACGGAGTTTTATGGTAATTGGGAGGTAATTGTTTAATTAATCGGGGTTGTGAAACGGAGGGTTGGATGAGTACCCGAAATTCAAGCACAAAAGAGTTCAGTTGTTCTCTGGGGGGCACAGGGGTCTCTGGAGGTGACAACTTCGAGCTGTAGGATGAACAAGTGAGGGGTGGTCAGCTGATGGCTGGAAAGCCACAGGTTTTTATTTTACACCCTGGTTTAGCTCAGCTCCTCCCTCCTGAAGGATTCTGTTCACTCCTGGAATCATAAAATCCAGTCCTTGAGGCTGGAAAAAATCTCCAAGGTCATCGAGTCCCGTCTTTGGTCGATGTCCACCTCCCACCAGACCAGTGCCATGTCCAGACATTCCTCAGACACCTCCAGGGGTGGCCACTCCAAACCTCCTTGGCTGCCCTTTCCAGAAGGAATTTTCCCAAATTTCCCACCCTGAGCCTCCCCAGCACAGATCGAGGCTGTTCCCTCTTGTCCTGGCCCTGTTCCCTGGGAGCAGAGCCCAGCCTCATCCATTCTGCCATATTTAGAACCGGTTTTTAGGAATTATCATGATTCCCTGCCGAATTCTGAGGTTTGGGAAAGCTGAACACACCTTCAGGAGTATTAAAGAATAAAAATGTGAGGATGGGGATGGGAACCAAAGGAAATCCACCAAGGAACCTCTGTGATTTCTGAGCCATCACTCTGAGCTGGCAACGCCAAACTCTTCAAGATGTGGAGAAATTTCTCCCGGCTGTGGCATCATCAAAGAGCTGCTTTCATGTGACAGCAAAATGTCACCGGGCTGTGCAAGAGAGGATTTCCCAAGGGAGGAGTGGCACAAGAGCTCAGATCCCGCCTGGTGCTGTTGTTTTCTGTCGGCATGGGAGCACAGGGAGAACCCTGGGTGAACCCCAGCTCTAAAGATGTGCCAAAGGTGATCGAAAACCCGGCTTTACTTCCTTGGAAAACATGGGAGGGAGAGCAGGAACCCCCCAAAAAAAGTTTAAAAGATGTTTTTAATATTTTTTATTGCACTATAGAATCCTTAATATTTATTAAATCAAGAAGAATGAACATAAATGTGGGAAATATCAAGAAAAATAAGTTATCCATATGAGAGATTCCTGCTTGGAAAATCAAATTTTTTACTTTCTGTTTAAGCTGAAAATGGGTTTAAAAAATTGAATTGACAGCTCTGGAGGTAAATAGAAAATTAGATGACACACAACTACAGTTGCTTAAATTCCCTGTGCCTAAAGAGGTTTAGGAATTTTAATCTGCGATTAATTTAATGATGGCACATCATAAATTCATCAGCCCGGAGTAAAACCTTAATGGGGATGAAGGAACGGGCTCAATTGGAAAACAATTAGATAATTTGTTTGCAATCGAGGTGAAGTGGAGACAGGAGGAAAAAAATCCCACAGAATTCCAGTTCAGCAAATTCCAGAATGTGTCACAGGGTGAAACCAGAGCTCCTATTCCTGTTAAAGTAACCTGAAAGTGACTCCAGGATTTAAGAGAGGAGGATTTCAGCTGTCTCTGGGCAAAGTGGTTTCCAACTGAAGGATTCGTAGAAGAAAAGGCTGAAAAGAAAACGTGAGGAAAAAATAGGGGTATAAAACAGCTTCAGTGGGAAATACTGATGGTGGAATATTTGTTGTCCCCCCTTCAAACCCAGTGCTGAGTGGGATAATTGGCTCTGGTTCTCATCCTGGAGCCTCCAGCCCTCCCAAATTCCTGATTTAGACCAAAAGATGAGTTTGAAGTAGGAGTTACAAGGAAAAAAACCAACGTGGGAATTTGAATGCAACAGAACTTTAATGTCAGGGAAGGGTTCAGGGCAGAGTCACAGGCAGGGTGCACAAAGGACGATTCCCAGGGCTTTGGGAAGCGATACAGATCCACAAAGGCCGGAGAAGGCAATTCCTGGGATGTCCTTGGCTTGCAGCTTCCCCAGGAGCTGAGCCCAGCCCGCGGCTGCTGCCGGGGGAGCCGGGGCTGCCTCAGAAAAAGGAGCCACAGTTTCCTCCTCCAAACCTCCCGGAGCTGGAGCTGCCCCCTCCGTAGGATCCCCCTCCATAGGAGCCACCCCCAAAGGAGCCCCCGCCGCAGGAGCCCCCGAAGCCGCCGCCCGAGGAGCCGAAGGTTCTTCTGCTCCCAAAGGATCTGCCCCCTCCGTAGGAGCCCCCGGAGCCAAAGGATCTGCCCCCTCCGTAGGAGCCCCCAAAGGAACCACCTCGGCAGGACCCACCAAAGGAACCACCTCCGTAGGACCCACCCATGGAACCTCCTCCGTAGGATCCGCCCATGGAACTACCCCCATAGGATCCCCCAATTCCCCCCATGGAACTGCCTCCATAAGATCCCCCCATGGAACCGCCTCCGTAGGATCCCCCCATGGAACCGCCTCCAAGGGATCCCCCAATTCCCCCCATGGAGCCGCTGCCCCCTCCGTAGGAGCCCCCAAGGGCGCCCCCGGATCCGGAAGATCCCATGGCCCCCGACGGGAAGGAGGTGCCCACGATGCTCTCCTGGGGGCAGGAGCTGAGGATGGGCCCTGGGAAGGTGATGACCACGGGCGGAGGGTAGACCACGGCCCGCGAGTCCCCGCAGGAGGTGACACAGGGCTGGCTCCAGGCGTCCGCGTAGGGCTGGGGACAGGACACCTCGCACGGGGACGAGCAGCCGCTGCTCATCATCGCTCCTGACGACATTCTTGGGATGGACGGCGACCTGCGGCAGCACAGCAATCAGAACCACAGTGCCCAGAATTCCAGAGGAAAAAGAAATCCTGCTCTGGTGCTTTCCATGAGCGGGAAAAGTGGGAGAAGGAGAGTTTGGGAAGAGTCGGGTTTGTCCCTTTTCTGCGTTTTTCTGCACTGAGCTCTGATGATTCTCAAAGGGTTTCCTGCTGCCCTGGCAGTGCTGGGAATCCTGGAGTGCAAAGCCAAACTCAGGGGCCTTTGGGAGCAGCTCATCCCCAGGAGTTTTTTGGACAATAAGGTAAAGTTGTGGTGGTCACTAACAACCTTGAATTGATCCCAGTGCCTGGAAAATTCCCATCCTGTCATTGATCCTGTGCCTACAAATGCAGGTTTGGATGGGACTTTGGATTTTAAAGCCTGGAAAAGGCAAATGGAATTGCTGGGCACCACAGGTTCTGCAGGAGACCAAGGCCTCCTTGTCCTGGAGACACCTTTTGGCATGGGGAAGAACCTGAAGCAGGGGATAAATCCTAACTACAATGCCCAAAATTCCAGAGGAAAAAGAAATCCTGCTCTGGTGCCTTCCATGAGCAGGAAAAGAGAGGAAGAGTTTAGAAAGATTCCTGAAAACATCTTTTGGGAAGGAGAGGGAAGACAGAAAATATTTTCCCCTATTCACGCAGAGGACAAGGACGATCCAACTCACCGGGTCTGGAGAAGTGGAGACGAGGAGCAGCCGTGGATGGCACTGCAGAATTCCAAGGGCTCTTTTATACTTTTCCTGACCCCCAGTGGGATGGGAGCCGCGCTTTATGCAAGAGCTTCCCACGCGTTACCAAACCATGTTTTGCTGGCTGGATTGTTTCATTAATTGTCCTAATTGTTCTCCTAAGTGACGTGATAAATTCATTATTAATCCCAAGTCACGCTCCAAGCACTGCACCCCTTGGGTTTGATCCCATTTGCTCCACATTCCGACCCCCAGAAGTCACCTCGGAGCTGGTGCTGTCCCTGGGCCTTGCTGGAACTGAAGCTGGAATGAGTTTTGATCCACTTGAGGGATTTATTGATTAATAAATCTGTTTCCTGCACAATATTTTGCTTTCCACCCAAAATCTGGATTTTGGGGAGTTGATGGGAGTGCTGCCACTTCCCAGAACTGCCAGAATGAGAGAACCAGCAGCAGAACCCAGGATTTTCCATGTAAATCGATATTTCCAAACCCAGCTGGAGGAACTCAGAAAGTTTCCCATTAATTGGGGAGTCAAGGAGGAATTGCTGACTGGCAGAGCTGTCAAACCCAGGGATGTCACCGGGGCCTGACAGGGCTTGTTCAGGTTCTGTTGCAAGATCTTAACCCCAATATCGGCTCCTTGTGTTCTGTTTTCCAATCGGGTCTGGAAACACCAGAAAAGTGGGGATAGGAGTTATGTAAGCACCAACAATAAACTTTATCGTGACAGAAATGTGGGATGATCATGGAATTTCGGGATTGTTGAGGTTGGAAAAGAGCTCCAAGGTCTTTTCCATGGAGTCCAACCTGGGACTGATCCCCACCTGGTCACCCAGACCAGCAGCCAGGTCTTCTTTGGACACCTCCAGGGAGCCCTTTCCAAGGCCTGACCACCCTTTCCAGGACAAACATAATGAAATTCCAGCTCCAAACTGGAGTTGTTTCCCTCCCACAGCACCGACAGAATCAAATCTCGAATCTCAAAATCTTGAACCTCGAATCTCAAGTCTTGAATCTTGAATCTCCAATATCAAATGTTAGGTCTCAAATCTCAAATTTCAAATCTCAAATCTCTTCATCTGACTTTGATTTAGAACCAACCCCCATCCCTGCTCAGTCTGGGGTTTGATGACACCAATGTTTGTGTGAGGTGTTTGTCTGTGACAACCACCCCAAAATATCCTCCACATCTAAAACCCTCCTGGGTGTTGCTGGTGATTGATAAATTGGGAATTTTGCTTGGAGATCTCTCCCCCTATTTATGCATTTCTGCCTTTCACCAGACAAGGTCCAAACCCAGGAATTCTGCTGGAATTTTCAGGGAATTCAGGAATTCCCTGAAAAAATAATCCTGGCCAGTCTTGAGGTACATTTATTGTGTTTTAGATGGAATCAGCTTCATGCACCCAAAGATATTTTGGTTTCATCCTCCAATGATACCTCCTGGACACGTGTCTCCCTGGAATATTGCAGCTGTCCCAACAGGGGACAAAAGGAGAATTAGGATAATTAAGATGACAAAAGGAGAGTTATGAAAATTAACGTGACAAAAGGAGAATTAAAATAATTAAATGCTCTCACACAGGGCTTCCTTGGATGACAATGAGCACCAAGGTATTAATTTAAGTGCTTTTTAATGAGTTCCTTGGGTTAAATGGGTACAAAAAATTACCCTTCCCATCCGAGGATTTATAAACACAAAATTTGCGGGTTTTCCCAATTCTGGATTTCCAGGGAATTTTCTGCAGAACAGAAAATATTTCCCCTGTCAAAGACAATTTGATTTTTGCCCTTGCTGAGGAAATTCCCGATCCATCACCCTTCCAAGCCAATTCCCAAGTCAAACCAGGTCAGGAAATGGCACCAGTAACAAAATCATCAAAAAATTATTTAAGGATTAAAGCAAGACAAAGGGTGTGTGCATGTATTGGCCGATGAGGGGTTGATTTACGAATCATTAGCACTTATCAAAGCAATTATTACAATTAGAAGGCGCTTATGCAGCAAAATGTGTTGCTGGTGATGTCCTAAAGTTGTGTTGCATGGCCTGGGAGCCGTCGGGAAGGGTATAAAAACCGGGATTTTCCTGCAGCTTCTCCAGCACCTTCTCTCCAGTCTGGTTTTCCCTGTGAGCCCGGTGAGTTCTCTGCCTCTAATTCCATTTCCATTAACTGGGATGCGGCTGTCGGTGCTGAACCGGGAAATGATTCCTTGTCAGAGCTCTGAAATGATTGGGAATTTGGACTTGGGTCTCTTTTCCAAGCCAAATTGTTCCATTCTATCAATTCTGCCTCTTGGGAAGGGAGGTTTGTTGTGGCTGGTTGGGAGATGCAGATCTCAAACCGTGAGGTTGTGCTGCTCCCAACCACAAAGGGAAAGTCTCAATTAAGCACTGATTATTTGACGAGGAGGTTACAACTTAACTACTCCGAGCTTGGCTTTTATTCAGGATGGAGTAAAAAGAGAGGAGATCTCGTATTTATAGGGCAATAATCCCTTCAGTCAGGAAATTACAGATTTTATCATCCTGGGGATTGTGTAAAAGCCCAGATCTCCTCCTGGAACATTTTAATTTTACTCCTTTGCAGAGTGGCAGTTCTCCCTCTATCCCAAAATATGTCAGGAATGTCTCTATACTCTGCTTCCCCCACTTTTCCCGCTCATGGAAAGCACCAGAGCAGGATTTCTTTTTCCTCTGGAATTCTGGGCACTGTGGTTCTGATTGCTGTGCTGCCGCAGGTCGCCGTCCATCCCAAGAATGTCGTCAGGAGCGATGATGAGCAGCGGCTGCTCGTCCCCGTGCGAGGTGTCCTGTCCCCAGCCCTACGCGGACGCCTGGAGCCAGCCCTGTGTCACCTCCTGCGGGGACTCGCGGGCCGTGGTCTACCCTCCGCCCGTGGTCATCACCTTCCCAGGGCCCATCCTCAGCTCCTGCCCCCAGGAGAGCATCGTGGGCACCTCCTTCCCGTCGGGGGCCATGGGATCCTCCGGATCCGGGGGCGCCCTTGGGGGCTCCTACGGAGGGGGCAGCGGCTCCATGGGGGGAATTGGGGGATCCCTTGGAGGCGGTTCCATGGGGGGATCCTACGGAGGAGGTTCCATGGGGGGATCTTATGGAGGCGGTTCCATGGGGGGAATTGGGGGATCCTATGGGGGTAGTTCCATGGGCGGATCCTACGGAGGAGGTTCCATGGGTGGGTCCTACGGAGGTGGTTCCTTTGGTGGGTCCTGCCGAGGTGGTTCCTTTGGGGGCTCCTACGGAGGGGGCAGATCCTTTGGCTCTGGGGGCTCCTACGGAGGGGGCAGATCATTTGGGAGCAGAAGAACCTTCGGCTCCTCGGGCGGGGGCTTCGGGGGCTCCTGCGGTGGGGGCTCCTTTGGGGGCGGCTCCTATGGAGGGGGATCCTACGGAGGGGGCAGCTCCAGCTCCGGGAGGTTTGGAGGAGGAAACTGCGGCTCCTTTTTCTGAGGCAGCCCCGGCTCCCCCGGCAGCAGCCGCGGGCTGGGCTCAGCTCCTGGGGAAGCTGCAAGCCAAGGACATCCCAGGAATCACCTTCTCCGGCCTTTGTGGATCTGTATCGCTTCCCAAAGCCCTGGGAATTGTCCTTTGTGCACCTTGCCTGTGACTCTGCCCTGAACCCTTCCCTAACATTAAAGTTCTGTTGCATTCAAATTCCCACGTTGTTTTTTTTTTTTTTTTCTTGTAACTCTTTTTTCAAACTCATGCTTTTGGCCTAATTCCAGAATTTGGGAGGGTTGGAGCCCCGCCCCCAGCTCCTTCCCGACCTCTCGAGACTATTCCCCATCTCAAACCCCCCAAATAATTAATATTTATTTAAATTTCCTGCTCACAACATCTCTTGTAACTTCACCTGTATAAAGTCTGAAATCCTTTTCCAACTGGGATTGCACAACCACTTCCTCATCCTCGATTTTTTCCATGTAAATAAATAAAAACATGCAGGAGAAGAAATTAATTCCTGCCTGCGGAAGTCGGGCTGGTCCAAAAGCTCCCTCTGGAGCTGCTCTGGGGAAGGGAATTCCTGCCAGGAAGGGCAGAGCGATTCTTCCCTTCCAAGGGGCTTTTGGGGAATTCCTGGGGCTGAAACCTGGAAAGAGATGAAGACCTGGAGCTGGGAATGCCCCTGAGAGAGCAAAAAACAGGATAAAAGCTGCAGGAGACTGCTGCTTAAGGAGAGAGGAGGAGGAGGAATACTCCAGGCAGGGCTGGCACTGCTGAAAGGAGCTGGAAAGGAATTCCAGTGTCTCCAAACTTTTCCGAACCTGCCAGACGTTGCTTGGGTGGGCTGCTCCAGGGAAAGCAGCCACTGACAGGTCCTACTGATCCTCATCCTGATCCTGATCCATTAACTCCCCATCCCTGGAAGTGTCCAAGCCAGGCAGGATGGGAATTGGAGCAGCCTGGGATGGTGGGAGGTGTGGGATGTGGAATGAAGGCATTTCTAAGGTCCCTTCCCACCCAAACCATCCCATTTCTGTGATTCCTTTAAAATCCTCTCTCAGGGGCCCATCCCACCTTCCCAACTCCAGAATTTTGTGTCACACTCAGCTGAGGAGCCCTGGATCAGGTTGGCACCACAATCCCAAGACCTGCCACCCCAAACCAGTTGTTTCTGAGCACCCCCAGCATTTCCTGGGCTCATTTCCCTCCTTCCTGGTTTTTGTTTTGGTTTTTTTTTTTTGGTTTATTTTTGTCATGACCTCCATGCTCTCCATTCCCTCCTGGAAGCAGAGCGATCCCAGAGGCTCCCCTGGGCAAAAGCACTCATTGGGAATGCTGTGAGGAAATGCTTGGGGATGGTTTTGCAAACACCCACTCATGTTTTACCCATGCAAAGTGCCATGGCTCTCTGAAGTTAATGACAGGCTGCGGATATTAAAGCAGGACTGAATCATAGCGTCCCTTCCAAACAAATGTGTCAGGGCCACCCACGTGATTCCCCTGACTCAGCCTCGGGAATTCGGAATTCGGATCCCTCTGGTTCTTGGGGATTAAAAGCCTGCCCCTGTGTTTGTTATCCTAATGATACCATTTCAATCCACTTGCCCAAACACTCACCTTCCCAAATCAGGGCATATTTGGGGATTTAAATGGGACTGGGCTTCTCTCACCTCGGGGGGCTGAGCTTCCAGCATACCATGAATTTGTGCTTCACCCCAGCACAAACTGGGACTGTAACTCTTTGTCCTCTGGATCCAAAATTGTCCTGAGCAACCTTAAATAAATCCTGTGTTTTTTCCCTGGTTTTCCCTGTATTAAACAGGGAATTATTGTCTTTGATGGCTTCTTCCCTCGCCCGGAGTTTCCCACACTCCTCCACACCAACATTTTTCTGGTGACCAAAACCACCAGGAAAGGAACTGAGGATGGAGTGATTTATCCCATACCAGGATCCCTCTGACCATCCCACTTTTCCCAAAAGGGACTTTCCCACTTCTGATTTCTTCCCGGGCACGAATTTTGTGGCAGAGGAGGAGTTTTGTGCTAAACCGGGGCTCCACTGGCCACATCACCTCCCAGTGTTGTTTATATCCCAGAATACCAGGATTGTTGGGGTTGGAAGTGACCTCTGGAGATATCCCTGGGCAGGTGACACAGGAACACATCCAAATGGGTTTGGGATGACTCCAGACAGGGACAATCCAAATTCTGCCTTCCCTGGACAGCAGCTCCATGGAAGGAAGTTCTCCCTCATGCTGAGGTGGAACTCCTCGAGGTTTGGAACTTGGGGTGAGTCGGATCCTGGACTCGGACACCAAACGAGGAGCCAGAGCCCCACGGGCTCAGCCGGGAGTGGCTCTGGGAGCCGACTCGGCCACTCCAGTCCAGCCATTCCCATAAACACGTCCCAACAAGTTTGGAAGCAGCCGGGAACACTCACGGCTAATGCTGGGTTAGGCTCTGCTGCATTCTTGGAGGCCAGGAAACAAATCCTGGGATTAAGGAGCTGCAAGGACGAGCCTTGCAAAGCTCGGGAGCTCCTGCAAAGCTGAGCTCAGCCTGGGCTTTCACCTCGGCAGAGCTGCAAGAATAAATTTGAGCCTCAAAACTCTGAAATGAGAAGAATCTGGGACCAAACAACAACGGTCACGTGCTGGTGAGAAAAGGGTAATGAACACAAACAGCGAGCAAAGCAAAGCAATTACTGTAATTACCCCTCAAATTTGGTTTGGGGAGTAATGGGACCTAATGCTCAAATATGACGTTATTTTCTTGCATCAGCCTGGTGGTCCAGCTGGGGATATAAAAACCATTCCTGACTCAGGGAGCTTCCAGTGGGTCCTGTTGGCTTCTCCTCGCTGAACTGAGTAAGTTGGATTCTGATATAACTTCTTCCTAAAATAATACAATAAAATGAGTCTAATTTTACAAATGTTTACGATTAACTCAACGCTGAATTTTGGATTTGTGTTCTGCCATTCTGGAAAACAATTCTATTTATTTTCATGGAATAATCAAAATAATTTTGATTATCATCCAGAAGCGCTGCGGGATCAAAGTTTAAAAATGTATTTGCAATCTAGATAATATTAAAAACATTTAATTCCATTGCTTTATGGAAATTTAATGGATTCAGCCTTTAGGTAACCTTAAAACACCTCAGCCAGCAGCTTCCACCTGGCGGGGCGGTTCTGACCTTGTGGCTTCCAATTTTTATCTGATTTTGAGCAGAGGTGGTGCAGAAATTTAAACACAAGTTTTAGAAATATTGAGATGTACAGACCTGCAGTCTCCTGTGGATGAGGACGCAACATCCCTGTGGATGCGACCCTTAAAATTCCTTGTTTTCCTATGCAGGAAATACAGGAATGACCCAAAAAATGTCAACTTGGGAAGCTGCTTTGGGTGGTTTTGTTCTGTTTATGCAAAACTTTGGTTTTATGCAAAGTGACAATATTTGAATCTGTTTGGGATGTGCTGTGCTCTGTGTTTAGGTCTGGTTTTAAGTTATTCCTTTCCTCTGTTTTGGTCTCCGATCAGGGTCAAGTCAAGGACAGGGAATTCAGAGTTGTAGCAGATTTAAAGGATCAGAAGCTCAGGAAAGCACCTGGATTAGGGTTTAAATTTTGGTGAATTATGCACATTTCGGCATCGTGTTTAGAATGCGGAAAGAAAACAAAAATGGCTTGAGTCAAACTCAACTCCACCCAGGTTTCTCCAATACGCAGCTAAAAAAAATAAATAATCACCTGGGCTGAACCCAAAATATTCAATTTAATCTGCAACAACAGATTAAGTGGCTCCTTCACTGGGTGCTTTGAGGTGGAATTTGGGTAAGGTTGAAATTACAACTTGAATGGATTTTTGTGCTATTTTCCAAATCCCCACCCTTAAATTTATTTCAAAACCAGAAAGAAGAACTCAGCCCTGGTTTGGGAACAGTTTGAATCCCTCTGAAATTTAAATTTGGGACAACTGCTCTCAGGTTTTTGTTGTGCTTCAGTTTTTCCTCATGATCTTGCAAAAGGTTTTTATTGAGTTTTCCAAGTGACTTTTGTGCTCACTATCTGGCAAAGGAACTTGTAGTGAACTGACTGCACTAAATCCATAATTATTGGAATCCTTATGGATCAATTCCATCACAGGGATGACATCCCTTGGATTTTTATCTTCTTAGCCCAGACTTTGTCCAAATTGGGTCCAGTAAAACCTCTCTTGTTGTCCATTCCTACAGTGGTTTATGTGTTACCTTCATTTTACTGAACTCCACCTCTGCAGCCCAAATTGCACAGGAGGAAACAGATATTAATTAAACAACAGCCCCAAAGGGGTCATTTGGTGTCCCCAAAGAGGTGTTTTGGTGTTCCCAAAATAGGTGTTTTGGTGTCCCAAAGGAGTGATTTGGTGTCCCCAAAGGGGTGATTTGGTGTCCTCCAAGAGGTGGCTTGGTGTCCCCCAAAGAGGTGATTTGGGGTCCCCAAAGAGGTGTTCTGGTGTCCCCAAAAGAGGTGTTCTGGTATGTCCAGAGAGGTGTTTTGGTGTCCCCAGGGAGGTGTTTGTGTTCCCAGGGCTCTGGAAGGTCACCAACAAGAGCCAAGCCAAGCAGAGCAGAGTGGTTATCAAACCACCCCCTACCTTGTGCCTTTCCATGGGTTGATTCCATCCCTCTGGCTCCTCGGGACTGACATTTGTCCCCTCCTTTCAGGTCCAGCCCAGCCGCAAGATGTCCTGCGAGAAAACCATGTGTGCCGAGCCCTGCCCCGACCCGCGCGCCGCCGCCTGCAATGAGCCCTGCGTGGTGGCCTGCCCCGACTCACGGGTCATCATCTTCCCACCACCCGTGGTCGTCACCTTCCCGGGGCCCATCCTCACCACGTACCCGCAGGAGACCGTGGTGGGCTCCTCAGAGTCGGCTGAGCTGGCTGGGGCACTGGAGGCGGGCGTGCCCATCGGGACGGGCCAGAAGGGCCTGGAGTGCCTGGAGTCCTGCTGCGTGCCGCAGTTCGTGGCCAAGTGTGACCCCCCGTGTGTCACCCAGTGTGCCCCGCCCTGTGTCACTCCGTGCGCTGCCCCATGCACCACCAAATGTGCCCCGCCCTGTCCCCCGCCCTGTCCCCCGCCCTGTCCTCCGCCCTGTGCCCCACCCTGTGCTCCGCCCTGTGCCCCACCCTGTGCTCCGCCCTGTCCCCAGCCTTGTGCCCCGCCCTGTGCCCCGCCCTGTCCTCAGCCTTGTGCCCCACCCTGTGCCCCGCCCTGTCCCCCACCTTGTGCCACCAAGTGCGCCCCGCCGTGCCCCGCGCCCTGCGCCGCGCCCTGTGCCACCACCTCCTGTGCCACCAAGTGCGTGACCAAGTGCGTGCCCACCTGCACCACGCCCTGTGCCACGCCCTGTGCCACGCCCTGTGCCACCAAGTGCGTCCCCGAGCGCTCCTACACCTTCTCCACCCGCTGGAAGCACCCGTGCCAGAGGGGCCTCTGCAAGAAGATCTGAGCGGTTTTTGAGGGAAATAACCACGGAAAGGAACAAGGGAAGAAGCGAAGGAATACGGAATGTGATCTGAAGGCTGCTGGAGAGGGAAGCGCCGCTGGAAACCAGGACCCTGCGTTTTAAGTTTAGGATAGAACTTTAGTTTAGTTCAAGCTTTTCTTTCTTCTTGGGGCTTTGCCTCTTCTGTCTGTGCTTTGGACTTTCTCTGCCCAGTTCGACGCCAAGCGTGGATCGGAACCGAGGGATTTGGGGAATGGTAGGGATTGGAAGGTCTCAGCAAGTGTGAGGGGAGGGTCTGTCGGGCTGGAAAGGGTCAGGCTGGAGCAGGTGATTGCAATTTTGGGTGATTTTGGGTGATTTGGGGCTTTTCTCGGAGTCGGCTCCTCTTTGTCTGCATTATTCTCTCTGCAAATGTTCATCTCCACTTTTCATTCCCATTAAAATGCTGCTGCATCAAACCCGTTCAGAATTCCCTTTTTCCTCTGCTCCTTGGGCTCTCTTGGGCACACTCAGCCTTGAATAGAGGGACAGGCAACCTCCAGACTCTTCCCAGACTGCTCCAAACTTGACTAAAGGTAAAATTTAGGGTTAAAATTCTGGGATAAGAGACTTTATCCCTAAAAAAACGTGACTCTGCATTTTCTGGGGTAAGACATTTTATCCCTTAAAAAACCCTAGCTCTGCATTTTCTGAGATAAAATATTGTATTCCTAAAAACATCTGGCTCTGCATTTTCCAGGATAAAACCTTCAGATGGAAGCAAAATGGGAATTTTTTGTGTCCTGTTCATACCCAGCGCTGTCTGGGGATTCTCTTCCCTCTAAACAAAGGGAACTGAGCCAAACCCAAGCTTTTCTCCACATTTCTGCATCCAAACTTTCCTGAACTTCTTTTCCAAGGACTCTTCTCCACCTCTTGGCAGTAACAGGGAGGGACCTGGAGCTCCAAATTCCGGGAGCCGGTGCCAGCAACAGATCCCTCCAGGCAGTTTGGGATGCCAGGTGTGTCCTGCTCATCCCATTCCGAGCCATTCCAGGCGCTGTTTTTATCCTAAAGATTATGTTCAGTTCATTCTTCCCTAATGGCCACGTTGGAGCTGTAATTCCGGGTCATTCCCCGCCCCAAAATATCCCATGGCTTCCACACAACAAAGAGAGCCAGCGCACTTCCCAAACACTCCCAGGCTGGATTACACCTGGACCTGGAATGTTAATTTAATGTTAATCAGGTTTTATTTTGGTTACATGCCCTAAAACTGGAATAATCAACTTGGGAAAGAGGGGAAAAAAAAAAAAAAAACAAAAAAAAACCAAGGTCATAATTTTCATCATTTCAAGTGGTTTTATTTCCTTATATACTCCAAATACTTTTCATTTTAGTAAATTGATGATTTTCACCCTAAAGTTGGTTTTCTCTTGTTTTATGGTGCCGATAATCAAGATTTGAGAACGTTTCCCATCAGGTCATGTTTAAAGAGGGGCTCCCAAAATCCATTGGAATCCCTCAGCTCAGTCATTCCAGAAGTTCACTCTCTTCATATTTTCAAACAAATTGGGGTTTTTTAACACTGAAAAAAAAAAAAAAAAGATAAATAAAAATAAATGTTATTTTTATTCAGAACCAAACTCCAAGTTACCAGGCTGGAAAAATTCCATTTCCAGCAATTTTCCCTCCCTAATTCCCCGCCTTGGAAAAAGAGAATCTCCAACTTTTTTGTGGACATCCATGAAAACTTTAACATTCAAAGAAGCTTTGGGACAACTCAGTTGTGGCTTCCAGAATATGAAGGAGTTGACAAAAAACAAGGGAATGGACAATTCCCAAAGGATGGAGGGACAGGATAATGGGAATTCAAGACCATTGTAAGTAAGGGGAACTGAAATACATCAAGCATTTCCAGAAAATAATCAATTCTATCCCCCCAAAAAACTGCAAAATTCCTCCTTAGATTTGGAAAAACATGGATTAAATACGAATTTAGAGAATTTTAAACCCTAACCCTAACCCAACCCTAAGCCTAAACCTAAACCTAAGCCTAACCTTAACCCTCCTGTGATTCCCCATCTCACATGGGAGGTGCAGGTCTGAAAGAGCAAGGGGAAAAATATTATTGCTAATTAATGCTTAATAAAGCGGGATTTTCTGCGGGCTCAGCAGCTCCCAGGGGAAGTCTGGAGAGGGCGCCGGGTCCTGAGTCAGCAGTGACGGCACGGAAAGCAAAGATCTCTGAAAAACATCTCTAAATTCCTGAATCATTGTTTGCCCTTCTTCATCCTCACCCCAAAACCTTCCTCCTCCTCCTCCTCCTCAGGGGCTTGGAATGATCCCTGGATTTCTGCGTGGCTCCTTCCCTGGAAATCGCGTTTCCCCTGTGATTGCGCTGACTCGAGCTGCTGCCCAACCAATTTAATTTTAATTTTAAATTTAATCCTCCCCTTGCCATCTCGGTGCTCTCCGATCTCGGGACGATGTCAAACCCTTGTTTTTCCCACCCAACCCCTCCTTTGCCCGACACCCGGCGGGAATTGGGCAATTTTTGGTGCCGATTTCCTCACGGGGATTATTAAAAAGTCTGAGGTGAAATCCCAGTCCCGGCTGTTGATTCAGCGGGGAGGGAGGTCCAGGGAGGAGCCCAAGGCCTCGCTCCTTTCATCTCCTGCGTAGGCCCTGAGCCAGGAATTCTTTGTTTGGAGAAAGAAAAACAGGGAATGGAGAGGCCAATCTACACGGGGATATTGGATTGGGGGATTTTGATACAATTTGGGGGGAAAAAAATCGATATGAAAGCTCACAGCAAAATAAATCTTCAGCTCGGGAGTTGTGCCAAGGGTGGGAATTGCCCTTGGGGCGATTCGATTTTGGGATGTCCCAAAATCTCCAGGATTTAAAGGCATGCCAGGTGGATTTTGGGGAGAAACAATGGCCAGAATTACCTTGACTGAGAGACAAAAGCAAAAAAAAAAAAAAAGGCATTTGAGGGACAATGGGGACAAAGAGGGCAGGAGCGGTTCTCTTCCCCCAGGGCGAAGTGAGGCTCTATAAAAGATCCTGCAGCCAGATTTAAAATTATTTTTCTGCGATTCTCATCCCATCTCCTGCTGTGCCACCACGTAAGTCAGGTCTGGGGGGTCGGGCAGGGTTCGATTTACTTCTAAAAAATTCACAAGGAGAGGGGGAAGATGGTTTAAGATTTGGGAACAGAACAGTTGGAAATAAATGAGGCAAAACACGTTAGTTCTGAGATTAATTTAATAAATTAATATATGGAATATAAATATAAGAAATATGAGTATTATTGTTATAAAAGTTGAGAATATAAATATTGGAAATATGAATATCGAAAAGACGAACATTGAAAATATGAATATTTGAATGAGTGAATTAATGACTATAGGAAATATGAATATAAGAAATATGATCATTGGAAATATGAATATTGAAAAGATAAATTTTTAAATCTATGAATATTTGAATAAATAAATAAATAATAGGGATAAAGAATAATTAATAATAATAAATAATAATTAATGATGATAAATAATAAATAATAAATACATGAGGGTTCCCCTTTGCTCTGCCCCCTGACGTTGTCCCCTCTGTGTCACCTCCAGCCCCGCGATGCCCTTCCAGCAGCTCTGCCCCGTGTCCTGCCCCCAGCCCGTGGCCAGCGCCTGCAGCCAGCCCTGTGTCACCTCCTGCGGGGACTCCCGGGCCATCGTCCACCCTCCGCCCGTGGTCATCACCTTCCCGGGGCCCATCCTCAACTCCTGCCCCCAGCAGAGCATCGTGGGATCCGAACTCCCAGTGGGAATGGGAAATTCCTTCGAGTCCGGAGCTGTCCAGAGCTCCTTCGAGCCCGGAGCAGCTTCTGGCGGCTGGAATTTCTCCTCCTCCTCCTCCTGCTACTCCTACCCCTCCTACCCCCGAAATTCCTACCTCTCTTATTCCCGAAATTCCTACTCCTCCTATCCCCGACATTCCTACCCCCGCCCTGCCAAGCCCAGCAAAGGTTTGGATTACCAAATGCCGCTGAAAAAGAAGCAAATCGGCAAATAGTGAGCGAATGGAGGGCTCCGAGAGGGGCCGGGGCTGCTCCTTCATCCCAGGAATGATCTCAGGAATGATCCCGGGAACAACCCCAGGAGCGATCCCAGGAGTGATCCCAGCCCTGCGATTCCCTCCGGATGGATCTCCGCTCGCAATTCCCATCGATTCTGCCTTGCTGTGAATTTGCCCGAATTCCTCTGAATTCCTCTGTAATTCCCTCTGAATTCCCCTGGAATTCCCGGTGGCGCTGCTGTCACGGGATGAATCCCATTTCTCAGCACCAATAAAATCCTTTCTGCATCACGATTTGGAGTTTTCTGTTTGGGCAGAAGGAGCTCTTGGAGCAGTTCTGAAGTGGATATTTAATTTTTCATGGAATTCTTTTCTGAGGACTGCGCAGCCCTGTCCCACCTGGTTCCCTGGGAAGGTGAAATGGAAATTTTTTGACAGATGAAACCATAAAAACATTCCCTGGAAGAGCCAAACCCTCCTCCCTAGATCTCTGGGATAAGGGGACAGTTTGGTCCCATGGGTTTGCAGAGGTTTTATAAAAAAGAGAAGAAATCCAAGGGATTTGAATGCAAACACAGAAGTTTATTGGGATAAAAGTGGGCAAACAGTTCAGGGTTTTGGGAGGGAAAAGACACATTTGGAGACAAGTGACATTAAAAATAAGAAGGGGGAGAAGAAGAGCACCTCCAGGGGTGCTGAGGAAATTCCAGGGGTGTTGAGGAGATTCCAGGGGTGCTGAGGAGATTCCAGGGGTGCTGAGGAGGTCCCAGGGGTGCTAAGGGGTTTGCAAGGAAGATGAGTGTTTCCCACAAGTTCTGAACAATTTCCTTGGATTCTGAGCAGTTCCCATGGATTCTGAACATTGTCCATGGCTTATGAGAAGTTTCCATGGATTTTGAACAGTTCCCACGGATCCTGAGCAGTTCTCATGGATTCTGAGCAGTTCCCATGGATTCAGAACATTTTCCATGGATTCTGAGCAGTTCCCATGGATCCTGAGCAGTTCCCATGGATTCTGAGCAGTTCCCATGGATCCGGAACATTTTCCATTAATCCTGAGTAGTTCCCATGGATTCAGAGCATCTCCCAGCCCCACGGAGCCACATCCCCGGGCTCATCCCCTGCCCCAGCTCCTGCTGCCGCCCCCCCAGGCTCCCCCATCCCCTCTCCCGGCTCAGCAGGGCCCGCAGCCCCCGGAGCGCTGGCTCCAGGCGTTCCTGGAGGAGGAGAGGAGGCCTCCATAGAGCAGAGAGCCCTGCAGGCCCGCGGGGCGCTCCATTCCCGCTGGGAACGAGGAGCCCACGATGCTCTCCTGGGGGCAGGAGCTGAGGATGGGCCCCGGGAAGGTGATGACCACGGGCGGGGGGTGGATGACAGCGCGGGAGTCCCCGCAGGAGGTGACACAGGGCTGGCTCCAGGCGTCCGCGCAGGGCTGGGGGCAGGACACGGCGCAGGGCGCGGAGCAGCGGGAGCTGAGCTGGCTGGAGAAGGACATCCTGGAGCTGCTGCGGAAAGGGGAGCTCGGGTTGGAAATCAGAGCAGCAGAGCCCCTGCTTATATTTTCTCTCTTTCCCTTCTCCCTCTCCTCCTCACTCCTCTCTTTCCATCCTTTCCTCCAAAACCTCTCCAAAATCTCAGATTTTTTTCTCTTTCTCTCTTCTCCCTGTCCCTCTCTCCTGCTCCCTCCATCCCTCCCTCTCATACGGCTCCTCTGTTAAAACTCAGATTTTTTTTCTCTTTTTCCCCTTCTCCCCGTGCCTCTCCCTCTCTCTCTCTGCACGCCTCCTTCCCTCCCTTCCAGGCATCTCCTCTCCAAAAGCTCAGATTCTTCTTCTTTCTCCCTTACCCCTCCCTCCCTCCCTCCCTAGCACCTGCTCTGGAAAACCTCCGATTTTTTCTCCCTCTTTCTCTTCTCCCTGTCCCTTTCCTCCCTCCTTCTCAAACAGCTCCTCTCCAAAAACTCAGATTTTTTTCCTCTTTTTCCCATCTCCCTCTCCCTTCCTCCCCGGCAGCTCCTCGGGGCTCTCCCAGTCTCCCCAGGGAGCGACTCCCACCCCGGCCACCCCCAAAGCGTCCCCCAGACTCACTCAGATCCCGAAGAGGAGAAGCCCGAGGAGCTGAAATCTCAGGAATCCGGAGCTGGCATGGGAGGAACTGGGAGCCGGGAGCCTTTTATCCATCCCGGGATCGCCCGCGGGGGTTGAGCCATCCCCGGCGTTTCCCAACCCTCGGGAGGCGATCCCTGCCCGGGCTCCGGTTGTTTTATCTGCCCGGAATAATTATCAGTTTCTCCCAACACCCTCCAGTTTCTTCCTTGAGGTTTGTTTTTTTTTTAAAGCTGTTTTGCTTCCTGCAGCGTTTTGCTGATTTTGCCAAGTTGGTAAAAATGATGAGGAATGAATTTTTTGGGGTGGAATTGCTCCACAGGCAGGGACAGCTTCCATAGACCAGCCCAGCCTTGGACACTTCCAAGGGTGGGAAATCCATGGAATTCCCTGGGTTAGGCCCTCACAGGGAACAATTCCTCCCCAAAGTCCCACACAAATTCCCCCTCTGACGCCCTGACCCCATTCCCCGTGCCCTGTCCCTGCAGTTCCTGAGGTAAAGTCCCTCTCCAGCTCCCTGCAGATCCTGGAGGAGCTCTGGGGTCTCCACAGGCTCAACATTCCCAACATTCCCAATATTCCCAGCCTGGATTCATCAGGGACTGGCTCCAGTCCCCTGAGCAACTTCATGGCTTGGGGACACCAGAACCCGGCACGGAATTCCTGGTGGGATCTCAGCACAGCAGAGCAGAGGGAGAGAATCAAACACCAGGACCCAAAATGAAGAATTTTAGGGTTCATTTGCATTGATCCCACTGGGTTTCTCCTTTTACCCTTTTAGGAGGATGGGGAGGTTGGGACAGGGATTTCCAGGTGTGGTCGGGGCAGGAGCAGCTCCCAATGGTTCTGGCCCCACAATTTCTCTTCTCCCTGGTTTTTCCTAATCCTGGTTTTGGTTTGGGTGAATTCTCTTAACTGTAAATTCCAAGGGTTGGGAAAACTCAAGGAAACCCCAGGAAAAGCTCCCTCAGGCTCCCTACACTAACAGTTAACAATGGGAAGAAATGGAATAAAATGGACATTTTGGGACAGAACTCTCAGGGCTACTCAAAACCCCCACTGTTCACTTTATAACTCCATAAAGGCAGGGATTTTTTGAGGGGGAAAATCTCATTTCTCGAGGAAATTTAGGAATAATATTGGGTATGGAAAATGGAGACTCAACATGAAATGCAATCCATGAATGACTGGAGAGGGAGGAATCTGAGGAACAAATCTGCTGAAGTTGCACCCAGACCTCTGCCTCAGCTGGAGCTGCACCTGGACATTCCCAGGTTTTCCAGGGGTGATGCACAGATCCCCTCCCTGACCTGGCTCACCCCAGTCCATGAATCCTCCTCCCTCAGCAGTGCTGATCCCACAGATTCCCTAAAAATGGATGTCGATTTCTCCTGGGAAAACCCCTGGTTACTCCCCTGGATATTTCATGAGCGTTCCTTGACCAGGAGGATGGGAAGGAGCTCTTCCCATTCCCAAATTCCGTCGGAAGGCACCTGTGGACAAACGTGCCTGGAGTCGGAGTCACCGGAGTCACTGTGGGTCAATAATGGCAGAAATTGCACAATTGCCTTTTCCTCGGAAAAAGCCAGGTGGGATCCGCGCTATGTCAGCACCTCGTGCTGATGGATCAACATCTGAGCAATCGTGAGGCAATCCCAGAAGTAGGAAAAAGCAACAATGAAAATCAAAAAAAAGAAATCATTACCGCGCCTGAGTAATGCCATGGATGTAACAACAACAGTAATAATTGCTGAGCAAAATAATCACTTTATCTGGGCCAGTGAGAGGTGGAGGGAATTTTTCTTGGATCATTCATCAGCCGTGGATGTTTCAGCTCCAGCTGATTGCCCAAGAAAAGGTATAAAAACCCTCTTGGCTCTGGGCTGCTCCAGCAAACCCTCCCGCCTCACTCCGAGCTCCACGGGGTAAGTCCGAGCCTGGAATTGTTCCTGGAACTGTCGGGATTTGAACTGAGCTTTGCTTGGATCCCAAATTGTGGGGCCAGCAGGGCCAGGGCAGGGGTTGGGGTTACTGCTCGTTTTAGGGGTTAATGTTAATTTTGGGGGTTACTGTTCTTTTTGGGATTTACTGCTAATTTGGGATTTACTGTTAATTTTGGGGGTTACTGTTCATTTTGGGGGTTACTCTTCATTTGGGATTTACTGTTCATTTTCGGGGTTTACTATTAATTTTTGGGGTTACTGCTCATTTGGGATTTACTGTTCATTTTGGGGGTTACTGTTAATTTGAGATTTACTGCTAAACTTGAGGGGTACTTTTGTGTCAAATTGACTCCGTAATTAAGAGTCGGGACACATAGGAGACAAGGACATGAGAAGATGGAAAACCCCACATTTTGAGCCTCTTTGTGATGTTTTTGCTGTCCGCTCTTCCTCTTCCCAGCCCAGCCTCCATTAAATCGGTCTCTGACCTTCCTGCTGCCTCGGCTCTGTGGTTCCAGACCCATCCTCAGTCCCAGAAGATGTTTCCCTACAGACAGAGCTCCAGTTCCCGCTGCCTGGTGCCCTGCGGGATCTCCTGTCCCCAGCCCTGCGCGGACGCCTGGAGCCAGCCCTGTGTCACCTCCTGCGGGGACTCCCGCGCTGTCATCCACCCCCCGCCCGTGGTCATCACCTTCCCGGGGCCCATCCTCAGCTCCTGCCCCCAGGAGAGCATCGTGGGCTCCTCGGCACCCTCAAACTTCCTGGGATGCGGAAACTTCCTGGGATGCGGAAACTTCCTGGGATCTGGGGGTTCCTACGGCTCCTACAGTTACGGGAGGTCCTACTCTTCCTACGGATCCTCTGGGAGCTGCAGACCCTGTTAAACATCCCAGGAAGGAGCAGCAAGGAGCCAAGAGCCACCACGGAGCCTCCACAAACCCCGGCAGTTCCCGGAGCATCCTGAGCCCCAAATCCCGGCAGTTCCCGGAGCACCCTCAACCCCAAATCCCGGCAGTTCCCTGATCATCCTCAGCCCCGCGCTTTTATGTAAATTCCCTTTTCTTTTCCTTTTCCTTTTTTTTTTTTTTTTTTTTTCCTCAGCCGCGAGTTCTGAAAAAAAAAAAAACAAAACACCAAAAAAAACACTGACTTGGAATGGTCCCATCCATGATCCCTGGCTGGCTGAAAGTGGGATGAGGTCGTGTCACCTTCCCACGCCTGAACACGCAGGAGTCTCCCCTGTAGAATGCCCAGCCTTAGAGCGATTTTTTCCTTCATTTCCCCCGGGATTTTCCACCCCCGCCGTGATATTTCTCTTCCTCCTTTCTCATTAAACCGTTGTGCATCAAAATCCAGAGTTTTCCTGTGGTTTTTACCCATAATTTTGGGGGTTTTCCGCCAGTCTGGGTGAGCGCGGCAGCTTCTGGTGCCTTTCCACACCCGGAAGGTGCCCAGGTCCTTTCGGCGGTGACACAAAGTCATTCCAAGAGGGATAAAGAGGTTTTGGAACTCTCCCAATCCCTTTCGGATCTTTCCTCAGGGCGGGTGTGGCTGTTCCCAAAGAAAGTCAAACGCGGGTGACTGGGATTATTTGTGTCTCAGTGCCCGCCCCGGGCTGCGATTTAATTACCTCCCGACACGGTAATTTTATGGTTTTTTTCCTTGTTTAAAAACAGCCTGGGGCGAAAAACTTTCCTTGGAAAACTTCCCTTGGAAAGTCCCACAGGAATTTTTACCAGAAAGGCAAATTATTGGTGTAATTCCGTGAGTTCCTATAAATAAATTAAAATAAATTAAAGAGCTCCCTGCAGATCAACACACTCGCCCCTGGGAGGGTAGGGAAATTCTCTTTTCCTGGGAATTTCTGGCTGCCCCATCCCTGAAATTGTCCAAGAACAAGTTGAAGCAACGTCGGATGGGGGAAGGAGTCCCTGCCCATAAATCAAAGATCTTCAAGGTCCCTTCCAACCCAAACCATTTTCTGGTTCTGTGAAACCCCAAAGGACAATTCTTTAACCTTTGATTCTTTCATTCTCCCTGGGCTTGGAAGGAACAGAAAGAAACACAGGGAAAAGATCCGAAAATATCTCAAAGTTTAAGGGGTTTTCTCCTCCTTTTCCATCTCTGTTTTGCAGCAGCCTCGGGTCCTGTGACCCCCGATTATGGAGCCAATTTGATACAAAAATCATCATTTTCTGGCCACTGCAACAGGGGGATGTGTCTGACTGTGGCATTTTCTGCAGTTCTCGGGCACAATTTGAAGAAGAACACGACAGAAAAATTCCGATGGAGGCAGCTGGGGCTCCTGATCCATCTGCCACCCAAACAGGAGAAAACTGAGGATGAGAAAAACTCGGCTCTGAACCCCAGAGGTCACTGCACCCTTGTCTTACCCCGGGCTCAGTCCCAGGACAAGGAAATGCTGTTAATTGAGATGCAATCAGCAGCTGACTCATTAAAAGCCTTGCAAAGGCAGCCTGAGCCTAATCCCAGCTCCGGGCAGATCCCGATGTCAATTAAACTCCTTGTGCTTGGTTTCCATACTTTATTTAATCGGTAAAATGTATATTTAATGGGTTTTAGGTGCTCCAGGATGACAATATCTTTATTTAATGGGTTTTTTGGTGCTTCAGGCTGGCAAAATCTTTATTTAATGGGTTTTTAGGTGTTCTGGGCTGGCAAATTCCCTGCAGGCACAAAGGCCCAGGGATGTGCAGGGAGAAAACCAGAGGGGTTGGACTGGATGACCTTTGGTGGTCCTTCCCAATCCAAACCATTCCTTGCTTCCATAATTCCTTGTTAAATAAAAAAACCCAGAATAATTCTACCTGATTAATTCCCCATGTCCTGTCAGTTGTGCCCATGGCCTTTTCCAGCCTGAATGATGCTGGAATACTGTTGTTTTGTATTTTTTTAAACGTTTAAAGGATGGAACGCTGCTCCTGAGGAATTTTATTACAGAAACATTTGGAAAATCAAGTAAACTCAGGTTGTGCTCCTGCTCAAGGAGCAGCTCAGACCTGCCTGCAGGCAGATCAGTGGGTGAAGGGAAAAAGGGGGAAAAAAGTGGGGAAAAGGGGGAGAAAGGGGGAAAAAAGGAAACCAGGAGGCTGCTGTGTGATGCAACAAAGTTTTAATGAGTGGGAAACGCCCCTTTGCAAAGCCAGAGATCACAGAACGTGGAAAATCCATTCCCGGACAATTTTGGGGAAAATTCATTCCCGGATAATTCTGGGGGAAGTCCAACCAAAGTCCTGCTCTGAGATGTCCTCAGCCAGCTTCTCCTGGTTTTTGTCCAAGGATATTTGTCATTGAGGGTGAAATCCATCGGGAATGGGCTGTTCCATGTTGGTCCAATAAATCGGGAATGCCGGAACAGGGAATGGGCTCTCCCATGTTGGTCCAATAAATCAGAGATGCTGGAAGAGGGAATGGACTGTTCCATGTTGGTCCAATAAATCAGGAATGCTGGAACAGGGAACGGGCCGTTCCACACCCGTCCAATAAATTGGGAATGCTGTAACGGGGACTAGGCTCTCCCATGTTGGTCCAATAAATCGGGAATGGTGGAACAGGAAATGGGCCATTCCATGCCAGCCCAATAAATCAGGAATGCTGGAACAGGCAGTGAGAGCAAACAACAAGGAGGTGCCAAACAAGAAGTAGGAGAAAGATCAGGAATGCGAAGGGGCCCATGGAAGCACTGACCCCTCACGCTCATGGCAGTGGATTTGGGCATTCCCGGGATTCTCTGGAGGTTCAGTTGCGCTCAGCAGGGCCCGCAGGAGCCGCGGAGGAGGCGGCTGAAGCGGCGCGACGTGGAGGGGCCGCAGGAGCCGCTGGCCAGCGCCGAGATCCCATATCCAGAGCGGGCACCGTATCCCGGGAAAGCCCCGGAGCCGTAGAGACCCCCATAGCCCAGAGAGCCCCCAAAGGCCGGGACTCCAGCAGATCCCACCACGGCCTGCTGCGGGAAGGAGCTGAGGATGGGGCCGGGGAAGGTGACCACCACCGGGGGCGGCTGGATGAGGGCGGTGGAGTCCGGACACTGCCGGACGCACGGCTCGTTGCAGCTGTTGGCCACGGGCTGCGGGCAGGAGATGCCACCGGTGGTGGGGCAGAGGTCGTAGCAGGACATTTCCCGGCAGAGGTGGAGGTTCCTGGAATGCAGAGAAGGAGCTGCTGAAAACCGAGGGTCTGCGGAAGGGGCAGGTGGGGGTTTGGGGGAGCTGGGAAATGGGGGGAAACATCCTCGGGGGAAAAATTGGGGTGGGACAGGAGCAGGTTTGGGTTGAGAGAGGGATGGGATGGGAGATGGAGATGGGATGGGATGGGATGGGATGGGATGGGATGGGATGGGATGGGATGGGATGGGATGGGATGGGATGGGATGGGATGGGATGGGATGGGATGGGATGGAAAAGGAATGGAGATGGAAATGGAGTGGGATGGAGACAGAAATGGAGTGAGATGGAGATGGGATGGAGATGGAAATGGGACGGGACAGATATGGAAATGGAGTGGGATGGAAATGGGATGGAGATGGATATGGGATAGGATGGAAGGAACACAATTCCTTCGTCAAATAAAAATAAGGATTTAAAACATTTTTCCACCTGGATATCTGGGCATAAAAGCCTTTGGTTTCATGGTTTTTCCCAGTAAAAAGTAGAAATATTATTTTATTCACTGAATCAGAGTACAAGTCTACTTTCCTTCTTTTTGGCTGTGGTGAAAATAACTAAATAATTAAATATTTTTATGTTTTTATATTTTTATATTTTTATATTTTTATATTTTTATATTTTTATATTTTTATATATACAAATGACTAGAATTTAAATAAACTCTTTCTTCAGCTGGATCATTTCACAGCTCAGGGCATGGGCAAATTTCCTCGATTCAGTCACAGACTGAAATGTGGGAAAATTCAGCATTTTAAAGCTTGTGCCATCCTGAATTTTCATTCTGCTGTCAGTCCAAGAATGGCCAAATAGGAGTAACAGGGAAAAAAGATCATCCCTAAATGAAAAATGCCTCAAATGGATTTGGCTCCTAAATCCTTGCAGCAAAATATTTTCCAGGATACTGGAAAAAAATGGAAATTTAAAGAATAAAAATAAGAATAAAGGGAAAATAAAGCACTGAAAATGAATGTAATGGTTGTGAACAGTAGCTGGAATAAAAAATCAAATAGCAAAAGCATTCTGGAGCTAGGAGAGGAATGAAAACACATCGGACTTACCTGATGGAGAGGAGAAAAGCAGGAGAATGATGGAAAAGGTGCGCAGAGCTGCTGCTTTTATACAACCCTGGGATGCCCCGGGGCTGAACACGCCGAGTCCGGGAGTCGCCACCTCAGAGGATCCCGAATCACTCCCCAAAGTGACGAAACTCTCCTCGCTTTGCACAACCACCCTGAATCTCTGCCCAGCACATTCCAGCTGCCGGCTCCCTTTCATCTCGGATCCTGACGGATCAGCTCCATCCCTCCCAGCGGGAATTAAATCCCATTTGCTGAGCCCTTCCTTCATTAGCTTCATTAATGACTTTAATCGGAGTCAAAACCTGCTGCCGTGCACAGGTTTGGGGGGTTTGGGGCTCCGGATCCCGGCTCTCATCACTTCTGCTCCCGGATTTTGCAATGGAATGCTTGGAGAGGTGCAAGGAGCCTCATGATGGGTTTTGCATCCACAGCCACAAACCTCAGGTCGTTTTGGGAATCCTGGATTTGCCTGCTGGGATTGGGAAATCCCCGATTTTCCTCAAGGCAGAAAACACAATATTTTAGTAGCTAAAACAGGGCTTCAATCAAAGTTTTGTTGTTTTTTGTTGTGTTTTTTTTTTTTGTTTTTTTTTTTTTTTTTCTGGAGGGATATCAGTGTTTTTTCCACAGATGAACATCACCAGGTCCCACTTTAAAACCCCTCATTTGCTGTGGATGGGTTATTAAATAAACACATTCCTACCAAAGTTACACTGAAATTGGGAGGTTCTTTCCCCCAATCTTTGGGATGTCCCCAGTGGATTGTAAGAATAATTCCCCCCAAAAAGTATCCAAATATTTTTTGGGTGTGTTTTTAAGCACTTCCCAAAGCTTCCTTAATAGTTTATGTGTGAAATGGGGTGTGATTATTGCAATATAAATATGTGGTTGTGTTCTAACAGCCCAGCATTTTGAAATGTAATTAAAATTAGTCTTATAATTACTATTAAAAATAAAACTTTAAAAAAAATTGTCCAAGTGAACTCTCCCTGTTCCCTTCACCAGCTCATGGCTTCTCACCTCAGAGGATTTTCTCGTCTAATTTAAGTTTTCATTTATTTGGGTGAGTTTCCTCTTCAGTGCTGGTGTTTTAACTCCCATTTTCTCTGTTTGTAGCCTGAACATCTGTGAGACAAAACACGGATCTGGATGGTTTAAAAATTATCTGTAATTTCCTCTGAAAAGTTCTGAATGGTTTTATCCAAGTCCAAATTCCAACTGCACATAAAAGTTGCTGATTTCACAAAGAAGGCACCTAGGTTTTCATCAATTTTCAATCTACCACGGGTGAAGAAGAAAGGAAAAAATCTTGCACCTTCAAGCAGATGAAAATGATGATTAACACCTGAGCCAGCATCATTATGCCAGCTAATGAGAGGTGAATAAATGAAGCAGCAGAATCCGCGCTGTCATTCTGAGTGTATTTCATGGAACGTTACCAGGTGTGAACCTCAGCCAATTAAAATGCTGAGATGAAAGAAATCTTTGGGTTGTAATTTGTGTTTTGTGCAGCGTCAGAATTTGAATCAACTCATAAACAGAAACATTGAGCAAAACTCTTTCGTCACCGCGAGGTGACCCAGGCGTGATAAACGCGTTAATGGGAGCCTCACGGTCTCCAGCAGCTCAGAAGAGTATCAAAAGCCCCTCCTCGATACTGCCTGAAGTTTCACAGAATCCCAGATTTATTTAAGTTGGAAAAGAGCTCCAAGGTCCCCGAGTCCAGCTGGGACCACCCCCCACCTGCTCATCCAGACCAACGTCCAGGAATTCCTCAGACACAGCCAGGGGTGGCCACTCCAACTCTCCCTGGGCAGCCCCTTCCAAGGCCTTTCCAGGAGGAATTTTCCCAAATTTCCAATCCTGGCACAGCTCAAGGCTGTTCCCTCTTGTCCTGTCCCTTTTCCCTGGGGTCAGATCACAAATCCCACCTGGCAGATCCCAAACTCCCCCGAAATCCCCCTTTTTCTCCAGGCTGAGCCCCCTGCAGCTCCCTCAGGATTCTCCATTCCATTTTCCAGCTGTTCCAGCCCTGTTCCCTACCCTGGACGTTCTCCAGCCCCTCCATGTCCCTCTTGCCCAGAACTGGACACCCGATTTTCCCATTTCTGTGAGATTTCCAAGCTTTTCCCTTGTCCCTTAGGAAGCTCTGCTGGGTGACAGCCATGCTTGCATCACCTGATGACCGTCACATTTCCCGATGACCAACTCAAGGATTGTCCTGACCCGAGGGTGGTGGCTCAGCCACCATCCAGCGTCATCGCACGGATCCTTTGTCCCTTCCCTCTGGAAGCACCGCGGGATCTCTTTAGAGCCTGGCTTAAACCCTGCTTAAGGGCTCCTTTTGTGACTGGAGCTCTTCTTACCCTTCTCTTCACCACCACAGAGTTTTCTGACTGATTTAACAGGTCCTGGCAGGAGGTAAACAGATTTTCTGACTCATTTATCAGGTCCTGGCAGAAGGCAGACAGATTTTCTGTCTGATTTTTCAGGTCCTGGCAGGGCGTAGAACATTGACTCCGTCTGTCATTTGGATACCGCTGGGAAAGCTCTGGGCTCTGCTGGGAGTCATTCAATTTTGCGGCAGGTTTTGCCTCTTTTAAATTCACATTTTCCCTTCAGCTTTCTGGTCAGAAGTTCTCTAAACGTGTTGATGTTCAACAAATCTTTTGGCTGCAGGAAAATGCGTACCCTGAGATCTTTTGGCAGCTGAACCAGATGAGGAAAACTCCTCGTGAGATAAGGATCTGCCTGAATCAGGAGGTGGCTTTGTGCTTTGCTGATGACATAAGAAGATAACAACATTTATGGTGGAGTACTTTAGGGTTTTAGGCTACTTATAAATTATGGACACAAATTCTACTTCTATTTAATATATAAATAAATTAAACCCATGTTTTTGATGATCTCCAAGGCTCTTCCAACCCAATTCTGTGATTCTATGACCACTCATGAGGTCCTTGTTGTGGATTTGAAGAAGTTCCCTCTGCACACAGGGCTCAACACATAGAGGAAAACTTCTGCTTAACTTTGGCTACCATGCTGTGACCACGTTGCAATTCCATAAATGTAAATTTACTGAAATTGTAAATTCATGGGTAAAACAGCCCCATGGGAGGCTCTCCATGGAGAATTTCCCCTCTGGGCAGGGTTTGCTCAATGTTTTTGCAGCCTCATGCAGAGCAGGGAGCTTTGCCCATCTAGGTTGGCAAACTCAGGGGTGGGTGAGAACACAAAAGCCCAACACGAGGATTTTCAGTGATGCAACAGTTTTAATGAGAATGAAAAGAACACAAACAACATGGCAACATCAGGATTGTAAATGCAGGCAGAGCTTGAAAGACACTTCAGTCTGTCACTGCATTCAGCCACAGGGGTGATAAAGAAGATAACGAGGAATTGAACTCAAAGAGGCACCAGAAAAGAATTTAAAGGGAAGAAAAATCTGCATTTTGCTTTGCTCTTCTACATCATCCAGAGCGTTTTCTGTAGGGTTTAGCAGATCCCCCAGAAGCCGCGGCCGTAGCGGCCGTACCAGGAGGAGTAGGGGCTGCAATAGCCGGAGCCAAAAGCTCTGCCATACAGGCCCCGGTACCCACCGCAGGAACCCAGACCCCCATAGCCCCACAGACCCCCGTAGCCCAGGGATCCGTAACCCCCATATCCATAGAGACCCCCATAGCCCAGGGACCCATAGCCCCCATAGCCCAGGGAGGCTCCGGAGGCCGACAGGACGGGAGCTCCAGCAGATCCCACCACGGAATCCTGCGGGAAGGAGCTGAGGATGGGGCCGGGGAAGGTGACCACCACGGCGGGAGGCTGGATCACGGTGGTGGAGTCGGGGCACTGGCGGACACACGGCTCGTTCCCGCTGTCAGCCAGGGGCTGGGGCCGGAGGACGCCACAGGCAGAGGAGGGGTACAGGTCGTAGCAGGCCATCTTGCAGGGATTGGAGGTCAGTGGACACTGAGGAGTGAGCAAAACGCAGAAATTCAATTGTTAAAAGGTTTGACAGTTGGACATGCAGTTGAAAATAATTGTTATGTCTCAAGTCTTGGTTGTCCTTGGTTCTCATCAGTGTTTTTTATAAATCACTTGCTCTCTGAGCTGTCGTCTCTCCTAGGGTCTCATTCCTAATTTCTTGTACTTTGTTCCCACCTTGAAAACCCATGGAAAATTCTTATTGGCTCAACAAACCTTCTGCAAGTCTTTGGAAGCTGCTTTGGTAATTTTTCTAATTTCTACTAAGAAGAAAGAATGGTTTTACCATTTCAAACTTTTGAATGTCCAGCACCATCTAAAAATAATCTATCACAAAATAACCCAATTATTAAGAATCTTAGAAGCCTTACGGATGATCCCAACCTTGATTAAGAACAGCAGAAAAGAGAGATTGGAATTTTCTAAAGGAAAAATTCTAAGGGAAGAGATCCCTTAGAATGGTGCTTACCTTTCTCACTGAGGTGAATGAAGCACGGAAGGCGATGTGAAGAGCCCCGGGTTGGGAGAGCTTTTATACCATTCCCAAAATCCTGGGGAACATCTAAGGTGCAATTTGGGGATGTGCATAATTGGGGCAAACCCAAATGAATGTGACACGTAGCGCCTCAAAGTTCTGCTGACTCTTTGTTTATTTGCTGGTCCGAAGTCTCATGAAATGTGATAGGTGAGTTTCATCAGAGAGCCCTCTTTCATCTGGAATGGTGACAAGCCATCCTCATTCCTGTTATCATTCCATTCACAGCCCTGGCGTTACAGCAGGAATTATCCCAACGCTCTTCTGGAGCTTCTCCATCATTAATGACAAGACCCGTCTGCTCGCTTGGGGTCACCTGATCTGCAGAACTTTTTTTCCATTAAAAAACAAAATACTTGGAGAATAAATTATTTACAGCCACTTTGGGGTGGTCATTTTTATCACTATTACTCTACACTTAATGTGAGAACAATATGGAACATAAAGGAAGACATGGAAAGCATCCTGTGGTCCTTAAATGTTTTTTGTTACAGAATCTTGGAATTATTTGGGTTGGAAAAGCCGTCCCAGACCATCAAGTCCAAGCTGTAACCAACCCTCAGCCAAGGCCATTCCCTGTTTTCCTGTCCCTTGTTCCCTGGGACCAGAGCCTGTAGATGTCCCATCCCTGGAATTGTTTTTGAATAAAATACGGTTTTCATTAATTTCTGGGTTTTATTCAGAATCTTTTATTTCAAATCCTTATTAATTGGGAGAAAACCTGAAGGGGAACAAACCCCCATTATTTGGCCTTGAACTGATGATACCAAGGACACAAATATCTTGACTGAAGCATTTGAATGTGATGTCATTCCATAATTGTGAGGCACCTAAATCCAGCTCCGTGCCTTTAATCTACTGGACCATCTACAGGATTTGCATGGACTCCCTCCCTGGAAGCTTGAAATGGTTATTGTCCAAAAGCCCCTGTCCTCCAAAGGCTGCGAACCCCACCTCACCATTTAGGGCTCACCGATGGCGTGGAGTCTGCAATATTGAAATGGCCCACCCATAAACGAGGCAAGAAGGAGCCTTTGTGTCACACATTCCAAATTCCTGATTGTTCCCTCATCCCAAAACTTCCAGCTCAGCCCTTTTTGGGATTTATGACTTGCGTATCACAGGAGCTCATGAATTTCTAAGAACCCAAGGCTATAATTCAAAGCACTTGCATCACGTTTAGACTTTTGCACCAGAGGATCAATTTTTTCCTAAAAGATCCCACGTTTCCTCAGGCCCGTTCAATGTTCTCAGGTGCCATCTTTGTCCAGAAAACATCGGACCCTCAACACCAGGGAAAAGTCTCTTCAGGACCTCCAATCCCTTGCGGCTTTAGTTAACTTCGTGAATTCGTCCTTTGTTTATCTCCCAAACCCAAACAAGCCTCAGGAAGACAAAGGTTCCTCTCTGTCTCCTCCATGGAACTCTGTGGACTTGGCTAAAATTAAGGATTTCACTGTTTGTCCTGCTCAGGATTAAATTCCTGTGGAATTGGTGATTCCGATGAACGCATGAGCTACTCTCCAGGTATTCACTTAATACCAAGAGGAGCTGGCTTGGTGATTCCTGACGTAATTCCAAGGAAGTGACAGGAATAATGCCGGGTATTAATCTCCCCCCCAAGTCGTCACAAGATGAAAGAATTCTCTGTAATCTCAGGTGATGTTTAGATCATTATTATAAACAAATTTGAAAGGCCTCATAAACGCCAATAATGAACCAAACAATTTCATCATCCTGATGGTTGCATGAGCTCAAAATTGGGGCGGGCAAGAGATGCTGATCTGGTACCTCCAGCTGATATAAAAGCTCCTCTGTCTCCTCGCTCCTCCAAACGCTTCCCTTGACTTCTTCAAGACTTAGGTAAGTCTGAACCTTCTCCATTGCTCTCGGTGTATTTTTTATTGTTGGTTTCAACTCGAGTTGATGTCCAGCATCCTTTCTGTTGGGTGAATCTGCATGGACTTGGGAAAGATCAAGGAGCTTTCTGTCCTTTTGGTGTGTGGAACTCTCTGTGGAGTTCTTGCTGTCAGGAACTCCAGACCTTGGAGAAGCTGGACCGTGCTCCGAGGTGACAGGATCTCCTCCCCTGTGGGGCCAGGCTGGGAGAGCTGGGAATGTTCAGCCTGGAGGAATGGAGGATCTGCAGGGGTTCCAGGGAAGCTGGAGAGGGACTTTCCTCAGGAACTGCAGGGACAGGACACGGGGAATGGGGTCAGACTGACAGAGGGGAACTTTAGGTTGGATATTAGGAAGAAATATTTCCCTGTGAAGGTGGGGAGGCCCTGGCACTAGATATTCCATGGATTCTCCATCCTTGGGAGCACCCAAAGTCAGTTGGGATGGGACTTGGAGTAACCTGGGATAGTGGGAGGTGTCCCTGCCCATGGAGGGGGTGGGACTGGATGATCTTAAGGGTGTCTTCCAAACCAGGCAATTCCACGGTTCTCTGGCTTAGCTGTAAATAACCCTGCAAAGAGCAGGGAGTTGGACTTGAGCCTTTTGAGTCACTTCCAGCTTGAGGAAGCCTGTGATTCTCTGAACCTCATTTTGATACCTTTAACCCATCTCAACCTTTGCATAAAAGGTTCAAGGTTTGACGAGGGTGTCACCCCTGCAGCCATTCACATATGATAAAGTAATTTGTGTCCTGCTACCAAAAATCCTCAGGCTCTCCTTCACCTCACTTTCAAGTTCCTCCTCAGAACTCGGTTAAGGATTTACAGAACATCTTTGGAGATTTGTTCTTTGTTGTCTTGTCAAATGCCTTTCTGGGTGCTCACAATCCTATAATCTTGTTGTTCCCTTGACTCTCAGCAAAATTGGGATGAGTGGGAAGATGAAGCTACTGTAATTAAGTTCTCTATAAGCTCCATCTCATGCAAACCTGCTGAACCCAAATCTGAGTTTTGCTAATGACTCATCCAATGACCTTGGACAAAGTCACTTTGTTCTCACTGGTTTTGATTCCAGGTTTTCAGTTTAATGTGGAGAAATCAGTCCTAGTCCTTTGCAGGATGTTATGAGGGACAAAGTTTTTAGAACATTTCCTATTTGTTCTTGTGTGTGGACACCCTTTAGAGAATTTTTGGAAAAAAACACTTTGTGGAAACAAGAGAGCACTGAGATTGCAAAATGCTCAGAACACTTACTTGTTATTTTAATTTAAATAGCTGAATTTTGAACTCCTTGTTTTCTTTTTTAGTCTGTGTCAACCTCCAATCCCTGCAAGATGGCCTGCTATGACCTGTACCCCTCCTCTGCCTGCGGCGTCCTCCGGCCCCAGCCCCTGGTTGACAGCGGGAACGAGCCGTGTGTCCGCCAGTGCCCCGACTCCACCACCGTGATCCAGCCTCCCGCCGTGGTGGTCACCTTCCCCGGCCCCATCCTCAGCTCCTTCCCGCAGGATTCCGTGGTGGGATCTGCTGGAGTTCCTGTCCTGCCGGCCTCCGGAGCCTCCCTGGGCTATGGGGGCTATGGGTCCCTGGGCTATGGGGGTCTCTATGGATATGGGGGTTACGGATCCCTGGGCTACGGGGGTCTGTGGGGCTATGGGGGTCTGGGTTCCTGTGGTGGGTACCGGGGCCTGTATGGCAGAGCTTTTGGCTCTGGCTATTGCAGCCCCTACTCCTCCTGGTACGGCCGCTACGGCCGCGGCTTCTGGGGGATCTGCTAAACCCTGAGGAAACATCTCGGAGTAAGGAATCACCGGCAATGGAGAGATACAATCCTGGCCCCAGAGGAGGTGTTGTGACCACAGCCACCCCACTCCAGTGGAGCTGGAAGCAAACAACTCCTCCTTGATTTGTTCACCTTCTACTTGTCATCTTCTGGGCTTTTTTTCCCATTTGTGTATGTAACATGTGGGATAAAATAATAATTTATCTTCTTCTAAAATGCAACTTCACTGTCCAACTGGAGAAGAGCAACCATGGAAGGAGTTTCCTGTGATCTGATATTCTTCATACTCTGCAATGCTTTTCTGTGAATGCTTTTTTTCTCAATAAAGTGATTCTGTTCTGCAAAAAACAAACAAAGTTTTAGTTTCAATTTCTCTGGCTGTGGGCTTGCAACACTTCTCTCTGTGCGGGGTGGGAGGGTGGGGAGGGGGAATTCAAATCCTTACAATAGGCTGAGGTTCAGATCTCAAAACCACCTGGAATGCCTTAGCTGGGAGTGAAGTCAGTCCCCGTTCCTTGATCCAGAATTTGGGAGCAGAAATCCTCCCAAATTTTCCCTCCCCAGCTGTCCTGGGGCACAAAAATAACATTACAGAGTCATAGACTCATGGAATGGGTTGGATTGAAAGGACCCTAAAGATCTTCTCCTTCCACCCCCACCATGGGCAGGGACACCTCCCACTAAACCAGGTTGCTCCAGCTTGGCATTGAACACTTCCAGGGATGGGCCAACCAGAAATTCCCAGGAAAACTTGTACCAGGGCCTATCCACCCTCACAGAGAAAGATTTCTCCCCTGAATCCTCCCTAAATTTGCCCTCTGTCAGTTTGAATCCATTCTCCCTTGTCTTGTCTCTCCAGTTCCCTCTCCAGCTTCCCGGTAGATCGTGGAAGGTGGAACCTCACCAGAACAAGAAGGGTGCATTTTTCTCACAGGTTACGGTATTTCCTACCTTTTAGTTTTTCCAGGTACCATCTTCCCAAATTTTCTCTTCTCCAGTTTTTCTTGCTGGTGTGAATGAATACTTGAAGAAATTGTTTTTCTGACAAAAGCCATACACCACTTTACATTTCGACATTTCATGATTATTCAGAAAGATTTCAAATTTCAAAGTTTCACTCTGTAGCCCAGAAAACTTTATTTAAAAATTTGACAGGAAATTGATTTAATTTTTTGCTGAGGTTGTTCCTGAGGACAGAGTTTAAGAATTTGACTGAGGAAATATTTGAGTCAGAACATGAAGTTCAAAGGGATGAAAACTTTACTTGGAAGAAATTCATACAAAAAATTAATCTTCCCTGGTTTTTTTTGGGCAGGACATTCATCCCCATGGTTTAGGGACCATGGATGGTTTAGGTTGGATGAAGCTCTGAGCCACCTGGGCCAGTGGGAGGTGTCCCTGCCCATGGCAGGGCGTGGAATGAGATGAGCTTTAAGATCCCTCCCAACCCAAACATTCCAAGATTCCAGGATATTTTAGGCTGCTACTGACACCGGCACGGGTGAGGCTTCTCCAAAGGCAAATAACCTTGGTGAAAACAGGAGAAAAGAACACCAGAACATGGCAACTTTGATGCAATAAACTTTTAATGACAACAAGCACAGTAATGCATTTGCAGAGTCTCCAAGAAGTAAGAAACTCTTCTCCAGCCAGAGGCACATTCACATGTGATTGATTCAGGTTCTCTTCTGAATCTCAGCTGTTGATGTGAACAAGCAGGACCCATTTTGAGCCCCTTTGTTCCATATTTACCCCAGGCAACACAGAAATGGAGCGGGACAAGATTTAGGCAGAAGCAGAAAAAGGAGAAATCTAAAAGGGGCTGGGCAGTTACAAATCCATGGTTTTGAGATGGAGCAGCAGTGGTTCCAAGCTCTTTGGCTGTGAAACCATCACATTTCTTCTGTTGGTGAAACCTCTCTTGGGGTTTTTCCCTCGGGTTTAGCAGGAGCCGCAGCTGCCACGGCGGTAGCGGCCGTAGCGGGAGGACCAGGGGCTGCAGGAGCCAAAGGATCTCCCAAAGCCATACAGGCCCCGGTACCCACCACAGGAACCCAGACCCCCATAGCCCCACAGGCCCCCGTAGCCCAGGGATCCGTAACCCCCATATCCATAGAGACCCCCATAGCCCAGGGACCCATAGCCCCCATAGCCCAGGGAGGCTCCGGAGGCCGGCAGGACGGGAGCTCCAGCAGATCCCACCACGGAATCCTGCGGGAAGGAGCTGAGGATGGGGCCGGGGAAGGTGACCACCACGGCGGGAGGCTGGATCACGGTGGTGGAGTCGGGGCACTGGCGGACACACGGCTCGTTCCCGCTGCCGGCCACGGGCTGGGGCTGGATGACGCCGCAGGCAGAGGAGGGGTACAGGTCGTAGCAGGCCATCTTGCAGGGGTGGGAGTTAATCTGTGGAAGGTGTTAATTTCTATTAATTTTTAAAGAATAGCAAACTTTAGGTTGTGCTGAAGCAGTCCAAGAGAATCAGTAATAAATCTCGGAAGTAAATGTATTTCCTTTTCTCATTTTTCCTGTGGCTGTGATCTCCAGGCTACTCTTGACTTCAGCCCAAAACAGTCTGTACTCTTCAGTTGTATCTTTGAATTTCCAGATCTGGTAATTTCATCAGCATTACATTACTCTTAGCTGCTGATTTCCACTCAGATTTTATCTTTCCTGTTACAAACTCAGCAAAGCTCTACCAAATACTGGCATATATACAGGCTAGTCTTTATCTCCTAAAGTACAGGCAAGTATTTGGAGTGTTAAAACAATACAATTTTGGGGTTCAATACCACTTAGTGAATCCCTGTCCTGAAAGACCTAGAGATAAATGAGAAATTAAACACCAAATACCCTACCGAGCAGCAGCAGCAGCCTGACTGCAACCAGATTTCTTGACAGAAAGTTCAATTTAGGGAAGCTTGAGACAAAAGTGACTTACCTGGTTCACGAAGGCAGAACAGGTGTGAGAAGTGGATGGAAGGACCTGGTGCAGACACCTTTTATAGAGCTCCCTGCTTGCCCACAGGGCACTGGCCACCTGATGCGCCAGTTCATAATTAGGTCCCAACCCCAAATTGCAGGACACATAATTCCCCAAAGTGCTGAAATTGTCTTTGCTTATTGCTGGTGCATTTCAAACCCACACACAGCATGAGCTGCACATTCCACCCCAGACATCTATTGTCTCCGGGCTTTATGTGGGGAATTATTTTTTATGATCCCATTGCTTTCCTTAGCGTTAGGGGAGGAAACAAAGCTGACTACATTTATTTATGAATCCTTCATAATTGGGATGACTGAAGGACACTGGTTTTGTCCACGTAAAGGTCCTTGAGTGAGATCAACAGGAGACACGCTGCCAATGGAGTTTCTTTTAGGACCTCAAATGAGGACTGGGGACAAATCACAAAGGCAAAAACATTGGTTCTGCAGGCTCAGCATTTCTCCCTCCACCTACTCAAGGCAAGGCAAGTACAACAATCGGGAGCATCTTTGAATGGACTTTATACCATAAAATGCTAACATGGAATGGTTTGGGTTGAAAAAAACCTTAAAGATCATCCAGTGGCACCTCCTGACATGGGCAGGGACACCTTCCATAGACTAGGGTGCTCCAAGCCCCGTCCATCCTGGCCTTGGAAATTTCCAGGGAGGGGCGATCCGTGGAATATCTGTGCCTGGGACTCTTCACCCTCACAGGGTGCCCAATTCCTGCCCAATATTCCATCTAAACCTCCTCTCTGTCAGTTTTAGTCCATCCCCTCTTTTCCTGCCAATTCAACCCTTAGAAGAAGCCTCTCTCCATGTTCCTTCTTAAACTCTCCACTAGTTCTCTTCCAGTCCCTGGAAACAGAGAAATATTTCACCTGGCAGCCACAATTCCATGGAAATTGAGTTTTCTGAGTTGTTTCATTGAGCTTTCCTTTCCTTTCTTGTGTTTTCCCCTCCTATTCTTACATGTTAGAAACACGACATTCTGTGTATTAAATAAAAAATAGATTTTATTCTTAAGGTCAAAGACATAAAGGTCAATGTTATAAACCAAGAGCTGATTATGGGAAAAACCCAAGTGGCCTCAATTTATGCATTTTAATGGGATAATCTCCTGTAATTGTGGTATGTTTACACCCAGGCACAGATTTTATATAACTCTGACACAGTAGGAACAAGTCAGTAATGGGTGTTCAGGAGGCGCTTGAAAATCCCTTGGAATGTTCTTGTAAACTTGGAGATGATTTTTTTTTCCCCAGGATAATGGCTCGGGAAATCCCCATATGTATCCCCAGATTTGAAAAAGCTCATAATTTATAAATAATACATGGTGTGAAGATAACCACGTAGGTGATTATGATAACGATGATAATGATAGAGTAGGACGATCGTGGTGTAAACAGAGAGAGAAACCTCAGCAAATCCAACATTTGCTCTTCCCAGCAGATTCCCACTTCGTAATTACTCTGTGCTGAAAGATGATAACAAGGATGGGATTAGTTGCAAGATCCTCTCTAAAAAAAAAGGGGGTTTTATTTCCACTACAGCTAAATTTGGGATTTCTCCTATAAGGAATCATGGAATGGTTTAAAATTGGCAGGGACCTCAAAGACCCTCTTGTTCCAACACCTGCATGGACAGGATTGACTGTCAATCCAAACCAGCCTTGAACACTTCCAGAAATTGAACCATCTCAATAAAACATAGATTTTATTATTGATTCAATGTACACTCTGATTATTTTGAGCTTTTCATTCTAATCCTTAAAATCATAAATATCTCTCCCTTCAGAACTAAACTCAAGTTTAAACTGTGGCTTAAGGGTCAGAAAATACATAAGACATTTCTGGATATTTGTGTCCCCAAAGCATTCTAGGAGTTTTTTAATCTTTGTAAATGTCTGAGCATAATTGTCTTATAAGACAGGACAAGAATATTTGTATATAAACAGCTCAGTACAGGGTGTCACTCCAGAAAACTGACACTAATTCGTGAATCATGTTTTAGGATGAAAGATGCACCAATTTCAACCCATCAGCATTTCAGCTCAAAGGACCTCGTGTGACGTAACGCGGCCTTTAAAATCGAGAATAAACAAAAAGAGCAACAATGTCATCACTTTGAGGAGCAATCAATACAAAAAAATGTTCTGTGTCAACTAATGAGTTCCTCTGAGCCCTCAGGCAAATCTGAACTGTATAAAAGCTGTCTCCACTTGGGGTTCTCCCAAACGTCTTCCCTTCACTCGTTCTTCTCAACGACTTGGTAAGTTTGAAGCTGCTCTTTGCTGCTTTTGGAGTCTCTCTTTGCTACTTTTGGAATCTCTCTTTGCTGTACAATTCATCCGGGGTGCTCTCTTCCATTGGGAACTCGTAGGCAAAATTTGAGGTGAAGAGGTAAACCTTGCAGAAACCTTATGGAAGGCGGCTCTCTGCTTTCGAGGTTGACACTCTGTTTCAAACCAAACCGAAAGTCTCTTATCAGAAAATTCTGCTGGATTTTGGGTTGCCTTCACCAGTTGCATTCATAATGTGAAAGGTTCAGTGTTTATTCCGATCCTCTGTTTGGTTAAATGGGTGACTGGAAAGATTTGGAAAGTTTAAATCTTCCTGGTTCACAGGGAAATGTTGAGTTTAGAGGCAAATATTCGATTAGATCCAGTTTGTTCTATTACAAATCAATTGAAATGCTTTTAATTCAAGATAAATGGGCATGAACACCCCAAGAGACCAGGCACTGGCTTGGAGTAGGACACAGAGAAGAGCTGAAAACTGTTTAAAACACTCTGTATTACATTTTTTAAGATTAAAAGGGATCCTGAAAGGAACTTAAGGAGCTGAAATGTGAAGCACTGGGTTTTCCAAGTTAATGAGAGCAAGTGATTTGGTGTGAGAATTTTTCAAAAGAGTTCATAGCCCAAGATCAAAATGGGGGTGTTAAGCTCGTTGTAGGGATCTCAAAGCCCTGATTCAATGTTTGGAAATATGGGACAATTATCCTTGCAATTCCCTTGTAATGGTCTCATCCAAGAAGCTACGAGGGAATCTGAACAGACAATGAGTTATAATCCTGGTTTTGACAAGGATCAGCACAAAGGAGATCAGTGGGAATGAAGAGCCAGAGTCATAATTCCTGAAGAACAACACACTCCACTCCTGGAGTAGAGTCCCTCTCCTTGTTGATCCCCTGACTCACCAAAGTGCCCCAGCAGATAATTTTGCTTGTTCTTATTCGATTTTCATCTCTAAGAGATGTGGGGAAATTCTGGTACTTAAAAGCTCTCCTTTCTGGGGAAAAGCATCCAGCCCCAGAGCCTTTTTCTGCTGGCAAATAACATCTTGTTCTTGCTCCAATCAACTCTTGCAGATCAACCTCCAATCCCTGCAAGATGGCCTGCTACGACCTGTACCCCTCCTCTGCCTGCGGCGTCATCCAGCCCCAGCCCGTGGCCGGCAGCGGGAACGAGCCGTGTGTCCGCCAGTGCCCCGACTCCACCACCGTGATCCAGCCTCCCGCCGTGGTGGTCACCTTCCCCGGCCCCATCCTCAGCTCCTTCCCGCAGGATTCCGTGGTGGGATCTGCTGGAGCTCCCGTCCTGCCGGCCTCCGGAGCCTCCCTGGGCTATGGGGGCTATGGGTCCCTGGGCTATGGGGGTCTCTATGGATATGGGGGTTACGGATCCCTGGGCTACGGGGGCCTGTGGGGCTATGGGGGTCTGGGTTCCTGTGGTGGGTACCGGGGCCTGTATGGCTTTGGGAGATCCTTTGGCTCCTGCAGCCCCTGGTCCTCCCGCTACGGCCGCTACCGCCGCGGCAGCTGCGGCTCCTGCTAAACCCGAGGGAAAAATCCCTCTACTCGGCAAATGACACCTGTGGATCCTTACCTGAGCTCCTGAGGAACGGGAAGAGCATCAGAACTTGACTTCAGACCATGGAGTCAGAACCCCTCTAGAAATTCTCCTTTTTGTTTCCTCCTTCTTTTGTTCATTCTCCTCTTCCCAACCCCTTCCAATGGCCAAATGTGCGGCTCCACCGTCCTCTGGCTTCTCCCTGAAATTCCTGCCTCCTGCCTCAAGGCTGAGGGAGTAGCTCTAGTGAGGAAAAACCTGCTTGTCTTTGCCTCCTGTGTCCTCGCCCAGTGGGGCCTTCCCTGCCCTTGCAATAAAAAATCCTGCATACAACACCTGCCTTTGTGTTTCCTGTTAAGCCCCAGAGTGGGATTCCTCCCCATCAGAACCAGGCTGAGATGCTTTTGGTCAGACCTGCAGCTGAGAGTCCTCTCTGCCTTACACTAATTATTCCAGTTGTCAGACTTCCAGTAGTAATTCTAATTATTTCCATCCAGTCTGGCGCTGGAACAGGGAACTGTCCCATCCCCAAGGCTGCCAGAGCTCAAGGACAATGTTCTCAGGCAGAGGGTGGGATTCCTGGGGTGCCTGTGCAGGGCCAGGAGTCAGAATCAAACCCTGTGTGGCCATTCCAACCCAGGATATTCCATGGCTCTTTTCTCAAGGTATTAATTTTGTGCTGCAATTCCTTTTAATTTTACCTCTTCCAGGCGATGTATTAGAAATCAGCCAACTGCCTTCAAAGACAAAACCAAAAAATACCGCCTGAAGTTCTGCCAAAGCACCTTCTGAAAAGGAATGATAGGAGGAAGGTGAACAAAGGGAAACAATTTCTGAGATAGGTATCTGATGAGCAAAGATGAGGCACTACCTTCTCTTTTTTTGTTAATCACTGCCATCATAAATTGCCTCGGGGAGGGTTTGGCTGAACCTGTCAGCAGGTGAGGCAAAAAGAACGTGAACTGATGCATTAGAGAGGATTTACCTCTTCCTTCACTGGGACTCTTTCAAAGAAAATATCTTAATCAGTGTCAAGGAACAGCAGATCTTATTTTTCACAGGTAATTTCAACATTCCTCCTTGTGTTGGACTGGATCTGTCAGATGGCCGTGGGCAATAAATTGAAATGAAAATTAGCCCATGGTACTTGTGAATGATGCTTTTATTCTCACAAAACAAGATGTAATTTTATGGGTAAACAAACACTTATTTGAGAATATTTTGACAAAAAAAAAAAAAAAAAAAAAAAACCCACAGAATTGTTTAGGTTGGAAAAGACTTTTGAGGTCATCCAAGCCATGCCAGATTCCAACCTGGTCACCAACCCCAACATCCAGGAATTCCTTGGACATCTCAAGGGATGGGAATTCCAAACCTTCCTGAGATCCTTCCAAGGTCTGACTGCCCTTTCCAGGAGGAAATTCCTATGTCCAACCTGAATATTCCCTTCTGCATCTCCAAAAGCTCTCCCCAGGCAGGTTCTCATCTCTCTCCTTGCTTCATCCTTCCTGTCCCCTTTCCCCTCATCCGGGGCAGCTCCTGGAACAACTTTACAAAACACGGATGCTTTTCCCTCCTTTTCTCTTCTGATCTTTGCTTCCAGCCGCAGCCTCCAAGAGGTGCTTGGGTGTAAATCATGAGCCCAGCCAAACACCTGAGCTGCGACTGCCAAATTTCACCCGATCCTCTCAGCCAGGCAGTGTCAGGCAGGTACCAGCCTAATTAGGTGTTGTGTCAGACAAGTGTTAAGCCCAAGATAACGCCCCTGAAGAGAGCCATTAACACCTAGGGAACAATGATTACACAGCTTTAATTTGGGCTGGATGCCTGCTCAGAGTGAGCTCATGTCTGATTGCAAAACCCAACAAAGGGCTGACCTTTCTCTCAGTGTCTAGGCGGGAATTACGCACAAGGATCCATCCTGAAAAACATCTAATTATTCATTTGCATTCCTGGCATTGGCACATCTTTCGGGAGCCCTGATAACAGAAAGCTGAGTGGCACTGAGCAGGAAGGAATCAGAGGTTCAGACTGGAAAAACGAGGTGGCTGAACTGCTGGGAGCAGCAGTAACAGAGTGACCATCATGGGACGGGGCAGAGCTGGGTGCCTGCTGAATGCGGGGAAAGGAGGTGGTGCAATGGCCAGGAAACTTCCCTGTCCCACCTTCCAGGAGCCATCTCAGCATCCCAGGAGCCAGGAAAGCACCTCCAACATCATCAAGTCCAACCCAGGACCGATTCCCACCTTGGCAACCAGCCCAGAGCACTGAAGGTCACATGCAGGAACCATCTGAGCCACCACTGGCTCCAGTGACCAGTGGATCCAGTGACCTCAGCTTGAGCCCCCACACCTTTCACAGTCCCAGCCACACAAGGATTTCTCACTGCCTCAACCCCAGGTTTTCCAAAAAGAGTCTCAGACCCCTGGATGCTTAAAATAATTTAATCATGGTGCAAAAAGAGAATAACAGCTCGAGATGGAGACTCCAAGGAGGGACAAATGAAGGGCACGATGGGATTTCATACCCTCAAAGCCTGGGAATATAAGCTCCTGCTGTGACCAAGAGTGTGCAGTCACTTGGCTGGGCCAGAGGTCCTGTGCCCTTTACATGCTCTGGAGTGAACACACAGAAAGCATAAAATACTGGAAAGCCATGGGAATAAGAGTAGAACATGTAAAACCAAGGGAAAGAGACCACTGAATTTCTCTTCCACTGCAAACAGGCCCCAGCCTGTCCAACAGCCAGAGTTAAACCAGGAAAAAATAATGGAACTAATCCTGACTAAAACAAAGGGTAGAACATGAAGTGATACAAACAAAGCAGAAACCACCTCACAAATCGAAGGGCAAAAAATCACATGCTATGCCCAGGTGAAAAATCGAGGGACCAGAACGTGCCCTTCAGCTGTAGAGTGCAGAGAATTCCAGAAAAATACACAGAGATACAGGAGTTGGATGCAGGAAAACTTTATTGTGCCAAGAAGGACAGGAGAGGCAGGGATGGGGACAATGGGCAGGCCCCGGGCAGGCCGGGTGTCACCGGCTGCAGGAGGCCAGGGCAGCTTGTGCAGAGCTCAACTTCTCCATGCTGGGCTGAGGCGGCGGCGGGGTCTGTGGCTGTTGGTGGTGGCTCTAGCAGGGCCCGCAGGTGTCCCAGAGCCTCCTGCTGTAGCGGGGCAAGGCGCAGGGGCTGCAGGCGGCAGCAGCGGAGGCTCTGCCAAAGGTGCAGAGGCCCCCCGAGGCCTGGGTGGCGCCGGCGCCGTAGAGGCCGCCCAGCCCCAGGGAGCCGCCAAAGGCCGGTGCTCCGGAGGAGCCCACCACGGCCTGCTGGGGGAAGGAGCTGAGGATGGGGCCGGGGAAGGTGACCACCACGGGCGGTGGCTGGATGAAGGCAGAGGAGTCGGGGCACTGGCGGGCGCACAGCTCGTTGCAGCTCTCAGCGATGGGCTGGGGCACAGCCACGCTGGTTCTGGGTGGGCACAGGTCCGTGCTGGTGCGGAGTGGGCACAGGTCGTAGCAGGACATCTTGGCGTGGGACGCGAGGCTGCTCTGCAAGAGAGGGCAGCCGTGTGAGGAGAGCAGCCCAGGGCAGCGCCCGAGCCACAGGGGCCGGGGCTGGAGCAGGGAGCCGCGAGCAGGAGCGCTGGCACACTTACCCTTGTTCCCGAGGAGGAGAAGGTGGCCAGGGCACTGCTTGGTCCAGTCTGGCCCAGGCAGGGCTTTTATAGCAGCCCTGGCATTGCTCAGCTCCAGCCGGGCCAATCTGCACAGGGGACACTCCCTGCTGCTGCTGCTGCTGCTGCTGCTGCTGACACCAGGGCTGTGCGGCCCCTGCCCCTCCCTGAGTCAGCATCCCCCAGGTGCCACCAAAGCACATCCCAAGGTGCCCAAACGATCTCATCCTCTCTGCCACATCAGTAATGTGTGGCAGTGATTGCACCCAGGAATGGACTCCAGGAAAATCTTTTCAAGATCTACAGGGGTGGAGCAGGGCTGGACTTAGCCAGGACCAGAGGGACATCTCTCCTCTTTGGCCTATGGAGTTCAGGCTGCACTGGAGAAGTCTTTGCTCCCAGCTTGGGGAAACCCCCTGAGAACTGAGTTCAGGCAGATGGGGTCTGGTGCTGCTGGGTTGTCCTGTGATGCACAGATTCACTCCACGGTGAAGGATCCAGACACTCCTGCCCCACATACTTCTGCCCCTGACCAGTGTTCCTGTCCATTCCCAGGTGCAATCCCTGCTATCAATTATCTGAAGGGGCAGGAAGGACAGGATCGTTTGGACACCTTAGGATGTGCTGGGCTGGCACCTGGGGGATGCTGACTCAGGGAGGGGCAGGGGCCACACAGCCCTGGTGTCAGCAGCAGCAGCAGCAGCAGCAGCAGCAGGGAGTGTCCCCTGTGCAGATTGGCCCGGCTGGAGCTGAGCAATGCCGGGGCTGCTATAAAAGCCCTGCCTGGGCCAGCCTGGACCAAGCAGTGCCCTGGCCACCTTCTCCTCCTCGGGAACAAGGGTAAGTGTGCCAGCGCTCCTGCTCGCGGCTCCCTGCTCCAGCCCCGGCCCCTGTGGCTCGGGCGCTGCCCTGGGCTGCTCTCCTCACACGGCTGCCCTCTCTTGCAGAGCAGCCTCGCATCCCACGCCAAGATGTCCTGCTACGACCTGTGCCCACCCCGCACCAGCACGGACCTGTGCCCACCCAGAACCAGCGTGGCTGTGCCCCAGCCCATCGCTGAGAGCTGCAACGAGCTGTGCGCCCGCCAGTGCCCCGACTCCTCTGCCTTCATCCAGCCACCGCCCGTGGTGGTCACCTTCCCCGGCCCCATCCTCAGCTCCTTCCCCCAGCAGGCCGTGGTGGGCTCCTCCGGAGCACCGGCCTTTGGCGGCTCCCTGGGGCTGGGCGGCCTCTACGGCGCCGGCGCCACCCAGGCCTCGGGGGGCCTCTGCACCTTTGGCAGAGCCTCCGCTGCTGCCGCCTGCAGCCCCTGCGCCTTGCCCCGCTACAGCAGGAGGCTCTGGGACACCTGCGGGCCCTGCTAGAGCCACCACCAACAGCCACAGACCCCGCCGCCGCCTCAGCCCAGCCTGGAGAAGTTGAGCTCTGCACAAGCTGCCCTGGCCTCCTGCAGCCGGTGACACCCGGCCTGCCCGGGGCCTGCCCCCCGTCCCCATCCCTGCCTCTCCTGCCCTTCTTGGTACAATAAAGTTTTCCTGCATCCAACTCCTGTCTCTTTGCCTCCTTTTTCAAATTAGGAAGACCCTGGGCATGGGAGAGTTCAAAATTTGGGAGGGGAATTGGTTATGCTGGGATTGCCAGGGTCAATGGATAATGGACAGGGAAGGGGAAGGTGAAAGAGGTAATGGACAGGGACAGAGGAGGGAGATGTGGGGAAGAAAATGAAATGAAATGCGAAATGCAATAAAAGGATAAGTACTTTGTGAAATTTTGGTCCTAGAGAGAGGAAGAAAAGGAGAAGGAGAAGGAGAAGGAGAGGGAGAAGGAGAAGGAGAAGGAGAAGGAGAAGGAGAAGGAGAAGGAGAAAGAGAAAGAGAAAGAGAAAGAGAAAGAGAAAGAGAAAGAGAAAGAGAAAGAGAAAGAGAAAGAGAAAGTCAAAATGAAAAACAAGGAGTTGATGACAAGGAAATTGAATGTAAAAGACCTTCTGAGGGGCAATCTTCTCTCTTCTTTCAGTCCCTGGACATTTGGCAGAACCAAGGTTGATACAGAGTGGCTCAAGCTCTGACAGCCTTTGCCCCTGCATAGCACCAGTTCCAGGGACAATCTTTCTCAGTGCCAGCATGAATGCAGAACTGTAAAGGCCCTGGGTCACATGGCCTGTGAACAGGGGATCTGTCTGTTTTCAGGCAGACGCCTTGCAGATTCGTGTCCCTGTCCTTGTCATTACCCTTCTCATAGTCCATAGCCTTGTCCTTGTCCTTGTCCTTCACCTTGTCCTTCACCTTCACCTTCTCCTTGTCCTATTTCACCTTCCCTGAAGTATTCCCACTTCTGTCCTTCATATACACCCACTACAATTTAGATTTCAATTTCCTCTCCACATTACACTCCAGTGTTACATTTACTCGTCTATTTGACAGTTATTGACCCCTTCCATTTTCAGTTTGGTCAAGACCAAGAATACTGCCCCCCCCCCCCAAATGCCTAAACTCCCTGATCCCCCAGGGGTAGTCATGACTTGAAGAAAAAAACGCAAAGAGACAGGAGTTGGATGCAGGAAAACTTTATTGTACCAAGAAGGGCAGGAGAGGCAGGGATGGGGACGGTGGGCAGGCCCCGGGCAGGCCGGGTGTCACGGGCTGCAGGAGGCCAGGGCAGCGTGTGCAGAGCTCAACTTCTCCAGGCTGGGCTGAGGCGGCGGGGGTGTGGGGCTGTTGGTGGTGGCTCTAGCAGGGCCCGCAGGTGTCCCAGAGCCTCCTGCTGTAGCGGGGCAAGGCGCAGGGGCTGCAGGCGGCAGCAGCGGAGGCTCTGCCAAAGGTGCAGAGGCCCCCCGAGGCCTGGGTGGCGCCGGCGCCGTAGAGGCCGCCCAGCCCCAGGGAGCCGCCAAAGGCCGGTGCTCCGGAGGAGCCCACCACGGCCTGCTGGGGGAAGGAGCTGAGGATGGGGCCGGGGAAGGTGACCACCACGGGCGGTGGCTGGATGAAGGCAGAGGAGTCGGGGCACTGGCGGGCGCACAGCTCGTTGCAGCTCTCAGCGATGGGCTGGGGCACAGCCACGCTGGTTCTGGGCGGGCACAGGTCCGTGCTGGTGCGGGGTGGGCACAGGTCGTAGCAGGACATCTTGGCGTGGGACGCGAGGCTGCTCTGCAAGAGAGGGCAGCCGTGTGAGGAGAGCAGCCCAGGGCAGCGCCCGAGCCACAGGGGCCGGGGCTGGAGCAGGGAGCCGCGAGCAGGAGCGCTGGCACACTTACCCTTGTTCCCGAGGAGGAGAAGGTGGCCAGGGCACTGCTTGGTCCAGGCTGGCCCAGGCAGGGCTTTTATAGCAGCCCTGGCATTGCTCAGCTCCAGCCGGGCCAATCTGCACAGGGGACACTCCCTGCTGCTGCTGCTGCTGCTGACACCAGGGCTGTGCGGCCCCTGCCCCTCCCTGAGTCAGCATCCCCCAGGTGCCAACCCAGCACATCCCAAGGTGCCCAAACGATCTCATCCTCTCTGTCACATCAGTAATTAGTGGCAGTGATTGCACCCAGGAATGGACTCCAGGAAAATCTTTCAAGATCTACAGGGGTGGAGCATGGCTGGACTTAGCCTTGACCAGAGGGACATCTCTCCTCTTTGGCCTAAGGAGTTCAGGCTACACTGGAGAAGTCTTTGCTCCCAGCTTGGGGAAACCCCCAGAGCACTGAGTTCAGGCAGACGGGGTCTGGTGCTGCTGGGTTGTCCTGTGATGCACAGATTCACTCCACGGTGAAGGATCCAGACACTTCTTCCCCACATACTTCTGCCCCTGACCAGTGTTCCTGTCCATTCCCAGGTGCAATCCCTGCTATCAATTATCTGAAGGGGCAGGAAGGACAAGATCACTTGGGCACCTTGGGATGTGCTGGGGTGGCACCTGGGGGATGCTGACTCAGGGAGGGGCAGGGGCCGCACAGCCCTGGTGTCAGCAGCAGCAGAAGGAGCAGGGAGTGTCCCCTGTGCAGATTGGCCCGGCTGGAGCTGAGCAATGCCGGGGCTGCTATAAAAGCCCTGCCTGGGCCAGCCTGGACCAAGCAGTGCCCTGGCCACCTTCTCCTCCTCGGGAACAAGGGTAAGTGTGCCAGCGCTCCTGCTCGCGGCTCCCTGCTCCAGCCCCGGCCCCTGTGGCTCGGGCGCTGCCCTGGGCTGCTCTCCTCACACGGCTGCCCTCTCTTGCAGAGCAGCCTCGCATCCCACGCCAAGATGTCCTGCTACGACCTGTGCCCACCCCGCACCAGCACGGACCTGTGCCCGCCCAGAACCAGCGTGGCTGTGCCCCAGCCCATCGCTGAGAGCTGCAACGAGCTGTGCGCCCGCCAGTGCCCCGACTCCTCTGCCTTCATCCAGCCACCGCCCGTGGTGGTCACCTTCCCCGGCCCCATCCTCAGCTCCTTCCCCCAGCAGGCCGTGGTGGGCTCCTCCGGAGCACCGGCCTTTGGCGGCTCCCTGGGGCTGGGCGGCCTCTACGGCGCCGGCGCCACCCAGGCCTCGGGGGGCCTCTGCACCTTTGGCAGAGCCTCCGCTGCTGCCGCCTGCAGCCCCTGCGCCTTGCCCCGCTACAGCAGGAGGCTCTGGGACACCTGCGGGCCCTGCTAGAGCCACCACCAACAGCCCCAGACCCCGCCGCCGCCTCAGCCCAGCCTGGAGAAGTTGAGCTCTGCACAAGCTGCCCTGGCCTCCTGCAGCCCGTGACACCCGGCCTGCCCGGGGCCTGCCCATTGTCCCCATCCCTGCCTCTCCTGCCCTTCTTGGTACAATAAAGTTTTCCTGCATCCAACTCCTGTCTCTTTGCCTCCTTTTCTGGAGTCATGAACAACCCTGGGGATGGGGGCGTTCCACAAGTGGGAGGGGAAATGGTGATGTTGGGACGGGGTCAATGGAAAATAGACCGGGATGGGGAAGGTGAAAGAGGTGAGGGACGGAGTAAGAGGAGGGTGATGTGAAGAAAATGGAATCAAATCAGAAAGGCAACCAAAACATAAAGTCCAGTAGGAAGGGTTGAGGTTAGGGGGTAAAGAAGAACGAGAAGGAGAAGGAGAAGGAGAAGGACAAGGACAAGGACAAGGACAAGGACAAGGACAAGGAGGAGAGGAGGAGGAGGATGAGAAGGAGGAGGGGAGGAGGAAGAGGAGGAGAAGCAGGAGGAAGTGGAGGAGGAGAACGTGAACCACAACGAGAAGAAGAAAGAGAATACAAGACAAAAGGAGACAAAGAAATCTAACTAAAGAGAAAGTGAAAGGGAAAACGAAAGAGAAAGACAAAAATACAAAGACAATGAAAATGTCAAAGACAGAGACATGGAGTTGATGACAACAAAATTTAACATATGGGGCATAGTGATAGGGAATTTTTTCTCTGGTGTCCATCCCTGGTCCTTAGCGGCGCCAAACTCGGTACAGAAGGGCTCGAGCTCTGACAGCATTTGCCTCTGGATGGCTCCCAGCTCCAGGGACAATCCTACTCAATGCCAGCATGGCTGCAGAACTGTAAAGGCCCCTGGTCTCGTGGCCTGCAAGCAGGGAATCTGTCTGTCTTCAGGCAGGGTGCTTGAAGCTCTTTGTCATTGTCTTGTCCTTGTCTATGTCCTTATCTTTGTCACTGTCATTGTCCTTCTCCTTCTTCTTAACCTTCCATGCCACATTCCCACTTCTCTCCTTCATATGCATCCGCTTCCCCATTGATGCCATTTCCTTCTCCTCTTTAACCTCCAAAAAAACATTGCCTCTTCCACTTTATAGTGGCAATCCCCTTCTAATTCCTGTTTTCTCAGGAACACCATTTCCCCTCCCACTCCCAGAATTCCCCATCCATAGGGGTATCCATGATTTGGGAAAAAAATGCAAAGAGACAGGAGTTGGATGCAGGAAAACTTTATTGAGCCAAGAAGGACAGGAGAGGCAGGGATGGGGACGGGGGGCAGGCCCCGGGCAGGCCGGGTGTCACGGGCTGCAGGAGGCCAGGGCAGCTTGTGCCGAGCTCAACTTCTCCAGGCTGGGCTGAGGCGGCGGCGGGGGTCTGGGGCTGTTGGTGGTGGCTCTAGCAGGGCCCGCAGGTGTCCCAGAGCCTCCTGCTGTAGCGGGGCAAGGCGCAGGGGCTGCAGGCGGCAGCAGCGGAGGCTCTGCCAAAGGTGCAGAGGCCCCCCGAGGCCTGGGTGGCGCCGGCGCCGTAGAGGCCGCCCAGCCCCAGGGAGCCGCCAAAGGCCGGTGCTCCGGAGGAGCCCACCACGGCCTGCTGGGGGAAGGAGCTGAGGATGGGGCCGGGGAAGGTGACCACCACGGGCGGTGGCTGGATGAAGGCAGAGGAGTCGGGGCACTGGCGGGCGCACAGCTCGTTGCAGCTCTCAGCGATGGGCTGGGGCACAGCCACGCTGGTTCTGGGCGGGCACAGGTCCGTGCTGGTGCGGGGTGGGCACAGGTCGTAGCAGGACATCTTGGCGTGGGACGCGAGGCTGCTCTGCAAGAGAGGGCAGCCGTGTGAGGAGAGCAGCCCAGGGCAGCGCCCGAGCCACAGGGGCCGGGGCTGGAGCAGGGAGCCGCGAGCAGGAGCGCTGGCACACTTACCCTTGTTCCTGAGGAGGAGAAGGTGGCCAGGGCACTGCTTGGTCCAGTCTGGCCCAGGCAGGGCTTTTATAGCGGCTCTGGCATTGCTCAGCTCCAGCCGGGCCAATCGCCACAGGAGACACTCCCTGCTGCTGCTGCTGCTGCTGCTGCTGCTGACACCAGGGCTGTGCGGCCCCTGCCCCTCCCTGAGTCAGCATCCCCCAAATGCCACCCCAGCACATCCCAAGATGTCCAGGCGATCCTGTCCTTCCTGACACATAAGGGACACCATAATTGGGATGGTACCCAGGAATGGGCTACAGGAACACCTGTCAGGGGCTGGAACATCTGGGGCAGGAGTGCCCGGAGCCTTTGCCATGGAAGGGATCTGGGCATCACAGGACAGTCCAGCAGAACTAGACCCCATCTGCCTGAAGTCAGTGCCCAGGGTTTGCACGAGGCTGGGAAAAAAGACTTCTGTGCAGCCTGATATCCATAGGCAGAAAAGGAGAGATGTCTGTCTGGTCCAGGCTATTTCCAGCCTTGCCCCACCCTTTTGGACCATTAAAGATGTTCCTGGAACCCATTCCTTGGAGCAATCCCTGCTATCAATTACCTGATGTGGCAGGAAGGACGAGATCCCTTGGACACCTTGGGATGTGCTGGGTTGGCACTCGGGCGATGCTGACTCAGGGAGGGGCAGGGGCCGCACAGCCCTGGTGTCAGCAGCAGCAGCAGCAGCAGGGAGTGTCCCCTGTGCAGATTGGCCCGGCTGGAGCTGAGCAATGCCAGGGCTGCTATAAAAGCCCTGCCTGGGCCAGACTGGACCAAGCAGTGCCCTGGCCACCTTCTCCTCCTCGGGAACAAGGGTAAGTGTGCCAGCGCTCCTGCTCGCGGCTCCCTGCTCCAGCCCCGGCCCCTGTGGCTCGGGCGCTGCCCTGGGCTGCTCTCCTCACACGGCTGCCCTCTCTTGCAGAGCAGCCTCGCGTCCCACGCCAAGATGTCCTGCTACGACCTGTGCCCACCCCGCACCAGCACGGACCTGTGCCCGCCCAGAACCAGCGTGGCTGTGCCCCAGCCCATCGCTGAGAGCTGCAACGAGCTGTGCGCCCGCCAGTGCCCCGACTCCTCTGCCTTCATCCAGCCACCGCCCGTGGTGGTCACCTTCCCCGGCCCCATCCTCAGCTCCTTCCCCCAGCAGGCCGTGGTGGGCTCCTCCGGAGCACCGGCCTTTGGCGGCTCCCTGGGGCTGGGCGGCCTCTACGGCGCCGGCGCCACCCAGGCCTCGGGGGGCCTCTGCACCTTTGGCAGAGCCTCCGCTGCTGCCGCCTGCAGCCCCTGCGCCTTGCCCCGCTACAGCAGGAGGCTCTGGGACACCTGCGGGCCCTGCTAGAGCCACCACCAACAGCCCCAGACCCCGCCGCCGCCTCAGCCCAGCCTGGAGAAGTTGAGCTCTGCACAAGCTGCCCTGGCCTCCTGCAGCCCGTGACACCCGGCCTGCCCGGGGCCTGCCCCCCGTCCCCATCCCTGCCTCTCCTGCCCTTCTTGGCACAATAAAGTTTTCCTGCATCCAACTCCTGTCTCTTTGCCATTTTTCCCAAATCATGGATACTCCTGTGGATGGGGAATTCTGGAAGTGGGAGGAGAAGTGGTGTTCCTGGGAAAACAGGAATTAGAAGGGAATTGCAACTGTAAAATGAAAGAGGCAATGTTTTTTGGTGGTTAAAGAGCAGAAGGAAATGGCATCAATGGGGAAGCGGATGCATATGAAGGATAGAAGTAGGAATGTGGCATGGAAGGTTAAGAAGAAGGAGAAGGACAATGACTGAGACAAAGATAAGGACATGGCCAAGGACAAGGACCATGACAAAGTGCTTCAAGCACCATGCCTGAAGACAGACAGATTCCCTGCTCGCAGGCCACGACACCTGGGGCCTTTACAGTTCTGCAGCCATGCTGGCATTGAGTAGGATTGTCCCTGGAGCTGGGAGCCATCCAGAGGCAAATGCTGTCAGAGCTGCAGCTCTTCTGTATCGTGCTTGGCTCCGCTAAGGACCAGGGATGGACACCAGAAAAAAAATTCCTTATCACTATGCCCCATATATAAAATTTTCTTGTAATCAACCCCATGTCTCTGACATTTTCATTGTCTTTGTATTTTTGTCTTTCTCTTTCGGTTTCCCTTTCTCTTTCTCTTTAGTAAAATTTCTTCGTCTCCTTTTGTCTTGCATTCTTGTCCTCCTTCTCCTTCTCCTTCTCCTTCTCCTTCTCCTTCTCCTTCTCCTTCTCCTTCTCCTTCTCCTTCTCCTTCTCCTTCTCCTTCTCCTTCCCCTTCCCCTTCCCCTTCCCCTTCCCCTTCCCCTTCCCCTTCCCCTTCCCCTTCCCCTTCCCCTTCCCCTTCCCCTTCTCCTTCTCCTCCTTCTCCTTCTCCTTCTCCTTCTCCTTCTCCTTCTCCTTCTCCTTCTCCTTCTCCTTCTCCTTCTCCTTCTCCTTCTCCTTCTCCTTCTCCTTCTCCTTCTCCTTCTCCTTCTCCTTTACCCCCTAACCTCAACCGTTCTGACTGGACTTTATGTTTTGGTTGCCTTTCTGCTTTGATTCCATTTTCTTCATATCACCCTCCTCTTATTCCATCCCTCACCTCTTTCACCTTCCCCTTCCCTGTCCATTATCCATTGATCCCGTCCCAACATCACCATTTCCCCTCCCACTTGTGGGACGCCCCCATTCCAGGGTTATTCATAACTCCAAAACAGGAGGCATAGAGACAGGAGGAGTTGGATGCAGGAAAACTTTATTGTGCCAAGAAGGGCAGGAGAGGCAGGGATGGGGACGGGGGGCAGGCCCCGGGCAGGCCGGGTGTCACCGGCTGCAGGAGGCCAGGGCAGTGTGTGCAGAGCTCAACTTCTCCATGCTGGGCTGAGGCGGCGGCGGGGTCTGGGGCTGTTGGTGGTGGCTCTAGCAGGGCCCGCAGGTGTCCCAGAGCCTCCTGCTGTAGCGGGGCAAGGCGCAGGGGCTGCAGGCGGCAGCAGCGGAGGCTCTGCCAAAGGTGCAGAGGCCCCCCGAGGCCTGGGTGGCGCCGGCGCCGTAGAGGCCGCCCAGCCCCAGGGAGCCGCCAAAGGCCGGTGCTCCGGAGGAGCCCACCACGGCCTGCTGGGGGAAGGAGCTGAGGATGGGGCCGGGGAAGGTGACCACCACGGGCGGTGGCTGGATGAAGGCAGAGGAGTCGGGGCACTGGCGGGCGCACAGCTCGTTGCAGCTCTCAGCGATGGGCTGGGGCACAGCCACGCTGGTTCTGGGCGGGCACAGGTCCGTGCTGGTGCGGGGTGGGCACAGGTCGTAGCAGGACATCTTGGCGTGGGATGCGAGGCTGCTCTGCAAGAGAGGGCAGCCGTGTGAGGAGAGCAGCCCAGGGCAGCGCCCGAGCCACAGGGGCCGGGGCTGGAGCAGGGAGCCGCGAGCAGGAGCGCTGGCACACTTACCCTTGTTCCCGAGGAGGAGAAGGTGGCCAGGGCACTGCTTGGTCCAGGCTGGCCCAGGCAGGGCTTTTATAGCAGCCCTGGCATTGCTCAGCTCCAGCTGGGCCAATCTGCACAGGGGACACTCCCTCCTCCTACTGCTGCTGCTGCTGCTGACACCAGGGCTGTGCGGCCCCTGCCCCTCCCTGAGTCAGCATCCCCCAGGTGCCACCAAAGCACATCCCAAGGTGTCCAAACGGCCCTGTCATTTTTGCCACATCTGCCACTTGATAACTTGGATGGCACCCAGGAATGGGCTGCAGGAACCCCAGTCAAGGACTGGAGCACTCTGGGGCGGGAGAGTCCGGAGCCTTCACCATGGAGGGGATCTGGGCATCACAGGACAGCCCAGCAGAACCAGACCCCATCGGCCTGCACTCAGTGCCCAGGGTTTGCACGATGCAGGGAACAAAGTCTTTTCCTGTCAGGCCTCATTTTTACAAGGGAAAGAGGAGAGATGTCCCTCTGGTCCTGGCTAATTCCAGCCGTGCCCCACCCCTTTGGACCAGTAAATATGTTTCTGGAGTCCATTCCTGGGTCCCATCCCTGCTATCAATTACCTGACGTGGCAGGAAGGATGAGATCACTTGGACACCTTGGGATGTGCTGGGCTGGCACCTGGGGGATGCTGACTCAGGGAGGGGCAGGGGCCGCACAGCCCTGGTGTCAGCAGCAGCAGCAGCAGGAGCAGGGAGTGCCCCCTGTGCAGATTGGCCCGGCTGGAGCTGAGCAATGCCAGGGCTGCTATAAAAGCCCTGCCTGGGCCAGCCTGGACCAAGCAGTGCCCTGGCCACCTTCTCCTCCTCGGGAACAAGGGTAAGTGTGCCAGCGCTCCTGCTCGCGGCTCCCTGCTCCAGCCCCGGCCCCTGTGGCTCGGGCGCTGCCCTGGGCTGCTCTCCTCACACGGCTGCCCTCTCTTGCAGAGCAGCCTCGCATCCCACACCAAGATGTCCTGCTACGACCTGTGCCCACCCCGCACCAGCACGGACCTGTGCCCGCCCAGAACCAGCGTGGCTGTGCCCCAGCCCATCGCTGAGAGCTGCAACGAGCTGTGCGCCCGCCAGTGCCCCGACTCCTCTGCCTTCATCCAGCCACCGCCCGTGGTGGTCACCTTCCCCGGCCCCATCCTCAGCTCCTTCCCCCAGCAGGCCGTGGTGGGCTCCTCCGGAGCACCGGCCTTTGGCGGCTCCCTGGGGCTGGGCGGCCTCTACGGCGCCGGCGCCACCCAGGCCTCGGGGGGGCCTCTGCACCTTTGGCAGAGCCTCCGCTGCTGCCGCCTGCAGCCCCTGCGCCTTGCCCCGCTACAGCAGGAGGCTCTGGGACACCTGCGGGCCCTGCTAGAGCCACCACCAACAGCCCCAGACCCCGCCGCCGCCTCAGCCCAGCCTGGAGAAGTTGAGCTCTGCACAAGCTGCCCTGGCCTCCTGCAGCCCGTGACACCCGGCCTGCCCGGGGCCTGCCCACCGTCCCCATCCCTGCCTCTCCTGCCCTTCTTGGCACAATAAAGTTTTCCTGCATCCAACTCCTGTCTCTTTGCATTTTTTTCCCAAATCATGGATACCCCTATGGATGGGGAATTCTGGGAGTGGGAGGGGAAATGGTGTTCCTGAGACAACAGGAATTGGAAGGGGATTGCCACTATAAAGTGGAAGAGGCAATATTTTTTGGAGGTTAAAGGGGAGAAGGAAATGGCATGAAAGGGGAAGCGGATGCATATGAAGGATAGAAGTGGGAATGTGGCATGGAAGGTTAAGAAGAAGGAGAAGGACAATGACAGTGACAAAGATAAGGACATAGACAAGGACAAGGACAATAACAAAGAGCTTCAAGCACCCTGCCTGAAGACAGACAGATTCCCTGCTTGCAGGCCACCACACCTGGGGCCTTTACAGTTCTGCAGCCATGCTGGCATTGAGTAGGATTGTCCCTGGAGCTGGGAGCCATCCAGAGGCAAATGCTGTCAGAGCTCAAGCTCTTCTGTATCGAGTTTGGCTCCGCTAAGGACCAGGGATGGACACCAGAGAAAAAAATTCCCTATTACTATGCTCAATATGTTAAATTTTGTTGTCATCAACTCCATGTCTCAGTCTTTGACATTTTCATTGTCCTTGTATTTTTGTCTTTCTCTTTCGGTTTCCCTTTCTCTTTCTCTTTAGTTAGATTTCTTTGTCTCCTTTTGTCTTGTATTCTCTTTCTTCTTCTCGTTGTGGTTCACGTTCTCCTCCTCCTCTTCCTCCTTCTCCTCCTCCTCCTCCTCCTCACCTCCTCCTTCTCATCCTCCTCCTCGTCTCCTCCTTGTCCTTGTCCTTGTCCTTGTTCTTGTCCTTGTCCTTGTCCTTATCCTTCTCCTTCTCCTTCTCCTTCTTCTTTACCCTCTAAGCTAAGCCTTCCCTACTAGACTTTATGTTTTGGTTGCCTTTCTGCTTTGATTCCATTTTCTTCACATCACCCTCCTCTTACCCCATCCCTCACCTCTTTCACCTTCCCCATCCGGTCTATTTTCCATTGACCCCGTCCCAACATCACCATTGCCCCTCCCACTTGTGGAACGCCCCCATCCCCAGGGTTATTCATGACTCCAGAAAAGGAGGCAAAGAGACAGGAGTTGGATGCAGGAAAACTTTATTGTACCAAGAAGGGCAGGAGAGGCAGGGATGGGGACAATGGGCAGGCCCCGGGCAGGCCGGGTGTCACGGGCTGCAGGAGGCCAGGGCAGCTTGTGCCGAGCTCAACTTCTCCATGCTGGGCTGAGGCGGCGGCGGGGGTGTGGGGCTGTTGGTGGTGGCTCTAGCAGGGCCCGCAGGTGTCCCAGAGCCTCCTGCTGTAGCGGGGCAAGGCGCAGGGGCTGCAGGCGGCAGCAGCGGAGGCTCTGCCAAAGGTGCAGAGGCCCCCCGAGGCCTGGGTGGCGCCGGCGCCGTAGAGGCCGCCCAGCCCCAGGGAGCCGCCAAAGGCCGGTGCTCCGGAGGAGCCCACCACGGCCTGCTGGGGGAAGGAGCTGAGGATGGGGCCGGGGAAGGTGACCACCACGGGCGGTGGCTGGATGAAGGCAGAGGAGTCGGGGCACTGGCGGGCGCACAGCTCGTTGCAGCTCTCAGCGATGGGCTGGGGCACAGCCACGCTGGTTCTGGGCGGGCACAGGTCCGTGCTGGTGCGGGGTGGGCACAGGTCGTAGCAGGACATCTTGGCGTGGGATGCGAGGCTGCTCTGCAAGAGAGGGCAGCCGTGTGAGGAGAGCAGCCCAGGGCAGCGCCCGAGCCACAGGGGCCGGGGCTGGAGCAGGGAGCCGCGAGCAGGAGCGCTGGCACACTTACCCTTGTTCCCGAGGAGGAGAAGGTGGCCAGGGCACTGCTTGGTCCAGTCTGGCCCAGGCAAGGCTTTTATAGCAGCCCTGGCATTGCTCAGCTCCAGCCGGGCCAATCTGCACAGGGGACACTCCCTGCTGCTGCTCCTGCTGCTGCTGCTGCTGACACCAGGGCTGTGTGGCCCCTGCCCCTCCCTGAGTCAGCATCCCCCAGGTGCCAGCCCAGCACATCCCAAGGTGTCCAAGTGATCTCGTCCTTCCTGCCACGTCAGGTAATTGAGAGCAGGGATGGAACCCAGGAATGGACTCCAGGAACATATTTACTGGTCCAAAGGGGTGGGGCAAGGCTGGAATTAGCCAGCACCAGAGGGACATCTCTCCTCTTTCCCTTGTGAAAATGAGGCCTGACAGGAGAAGACTTTGTTCCCTGCATCGTGCAAACCCTGGGCACTGAGTGCAGGCCGATGGGGTCTGGTTCTGCTGGGCTGTCCTGTGATGCCCAGATCCCCTCCATGGTGAAGGCTCCGGACTCTCCCGCCCCAGAGTGCTCCAGTCCTTGACTGGGGTTCCTGCAGCCCATTCCTGGGTGCCATCCAAGTTATCAAGTGGCAGATGTGGCAAAATTGACAGGGTCGTTTGGACACCTTGGGATGTGCTTTGGTGGCACCTGGGGGATGCTGACTCAGAGAGGGGCAGGGGCCGCACAGCCCTGGTGTCAGCAGCAGCAGCAGCAGCAGAAGGAGCAGGGAGTGTCCCCTGTGCAGATTGGCCCGGCTAGAGCTGAGCAATGCCAGGGCTGCTATAAAAGCCCTGCCTGGGCCAGACTGGACCAAGCAGTGCCCTGGCCACCTTCTCCTCCTCAGGAACAAGGGTAAGTGTGCCAGCGCTCCTGCTCGCGGCTCCCTGCTCCAGCCCCGGCCCCTGTGGCTCGGGCGCTGCCCTGGGCTGCTCTCCTCACACGGCTGCCCTCTCTTGCAGAGCAGCCTCGCGTCCCACGCCAAGATGTCCTGCTACGACCTGTGCCCACCCCGCACCAGCACGGACCTGTGCCCGCCCAGAACCAGCGTGGCTGTGCCCCAGCCCATCGCTGAGAGCTGCAACGAGCTGTGCGCCCGCCAGTGCCCCGACTCCTCTGCCTTCATCCAGCCACCGCCCGTGGTGGTCACCTTCCCCGGCCCCATCCTCAGCTCCTTCCCCCAGCAGGCCGTGGTGGGCTCCTCCGGAGCACCGGCCTTTGGCGGCTCCCTGGGGCTGGGCGGCCTCTACGGCGCCGGCGCCACCCAGGCCTCGGGGGGCCTCTGCACCTTTGGCAGAGCCTCCGCTGCTGCCGCCTGCAGCCCCTGCGCCTTGCCCCGCTACAGCAGGAGGCTCTGGGACACCTGCGGGCCCTGCTAGAGCCACCACCAACAGCCCCACACCCCGCCGCCGCCTCAGCCCAGCATGGAGAAGTTGAGCTCTGCACACACTGCCCTGGCCTCCTGCAGCCCGTGACACCCGGCCTGCCCGGGGCCTGCCCACCGTCCCCATCCCTGCCTCTCCTGCCCTTCTTGGCACAATAAAGTTTTCCTGCATCCAACTCCTGTCTCTTTGCATTTTTTTCTTCAAGTCATGACTACCCCTGGGGGATCAGGGTGTTTAGGCATTTGGAGGGGGGGGGGGGGCAGTATTCTTGGTCTTGACCAAACTGAAAATGGAAGGGGTCAAAACTGTCAAATAGACGAGTAAATGTAACACTGGAGTGTAATGTGGAGAAGAAATTGAAATCTAAATTGTAGTGGGTGCATATGAAGGAAGGAAGTGGGAATACTTCAGGGAAGGTGAAATAGGACAAGGAGAAGGTGGAGGAGAAAGACAAGGACAAGGACAAGGACATGGATTAGGACAAGGATAATGACAAGGACAGGGACACGAATCTGCAAGGAGTCTGCCTGAAAACAGACAGATCCCCTGTTCGCAGGCCATGTGACCCAGGGCCTTTACAGTTCTGCGTCCAAGCTGGCACTGAGAAAGATTGTCCCTGGAACTGGTGCTATGCAGGGGCAAATGCTGTCAGAGCTTGAGCCACTCTGTATCAACCTTGGTTCTGCCAAAAGTCCAGGGACTGAAATAAGAGAGAAAATTGCCTCTCACAAGGTCTTTTACGTTCAATTTCCTTGTCATCAACTCCTTGTCTTTCTTTTTGTCTTTGTCTTTGTCTTTGTCTTTGTCTTTGTCTTTGTCTTTGTCTTTGTCTTTGTCTTTGTCTTTGTCTTTGTCTTTGTCTTTGTCTTTCTTTGTGTTCTCTTTCTCTTTCTCTTTCTCTTTCTCTTTCTCTTTCTCTTTCTCTTTCTCTTTCTCTTTCTCTTTCTCTATTTTTCTTCCTCTTCCTCCTCCTCTTCCACTTCCTCTTTCTATTATTTTTTTTCTTTTTTAGATTTATTTCTTTCCTTTTGTCTCATATTCTGTTTCCTCTCCTTCTCCTTCTCCTTCTCCTTCTCCTTCTCCTTCTCCTTCTCCTTCTCCTTCTCCTACTCCTTCTCCTTCTCCTTCTCCTTCTCCTTTTCTGCCTCTCTCTAAGACAAACACTCCCCACAGTACTTGTCTTCTTATTGCATTTCCCAATTCATTTCATTTTCTTCCCTAGATCTCCCTCGTCTGTCCCAGTCCATTACCTCTTTCATCTTCCCCTTCCCTGCCATCATCCATTGACCCTGGCCGCCCCAGCATCACCAATTCCCCTCCCAAATTTGGAACTCTCCCATGCACAGGGTCTGCCTAATTTGCAAAAGGAGGCAAAGAGACAGAAGTTGGATGCAGGAAAACTTTATTGTGCCAAGAAGGGCAGGAGAGGCAGGGATGGGGACAATGGGCAGGCCCCGGGCAGGCCGGGTGTCACGGGCTGCAGGAGGCCAGGGCAGCTTGTGCAGAGCTCAACTTCTCCAGGCTGGGCTGAGGCGGCGGCGGGATCTGGGGCTGTTGGTGGTGGCTCTAGCAGGGCCCGCAGGTGTCCCAGAGCCTCCTGCTGTAGCGGGGCAAGGCGCAGGGGCTGCAGGCGGCAGCAGCGGAGGCTCTGCCAAAGGTGCAGAGGCCCCCCGAGGCCTGGGTGGCGCCGGCGCCGTAGAGGCCGCCCAGCCCCAGGGAGCCGCCAAAGGCCGGTGCTCCGGAGGAGCCCACCACGGCCTGCTGGGGGAAGGAGCTGAGGATGGGGCCGGGGAAGGTGACCACCACGGGCGGTGGCTGGATGAAGGCAGAGGAGTCGGGGCACTGGCGGGCGCACAGCTCGTTGCAGCTCTCAGCGATGGGCTGGGGCACAGCCACGCTGGTTCTGGGCGGGCACAGGTCCGTGCTGGTGCGGGGTGGGCACAGGTCGTAGCAGGACATCTTGGCGTGGGACGCGAGGCTGCTCTGCAAGAGAGGGCAGCTGTGTGAGGAGAGCAGCCCAGGGCAGCGCCCGAGCCACAGGGGCCGGGGCTGGAGCAGGGAGCCGCGAGCAGGAGCGCTGGCACACTTACCCTTGTTCCCGAGGAGGAGAAGGTGGCCAGGGCACTGCTTGGTCCAGTCTGGCCCAGGCAGGGCTTTTATAGCGGCTCTGGCATTGCTCAGCTCCGGCCGGGCCAATCTGCACAGGGGACACTCCCTGCTGCTGCTGCTGCTGCTGCTGCTGACACCAGGGCTGTGCGGCCCCTGCCCCTCCCTGAGTCAGAATCCCCCAGGTGCCACCAAAGCACATCCCAAGGTGCCCAAACAATCTCATCCTCTCTGCCACATCAGTAATTGATAGTAGTGATTGCACGCTGGAATGGACTCCAGGAAAATCTTTCAAGATCTACTGGGGTGGAGCAGGGCTGGACTTAGCCTGGACCAGAGGGACATCTCTCCTCTTTGGCCTATGGAGTTCAGGCTACACTGGAGAAGTCTTTGCTCCCAGCTTCGGGAAACCCCCTGAGCACTGAGTTCAGGCAGACAGGGTCTGGTGCTGCTGGGTTGTCCTGTGATGCACAGATTCACTCCACGGTGATGGATCCTGACACTCCTGCCCCACATACTTCTGCCCCTGACCAGTGTTCCTGTCCATTCCCAGGTGCAATCCCTGCTATCAATTATCTGAAGGGGCAGCAAGGACAGGATCACTTGGACACCTTAGGATGTGCTTTGGTGGCACCTGGGGGATGCTGACTCAGGGAGGGGCAGGGGCCGCACAGCCCTGGTGTCAGCAGCAGCAGCAGCAGCAGCAGGGAGTGTCCCCTGTGCAGATTGGCCCGGCTGGATCTGAGCAATGCCAGAGCTGCTATAAAAGCCCTGCCTGGGCCAGACTGGACCAAGCAGTGCCCTGGCCACCTTCTCCTCCTCGGGAACAAGGGTAAGTGTGCCAGCGCTCCTGCTCGCGGCTCCCTGCTCCAGCCCCGGCCCCTGTGGCTCGGGCGCTGCCCTGGGCTGCTCTCCTCACACAGCTGCCCTCTCTTGCAGAGCAGCCTCGCATCCCACGCCAAGATGTCCTGCTACGACCTGTGCCCACCCCGCACCAGCACGGACCTGTGCCCGCCCAGAACCAGCGTGGCTGTGCCCCAGCCCATCGCTGAGAGCTGCAACGAGCTGTGCGCCCGCCAGTGCCCCGACTCCTCTGCCTTCATCCAGCCACCGCCCGTGGTGGTCACCTTCCCCGGCCCCATCCTCAGCTCCTTCCCCCAGCAGGCCGTGGTGGGCTCCTCCGGAGCACCGGCCTTTGGCGGCTCCCTGGGGCTGGGCGGCCTCTACGGCGCCGGCGCCACCCAGGCCTCGGGGGGGCCTCTGCACCTTTGGCAGAGCCTCCGCTGCTGCCGCCTGCAGCCCCTGCGCCTTGCCCCGCTACAGCAGGAGGCTCTGGGACACCTGCGGGCCCTGCTAGAGCCACCACCAACAGCCCCAGACCCCGCCGCCGCCTCAGCCCAGCCTGGAGAAGTTGAGCTCAGCACAAGCTGCCCTGGCCTCCTGCAGCCCGTGACACCCGGCCTGCCCGGGGCCTGCCCACCGTCCCCATCCCTGCCTCTCCTGTCCTTCTTGGCTCAATAAAGTTTTCCTGCATCCAGCTCTTGTCTCTTTGCCTCCTTTTCTGGAGTCATGAATAACCCTGGGGATGGGGGCGTTCCACAAGTGGGAGGGGAAATGGTGATGTTGGGCCGGCTTCAATGGAAAATAGACCGGGATGGGGAAGGTGAAAGAGGTGAGGGACGGAGTAAGAGGAGGGTGATGTGAAGAAAATGGAATCAAAGCAGAAAGGCAACCAAAACATAAAGTCCAGTGGGGAAGGTTTAGCTTAGAGGGTAAAGAAGAAGGAGAAGGAGAAGGAGAAGGAGAAGGAGAAGGAGAAGGAGAAGGAGAAGGAGAAGGAGAAGGAGAAGGAGAAGGAGAAGGAGAAGGAGAAGGAGAAGGAGAAGGAGAAGGAGAAGGAGAAGGAGAAGGAGAAGGAGAAGGAGAAAGAGAAGGAGAAGGAGAAGGAGAAGGAGAAGGAGAAGGAGAAGGAGAAGGAGAAGGAGAAGGAGGAGGAGGAGGAGGAGGAGAAGAAAGAGAATACAAGACAAAAGGAGACAAAGAAATCTAAATAAAGAGAAAGGGAAACCGAAAGAGAAAGACAAAAATACAAAGACAATGAAAATGTCACAGACTGAGACATGGAGTTGAAAACAACAAAATTTAACATATGGGGCATAGTAATAGGGATTTTTTTCTCTGGTGTCTGTCCCTGGTCCTTAGCGGGGCCAAGCTCAATACAGAGGTGCTCCAGCTCTGACAGCATTTGCCTCTGGATGGCTTCCAGCACCAGGGACATTCCTACTCAATGCCAGCATGGCTTCAGAACTGTAAAGGCCCCTGGTGTCATGGCCTGCAAGCAAGGAATCTGTCTGTCTTCAGGCAGGGTGCTTGAAGCACTTTGTCATTGCCCTTGTCCTTGTCTATGTCCTTATCGTTGTCATTATCATTGTCCTTCTCCTTCTTCTTAACCTTCATTGCCACATTCCCACTTCTCTCCTTCATATGCATCCGCTTCCCCTTTCATGCCATTTCCTTCTCCCCTTTAACCTCCAAAATACCATTGCCTCTTCCACTTTATAGTGGCAATCCCCTTCCAATTCCTGTTTTCTCAGGAACACCATTTCCCCTCCCACTCCCAGAATTCCCCATCCACAGGGGTATCCATGATTTGGGAAAAAAATGCAAAGAGACAGGAGTTGGATGCAGGAAAACTTTATTGAGCCAAGAAGGACAGGAGAGGCAGGGATGGGGATGGGGGGCAGGCCCCAGGCAGGCCGGGTGTCACGGGCTGCAGGAGGCCAGGGCAGCTTGTGCAGAGCTCAACTTCTCCAGGCTGGGCTGAGGCGGCGGCGGGGTCTGGGGCTGTTGGTGGTGGCTCTAGCAGGGCCCGCAGGTGTCCCAGAGCCTCCTGCTGTAGCGGGGCAAGGCGCAGGGGCTGCAGGCGGCAGCAGCGGAGGCTCTGCCAAAGGTGCAGAGGCCCCCCGAGGCCTGGGTGGCGCCGGCGCCGTAGAGGCCGCCCAGCCCCAGGGAGCCGCCAAAGGCCGGTGCTCCGGAGGAGCCCACCACGGCCTGCTGGGGGAAGGAGCTGAGGATGGGGCCGGGGAAGGTGACCACCACGGGCGGTGGCTGGATGAAGGCAGAGGAGTCGGGGCACTGGCGGGCGCACAGCTCGTTGCAGCTCTCAGCGATGGGCTGGGGCACAGCCACGCTGGTTCTGGGCGGGCACAGGTCCGTGCTGGTGCGGGGTGGGCACAGGTCGTAGCAGGACATCTTGGCGTGGGACGCGAGGCTGCTCTGCAAGAGAGGGCAGCCGTGTGAGGAGAGCAGCCCAGGGCAGCGCCCGAGCCACAGGGGCCGGGGCTGGAGCAGGGAGCCGCGAGCAGGAGCGCTGGCACACTTACCCTTGTTCCCGAGGAGGAGAAGGTGGCCAGGGCACTGCTTGGTCCAGGCTGGCCCAGGCAGGGCTTTTATAGCAGCCCTGGCATTGCTCAGCTCCGGCCGGGCCAATCTGCACAGGGGACACTCCCTGCTGCTGCTGCTGCTGCTGCTGACACCAGGGCTGTGCGGCCCCTGCCCCTCCCTGAGTCAGCATCCCCCAGGTGCCAAATCAGCACATCCCAAGGTGCCCAAACAATCTCATCCTCTCTGCCACATCAGTAATTGATAGTAGTGATTGCACGCTGGAATGGACTCCAGGAAAATCTTTCAAGATCTACTGGGGTGGAGCAGGGCTGGACTTAGCCTGGACCAGAGGGACATCTCTCCTCTTTGGCCTATGGAGTTCAGGCTACACTGGAGAAGTCTTTGCTCCCAGCTTCGGGAAACCCCCTGAGCACTGAGTTCAGGCAGATGGGGTCTGGTGCTGCTGGGTTGTCCTGTGATGCACAGATTCACTCCACGGTGATGGATCCTGACACTCCTGCCCACATACTTCTGCCCCTGACCAGTGTTCCTGTCCATTCCCAGGTGCAATCCCTGCTATCAATTATCTGAAGGGGCAGGAAGGACTGGGTAACTTGGACACCTTGGGATGTGCTGGGGTGGCACCTGGGGGATGCTGACTCAGGGAGGGGCAGGGGCCGCACAGCCCTGGTGTCAGCAGCAGCAGAAGGAGCAGCAGGGAGTGTCCCCTGTGCAGATTGGCCCGGCTGGAGCTGAGCAATGCCAGAGCTGCTATAAAAGCCCTGCCTGGGCCAGACTGGACCAAGCAGTGCCCTGGCCACCTTCTCCTCCTCGGGAACAAGGGTAAGTGTGCCAGCGCTCCTGCTCGCAGCTCCCTGCTCCAGCCCCGGCCCCTGTGGCTCGGGCGCTGCCCTGGGCTGCTCTCCTCACACGGCTGCCCTCTCTTGCAGAGCAGCCTCGCGTCCCACGCCAAGATGTCCTGCTACGACCTGTGCCCACCCCGGACCAGCACGGACCTGTGCCCGCCCAGAACCAGCGTGGCTGTGCCCCAGCCCATCGCTGAGAGCTGCAACGAGCTGTGCGCCCGCCAGTGCCCCGACTCCTCTGCCTTCATCCAGCCACCGCCCGTGGTGGTCACCTTCCCCGGCCCCATCCTCAGCTCCTTCCCCCAGCAGGCCGTGGTGGGCTCCTCTGGAGCACCGGCCTTTGGCGGCTCCCTGGGGCTGGGCGGCCTCTACGGCGCCGGCGCCACCCAGGCCTCGGGGGGCCTCTGCACCTTTGGCAGAGCCTCCGCTGCTGCCGCCTGCAGCCCCTGCGCCTTGCCCCGCTACAGCAGGAGGCTCTGGGACACCTGCGGGCCCTGCTAGGCTCATCTTAGGGCCTTTTTCGTCTGTCAGCGATGGAGAACTCTAGAAGTTGTTAATCTGGGCTGTTGCTGTCACTTCTTTTTCCTTTAATCCTTTTTTTTCCCTATCTTTAGGATTTTACCTGTCCTCCAATTTGATGATCTAGTCCCCAATGTTCTCCCTTGTGAATTATTATGTAAAACACTTTCATTGTTCTTTCCTTTTCTTTAGTCTTTATTATGTCATTTTTATCAGCGTCATGTCATATTTGCATCTATATAGCTCTGCTTGTTGACATCTCTATGATTTGGAAGTTTAAGCTTTATTTTTTTATACTCTTTGTACCTCTTGTTTTCCCATACTTACCTTTGTACTCTCTGTCTTATTGAAGTTGTTCCTGCAATAAATCTTTCATGCATCAAATTTTTTGGTATCTTTTTTTTTTTTTTTTTTTTAATGGTGCTGAGTACTTACTTAAGATATTGCCTGCTCATAACCGAGTTATTCAACTTGACCATTTCTGGTTGCTTAAATCTGTGGAGAGCCACTGGGGGAGGGCTTGGGAGTGCTGGAGCTGCTCTGAGAGGAGCAGCCTGCCCTGGATGACACAAAAGGGAAAGTAAGAGCAGGGCAGGGCCCGGCCTGGCCAAACCCAGCGGCTAGGAACGATCTGATCAGGGCTGAGGTGCCGGGCAGCTCCTCCCTGCTTTGGGCGCTGTTACTCAGCCCAGGGACATGCAAGGGCTACAAAACAACAAAACAGGGGCAGAGATCATTGCTCAGTGCTTCCCAAGTGCTCTCACAGCCCTTGTTCCTCAGGGGCTCGAGAAAATCTGCATTTAGATGAGTGTTTTTTCTCACAGGAACCCTCCAAATAAATTTTGTAGTCCAGAGAGGGCTGAAACCGCGGTGTTTTTAATATGAAGTAGAGAGAGGCAATCACAGAACCATGGAATGGTTTGGGTGGGAAGGGATCTTAAAATCATCTCATTCCACGCCCTGCCATGGGCAGGGACATCTTCCACCACCCCAGGTTGCTGCAAGCCCTGTCCAAGCTGGTCTTGGACACTTCCAGGGATGAGGCAGCCATGGAATATCCTGTGCCAGGGCCTCCCTGTGCTCACAGGGAAGGATTTATCCCAAAAATCCCATCTAAACCTCCTCTTTGTCAGTCTGAACCCATTCCCCTTGTCGTGTCACTCCGTCCCTTGGGAAAAGCTTTTCCCCGTGTTTCTTGTAGTGCCTTCAGGTCCTGCAAGGCCACAGTGAGGTCACCTCAGAGCTTCCCCTTCTCCAAACAGAATAATCCCGGTTCTCTCAGCCTTTCCTCCCGGCAGAGCTGCTCCATTCCTCGGATCATCCTCGAGCCTCCTCTGGGCTCTCTCCAGGTCCTGCCTGGGCTGGGATCCAGGGCTGGGGCAGCTCTGCAGGTGAGGTCTCACCTGAGCAGGGCAGAATCCCTCTCCCCTGCTGCCCACGGGGGTTTTGATGCAGCCCAGGAGAAATCAAGGGGTTGGATTTGAAGGGAATATGAGCCAGGGATGAGGCACAACTTACTCTGACTGTCAAATTTTTGTACAATATAAATCAAAACAAGGAAATCTCCCCCAGGCTGGGAGATGTGGGAACCACTCAAACCCTTTCTGTGCTTGGAGAATAATTTTTTTCCTTCCCCTGCAGCAAAGACAGGGAAATTTGTTGGGGCAATAAACAAACCTAACCACAAACACAAACCTAAACCCAAATCCTTTTCCACCTGCAGAGAAAATGAAAATATTGGTGTGAACCTGGACCACAACAACCAATCTTCAGTGTAGGAATTAAGAGCAGATCTCTGGGGGGATTTCTCAGGAATGATCAGAAGGATCTGTAAAATGCACTGGATACGGGTGAAAACCTAAAAGTTGTGCTCTGAAAAAATCATAGGAAAAGGGTAAATAATCACAATTTTTTTTTAATGGAAAATATAGCCTGAAATAAGGCAAATACAGCAAAGGTGGAATCTTAAACTCACAGAGGATTCAGCCACAGATATGGAAAGGATTTTTTTTTAAAGAAGGAAAAGAAGAACTGCATTAATCATTAACCGTTGACTTCCAATGGCACAAATCATGATTTAATCAAAGTAATGGCAGGCACCACCTTGTTTCCTGCACATTAAAGCAGCTTGGAGTTGTGTAAGAGTGAAATGTCTAAATCACTCGTGTAATACAACACCGAACATTAGCTGGGTTGAACAGCAGATAATGAATGTTTGTGAAATCATTACAAAGTATTTTTCTCAAGAAGGACCTGAACACTTTTGATAAGAGATTGCACCCTTGACATTATAGAAAAACCTTGATCTGCCTCTTTGGTTTTTTCCTCAGAATTGGAATCACAGGACTAGATATGGGAACATTCAGCACCATTGACCCTTTTAAAACTGAATTTTATTTCCCACTAAAACCTTCTTATTTAAACAAAGTGATTTTTATGTGGGATTGATTCCAAACCTTCCTCTCAATGCAAAACTATTGGGGGACTGCTGAGTGTCCTGGATGATCTCAGCAGATATTCATGACCCCTTAAATCCATCTCATACCAACAAGGTCTCTTTAATTACAGCTAGAAATGACATTTGTCCCTGAGTAGTTCTGGAATAAGCTGGTTTCTGCTTCTAATTAATTTATCAGATAATTTTAAAGGGCTGTTAAGGAAAAATGTCCATGTCAGCCAAAGATGAGTCTTACAAAATCTTGGAGCAGACAAGCTCATGACAAGGTTGTAAAGGAAGAAGTAACATGTGGAGTCAGCTCAATGAACATGATAATTCCAGTGAGGTCACTCTAATGATGCCAGGAGTTGCCAGTGCCAATTAAGACGCAAGATTAAAGAAATCAGGATGGTGAAACTCCAACATCACACGATAGGAGAATATGAATGAAATCAGAACTGCCACAAACTCCAAACTTTTGTGACTCAAAGCTGGCAAGCAATTTCTTTCAGGCAGAACCCCCACCCCAAGGAAGTTCCAAACCCTCAGGAATGTTGGGATCCTCTATATAAGCTTCAGTGCTTGGGTACTGGACAAACACTTCTTGCAGCTCATTCACCTTGTGGAGCTTAGTGAGTATGAATTTTAAATTCCTTTCTATTTATTTAATCAGAGCCTGAACAAGAGCAGTAGAAGATTCCTTTAGGAATGCTGAAATTTAGAAAGTTTTACATAATTTCTGTCTGGAATTACTCTTAATGAAACCAGTGGGAAATGTGGGATATGGGAGTCTCCAAATCTTTGGGAGTCCCCAGATCTTCCCAACTTCCCAACTTTGGGGAAGTTAATGGGAGGTGGGACTGAGGTTTTTATAAGCATTTCCAAAACATGAATGACACAACTATGTGGGGCCAGAACAAAGATCAGTTTGTGGGGTCTGGTCATTATGGAATGGTTTTACGTAGGCAGGAATTTTTGGATCAAGGTGCTCATTGGGTTTTCACCATGACAGTCAAGGTTGAACATGAACCACAACACAGTGATTTCACTCATGTTGAAAATTTCTCTCATGAACTTCCAAGTTTTTACAGTTTTCAAGTCTCTATCTGTTGCAAACCAACCTTCAAGCCTGCAAGATGTTCTGCTATGATCCCTTGGACAGGACAGATGGAGCCGGGCAGGGCACAGGGACTTGGGCAGGGATTGTAAGGTCAGGGGATGTGGGGATCAGGGCTCTGAGAGGGCTGCAGGGCACAGGGCCAGTGCTGGGCAGGGCGGGCAAGGCTGTGAGACTTTTACCACTCAAGGTCTTTGTCAGGTCTGGGGGAAAAAGCCAAAGCTGAATCAGGAGATCCCGACGGTTGTTCTAACACCAGTTTTTCTAAATTATGTTTCAGCCTCATCTCTCTCACGCCAAGATGTCCTGCTACGACCTGTGCCCACCCCGCACCAGCACGGACCTGTGCCCGCCCAGAACCAGCGTGGCTGTGCCCCAGCCCATCGCTGAGAGCTGCAACGAGCTGTGCGCCCGCCAGTGCCCCGACTCCTCTGCCTTCATCCAGCCACCGCCCGTGGTGGTCACCTTCCCCGGCCCCATCCTCAGCTCCTTCCCCCAGCAGGCCGTGGTGGGCTCCTCCGGAGCACCGGCCTTTGGCGGCTCCCTGGGGCTGGGCGGCCTCTACGGCGCCGGCGCCACCCAGGCCTCGGGGGGCCTCTGCACCTTTGGCAGAGCCTCCGCTGCTGCCGCCTGCAGCCCCTGCGCCTTGCCCCGCTACAGCAGGAGGCTCTGGGACACCTGCGGGCCCTGCTAGAGCCACCACCAACAGCCCCAGACCCCGCCGCCGCCTCAGCCCAGCCTGGAGAAGTTGAGCTCTGCACACGCTGCCCTGGCCTCCTGCAGCCCGTGACACCCGGCCTGCCCGGGGCCTGCCCCCCGTCCCCATCCCTGTCTCTCCTGCTCTTCTTGGTACAATAAAGTTTTCCTGCATCCAACTCCTCCTGTCTCTTTGCCTCTTTTCCCCAAATGACAAAGACCCATGGCTTTGGCCAAGTGAGGAACACCAGGCATCTCTTCCCAGCACAAGACTGAATATCCCACCAGAGGAAAACAAGGACAGATGAAAACCAGAGCGGCTTTTGTGCAACACCAACAGGGGTTTAATGTCAGAGAAGAGCAACAGCCGAGGGTAGGGAACCCAGGCGATCCCAGGGACAGCAGGGGATGCAGGACTCGTGTTCCGGGAGCTCAGGAGCGGGATAAGCCAGGGATGGAGGGGCCGGGCACAGAGAGGGGATGGGGGGCTCAGGGAATCCCGAGGGGATGGAGGGCTCAGGTATCCCGAGGGGATGGGAGATGCGGGCACAGAGGGGGGATGGAGGGCTCAGGGCACACCCGGGGCGGCTGGGCACACTCAGCTGCCCCTGCCAGCGGATCCTGCCCGGTGTCCCCACAGCCCGGGCTGGGCTCCAGGGCTGGCACTGCCGCTGGGGGCTGGCACTGCCAGGGCGGCTTTAGAAAAACCCACAGCTCCCGCGGCGGGATCTGCCCCACCTCTGGGAGCCAGACAGGGAATAGCCCAGGCCCCGCGAGGAGAAGCCGGAGCTGCAGGACCTCCCGCAATTGCCAAAGGAGCCCCCATAGCCCCCCAGGGAACCCCCATAGCCCCCAAAGGAGCCCCCATAGCCAATATCACCTCCATAACCCAGGGAACCCCCATATCCAAGGGAGCCCCCATAGCCCCCACAGCTCCCCAGGCCAAAGGAGCCCCCATAGCCCTGGGAGCCCCCATAGCCCCCATAACCTCCCAACCCAAAGGAGCCCCTATAACCACGGGAGCCCCCCAACCCAAAGGAGCCCCAATTGCCCTGGGAGCCCCCATAACCTCCTGAGCCAAAGGAGCCCCCAAAACCTCCTGAGCCAAAGGAGCCCCCATAGCCAGAGGAGCCCCCCAAGGCCAGGGAGCCCCCAGAAGCCCCAGAACCTCCCAGCCCAAAGGAGCCCCCGTAGCCCTGGGAGCTGCGGGAGCTGAAGGAGCGCCCCAGCCAGGCTGGGCCCGACGATCCCACAACGCTCTCCTGAGGGAAGGTGCTGAGCACGGGGCCCGGGATGGTCACCACCACCGGCGGGGGCAGGATCACAGCTCTGGAGTCGGGGCACTGCTGCACACACGGCTCGTTGGAGCTCTCCGCGATGGGCTGGGGGCAGCTCACGCCGCACGACTCGCCGGAGTAGGACATCCTTCTGTGCTGCGAGGCTGCAACGCACAGCAGGAGAAAGGTTTCAGAACCAGAAATTTCCACCTGATTCTGCCTGTGCTTTGCCATGGAAAATGTGAGTCCAGAGTTCATTACTTTCCAAATCTGGCCCTCATGTGACCACAAAAATCACATTCTAGACTCTGGTTGCTGTCACAGTCCCTGAGATGTCACACTCAGATGAAAACATCTGGTGTAATCTCTGGTGACACTTCTTACTCTGTGACAAATCTAATTTTATCTCTTTATTATTTATAAAGACTGACTGAAATCTAGCAATGTATCTGTAGGAAGTTAAGAAGTGTCCAATACAAAGCAGCAATTTTTGTAGTTTCGTATCCTTTCCCAAGTAGCCCTCAGCTTTCAAACTAGAAAATTCACCCTTATATTCCCACAAGGTGGGAATGATCATTCAGATATTTTTAAATTTTACTCATTGTACCTAAAATGCCTGGAAATGGTTATTCCAAGTGGCACGTTGAAAATTCACATTTTATTATACAACAAACTTCTGAGACCCACAGCTTTTCAATCTGCCAATCCATAACATCAAAGAATTGGATGGGGAAAAAGAAGGATAGAGAAGGAGAGAGGAGTTCAAATCAGACTTACCCTGTTCACCAAGGTGAATAACTCAGGAGATGTGGATGGAGAGGCTTGGAGTGGTGGCAGCTTTTATACATTTCCCAAAGTGCTTACAAGGACAAAACGCCCTCCGTGCCTCTGGTCCCACACAAAACAACCCTCACATGGAGGGATTTAATTCTGCTGGCTTTGCACTGCCACTCCCCACGCGCAAAAACAGGCGTGAGGCCATGTCAGGACAGACTTGAGGGCATCGAGCTGGTGAATGATGAGATAATAATCCCCATCACGAGTGTTGTCTTTGGGTTTGATGAGCTCAGATTAATTAACTTCGTCTTTTAAAATTTAAGTGAATCCCGTGAAAATCCACGGGAGCTGCACAAAAAGAGGGAGACAGGTATCAAAAATGAAGAAAATATCGATTCTCTCCAAATGCTTCAGAAACGTGAGGGGTTTTAAGAGCTGTGTTTGCACCTCAAATGCCATTAATTACTCAACAATCCCAAGGTGGGCTCCATTGCTCCATGCCCTGCTGGTTTTGGAATATCACGGAGGCAGTGACACCTGGGGGATGTTCCAGATCCTTCCAGGACCATGAGGGGCTTCGTGAACGCCCACAGGAAATTAATATTTGGTGTGTTAGACTCGAACACAGAAACGTCACCACCCAAAACTGGGGCAGGAGCGTCAGTTCAGAGACGTGTGAACTGAGGCCTCTGTGTCATGAGGAACAATTTCATGGACAAAATATTTACAGGTGAGACTCCAAGAGCAGAGAATTTAGAAAATCAGTCTGAGACCACTTTTTTGCAGAACATTGATGGTTAAGCTTGAAAATTTAGATGATTTGCAATCAGGCTTTAATTTCTCCCCTGAAATTTAAGATATTTCAGCAAAATGCTGCCTCATAAATTAAGAAGAAGCTGCACTCGATATGGTACATGAGGTACTTGTTGTAATCATCCCAAACACATTAATAGTTAATAAAATGAAGAATTTGAGCTTATGAATGAAAATTAAATCATTGCCAGCACTGAAATTATCAATCAGAGGTTAATCAGGGAATCAAGAGGAGTGACATTGATTGGCGTATTTTAAATTACGCTGTTTCATAACAAGGGAGCTCCTAACTCAGAATAAATCCTCATAACTCCCAGCCCCCATTTAATAGGATAATAACAGAAATTGCAAGCACTGACTATTAATGAGTATTTGTGAGGCAGCTTAAAGTCATTATCCTCCAGGTACCTCTCATTATTATCAGCAAATCCTGATGACACTTCACAAGCAGAGCTATTTTACAATTTAGAGGTAATTTATTGCCTCTCTTTTGCAACATTGTAAAATTAGAGAACAATTGCGAGAGGAAAGAAAAGAAATAACTGCAGGATTTCCCAGACTCATCCTAATAAAGTATATTTTTATTCTATTACTACTTTAATAAATCCTCTCTTTTTTCTGTAGTGGTCAGTACTTCGGGGGGGGAAGAAAATTTAGATTTTTTAATGTATTTCAAACCGAACTTCTAGAAGTTGAGATTTCAAATGAAATAATGAAATATTTGGAATTAGCTTTAAGCTAAGACCTCTTCTGGCTGTACCAATTTCTGCCTCTTTGGAGACAACTTTTGTAGATCCCTACTCAGCTACAAGGAGAATTCATGTCCTCTCACAGCCACAGTTTTAGGTCCAGTTGGGCGACCTTCACCTGGTGAAGATGGCACCACAAAGGGCACCACACTATGGAAGAGTTACCGTGGCCATTAAAATGTCCCAATTTAAAAGGACAATAAAATTGGAGTGAACCAGAGCTGGCTTTAATTGATGGCTCCATGACCACCCTTCAGCCCCAAATTCCCCAAATCCCCTTGGATCACCCTCAGAGGGAGCTGATTGCCATCAGCAATTGTGTCATAGCCACACGAGTCTGGGAGTGCTGAGGTGACAGAACGGAAGCACCCACTGTGGGTTGGTTTTGTAATAAACGAGGATGGGAGGCTCAGAGGGTGGCTTTGAGGAGGATATAAAAGCTCAGGTCACCCACAGCCCTTCATCCACTGCTCCTGTTCCCATCCCTGCAGCGAACAAGGTAAGTGGTGCCACGCATCTCCAGAAAATCTGATTTACTGCATGAAGTCAATGAGACCTTTTTCCTCTTCCTATTCACTTCTTTTTCGCTGGTCTTACACCTTTGACTGAATCTTTGCCACAGGTTGCTACAAGTTTGATTAATTTATCCAGCACAGAATTTCTCTTGCAAAGATGATCATGGTGAGAGGAAGGCTGAAGGTGGAGATGATACAATAATGAGATTTCTTTCATATCATCATTGAATTCACCTGTTCCTCTCTAATATTTCAGACACAGAGTTTGATTTTGATGCATCTCGGCCAGTTTAGCTTTTAAGTCCTCTCTGCTGTGCGTTGCAGCCTCGCAGCACAGAAGGATGTCCTACTCCGGCGAGTCGTGCGGCGTGAGCTGCCCCCAGCCCATCGCGGAGAGCTCCAACGAGCCGTGTGTGCAGCAGTGCGCCGACTCCAGAGCTGTGATCCTGCCCCCGCCGGTGGTGGTGACCATCCCGGGCCCCGTGCTCAGCACCTTCCCTCAGGAGAGCGTTGTGGGATCGTCGGGCCCAGCCTGGCTGGGGCGCTCCTTCAGCTCCCGCAGCTCCCAGGGCTACGGGGGCTCCTTTGGGCTGGGAGGTTCTGGGGCTTCTGGGGGCTCCCTGGCCTTGGGGGGCTCCTCTGGCTATGGGGGCTCCTTTGGCTCGGGAGGTTTTGGGGGCTCCTTTGGCTCAGGAGGTTATGGGGGCTCCCAGGGCAATTGGGGCTCCTTTGGGTTGGGGGGCTCCCGTGGTTATAGGGGCTCCTTTGGGTTGGGAGGTTATGGGGGCTATGGGGGCTCCCAGGGCTATGGGGGCTCCTTTGGCCTGGGGAGCTGTGGGGGTTATGGGGGCTCCCAGGGCTATGGGGGCTCCTTTGGCCTGGGGAGCTGTGGGGGCTATGGGGGCTCCCTTGGATATGGGGGTTCCCTGGGTTATGGAGGTGACATTGGCTATGGGGGCTCCTTCGGGGGCTATGGGGGCTCCCGGGGGGGCTATGGGGGCTCCTTTGGCAATTGCGGGAGGTCCTGCAGCTCCGGCTTCTCCTCGCGGGGCCTGGGCTATTCCCTGCCTGGCTCCCAGAGATGGGGCAGATCCCGCCGCGGGAGCTGTGGGTTTTTCTAAAGCCGCCCTGGCAGTGCCAGCCCCCAGCGGCAGTGCCAGCCCTGGAGCCCAGCCCGGGCTGTGGGGACATCAGGCAGGAGCCGCTGGCAGGGGCAGCTGAGTGTGCCCAACCGCCCCGGGTGTGCCCTGAGCCCTCCATCCCCTCTCTGTGCCCGGATCTTCCATCCTCTCGGGATACCTGAGCCCTCCATCCCCTCGGGATACCTGAGCCCTCCATCCCCTCGGAATTCCCTGAGCCCTCCATCCCCTCGGAATTCCCTGAGCCCTCCATCCCCTCGGGATTCCCTGAGACCTCCATCCCCTCTCTGTGCCCGGCCCCTCCATCCCTGGCTTATCCCGCTCCTGAGCTCCCGGAACACGAGTCCTGCATCCCCTGCTGTCCCTGGGATCGCCTGGGTTCCCTGCCCTCGGCTGTTGTTCTTCTCTCTGACATTAAACCCCTGTTGGTGTTGCACAAAAGCCGCTCTGGTTTTCATTTGTCCTTTATCTTTTTCCTCCGGGAGCAGAACTCGCCAGCTTGCTCGGGGTTCCCTATCAAAGGATCTTTAAAACGTGGAATGGGAGTTTAATTGGGGTACTTAACAGGACGTTGAGGAATGTTTGTTTTGCAATTTGCCCATCATTTACTTCCCCGAGGCTCTGAGTAATTGTTCCTGCTCTGAGGAATTCTGGTGACAGCCGGAAGGCCCCTCAATCACCACATCGTTTAGCAAGCAATTAAAGCGTAATTGCAGCGTTTCTAAGCTAGCAGGAGAACAAGGGAAGGACGAGACCTAAGTTTTGTGGTTTTTTGGGTTTTTTTGTTTTTTGGATTTTTTGGGGGGTTTTTTGTTGGTTTTTTTTTTGTTTGGTTGGGTTTTTTTGTTTTGTTTTGGTTTGGTTTGGGTTTTTTTTTGTTTTTTTTTTTTTTTTTTTTGTGTTTTGGACGTTCTGCCTGGGTTTGTTCAGCCTAAGGAAGAGAAGCTTCGGGATGATATGATTTCACCTTCCAGAGTCTCCAGGAGCTGACAAGAAATACGGGGAGAAATTATTTCCAAAGGCCTGGAGAGCCAGGACCAGGGGGAATGGGCTCGAATTTATGGAGAGGAGGTTTAAAAGGAATATTGAGAATAAATTAAAAGAAGTTTTGTCCGCAAAGCTGCTTTAGCTTTCCCACCTCTTTCCCCCCATTTGTTGCTAGCCAGGAGTGGTTATTTCATATTGTTCTTCCAGAAATTAGGAAAAGGGAGAATATTCCCTAAAAAAAAAAAAAAAAAGAAAAAAAGGAAAAAAAAAAGCTATTATTCATTGTTTATATTTATCTAACTCCTCAGTGATTACCGTGGTATAACTGAAATGCAGATCGGCTTGGTACTCACAACTTATGTACAGGCAAATTTCTGCCAGAGGAGGCTCCAAAGAGGAAGACAGAGAAGGAACATTGCAAACCACAAATTGTGATGCACCATCTATTTAATGAGCAAGAAGTGGAATTAAAAAAAAAAAATACAGCATAGGAAAGCAGAAGGGTTGAATACCGATTAAAATTCATCACCCATTTCCAGGCAGTGCTTTACAGCTGGACACCCAGCGACAATCGAGTGACATTTTTCACCTCCCTGATACCACAGGAAGGCATCACATGGGAAAGGCCAAGCTCCTGCAGCCCCGGAGCTCGGGGCAAAGCTGCGGGGGTCAGCAAGCGGGTGGGCACGGGCCCAGTCCTGCATCCGATCGCGCTTTCCATCTCCTGCTCATCCCTTCCCGGCCGTCCCGGGGCTCCCTCAGGGCCCGCAGCGGTTGGAGCGCCGGTAGGACCTTCCATAGAGCCCCCCCAAAGCGGAGTACCCCAAACTGCCGAGCCCCGAGGCGCTGCCCGAGGAGATGGGGACGCCGCCGGCGCTCAGAGCATCCCCGACGGCCGCGGAGGCCGAGGATCCCACGGCGGTGTTCTGGGGGAAGGAGCTGAGGATGGGCCCGGGCAGGGTGACCACGACAGGAGAAGGTTGGATCACGTAGGTGGAGTCCTGGCACTGCCGGACACAGGGCTCGTTGCAGCTGTTGGCCAGCGGCGTGGGGCCGCAGGACGTGGGGGCGCAGAGGTCGTAGCAGGACATGGCTGTGGGGTGTGAGTGTGGAACGCAGGGAATTCTGGAAAACACGGAGCGAGGTGTAATTAGTCGCGTAATTAAGCTGTAATGGTGATGGAGAGCGCAGGGACTGCGAGGGGAATTCAGTGAAGGGTTGGTCTCGGCTTGAAAGGAGATTTCAGTGAAACTCGGAGCTCTCCACACCACCAAGGGCAGCTCCACCTCCTCCTGAGCGGCTCTGAGCGCTCCTTTCCCACCACACTCCTCCTGCAGCCCTGAATTAAGCAGGGAGGTGAGGCACCAGGCAGGAAAGCAAGGAAAAACTGTGCCCGAAAAAAAAAGAGGGAGAAACAAAAACTTCCTCAGCAAGTAAAAATGAGGAGCAGAAGTTTCACCGCGAGGGTGGTGAGGCTTTAGCACCGGTGGCTCAGAGCAAGGGAGTTCAGGGAATCTCCCTCTGGAGACATTCAGACCCTCGTGCCCAGGAGTCTCCCTCTCCAGAGTCGTTCCAATCCCGCTTGGAGACTCTCCTGTGTCGCCTGCCCCGTGAGATCTCCAAAGGTCCCTTCCAACCCCGAATATTCTGCGGTTCCAACCCGAGAGCCAAAAGCTCTGCACAGATTCCCCACATCCACTCCCAGCTCCTGAGCAATGCTCAGGCAGAGCTTGGGACTTCTAGGAACGGAAAGATTTGGGTGACACAAATGAAAAAATCCGGGGTCAGCACAGGAACGACCTCCACCCTTCACAGAATGTCCCTCCCTGGAGAAAAAGCTGCTTCGAGATCTCCCCAGCAATTTTTAAAGAGCGCAAACCTCGGGTTGCTACAGACAAACAGCAGAAAAATAAAACACAACGACAGCAACAATCCAGGAAAATGGGAAGCAGATCGAGACTTACCCTTTTCTCCAAGGAGAGGAAAGCAGGAATGGTTGTAGCTCCTCCGACCGCGCTGGTTTTATACCCTGGCCCAGAGAGCCCGAGGACCTCGCACACAAATTGTGCTTGTAGCTCATTAGCAGCCAATTGCTAACGATTCCTCATATGCAAAATACCCCTGGCTGGGGATTTACTTTTCCTCTCTGTTTGTGTTTCTTGCCTGGATTTCATTTCCTCCCTGTAATGTATGCATTCCTCCGGAGAGGTTTCTTTTATCCTCAAATCTTGCGAGCCCGGTTAATTCCTGATCAGAGGCTGATTCATCTGGGTTACTCAGGAAATTATTTTGCATCCTAAGGAACCATGAAACAGATGAAGGTGCAATGACCTTCCCTGTGACATCCCTTTCCCCCAGCACGAAGGGCACAAGTTTTTGGCATACGTCGCTCTGAAAAGGGCAGAAATTCCTATTTCTGCCTCAGAATTTCACCAAATTCCTCTCAAACAGAGAGAGAGACACAAAAATCAATGAAATAAAATTGTTAGAAAGCATTTAGAGGTGAGTAAACTCCACCACTCTCCAAGGTACTAGGAAATGGATTATTTGAGGGAACAGATTTTATTTTCTTGACTCAGCACGGAGCATGAAAGAGGATCAGCACCTGATCTATTCCTTTATTATTAAACCACCATATTCCCATGATGGAACCTGAGACACAGTTTGGAAACGGAGTGTCCAAGTCCTTCATCTCAGGAGTCTCCAGGCTGGGTTTTCTCCTTACATCAAACCAGAACAGCGACTGAGGTCAGCTGGAGGATGCCTGGGAATTTGGGGCTGCTCAAAGCCTTGCCCAAGCTCATCTTTGGGGTCATCAAAGACGCCAAACCCTTTTACATCTGCCACTAAATTATTACTTTCCCCTGCTGGGCTTTGCACCATTATGCAAAATTGTTCCCCAAATTAATAGCAGTTATTCAGAGATGTTTGTAATGTTCCTGTTCCTTTTTTCCCTCTTTGAAAGCACGTCTCAAAGATCACCTCAGCGTGCAGCAATTCCAGTTCCTTTTCAAAGGCAATTTCCAGATTAAAAAGTAATTGCAGACAATGCAGGAGCAGACTGGAGGGCAGGGCCCAGCATCCCAGCCTCTCGTGGTGTTTAATCTCCGAGGCAGAGACAAGCAAATCAGCCCCGAACTGGGAGTATCTTCCCCAGCATCTCCTGGGAAATAAACGCTGGTTGGAGACTTCTGAAGAGCAGAAATCTTCAAAGTTCCCAAAATATTTCCCTGGACCACTCAGACATGCAAATGTGGGATGATCAGCAAATGGGCAGGGACAGAGTCTTTGAACATGACCAGGGGTTCAAAGGGGTGGCCAAGATTCCTGATGGATCCAACAAACTTCCCCACCAGCTCCAATCCTTCCACCTTGTCCTTGAAATACAAATCAGAATTTGCATCAGCTCAATTCCAGCCGTGAGTTGCTGGATGTCCCCAGTTTGAGATGACCCAAAATGATGACACGATGGATGGAAGCTCTCCTGCCCCTCAAGATTGACCAGACCTTCCCAAAGTTCTCACTGCACGCACAGAAATGTTAAAAAATTGGTTGTCCAGAGAAGCTGTGGCTGCCCCATCCCTGGAAGTGTCCAAGTCCGGGTTGGACAGGGCTTGGAGCACCCTGGGATAGTGGAAGGTGTCCCTGCCCATGGTTTAGATGATTTTTAAGGCCCCTTCCCACCCAAACCAATCCATGATTCCCTGACTTTCCTTTACAACAAGAATTATCTGTTGACTCTAAGAGCAGCTTGTGGTTTGAAAACCAACTCATCCAAAGCTACAGAGAAGATAAAAAGAGCCCAAATCCCACTTCTGAAGGTGATCCTAAGTCCAGCTTGTCTGGCTGGTTCCATCTCCTCCTCCCAGGAGCCGAAATCTTTGGGATATTGCTCATGGGAAGATTACAAGGAGCAGCGATCTGAAATCTCCTGGGCACTTATCACGGCTGGACTTGCACACTCAGGACTCCAATTAAAACTCGCTGCCACACCAGGGGCTGCTCCCAGGTGTGTGCCCAAAATGCCAGAAGTCCTAAACAAATGGGATTTTGACTCATCCCCACTTTGGAAGGTGGAGTTGGCGCGATGGAGTCGGGAATATTTAATGGATGCAAAGCAGGAGATGAAAGCGGCCTCACGGGTTGTGGGTTTCATCCACAGCCAGGATAAACCCATCATGAACATAAACAGAAAACAAACCAATTTCCCTGCTGGGAACTCGTCCAATGCAAAGCAAACCCACAGCTCCTGCAGGCACTGGGTAATAAAAGGTGCAGGAATGTCTGGGATCCTCCAGGCAGCCCCAGAAAGCCATAAAAGTTCTCCAGAGCCTTCCTGCCTCTTCCCTTCTCCCCATAAACCCAGGAGATGCTGCAGCTCTGGCTTCAGCTTCGCAGAATTTGGTGCTGAGCGGGACTTTCGCTGACAACAAATATTTCTGCAAAAACACCTGGTGGATTTTTTATTTCTGTGGGACCAAGTTGTTGCAGGTCTTCAGAAGAAATCCTTCCCTGTGACAAATATTCTAACATGATATTCCCACTCGTTTTCTGCAGTAGTGAATAGATCACTTTCTAACTGACTGCAAACCCACCCAGATTTCCCTTTCTTCCTCAGAATTGTGCTTTACTGGTTGCCACACCAAGTTTGAACCCACAAAGGCCATTTGGAACAGGAATGAAGGGGGGAAATTATATTTGAGGATCATATTTTATTTTATTTCAAAAAGCTTGACCCTTCTGATGTGATTTCTGAATGCTTGGAGGAAACATCCCAGCTTTGAGGGGAGTTTTGTTGCAATCTGGGAAGGGATTTGGTTCAATTAATGAAAAGGGAACTGCAAGGATAAGGAAATTAATTTCTTTTGAGAAATATCCACCTGAATCTGTCCAAGGCACCTTCTCAGCAGTGCCTCAACCCTTTGGAGCCATTGGACTTTTTGGAATTCATCACCTTTGATCAGGGAATAGCTTCAGTTGAGATGGCAAAAAATACTAAATTAAACATTTAATCCAGACCAAGCTCCTCTGTAATAGAACATCAAACCACCAGCTTTCCACTGTCTTCTGGTGTTTATTAAAAAAAAAAACCCTCCTACTTAAAATTATTAATTCTTTCATTTGCCTCCTTTAATTTCATTTCACTAATGACTGCAGTCGGCAGAGCCTCATCAGCACCTTTAATTACAGTTCAGCCTCATCCTGGACAGGCAGACAAAGACTCCAAGCGAGACTTTTTGGATATATCAGGAGTTTTACGGGCTGACAGGAGGTTGAGTCATCCAGAGCCTTCGGGGGAACCTTTCCAAGCCTTCTTTCTTCAGGATGTCTAAACAGCTCCTTCATCCCAATCCAGGAGGAGAAAAGCCATGCCTGATAAAGCTCAGCTCTGGCTTAAAATACCCTAATAGAGGGCTGGAACTAAAAACTCTTTAAATTTTAGTCCTTTAATCTCTCTGTCCCAGACTTGCTTCCCAACTCAGCAAATTCCAAAGGGAGAAACCCTTCCGATCATTCTGTGCCTCCCTCCCAGACCCACCAGGGGCTGAGCTCAGCTGCCCGGAGATGCTGCACCCAAAACAGGGTGCCCCAATTGCTGCTTCTCTCCCTCCACATTTCCCTGAGGAACCTCAGCTGAGCTCCCTTCTTTTAAAAGGCTTTTCCCAAGTATCACATTTTTAAAAATTCCCTGTTTATGCCCCAGCAGGAGGCACCCGTTGCAGGGTCCCTTTCTGCCTTTGATAAGGGGTTTCAGGCTCGGATTTAAAAGTTTTCCATCACTGGAATCTGACTCATTCTCCTTTGAAATTATGTTTTCTGGAAGTGGGGACATCCAAAGGCACTGGAAAAGGGGTTGGGAGAGCAAAGAACGCCAGGCAGACTCGGAAGGTGATGCAGCACGAATTTAATGGGTTTAGGAAGGGAAGGAAGCAATGAAAAAGTCAGGACTACTTTTCCATGATCCAGTAAGGACAGAACCCACTCATCCCTCTCACAGCGACATTCTCAGCAAGTGGAAATCTTCCTTCTTCATTGATGAATGACCTGTGCCAATCCAGCCATGCACAACAATTGCCAACAATTAATATTTTGCCTATTATCAAATACAAAAAAAAAAAAGAAAACCAACAAAACAAAAAAGCAGGACAAGACATTTGATCAGAAATATGAAGTAAAGCACAACAAAAGACAAGCAAAGGCCTGGTTTGGCGAGATGCCGAACTCCCACAGCTCCTTTTACTCCAGGCTGGGGATATCTCATGAGGCATCCAAAAACCGTGGCCGTGAGCTCAGTCCTGCTCCAGGGACGGGTCGGGGTTCAGCATTCCCGGTCTTCTCCTCCCGCCTTAGCAGGGCCCGTAGAAGCCGCTGCGGGACGCGTTGTAGCGCCGGTAGGGCCGGCTGTAGCCACTGCCCAGCCCGGGGTAGCCAAAGCCCCCAAAGCCCAAGGAGCTGCCCGAGTTGATGGGGACACCGCCGGCACTCAGAGCACTCCCGACGGCCGCAGAGGCCGAGGATCCCACAGTGGTGTTCTGGGGGAAGGAGCTGAGGATGGGCCCGGGCAGGGTGACCACCACGGGCGAGGGCTGGATGACCACGGTGGAGTCCTGGCACTGCCGGACGCAGGGCTCGTTGCAGCTGTTGGCCAGCGGGGTGGGGCCGCAGGACGTGGGGGCACAGAGGTCGTAGCAGGACATGGCTGTGGCCAGAGGGAATTCTGGAATACAGGAGTTGGGTTACACCCACATTTATCAGCAGCTTTCCAGGGGTCCATTCAGCATTGGGAATTGAGAAGGAAGTCAGGTTTTTAGTGCTGCTCGCGGTCTGGCCTTAGGTGAATTCTCCACTTGGGCTGTGGTGGGATGTGGTCACGCGACTGAACAGGCCCAAGAATTCACTTATGATATTAAAGTGCAGCTGCACAACCTTAAAACTTCCTTGGATCCCAAAACTGAATAAATAACTCATTTAATAAATAACCCATACCATTTACCTAACGTGGCTAATGATTTTTATAATTCGCCACCTACACAAAACTCCCTCTTTGGTATAAAACCCCTTCCTCCTTCTGAGAAAAAAAAAATACTACAATAGGAGTGAAGGAAAAGCTACAAAATCAAGGCAGAAGTTTGCTGTAGAAAGAGAATAAATAGGTTCAAACTCACCTTACTCACGATGGCAAAGGAGGGAAGAGAAATGGCTTGGAGAGCCTGGAGTTGCTCAGGTTTTATACCGAGTTTTGAGTTGCCCAACCACTTGGGCCACTCTTTTGCAAGAAGTGATTTGTGGGCCACAACTGATTACAGGGTTTTTTGCCCCAGTATTTGTGTTTTTTACTGCTTCACTTCCTTATCTTGTGGTTTGTATCTGACCACAGGTTGCTTTCATCTTAAAATATTCTGGGCCGGGTTCATTGCTGCAGTGGTTATTCAGCGGGGTTTATTCAGCCTTCAAACCCCTTTGGGATCTGCTTGGTGTCATTAAAGGAGATTAGGCCTCATTTGCATGATGCAGCACCCTCCTCTGCGAGGTAAATCCTGGGGGAATTGGTGGAGAACTGCAGGTTTTGGAAGGCGAGCCATGAGTATTTCCAGCTGCTTTCCACAGGGTCCTTGAGGTTGGAGTGGACCTCCAGGACCATCGAGTCCAAGGTGTTCCCAACCCCAACCCGGTCACCAGCCCAACATCCACTCATTCCTCGGACACCTCCAGGCATGGAGAGGCTCTCTGGGAAAAGAAGAAGGAATTTTTCCATGGAAGAGGCTGCCCAGGGAGGTTTGGAGTCCCCACACCTGGAGGTGTCCCAGGAACCAGGGGACATCAAGGGATCAATCACATGTTGGGACTGATGATCCTGGAGCTCTTTTCCAACCCCAAATCCATGAGCAGTCCTGGATGAAGGGATTAACCCCGAGGTTCTCACTCTGCTGGCACATCCACTCCTGAGACATGCAAATCACATTTAAATTAGGGCTGTCTCTGTGGGGATCCCCTGGGAACAGAAACTTGTTTGGTTTGGACAGAGCTTCCTGAGAACTTCAAAGTTTATCAGCAGCTTTATTGGAGTGCCACCATGCAAATGTCCCATCCCGGGCACATTTCAGATCCCTGACCTAGATCTGAATTCTTGTATTTTATTTAATAATACATTACAAAGATTTGGGGGTGCAGGGCAGTAATTGGGCTGTGAAATTGATGTCATTGTTGCTATCTGCAGGAATTACAGCTGCTTTATTTTAAATCAAAAAGGGAAGCTCAAGGTTCATCTCGAGCCATCCCATATTTCAAGAGGATTCTCAAAAAAAAAAAAAATCCTTGGCTGTTTTTAGCTGTGCGTTCCTCAAAATTTCTCTGTATTTTAAGGAATTAGCAGCTGTTTTTAAAAAATATTTCCTCTCTAAGAGTTAGTTGAGGAACTAACTTGCCTAACGCCATCCACAGTTTCTTTTAATATTTTTTAAATTTTTCTTCATTCTCTTTATTCCTCCTTCAACCAAGCCTTGCTTGGAAAACACAAAACACATTTCAAATCCAGCTATGAATTTAAAAACAGATCTGGCAACATTTCAAATCTGTTTGGAGACTTCCTTGTAAGCAATTACAATAAATATTGTTCCAACTAAAGCCTTTATTTTATTGTACTCTCGAATGACTTAATGGCCTGATTTTGAGATGAATTAAATTGAGCAAATTAAGAGTTCACAGATTTTTGTCATCAAGGCCAGACCTAAATATTCAGATTGTAATTAAGACATTTTGCATAATGTGAGAATATCCCCCTGAGACACCTGTGAGCGACTGAACGTCTGAAAAAAGCGATCTTTAATCAAAATGGAACTGGGAGGTTTCTCACAGTCATCCCTGGGTAAAGTCTCCGGGCACAGTAGTGACCCCAAAATCCATGGAGAAGCAGAGGGAATTTCCCTGGCCAGAGTGGCATCTGCAATTCGTTTTGAATTGTAATTAATTAGCTCATTATGAAGAATTAGTTCCTCAAAGGCTTGGAGCTTCTGTTAAATTCTTGCATCTCCTGTGCTGAGTTTTGCTTTTCTCTCAGTAATTCTGGACTGGGCTCGTGGGACTTTATGGAGCCATTGGAGGTTCCCACCATAATCCAGGCCAGTTCCAGAACTGGACACAATCCCTGAACTGGACACGATTCCAGAACTGGACACGATTCCAGAACTGGACACGATTCCAGAACTGGACACAATTCCAGAGCTAGACACAATTCCAGAACTGGACACAATTCCAGAGCTAGACACAATTCCAGAACTGGACACAATTCCAGAGCTAGACACAATTCCAGAGCTGGACACAATTCCAGAGCTGGACACAATTCCAGAACTGGAATTCCAGGTGGAATCTGCCCAGAGCCGAGCAGAGGAGCAGAATCCCCTCTCTGGATTCTTGGGGTTGCCCCGACCTGGGTTTGGGACTTCATCCTTGGGCTTGGCCCAGTCCCACCTCTCCAGCCTGTCCAGAACACCCTGGGTTGGGAATTGTTTGAACATGAAGGTGTTCCTGCAGTTTAAGGTGTTTAATTTAGCCCCTCTGGCCACATCTGCCTGGAATTGGGGTTTTTGCAGCCACACCACATTCCCGGCTGGAATTTGCTGCCCGGCCCAGGCAGACAAAGCTGTGGATGTGTGATCTGAGATGGATTTTGGGGTAGGCAGAGCCTGGGACCTCACCTCTCCTCAAAGAACCCCCCTGGAGGCACAGGGAGATGTGAAATCCTCCATTTTCACACCCAACTGGAGCTCGTTTCATTGTTAATTTTATTCAGATTCTGTCACGAACAACTTTAAAATCACTCAGGTTCGAGGTTTGCTTTGGCATCTTACTCGAGGCTAATAAACTTTAACAATTTCTGTTATGATTTCTGGTTTTGTTCAAAAATTAATGTCGCTCACTCCTGGATGGATCTGCAGAGAATTCCTGCAGGGAGACGGGGTAGTGTGGAATTCTCAGCTGGAATTCTGCTGGGAACAGCAGAAAACAGCTCCAGAAATTAATTCACACTCGAGGGGAGAAATTATTTACTCATCAGAAGCTCTGCAAAACAACACACCCAGAACGGGAGGGTTTTGTTTGTTTTTCAGACCTGTTTTTCGTGAGGTTTCAAACACAGATTTTAATTACGTTTCAAATTGGATGAGTGCAATTAGCGCTGTCCTGGGTGCCAGCTCCACCTTCCTCACAGAACAACATTTGGTGCCACCAAGGCTGGTGAATTTGGGACTCTGAGCCATCCCCTGGGAGCCAGGACTTGCCAGGAATAATCGGGATAAACCCCATGCACAACACATTTCTTTTTCATGAGAAACCCGATTTCTACAGGATGTGGGGGCTCACAAATTGTAGGAAGACATTTCTTGGGATGGAGGGAGCTCCGGGACACAGGGAGGAAATTAAACCCTGTCACGGAGTCCCCAGGCAGCTGCAAATCACAAAAACCAGGCCTTTTTAAGGAATTAGCCATTTATCACAAAACCCAGGCATTTTAAGGAATTAGCTCTTTATCACTTACATTCTGTCTAAGCAAAGCAAATGTCATTCAACCAACCGCAATAGACCACAATGTGTGCACGAAGCTAAACACCTTCAGAAATTTTAGTTATTTTATTAAACCTTTCTATAATTGATATTTTTAAAAAATTAAGCCAAATCTCCATCTCCTTAAAATCTTTTAACTCCTCCTATTCTCTCCACAAGAAGCTTATCTTCTTTTTTAGAGTCTTTTCTACAAAATGGTTTTTCTACTAAAGATTTGCTATAAAAGGAGAGTCTTTCTCCCCCCTCTCCTCAAAATCTCTACAACCCAACAGCCCAGAATCTTTTCTGATATGTTACAAAATCCATTCATTCTAGTAGGGATCACTCCCAAGAAAAATTTGCTTCCTTTGCAGGGGTAAAACTGAGATAACCCAGGAAGGCTTCTTCCTCCTCATCCTCCCCTCCAGGCACAGAAACTGCTGCTCTTGGAGGGGAGATCCCATTTTGGGAGCAGCCTCATTAACAGCCTGGCAGGAATTCCAGCTCCCTAATTAACACCCGGAGTTCATCCAAGCGGTTTGGAGCCCTTGGATGGGGAGCCAGGACACACCAACTCAGGCTGGTGGAGTTTCTCCCTCTCCACACTCAATTAACGCCTTTCGAGCTCCCGGGACAGGTGAGGCACCAAAGAGTTGACAAATTACTGCGTGAACTGAAATTTGTAGTGTTGTGTTGGCTCCAGAGCCATGGGTGTGATGGAACAAAGGATTGAAATGAACGCTGGTTCCCGGAGATTAAGGAAGCTTTGAGGGAGGTTTTTCATCTCACGCCAGGCTGCGACATAACCATGAGCAGTTTAAGTCCTGGGGACAACTCCACCTGCTGCAGACATTGTTTGCATAACTGGGTTTTTGGAATGCCCCAAAAATTCCCAGCAAGTGTATTTCTTCCTTTTTTCCCCCCAAAATGGACTGGTTTAGTGCCTACAGTGGCTGTTGTAAATCTAAATCAGATCCTGGAGGTGCTCTGAGTTCTCCACACTCCAGGCTGAACATTCCCGACATTTCCAACATTCCCAACTCCCCCAGATTATTGATGATCTACTAATTCTACTAATTCCATTTTTTTCACCTTAAAAAATGAAACTGAAATAGTTTCAAACAAGAACAGGAAGGGAGGGAAAAACCAGTAGGAGACACAGGAGATTATGATAAAAGCATCATTTTATTAATCCTAACGAGAGGATTAAAGCCCTGCAAAGCACCAGGAGTCGGTGTGGGGGGAAAGGCTCAGCTCAGGGGGACGCGTTCCCAAGGCAGAGCTCTTCTTCCAGCGCACCCTGAGAACCACGTCCCGCCTCATACTTAAATTTAAAACTTTACACCAGGTAGTACCAAATACACCGATCAGCAGAGCTACAAACAGCACCAGAAACACCCAGGAGTAACACAGGAGCAGTGGCCTCATTCCAGGGGCTGATGGACTCCATTCAGGCGGAGCTGTGGGGTTCTGACCCCATTTTGGACACCGTGAGCTCAGTCCTGCTCCAGGGACGGGTCGGGGTTCAGCATTCCCGGTCTTCTCCTCCCGCCTTAGCAGGGCCCGTAGAAGCCGCTGCGGGACGCGTTGTAGCGCCGGTAGGGCCGGCTGTAGCCACTGCCCAGCCCGGGGTAGCCAAAGCCCCCAAAGCCCAAGGAGCTGCCCGAGTTGATGGGGACGCCCTCGGCGCTCAGAGCGCTCCCGACGGCCGCGGAGGCCGAGGATCCCACGGTGGTGTTCTGGGGGAAGGAGCTGAGGATGGGCCCGGGCAGGGTGACCACCACGGGGGACGGCTGGATGACCACGGTGGAGTCCTGGCACTGCCGGACACAGGGCTCGTTGCAGCTGTTGGCCAGCGGCGTGGGGCCGCAGGACGTGGGGAGACATCGCTCGTAGCAGGACATGGCTCGGGATGAGGTCTGGAATACAGAAGCACAGCTGAGGCAAGGCAGGAGCCGTGTCGCACCTGCATTTACTCAGCTCAGTTCATTCACTCTTTTTATTCAGTTATCGGGACAGCGACTTTCCAAGGAGCCTTTTATTAGGAGCTGAGGAGGAAACCAAACTCTTAAATAAAGAGAGACAGGGGCTGAAATATCCTCTGGGCTGTTGATGATGAGGGAGAGAACTGGCAGCAGAACAAAAGAAACAAACCTGTGTCATTAATTTAATTTTAGGATTTTGATTGCACGTCTGGAGATGCCCAGCTCCGTGCACCCAGAGCGTTGAGGGAGCAGCAATTAGGAGTGAAACCCAACCACAAATATACCTGTGGAGAGAGGTCCAAGGGCAGCTGGAAAAATGAAAGGGAGGATTCGTTCCAAGGCTCCAACTTTGCCTACAAAGAGGTACAAATTTCAATGACAAATTTCAACGTCATTAAGCAGCCTTGAAGAAGAGGTCTTTGAAATCTTTCCCAGACAACTCGTCCATGGATGTGAGAAAAGGCAGGAATTCCATGCACGCTCCTGGGTCTTATCTGCACCACAACAATAAAACCAAAATTCTCTGATTTCTAGGGGGTGCTCAGCTCCGCTCTGGTTTTCGCCCTTCTTTTCCTTCACCCCCACAATCCCTGATCCCACTTCCCAACATTCCAGGAGATGTCTTTGCACTCTGCAACAAAATTTCCACACTTGGTGACCCAACTGACATTCCAGGATGGAAAAGACCCTCCAAGATATAAAATGCTGCTGAAATGTAACTGAGCTCCTGGATTTTCTGTTTTAATAAATAGTTGGAGTTTAAAAGGACCTTTAAAGATCCTAGAGTTCCAACCCCTTGCAGAGTTATTCCACCTATGCAATTCATTAATCTTTATTAGTTCTAATATTTTCTGTCATTTAACATGTCTGAAATCCCACATTTGAATAAATTTCTATCACCATTTCAAGGCTCTCTATTTCCAAGTCAGGACTCCAGAAATTATACGATTCCAATGGCAAACCCCAAGTTTTTAAACAGAAAAAGTCTCCCCCCCACCCCAAGAAAAAAGAGAATCCAGCAAGCAGCAGAACACTGTGGGAAAAAAAACCCATATTTTTAAAAGGCAAGAACTCAGCAAACAGAGAAAGAGAAGTGAAATTGAACTAACCTTGCTCACAAAAGAGGAAAGAGGGAAGAAGAAGGAAGGAGTTGGGTTGAGTTGGTTTTTATACCTCAGCTCTGATGGCCTGGGGACCACAGACAGCCTTTGTACCTGGAATTAATTCCCAACGAGTATGTCCTGAATGCCAAATGTTCCACCTGATTAAATGTTCTTTTCCTCACTGCTTATTTACTTTGTTTTTATTTCCTCCTTATCTTCTGACAGACCGATTCCGTCCTGCAGGTTTCTCTCATCTGAGGAATTAGGGACCAAATTTATTCCAGGGCCACCTTTCAGTCACAACAAAATCCAGACTCCAGAGTATGCTTGTCATACTTTACTTTAGTCATAAAGAAAAATACTAAGAATTTCTATAATACATAATTCATCATTCCAAGGCGTTCTTTTATTAAGGGTTTGAATGTAAATCCTTAATAAACTCCTGTCTCAAGTGATGCTCACCAGGCTCTGCCTTCAGCTGGGCGTCGGAACAATCTCAGTTCTGGGTTTGGGCAAGGCCCTGCCTAAAGAGCACATCCAGCCCTGAAATCCCACAGAGCCGGGGCAGGAAGTGCCAGAATTGTGGAGTTCAGAGACAAATTACCATTTTATCACATCAAATTCAGATGGTTTTATGGTATTAAATCTGGGTAACGCAGTTTGAGGCACAGCTGGAAGAACAAGGGGACATTTAATCCTGATTTGTCAATTCTTTTACAAAGGGAACCTCTAAACCCCTCCTGTTCCACCTCAGCTCACAAACCCCAGTCAGAATCATGGAATCATGGAATGGTTTGGGTGGGAAGGGACCTCAAAGCTCATCCTGTGCCAATCCATGTGCAGGGACACCTCCCATGATCCCAGGTTGCTCCAAGCCTCGTCCAGCCTGTCCTGGGACACTTCCAGAGGTGGGGAATCCATGGAACCACCTGTGCCAGGGGCTTACCACCCCCACAGGGAGAATTCCTTCCCAAATCCAACCTAAATTTCCCCTCTTTCAGTTTCATCCCTTTTCCTCCTTATCCTGTCACTCCAGGCCCTTGGAAATTCTCTCCCCATGTTTCTTGTTGGCTCCTTCAGGTCCTGGGAGGCTGCAATTAGGTCACCCCAAAGCTTCTCCAAGCTTGGAAAGGTCCTCAGAGGTTTTGTTTTTTGGGAGATGTGAACATTTTAATTGACAATTATTTGTAACTGGGTCAGACTGGGAATGGCACACAAAGAGTTTTGGCTCCTCTTGGATTTGATCTTGGATCCCAAGGCAGCCACAAGTGAACAAATTGCTGAGCAGCTGGGGAAAAAAATTGTCTTTATTACATTGTGCTTGAAGTAATTTCACCTTGACATTATTAGAGTCAGTCTAAAAATACCAGAAATTAAAAGTACCCATAAACTGGGAAGATGAAAGAATTTTTAATGGGTGGATGATGCTTCTCATGCAATGCCAGCCTAAACCTAGACTGGGAAACAAAAGCAGGATAATTCCTTTATCAAGAAAAGGTTCTACTTGCAAAAATATGTGTGGGAACTAATTAATGCAAAAAAAAATAGGCTTCAGAAACCCCATAAAGTTAAAAATATCTAGAGAGTTATCGCACCCATTTTTCCACCTGAACATGCAAAGGCAACGTGACTTCCAAACCACATTTGCGTTCTTCAGAAATTGTCTCTCCAGTGATGTCAGTCATTCCAGGTGATGGATCAGATCCTTAAAGGTACAAAATTCTGCTTGAAATTGAACTGAGCTAGAAATTTAATGAAAACTTCCACATCCTGCACAACCCCCCTGCTGTGCTGGGCTGGGAAGGTTCCGGAACACGACTTTTTTTCCCTTTTTATCCCTTTAGGTCAGCAAGGGTAAATTTTAGGATTTATTTCCCCTTACCCAGACTCTTCACTCTCCCAAATTCCCCTCCTCCACCCCTCATGCTCTGTGTCTATTTGCATCGTGAGATTAATAGATTAAATTAATTAAATCTATTAAAATTATTGAATTGATTAAATAGATTAAATGGTCTGTTGGTGCCGCCCTTGCATTCCTCGCGGATCCCAGACTCATCCCACCAGTCCCTCTGATTAATTGTTTGGAAAACTCGCCCATGGAAAACTCTTCCAGCCCAGATTCCTCTCACTCTGGGACATTTTCATTCCCCAGATTTTATTTTTTGCCGTTGCTGCCTCGAGCCACGGGCGGAAAGGGTCCCAAGCAGAGTTCCTCTGCTCCCTATGACCAGGGAATGACTGGAGCTGTGCCAGGGAGGTTTGGGCTGGATTTTTGTGGAAAATTCTTCCCCCCGAGGTGGCTGGGCACTGCCCAAGCCCCCCAGGGAATGGACACGGTCCCAGGGCTGCTCCAGGAGCATTTGGGAAATGCTCCCAGAGATGTTTTTGGATTTTGAGGTGACTGTGCAGGACCAGGAGCTGGATTGGATGACCCTTGAGGGTCCCTTCCAATGACGATGTTTTAGGATTCTATCCCATCTTTTTGCTGAACTCTTCTCCTCCCAAATTTGTTAATTTGCAAGTAAATATATTTTAATAAACTTTTAACAAAACATAAAATGTTTGACTAGAAAACCCCACCTTTTTTGCCTGTTCTGTGGACATTTGGACCTGAATGCCAGGAGCCTTCCCTCCAGCTCCTCAAATATTTATATCTCAGCTCCAGGAGTATTTCATTTTCAAATAGATTTTATTTCGTGGCTTTATCTTTCTTGGGTCTTTTTGGTTGCCACAATGGTAAGTGTTGCTTCTGCCATATTAATATTCATTCAGATTCTGAAGAGTTTCAAAGATGCCAAATAGGGGACAAGATCTAAAATCTCTCAAGCTGAAACACCACAATTGTACTTTTAAATACAGAGGTGGGATTAAAAAAATGGGGAGAAACATCCTAGAAAGAGAAATAGAGTTGAGAACCAGTTCAGTGCTTCTCAAGAGTGCAAAAATCAATGAAATTACTTTTATCAGATGAGTTGTGGTGGCTTTTGGATGCACATTTATCTCTGTGAAATCTTTGCATAGATTTTCACATAATTCTGCCCCAAGGGGAGGTAAAAAGGAGAGAAAAACCACAATGAAACTCAAAATCGGATGCAACATCAGTTTAATGATAAACAGTCAAGTAGCATTCAGAAAAAAAAAAGGAAAAATATATATTTATGAAGGGAAAAGAAACCATTCTGAATGAGAGACAGAAAGCAAGACTCCACCTTTCCTTAATTCCTGAAAAAAAACCCTCCACTGACTGGTGGCAATCACAGCATTAAACCACTGTGAAATGCAAAATCAGAGACAAGGAAACTCTTCAAAAGCAGGGTTTTCAAGGCTGAAACAGGCTGGCCATGAGTCCAGAGAGCACCTCCCTCCCTCCCTCCTTGGCAGGAGGGCTGCGGGGGCCAAAGCCTCTGGAAACGCTGGCCAGCAGCTCCAGGGCACGCTTGGCCTGGCGAGGCACTCGCTGGACGTCCGGCCCGGCTCTAGCAGGGCAGGCACCTGCGGCCGCAGTAGCGGCCACCAAGGCCAGAGAGCCCCGAGAGCCCAAAGCCCCCCGAGTTGATGGGCACTCCCTCCTCGCTCAGGATGCTGCCCACGGCGGCGGAGGTGGAGGATCCCACGGCGGTGTTCTGGGGGAAGGAGCTGAGGATGGGCCCGGGCAGGGTGACCACCACGGGCGAGGGCTGGATGACCACGCGGGAGTCCTGGCACTGCCGGACACAGGGCTCGTTGCAGCTGTTGGCCAGCGGGGTGGGGCCGCAGGGCCGGCACAGGTCGTAGCAGGACATGGCTGTGGCTGGAGGAGAACCTGCAGAGAGAGCAGCCAAAGCACCCACGGGCTGTGAGGCACCCAGGGAGATGCTGCCGGGCAGGACGAAACACAGCCCGGGCACAAGGGACAGCCTGGAGAGGGAGGAAGGCAGCAATTCCACAGCCCTGAGCCCAAAGAGTTCCCCGCAAAGAAATCCCAACGTCTCCCACCTGTCCCCAGGAAAAAACATCCACAAAAACCTGCTGAGAGCAGCATCAAGGAGAAAGGCTCTCAGAGATCACCAGGGAGAGGCAAAACTTCCATTGAGGGCCAAGGCAGAAGAGAAGAGAAAGGAAAAGAGGGAGGCGAAGACCCTCGCAGCTCACCTGTGTCACCGAGGAGGAGAAGGCAGGAGAAGTGGATGAGGGATCCTCGCTTGCTCTGCCTTTTATACCGTCCCACACAGCCCCGGGCCCACGGGCACCCTCAGCACACGGAACGTGTTTACCAAGCTCATCCTGCATGCAAAACATCCCCATTAGAGAAATGGGGACACTGCAATGCTGCTTTTTCATTTCCCTGTGCAGGACGTGCCCAGTCAGCCTCCCAGGCTCCTTTCAAGTGCCAGGATTAGAGGCCAAAACGTGTCTGGGGGCAGTGCCACGTCAGCAGGGCCAGGTGATGCAGCCAGTGCTGAGGAGTGTCCGACATCCCAAATAATTCCTGCCCTGGCCCTCCAGGGCAGGACTTTAAAATGTTTCCTGATGATGGGGCTGAGCTCCTCAGGACCCTGACGCTCCAGCCTGGCCATTCCCTGTGAGGGTCAGCTCTGTACCTCACCTCTGTCCCTCTCTGGGCTGGGCACCATTCCTCTGGCTTCGGCAGTGTCTGCCCGGGGGGGTTTGGAGTCGCCATCCCTGGAGATGTCCAGTGGGATACTGGCCATGGCACTCTGTGCTCTGGTCTGTGTGACAAAGCGGGGATCAGTCCCAGGTGGGACTTGATGTTCTGGGAGAGCTTTTCCAACCTCAGGAACCCCTTCAGGTGAGGGACCGGCCCCAGTCCGGCCCTGTGGTGCCGATGTCCAGCAGGGGACATGGGGCTGCCTCTGCACTTCACAGTCCTGCCCTGGAGGGCCAGATGGTCAGTGGGACGCTCCTCAGACCTGGCTGCATCACCTGGCCCTGCTGACAAATCATTTTTCCCTGGAAATATTTTGGCCTCTAATCCTGACTCTTGAAAGGAGCCTGGGAGGCTGACTGGGCACGTCCTGCACAGGGAAATGAAAAGGCAGCCTTGCAGGGCAAAAATAAAAACACTAATTTTTGTAATTGGGATGTTTTGCATGCGAGATGAGCTTGGTAAACACATTCTCTGTGCAAAGACTGTCCCTGGGCCCGGGGCTGTGTGGGATGGTATAAAAGGCAGAGCAAGTGCAGGATCCCTCATCCACTTCTCCTGTCTTCTCCTCCTTGGTGACACAGGTGAGTGCTATCCTCCCTTTCCATTTCTTTTCCTCTGTCTCTTCTGGCTCCTACTGGGGCTCCACCTCTGTTATTTATCTTTTGCTGGGGCAGTTGCAGATCGTCTCCATTCTCTGTGCCACACAGGAGGGAGGTGGGAGAAGGTCTTGTCTGTGATTTTAGGGACCTCTTGAGGTCTGCAATTCCTTGTCCTTTCTATCTCTCTCTCCATGCTGTCCCTTCTGCCCAGACTCTGCTTTTTCTCCTGCCCGGCAGCATCTCCCTGGGTGCCTCACAGCCCGTGGGTGCTTTGGCTGCTCTCTCTGCAGGTTCTCCCCCAGCCACAGCCATGTCCTGCTACGACCTGTGCCGGCCCTGCGGCCCCACCCCGCTGGCCAACAGCTGCAACGAGCCCTGTGTCCGGCAGTGCCAGGACTCCCGCGTGGTCATCCAGCCCTCGCCCGTGGTGGTCACCCTGCCCGGGCCCATCCTCAGCTCCTTCCCCCAGAACACCGCCGTGGGATCCTCCACCTCCGCCGCCGTGGGCAGCATCCTGAGCGAGTCCGGGGTCCCCATCAACTCGGGGGGCTTTGGGCTCTCGGGGCTCTCTGGCCTTGGTGGCCGCTACTGCGGCCGCAGGTGCCTGCCCTGCTAGAGCCGGGCCGGACGTCCAGCGAGTGCCTCGCCAGGCCAAGCGTGCCCTGGAGCTGCTGGCCAGCGTTTCCAGAGGCTTTGGCCCCGCAGCCCTCCTGCCAAGGAGGGAGGCAAACGTGGCCAGCTGAGGCTTCTGCTTGTCCTGCTTTCTCCTGCGCCTCCCCGGCCCTGCCGGGCCCTGCTCTGCTGGCCCAGGGGCTCAGCCCCGGCCGGCACAGCGGGGTCCTGCTGCTCCCGCTGGCCCCGTGCCCGGGGCAGGCAGACGTGTGTCCCACCGCTGGCACAGCCAGGGCTGCCTGCCCGGCCCTGCTGCTGGGCCAGCCTGGCCCGGGCCCTGCCCACCCCTGCTTTGTTTCTGTCCTCACACTCAATAAAGTTCACTCTGCATTGGAACTGGCGGCTCCTGGACTTTTTTGGTTTTGGGATCACCAGCTAAAGCTGCTCTGTGAGGGAGGTCACAAAATCACAGTTTTTGGGGTTGGAATCCACTTTCAGATGTCATGTATCCCACCCCTTGCTCAGGTGGGACAGCCTGGAGGGAATTGCTTTAAATGCCAACAGCTTCTCTCAATCTGTCCAAGGATGGACACCCCATAATGTCCTCCCTGGTCCATGTCTTGCATCACTCAGTAGAAAAATGTTTCCTGGGACATCTTCCATGGTGTTCCTGGGGGAGAGGTTTTACAGCAACTTCTGTGAGCCAGAGAGAAGTTTGAGAGGTGGGCCCATGTTTACCCCTGAAAGAATTTCCTACTGAGGTCGTTGACACAGAAACCAAGAAAGAAAGAAGGAGAAGTAAGAGAAACCTGCAGCTGCCTGTTCCAATGAGAACTTTTTTGTCTTTCCTGACCAATGACTGAAGTGTAAATTAATGGGCTTTATAAGAATATATAAAAAGCATGAAAATATAATAAAACCGTTTGAAGCCTTTTGAAAATGGACTGTGCTGCTCTGTGTTGTGACCATCTCAACTATGACAATGTCCTTCGTGCAACAGAATCCCAAGGAGTTGTCACCCTTCACTTCGCCACCACAGCATCCCCTGTGCCCTCCTGTCCCTCCTGGAGGGCTCAGGAGGTCACAGGGACACGTTGGGCATGGGCAGAACATCACTGGGGTCTTGAGTTGTCATGTGGGTGGTGAGGCAGAGGAGGACAAGGCGCTCCTGCTTCCTCCCATGTATTCTACTCCCTGTCATTCCGAGAATCATAGAACTGTGGAATATCCAGATTGGAAGGGACCCAGAAATCATCAAATCCATCTCCTGGCCCTGCAGAGACACCCCAAAGTCCCACCCTGTGCCTGAGAGCATTGTCCAAACACAAGAAGTGACCTTCACTCCACCTGGAGCAGAAGAACGGAGAGGCCAGAGAACATTCCAGGGATGGAGGGGCCAGAGAATATTCCAGGGATGGAGGTCAGGGGATGGAGGTCTCAAAGACCATTAAGGGCAGCCCCTCAGTGCTGACCATGGGAGGAGGCCAGGCCAGGTGGACCCTGCATGTCTGAGTGTGCTGACAGGATGAAAGAGGAGCCCATGATCTTGTTTCTGCTTGCCTCCAGTGTTTTCCTGCCGACATTCCCAGACCATGAGTCCTTCTGATGTGTTTTGATGTCTCCTCGGAGAGCTCTGCAGGCTCTTTCCACCGCCGGCTACTCAGTTTGGGTGTAGGGTCCCAGAAGGGTTTGGGAGATTTGGGGATGGAGAAGGAACAGTGGGAAAGGTCCAACACGGACACTTGGAGCCAGGTGGAGCTGGTGGGAGCAGAGTTAGGGTGTGTTGGAGAGGACTTTCTGGTTTTCAAACATCCTCCTGTTGACTCAAGGATGCTGGGGGCTCTCCACAAAGGCATGGAAGGGCAAAGAGTGCGTAGATTTGTCTGGTTGTGAAATTCCTGATTCTTCAGAGTGTCCAAGGTGACAGGGAAGTTGACACCCACCTCTGCTGGAGTTGAGTATTTGGCTACGCAGTGGATGAGGTGACTCCTGTCACAAACACCACATTTTTAAGCGTGGCTTGTTATTTTAGGGCTGCCAGAAAAAATGCCCTGATCATTCTGGGAATCCTAAAGTGAGGCCCTGGAGGGCAAAGGGCCTGGTGTCCCCTAGTGAAATAGGACAGTGCCCAACACCAGCTGCATCACTCGGCCCTGCTGACGTGGCACTGCCCCCAGACACGTTTTGGCCTCTAATCCTGGCACTTGAAAGGAGCCTGGGAGGCTGACTGGGCACGTCCTGCACAGGGAAATGAAAAAGCAGCATTGCAGTGTCCCCATTTCTCTAATGGGGATGTTTTGCATGCAGGATGAGCTTGGTAAACACGTTCCGTGTGCCGAGGGTGCCCGTGGGCCCGGGGCTGTGTGGGATGGTATAAAAGGCAGAGCAAGTGAGGATCCCTCATCCACTTCTCCTGCCTTCTCCTCCTTGGTGACACAGGTGAGCTGAAAGGGCCTTCGCCACACGCTTCACCTTCTCCTTCTTCTCTTTGTCCTTGCCTTCATTTCTGGCCTCACTGCTGTGCTGCTCCTGCTGAGAACTTTGCTCCCAGATCCTGCTCTCAGCCTCTGCTCAGTGTGAGGAGCTGGGAGAAGCTCTTAGGCTCTTTGCAGGAAGCCGTGGGGATGGGGATCCCGATCCTTTCTTCCTCCCTATTCCCTGTCCCTTGTCCCAGCCTCTGCTCCTGCTCCTTCTGAGGCCGAGCCTCACGTTCTGCCGGTGCCTTCTGCAGGTTCTCCTCCAGCCACAGCCATGTCCTGCTACGACCTGTGCCGGCCCTGCGGCCCCACCCCACTGGCCAACAGCTGCAACGAGCCCTGTGTCCGGCAGTGCCAGGACTCGCGGGTCATCATCGAGCCGTCCCCCGTGGTGGTCACCCTGCCCGGGCCCATCCTCAGCTCCTTCCCCCAGAACACCGCCGTGGGATCCTCCACCTCTGCCGCCGTGGGCAGCATCCTGAGCGAGTCCGGGGTCCCCATCAACTCGGGGGGCTTTGGTCTCTCGGGGCTCTCTGGCCTTGGTGGCCGCTACTGCGGCCGCAGGTGCCTGCCCTGCTAGAGCCGGGCCGGACGTCCAGCGAGTGCCTCGCCAGGCCAAGCGTGCCCTGGAGCTGCTGGCCAGCGTTTCCAGAGGCTTTGGCCCCCGCAGCCCTCCTGCCAAGGAGGGAGGCAAACGTGGCCAGCTGAGGCTTCTGCTTGTCCTGCTTTCTCCTGCGCCTCCCCGGCCCTGCCGGGCCCTGCTCTGCTGGCCCAGGGGCTCAGCCCCAGCCGGCGCAGCGGGGTCCTGCTGCTCCCGCTGGCCCCGTGCCCGGGGCAGGCAGACGTGTGTCCCACCGCTGGCACAGCCAGGGCTGCCTGCCCGGCCCTGCTGCTGGGCCAGCCTGGCCCGGGCCCTGCCCACCCCTGCTTTGTTTCTGTCTTCACACTCAATAAAGTTCACTCTGCATTGGAACTGGCGGCTCCTGGAATTCCTGCCCTGCTGGGATGTGCAGCCCAGCTGCTCCATGGGGGCTGTGATGCCCTGGGCGGGTTTGGGTGGTTAAGGGCCAGGGATGGACCTTTCTCACACCTGGGCAAGGTGAGACCCTCCAAGGCAGTGGCTGCAAGTGCCATGGGGCAGTGGAGGGTGTGTGGCTTTGTGTGGGTGTGCACAGGGTGAGCAGGAGATGCCCCAGGGCTCAGCTCAGCCAGGCTGAGGTTGGACAGCTTGCAGCTGATGAGTCGAGCCACTGACCGATGTTTCTGTGCCATTTCCCACCTGCCCAAGGCCATGGTTGTGTTTTACCACGTACCCCTGTGCCTTTGCCTTCCCTCCTCGAGCACTTCTCCCAAGCCCTGAGTGCAGGGGGAGTCTCAAATCAGTTGAAGGGACATATGCCCAGCAGTGCAACTGCCAAAGTCAACGTGATGCCAAATTTTCTTTTCCTGCATTCTGTGCCGTGGTTCTCCCCAGGGGATGGGATGTGCCTGGCTTTGCTGTCATCTGCTGACAGTCCAAGGCTGCTCCTCTGCTCCCTTTGGGGCTTCATGTCTGAAATAAAGCCATCCTGCCAAGTTGCTCAGTCTCTTTATCTGCTGTGGAAATGCCCTCCCATCCCTGTATGAGCCAGCAGGGGACTTTGGAGCCACAGAGTCAAAATGGAACCAAGGAAGGGAGGCACCACCCCCAGGACACCCCTGAGGGAATGGGGTGGTTGGGAGGCTTTATGGAGAGAGGACTGGAAATGCCTTTGTTGCATTCAGTGTTTTACCTATCGAAGGGATTTACATGGAAATGCCTGCATGGAAACGTGATGCGTGTGTTTTGAAGGAAAATCTCTGCTAGATCTGCCCTGTTCACACCTGGGGCTTTGTCCTGAATGGGTTTGTTTGGAAAAACTTCTACTGTCAACCTGAGAGCTCCCTTCATCCTCCTGGATGAGGAATCTGGCTTGGACCTCTGGGATTTAAGATTTTTGTGTCTCTGATGGAGCCCCAGCCTCGCTGGGACAGGAGTTTTGCCCCCTTTGCCAAGAGGGGTGTCACGGTGGTGGCTGGGCAGGGCTGTCACCGCTCCTGCGGTCACCAGCTCTGCTCTTGCCCCAGGAAATGCAGCTCAGAGCATGGAATCCTTCCCTTGCTGGGCATCTCTGGGGACATCCTGGCCCCTGCTGCTCCCCAGGCTGGGTTTGTGGGCACTGCCAGCCCTCAGATGCTCCCTGTGTGCTGCTCAGAAATATTCTCGAGTGTTTGGGACCGGGCAGAGGGTCTGTTCAGAGGTAGGGGGGAAAAGGAGTGGAGGGATGGCCGTGGGGAATGGGAGAAGGATTTTGAAGTCAGATGTTCTCATTAGGGAATGTTTTCTGCAAGCTAATGACCCTGACTAATATTTGTTGTTGGGGAAGCAGCGTCCTTCCTTCTGGAAAAGCCCTGTCCTGCTGATTGGAGAACTCCAGGCGATGCTGAAAGAGGTGAAAGGCAGAAGAAATGAGACAATTTCTTCTAAAGGCAATATGAGATCCCAAAGAAAGTTCAAAACCAACCCATGTAGTCTCTCTGATGAATAAATGATGTCTAAGAAGGCTTGAAAGGCCTTGGAGTCACAGGGAGCAATGTCTACGGCCAGTCCCAGCCAAAGCCAGCCCTTTAATCCTGGGTTTATAATAAAAAAACTGCATTTATCACTCCAAAGGCTCAGAGCTGCCTGAGGAGAGGAAGGTGCTGACATCACCTGGAAATACGGCACCACTCCACCCAGCTGGCTGCAACATCAGCCTGGTTCTGGCTGAAAAATACCCTTAAAACCTTTTGGCCTCTAATGCTGCCACTTGAAAGGAGCCAGTTTGGCTGAATGGGCACGTCCTGCACAGGGAAATGAAAAGACAGCCTTGCAGGGAGTGTAAACAACCTCCAGTTTACTTAATTGGGGATGTTTTGCATAAAATATGAGCTTGTTGGTAAATACGTTCCCTGTGCAAAGGCGCGTCGGGCCCGGGGCTGTGTGGGACGGTATAAAAGGCAGAGCAAGTGAGGATCCCTCATCCACCTCTCCTGCCTTCTCCTCCTGGGTGACACAGGTGAGCTGCAAGGGCCTTTGCCTCCCTCTTTTCCTTTCTCTTCTCTTCTCTTCTGCCTTGGCCCTCAATGGAAGTTTTGCCTCTCCCTGGTGGTCTCTGAGAGCCTTTCTCCTTGATGCTGCTCTCAGCAGGTTTTTGTGGATGTTTTTTCCTGGGGACAGGTGGGAGATGTTGGGATTTCTTTGCAGGGAACTCTTTGGGCTCAGGGCTGTGGAATTGCTGCCTTCCTCCCTCTCCAGGCTGTCCCTTGTGCCCGGGCTGTGTTTCGTCCTGCCCAGCACATCTCCCTGGGTGCCTCACAGCCCGTGGGTGCTTTGGCTGCTCTCTCTGCAGGTTCTCCCCCAGCCAGAGCCATGTCCTGCTACGACCTGTGCCGGCCCTGCGGCCCCACCCCGCTGGCCAACAGCTGCAACGAGCCCTGTGTCCGGCAGTGCCAGGACTCCCGCGTGGTCATCCAGCCCTCGCCCGTGGTGGTCACCCTGCCCGGGCCCATCCTCAGCTCCTTCCCCCAGAACACCACCGTGGGATCCTCCACCTCCGCCGCCGTGGGCAGCATCCTGAGCGAGGAGGGAGTGCCCATCAACTCGGGGGGCTTTGGGCTCTCGGGGCTCTCTGGCCTTGGTGGCCGCTACTGCGGCCGCAGGTGCCTGCCCTGCTAGAGCCGGGCCGGACGTCCAGCGAGTGCCTCGCCAGGCCAAGCGTGCCCTGGAGCTGCTGGCCAGCGTTTCCAGAGGCTTTGGCCCCCGCAGCCCTCCTGCCAAGGAGGGAGGCAAACGTGGCCAGCTGAGGCTTCTGCTTGTCCTGCTTTCTCCTGCGCCTCCCCGGCCCTGCCGGGCCCTGCTCTGCTGGCCCAGGGGCTCAGCCCCAGCCGGCGCAGCGGGGTCCTGCTGCTCCCGCTGGCCCCGTGCCCGGGGCAGGCAGACGTGTGTCCCACCGCTGGCACAGCCAGGGCTGCCTGCCCGGCCCTGCTGCTGGGCCAGCCTGGCCCGGGCCCTGCCCACCCCTGCTTTGTTTCTGTCTTCACACTCAATAAAGTTTACTCTGCATTGGAACTGGTGGCTCCTGGAATTCCTGCCCTGCTGGGATGTGCAGCCCAGCTGCTCCATGGGGGCTGTGATGCCCTGGGGGGGTTGGGTGGGATTGGAGGGAGTGATTATTATTATTGATTGGCCTTGTGATTGTGCACAGGGTAACCAGGCGGTACTCCAGGGGACATTTGATCCAGGAGGGAGGTTGGACGTTGGGTTCCATCTTATGAGGCAAAAATTGACCTTCCAGAGTTTGGACATTGGGTTTCAGTTGATGAACCAGAACATTGACCTTTCAGGAGAGATCTCTGTGCAGATTTACAGACCTCTTCCCAAAGCCTTTGTTTTGCATTTCCAGCTACAAATGGCTGTTTCCTTGTCTGCATCCAAGCACATCATCCAAAGCCTGAGGCACAGGGACAGCTCGTTGTTCTGAGGTGACACATGGCACCCAGGGCAGGTGTGCAAAGAGAAAAGTGAGTCCTGTGCCAGGTGTTGGTGCAGGGGAAATGGATTGAGCATGGGTCACTCGTCTGGAGGAATCCCAGGGTCCTCAAGGCTGGAAAAATCTCCAAGGCCAAGAGGCCAGTCTGCACAGCAGAGTTCTGCAGGCCTGCTCCAGACTCCTGCCCCTTCCGGACACTGTGGCACACGGAATGACTCCACAGCAATTAATGCCTCTGACCACAGGACAATTTGGGTGGGGGTGAAGATGGTTCCACTGCTCCCTGGATACAGTCCCAGGCCATGTCACCATCACTGCTGCCCTCCCTCACAGGAGGGATCATGGTCCCCATGTGTCCATCCCTGTCCCATGTCCACGTTACACATCCACCCTCAGCACGTCCCCAACCTCAGCCGGGCTCAGCTGAGCCCTGGGGCATCTCCTGCTCACCCTGTGCACGCCCACACAAAGCCACACGCCCTCCACTGCCCCATGGCACTTGCAGCCACTGCCTTGGAGGTTCTCACCTTGCCCAGGTGTGAGAAAGGTCGATCCCTGCCCTTTAACCACCCAAACCCCCCAGGGCATCACAGCCCCCATGGAGCAGCTGGGCTGCACATCCCAGCAGGGCAGGAATTCCAGGAGCCACCAGTTCCAATGCAGAGTGAACTTTATTGAGTGTGAAGACAGAAACAAAGCAGGGGTGGGCAGGGCCCGGGCCAGGCTGGCCCAGCAGCAGGGCCGGGCAGGCAGCCCTGGCTGTGCCAGCGGTGGGACACACGTCTGCCTGCCCCGGGCACGGGGCCAGCGGGAGCAGCAGGACCCCGCTGCGCCGGCTGGGGCTGAGCCCCTGGGCCAGCAGAGCAGGGCCCGGCAGGGCCGGGGAGGCGCAGGAGAAAGCAGGACAAGCAGAAGCCTCAGCTGGCCACGTTTGCCTCCCTCCTTGGCAGGAGGGCTGCGGGGGCCAAAGGCTCTGGAAACGCTGGCCAGCAGCTCCAGGGCACGCTTGGCCTGGCGAGGCACTCGCTGGACGTCCGGCCCGGCTCTAGCAGGGCAGGCACCTGCGGCCGCAGTAGCGGCCACCAAGGCCAGAGAGCCCCGAGAGCCCAAAGCCCCCCGAGTTGATGGGGACCCCGGACTCGCTCAGGATGCTGCCCACGGCGGCGGAGGTGGAGGATCCCACGGCGGTGTTCTGGGGGAAGGAGCTGAGGATGGGCCCGGGCAGGGTGACCACCACGGGGGACGGCTCGATGATGACCCGCGAGTCCTGGCACTGCCGGACACAGGGCTCGTTGCAGCTGTTGGCCAGCGGGGTGGGGCCGCAGGGCCGGCACAGGTCGTAGCAGGACATGGCTCTGGCTGGAGGAGAACCTGCAGAAGGCACCGGCAGAACGTGAGGCTCGGCCTCAGCAGGAGCAGAGGCTGGGACAAGGGACAGGGAATAGGGAGGAAGAAAGGATCGGGATCCCCATCCCCACGGCTTCCTGCAAAGAGCCCAAGAGCTTCTCCCAGCTCCTCGCACTGAGCAGAGGCTGAGAGCAGGATCTGGGAGCAAAGTTCTCAGCGGTGCCACACAGCAGTGATGAAGGCAAAGGCAAAGAGAAGAAGGAGGAGGAGAAGAGGAAGGCAAAGGTGGTTGCAGCTCACCTGTGTCACCGAGGAGGAGAAGGCACGAGTGGTGAATGAGGGATCCTGCGCTCAGAGTGGGTTTTATACCATCCTGGGCAGCCCCAGGCCAAGCCTTTGCTCATGGGATGCGTTTCCCAAGCTCATCCAACATGGAAAACACTCCCTTCCTCCTGCACCAACCTTTGATTTGGGGCTGCAGTGCTCCTTCCCTGTTTCCTTGCTGCCGGCATCCCCATTCCAGGCTGGAACCTCGTTTTATGTGACTTAATTAGAGATCAAAGGCCTCTCCTGGCCAGCATTGTTGATTCAGGTAATTCAGGCCTTTGTGGCGATCTCCTTGGAAATCAATGTGTTTTTCCTCCTCTGTCTGGCACTTTAGTCACTGCCTGGACTGTCTCGTGGCCATTTCCAAATTAAACCCTGCCAGACTCATCCCAGGTAGCTCCAGATTCACACAGCATTTGCATGTTTTGCATAAGTGTAATTGCAGCTATTTTTCCCTGTGTTTTCAGATTGTGCCTCATGTCTGGTTTGAATCTCTCATGGAGAATGAAACCCTGATTTAGGTGAGAGCCTAATTAGGTCACAAACCCAGCCTGGCACCAGCTTTTTTAGTTTTTCAGTCAACATTCAGCATTTTATTCCAGAAAGCACCTCATGGTATATAGTTTATTGTTTCGCTAGCTTCAGTTTGTGTGGAATCTCCAAGTGTATTTAATAACCAAAATCTGATTTTTTTAAATGTGGGGTTTTTCCAAGTCAACTTCACATTTTAAGGGGAAATAATTCCCCCTCGACCCTCAGAGCAACTTCTGCAAAGTCTCCAGGAGTGGTTTTTCCTTCCCTTTTTCCAACAGGGAGCCAAACTCTGTTTCTCAGTGGAAATAAAGCATTCAGCAGCTGGCAACTGGGCAAGTTGCTTCCCTGGCCTAATTAGGGCTGGAATGTGCTCAGGTTTTATGTCCTGGCACCACAGTTTGGAGGCCAGGATGGCTTCTGGTGACATCCTGACAGCGCTGCTGTAGGACAGGAATGGGAGCAATTGGGAACTCAGGCTGGTGGCATCCCTGCAATTGCTGGGACACCTAATTTGGGTTTATTTATGGCCATCCCCAAAGCCAGAAGCCCAAATGCTTCATTCAGGTGGTGCAGACAACAATAATTTCTGTTCAACTCGGATAATTTGAGCAGTTAATTTTGGCTAACCAAGGGGAGGAAGTCTCCAGCTGCAATTTTTCCACCCCAAAACATTTTTGAGAAGAGAAATGTTTAATTTTACTCATTAAAGCAGAGCTTGGCACATCATGACTGCAGCAAAACAAGAATTGAACTGACCATGAAGAGATAAAATGATTCCATTTTATTTTTAGAATTATTTGAAGATTTCAGTTCAGAGAAGAACTGAATTAATTGGGAATGCATCCTGTGGTGGTTGAGGCTGAAGAAATGATCGGTTCCAGGATGTGATCCGTTCCAGGCTGGGCTGGATGGGATATTGGGCAACCTGGCCCAGTGGGAGGTGGCCCTGCCCATGGAAGGGGTTGGGACAAGGTGATCTTTAAGGTCCCTTCCACCCCAAACCATTCCGTGACTCTACAACTGACGGGAATCTTTTAAGAAAGCATTTTTTTAAAATAAAAAAAAAGGACATTTCACTCAAAGTGAAATTATTAGGGAGTATGTTTAAATATAAAAAAAAAGAAATTTCAATACTTCAAAAATAAGTATTTTTTAAATTTAAAAATAGGAATTATTTTAGGAATTATTTTTTTAAATTAAAAAAAAAGGGCACATTTCTCTGGAAGTTCCCTCCCAGCAGTATCAGAACCTCCATCTCTCATTTAGCTTCATGCCACATCCCGAAGCCTCAGAGGTGTCTGTCTGCAGAACAACTGAAGCTTCAGCTTCTTGAAAGGAAGAACTTCAAAGACAATCCCAAATATTCATTAAATGGTTGAGACACACAAAGTGCATCAGCCATGGAAATATTGCAGCTACAATGCAAAACTGGAATGGTTTTGTCACCTGGGCAAGAACGTCAGCTGAAATTTGATTACTCCCTGGGCAGACAGCATTTGACAGCGTCAGAACCCAGGGTTATTAATTTTTTTTTCATTAAAAAGTCATTTTGTGTGTCACAATAACCTCCCACGGAGCCTCTGGAGCAGGTCCAAGGCTGCTTGGGATTCCTGTGACAATTGAATGCAGCAGCACTGGGAACAAAACGAGGTGGGGATGTGGGGGGGGTCCAGCTCAGGTGAGACCTCACCTGCGGAGCCGCCCCAGCCCTAAGTCCAGCCCAGGGAGAACCTGGAGCTGCTGGAGAGAGCCCAGAGAGGGCTCCAGGATGGATCCGAGGGATGGAGCAGCTCTGCTGGGAGAGCTGGGAATGTTCACCTCGAGAAGCTTTGGGGTGACCCAACTGTGGCCTTGCAGGACCTGAAGGGGCTTCGACGACCACGGGGAGAGACAATTCCCAAGGGATGGGGTGCCAGGACAAGGGGGAATGGGATCAGACCCGTGCAGAGGGGTTTAGATGGGATTTTGGGAAGGTTCAGACTGACAGAAAGGAAATTTAGATGGGATTTTGGGAAGGAATTCCTCCCTGGGAGGCTGGGGAGGTCCTGGCAGGGGTTATCCCATGGATGCTCCATCCGTGGACGTGTCCAAGGCCAGGCTGGAGCAGCCAGGGAAGGTGGGAATGTCCCTGGAATGTCCCTGTCCATGGCAGGGGGGAATGAGGTGCGTTTTAAGGCCCCTTCCATCCCAAAGGATTCCGTGATTTCCTGGGAGACTGACAGGAAATCCCAACGCAAACCCAGGGAATGGATTCCTGAAACCCAGGGAAAGGAGCTGATTTGCCTCCCCCTGGATCCAGGTTATTCCATTAATTATAATGGAATTTATTGCATTGAATTTATTCCATTCTTGGGATTTCATTTATTCCACTCTTGGGATTCAATTTATTCCACTGTTGGGATTTTATTGATTCCACTCTTGGGATTTTATTGATTCCACTACTGGGATTTAATTCATTCCATTACTGGGATTTAATTTATTCCACTACTGGGATTTAATTTATTCCATTCTTGGGCTTCAATATGCAAGAAGCTTAGGAAATAATAAAATAAGAAAAAACCCTTACAAGGCCAAGAATCCTGACCTGATTAGGAGCCGATTACTGGAATGACAGCTGAGCGCTGATCTGTTTATCTTTGAGGGCTTTTATTGCTCAATCCATGGGTGTCTGAAGCCAATTCCACGCTGGGGATAATGACACAGGGATGTGCAAACCATTAATGAGCACCTGGGATGGCAAAATTTGGGATCGGAGCCGCTGCCCCGGGGCTCTCCCCGTCACACCTCCTCATTTAGAGGGATTTAAAGAGGAAAAAAAATAAAAATTGGCTGCTCTAGTAAAGGAGCAAACAAGGAGCAGGTAAAAAACAAATCTGGCTGTAGGGAAGGGCAGAGCTCGGGGGACACCGGGCACTTTCCCTGCCTCGTTCCCGGGGATGAAAGCTGCAGGTTTTGGTAAAACTGCTCCAAAATGAGTTCGGGAATGAGGTTTTTGTCAGTTCCGATGCTGAAAGCTGCAGGTTTTGGTAAAACGGCCCCAAAATTAGCTCGGAATGAGTTTTTTTCAGCCTCGGGGCAGCTCTTGGCCCTTTAATTGGGAGTGACGCTCAAAGAAGCGTTTCAGAGCACAACGAAGGTGGCCAGAAATGTCCCGTTTTTGGAAAAAAAAAAGGGAGTGAAATCCCAATTTCTGTGCGGGCAGAATAATTCCTTCAGCCTTTCCTCCATCCTCTCAAGGTTCCAGCAGCTCCAGGTCCTGCCCCAGAAACTCCCAGAAGGAACTGGGGCTTCTCTGCTCCTGATTTTTAGTGCTCCAGTTCAGGTGTCGCAGCAGAGCCTCGTGGTTCCTCCTCGGAAAAGGTTTGGAGCAGGGAAAATTCCCTCCCTCCCTCTTCCCATCTCCCCACTGTAGGGGAAATAATAATTAATTTTTTAAAATTAAAAAAAAAATATATATAATTTTATATATGCAACTATATATATAATTTATTATATATTAAATATATATGCAATTTTATATATACAATTATATATATATATAATTCATTATATATCCAAAATATATATCCAAAATAATCGGAATACTGGGAGATTTCAGTAGGAAAAGGGCGCATGCTCCATCCCCCCTTTCCCTGAAAATCATTGAATTGCCCATTTTTATTCCTATTTCCCATTTTTTTAATAATTCATCCCATTTCTCACTGGAATTATTCCTGCAAAAATGGGTGACTCTGCAAAGTTCCCGAGGCAACGCCAGTCCCCGGGAACAGCCCCGGGAAGTTTCAGATTAAAGGATTTCAGAGCCCTTTGCAAACTCTCATGAATGATTTATTCATGTAAAACGCTCATTAGCAGCTTTTAGGGATGCAGCAGGATTGCAGGATCACAAAGAGTGTCACAAAGTCACCCCGAAGGACCTGGTAATGGATATCCTTGGTCATAAACAGATCTTTTTAAAATATATAAGAAAATATAAAATAAAAATAAATCTAGTAAATGTATTTATTTATCGATTTTTAAATTTATATTTATATTTTTATATAAATATATTTCTATTAAAATATAAAAATATATAAACCAAAACATAAAATATAAAATTGCAAATATATAAAACTCTAAAAATATAGAAATATAAAAATATTTTTAAATCATAAATTATAAATCTATAAATATAAAAATATAAATAGATTTTAAATCTATCATATATTTATAATTATTCATATAATGCTATAAATGTAATAAATTATATATATTAATTAAATTTATCATAAATAATACTCTATTAGCAGTACACTAAATATTAAATAACAACCATATTTGTTATTGCAAATATAATATTAATAATTATAAATATTTTATCTGGTTTGATTTTGATATGAAAACTTTGGTTTTTTACTTCTGCCAGATTTCCCAGGATGGGCAAATGCTGGAATTTGTTGCAGAGAAAACCTGGACATTGGACAACACTGATTCCTCAGGAATTACACAAGCAGGGACTAATTTTTAAATCAAAATGTGGAGATCATTCATGGTTAATTTTGGATTTAGGGGGAGGGGCTCAGAGCTGATTTTTTTCATATTGATAAAGGAATAAGAAATAAAGAACTTTGATTAAGATTTAATAAAAATCTGGGGCTTGTCAGGAGAAGAAACTGAGAAAAAAAAAATTGATTTTTTTCAGTTTAATTCTGAGCCTCAGAGTCCAAAAAAGACAATTATTCTGGAATTCTGGGGAAGCACCAGGAGCAGAGTGGGAAGGTCAGAAATGCAAACGGGGCCAGTGTGACCCACAAGGAGAGAATGCACAACTCATCCTAAAAAATTAACCTGGAATTAATTAGCACCTCACACACACACACACACACACAAAAGGCTTCGTTAACATTTCAATTAATCGAAGAAAATTCCCACCGCTTCACCCTCCTGTTTTTATTATTATTATTATTTTTTATTTGCGTGGTTTCCTCCCTCTTTAGCTGTTAAAAAGCAGATAAATCCACACTGATGCGATTATTCCTTGGCAGCGCCGGCGTTTCCTACGGGGGCATTTTTGGGGCAGGATTTTCATTAAAAAGGAATTATTTTCTGCCTGGGGATCATTACCCCATCCACGGGAGCAATTTGCAGGCCCCAGTAATTGCAGATTTCTTAAGTGGCAGCTTTAGGTTTCGAAAGACATAAACAAAGGCCTGGGCTTTAATTAGGGATCGGGCCTTGGAGGCCTCCAGCAACTTCCGCAAACTCAGCACTTTTTTTGAGGGGAAAATGGAAAGAAATCAAAGTTTGCTGCTCATTCCAAGGGAGGAATTAAGGATATAAATGTTCTGTGGAGGGTGGGGAGGATTTGCAGGGAATTGTGGATTCCCCATCCCTGGAAGTGTCCGAGGCCTGGCTGAATGCCGCCTGTGCTCCTGGGAGGGCTTGGAATGAAATTATTTTAAATCTCCTTCCACCCAAACCATTCCAGTACTCCCAAAACAGCACACAGAGAGAACGTGACTACGCAGGACACTTTGAAAACAAAATTATTTATTAAAATAAAACCCAGGGCTGTGTTTACTGGCCCATATTTCCAGGCCCCAGCTGGAAAAGCCATTTCAGGACACGTCCAGAAGCGCTCCCAGCTCCTCCCTTAATCCTGCCAGGCTTTGGAGCTCCCAGTCCTCCATTCCCAGCTCCATCACGCTGATCCTGCGTTTGGGGGTTCTCCTTCCCGCCGCAGATCCCGCGGAACCGCGGCCGAGGCCTGCAGGAGCCGCTGGAATTCAAATGTGGAATTGAAATAAACGTCAGCCCAGTTCACTGCGGGTTCCTCCGGCTGCTCCCGGGGTGACCTGGGAGGATTCATTTGCCTCCTGTGCTTCCCTAAACCCAGATAATAACTGGAATTAAAATCTGCCAAAGGCAACGGAAAATCCGCCTGCGAGGGAAGGGCCAAGGAGGTTTTTTATAGAGGGCCCAAAAATGCAGAGGGAGTAGAAATCCCTGTGAGTTCCAGAATGTTCTGCAGCACAAGGGGCTGGGAAAAGGGGAGGGTTCACAGAATCCCAAGAAAAGAGCTCCAAGGTCATCAAATCCAACTTCCAATGGATAAACCATTAGATTTCAGTTTATCTGCACTTGGCAGCACATTGTGTGAATTTTTATATAAATACAATTAATTATTGTCTTTCAAAAGTGTTGAGCGGTTAGTCGGCAAGAAGCAAATCTTAGTATGTGGGTTCCGAAAGGAAATAAAATATAACTATAAATATAAATGAAATATAAAATAAAACATAAAATAAAACAAAACAAAAAAAACATATAAATAAAATATTAAAAGTACAAAACCCCGAAAATATATAAATACAGAAATAAAAAATATAAAAATATAAATATATATCCTAGACATAGATGTAATTATAGGCATATAAAAATAAAAATGAAAACATTTATAAATTAAATTTTTTTTAAAATATTAAAATATAAAAATATGCATTAGTGTCCCTTTATATCTTCAACTGAATTAATTTTGTGATACATCTTTCATATAACCTAAGGCTGGTTAATTGGGGTTAAATCCTGGGGCATTCCCACCTGCCTTGGACACTTCCAGGGATGGGATATCCACAATTCTCATTCCTCTTCCCCAGGATTCATATCCCAAGCGAGGTGCCAGGAAGTTGAGCTGCCTCCCTTCGTTCCTAATTGTTATTTACTCTCCATTTTCCCTCCCAGCATAAATTATCTGCAGCCAGAGAGGGGTCCTAAGGCAAAACCTTTTGTGGGCACTTGGGAACAAAAAGGTTCGTGCTGATCCCAAGGGATTTATGCAGATTTGGGCGTCAGGGACACGACACGGAGGCGGAATTTATTTAAGTGCATCCCATCCCGGTATTCCAATAGGATTTCAATTAAGGACAGCTTTTATGTAGTAAAGAAATAAAACTGTTTGGGGACTGTTATCCCAAAACGTTCCTGGCTCCCTCAGAAATCTCTTTCTCTGGGAATCCTGATTTGTGTCTTTATTATGATTTTTTCTGTCATTGATTTCCTCCTTAAAATCTTAATAAAAACATTTTATATCCATGTCTGGCTCACTCAAAAATATTGTTAAACTATCCACCGCCATTTTCTCCGGTATTTCAATGGTTTTATATTGAACTCACATCCCTAATTTGGGTTAAATTAAGTTTTCATCAGGACAGAACAATTTCTTGCCTACTTTCCCCCCGCCCCCTTAATTCCGTCCCAGAAAACCTGGGGGGTCCAACCTTTCCTTTCCCACAATTTTATCCTTTCCAACCCAAAAAACTGGGGAGAAAGGGGGGAAAAAAGCCCCAACAAACAAAACCAAGCCCGAGTGAGGCTCGGTGATTTCACCTTGAGTCAGGAGCCAGAACCGTGGGTGGGATTTGGGTGCCTTTAATTGCGCTGGGGTCAAACCCCCAAATCCCGGGAGCAAATCCAGCTGTTTAAACCCCGTCCAAGGATTTGTAAGGAGAGGATGAAGATAAGGCTGAGCTTTCCCCGCGGGGTCAGAGGTGTTCACTGACTCCGTGAAATTGAAGATTTCTTGAGAATTCGTGGGGTGTATTGAGAATTCTGGAGTTGTGAATTTATTCTTTCTCCTTTTCCGTGGGTGTCCGGCTGTGTAGGGGTACAACTGATGCCCCCGGGAGTGTTTTGGGAATAAAAAAAATTCCCATCCGCACTGGGAAATTATAAAAACAATGCTGCACCCTGATAGGAAATGATGCCACTGCAGCTCCCTTTCACAGAACCTGAGAGGGAAAACCCAATGCCAATAAAAGAACCCTTGATCAGGCCCCGAAATAACTGAAATGTGGTTAATTAGGAGCAGATCGAGCCCTATTTTTGGCCCTTGAAAGGGCAAAGTGAATCCTGCCCGGAGGGCGTAGCACGCTCTGGGAAGCTCCGGGAGGGAACAAACACAAACAGGGAGCAAAACAGTTTCATTACTCGCAGAAGTTATGCAGGCAGCAAAGTTTGTTTTGCAACTAATTAAGACTTCATGCAAAGAGGGTGTCACATCCTCCAGGCACTTTGGGGACGTGTATAAAAGCATTTGCTACGTAGAAGCCTCCCTAATCACTTTTCTTTTCCTCTCCTCCTTGGGTGATCCGGGTAAGTCAATTTTGGATCAATTATTGAATTTTAAATCAATTATTTTGTATTATTATTATTATTATTGTTGCTATCTGAATATCAAATGACAGGGGGAGCTCGTGAAAGGACAAGGGGGTGTTTTGCCAGAAAAAGCCTTTTTATTATCCTTTAGTTTGGAGTTAATTGAAGTTTTACACTCAGCTCGTGGAAATTAGGGAGGGCACAGAAAACTCCCTCTGAATCCTTAAAGAGTCTCAATAATTCCATGGTGCTCTTTTCATATTCTAAAGAGTCAGTGTCATTAAAGAATGATAATTTAAAATTTAATTTCTACAATGTTCTCACCCTCAGCTGTCTTCCAGGAGGCTCCAGTGTTAAGTTGGAGAACTTGCCCTAAGTATTTTCCCAATCCTTCAGAGAGCAGAACACAGATTTTCCTTACTCAAAATCTTCTTTACTGCTGGCTTCGGTTAAAATATATTTATAGTGTTGAATTCCAAATGTACCAGGAACATCCAAGCACTCCTTTTTCACTTCCTTTCAGGAGTTCTGGGATGAGATTTTACAAATCGTGTGAAATCACTCAAGGATCCCAACCCCCAGACCAATCTTCTTTTTCCAAAGCCAAAATCAGCCATTCCAGATCCAACTTTTGAGCTGGAAAAATCCCCCATTGTTGCCTGTTGGGTGCCTTTTCCTCACTTTCAAGTCTAAGGAGATTGGACTTCAATCAGTTGGGGGAAAAAAAAAATCCGATATTTTAACTCAGAAAGGTTAAAATGGGATGTTCAGGGGGAGATGTGAGAAATCCCCCCTGGATTTTGTCTCCCCCAGAGATTTCTGGAGTGAAGTGGGGACTTATTTAGGAAATCACCTCAAGCCCCCACTTTGCCAGCCCTTAATTTCTCCCCCAGCAGCTCCACAGAGGTAAAATGAGGAAAATGCAGAAAATTATCCCTTCTCCCTCCGTGTTTTCCTTGCCCAATCTGTGTGGGCACAATCCAGGACAAGCACAGCCTTCAATCCATAATTAAACCATGCCCCAAAAAATCTGGCCTCGATATCAGGCTGGGCTTAAAGCGATCTGGGATTTCAAATATCCAGCTGGTCCCTAATGAGACCCATAAAAGATGGGTGGATCTCACTGCTCCACTTGGAACAGGGTGGGAGGAGGACACGAGCTGCAGCCTCCACACTGAGGGTTGAAACGAGGATTAAAACCCGAGTTTAAACTCTGGGATGGAGCTAGGAGTCGTGGTTTTCCGCTGGCAATAGGAGTGGGATGGACACAGCGAAAATCCCGGGAAGAGAAGCTGCAGGATAAAAGCTTTTTGGGGTTAAAATGGTGATGGTCTGGAAAATAGCATTCTATTGAAAAGCAGGAAGTCCAAGGAGGAAGAAAAGGAGTTCCTGGCTGGAAAATTAAACTGGACAAATTCAGCTCCCATCTGAGCTCTCTGTAATTCCCAATTTCCCGTAAATCCCCATAACCGCTTAACCAGCACCCCGCTATTTATCTCAGATATTTCTCACCTTGCCAAGGACAATTTTTTCTCATTTTTCCATCTTTCCTTTCTCAATTCCAGGCCAAATCCAACTCCTACCTGAATTCCTGCTCAATTCCTGCCAAATTCAACTCCCACCTGAGCTCCCAATTTGCCGTAAATCCCCGTAACCGCGTTACCAACACCCTGCTGTTTATCGCAGATATTTCCCACCACACCAACGATGGGTTTTTCTCATCTTTCCCTCTTTTCCTGATCAGTTTCAGGTCAATTCCTGAATTCCAACTCACACCTGAATTCCTGCTCAATTCCTGCCACATTCAACTCCCACCAGAGCTCCCAGTTTGACGTAAATCCCCATAACCGCGTTACGAAAACCCTGATATTTATCCCAGATATTTCCCATCACACCAAGGATTATTTTTTCTCATTTTTTCCTATTTCCTTGCTCAATTTCAGGCCAAATTCAACTCCCACCTGAATTCCTGCTCAATTCCTGCCAAATTCAACTCCCACCTGAGCTCCCAATTTGCCGTAAATCCCCATAACCGCGTTACAAAAACCCCGATATTTATCCCAGATATTTTCCGCCACACCGAGAATGTTTTTTTCTCATTTTTCCCTCTTTCCCTGCTCGTTTCCAGCTCTGCCCTGCCCCATGTCTCCCTTCCACGAGTGCTGCCTGCCCGTGGGCCTGGCGTGCCCCGAGCCCTTCGCCGTGACCCGCAGCGACACCTGCGTCATCAAGTACCCCGACACCGTGGTGGACATCGTGGAGCCCGACTTTCCCCCCTACTCCGTCATCTACCCCGGGCCCACGCTGACCACCTTCCCCCAGCAGACCCTGGTGGGCTCCACGGCCCTGCTGGACATCAGGAGCTTCCTGGGCTCCCAGGGATTCCATGGGTTTGGGGGTAGGTGCGCTTTGGGCTCAGGTGTGAACGCCTCCTTCCGGGGCGCTTTGGGCAGTTTTAATCCTTTTCCTCCTCACTTATCCCAGTTTTGTTGTGGAACTTGCAGGCCAACCTAAACCCTGCCTGGATATCTGTGGATAGACTGAAAAGCACAACTGAGCGGTCAGACAGAGCCCGACTAAAGTTTATGGATAATGGATTGTAGAAGTGCCGAGCTCCCGAGGTTCCCATGGAGTCCATAAATCCAGGGATTCCTGGCACTAGACCTGCCTGAGGACTAGAATTTCTAAACTACGAGAAAACTGAAAATTCTCTATTGACCTCATTCCAAATTAGGGCAAACCAAAGCCCAGAATTTTCCAAGAATTAAAAAATATATATATCTCCTTTTTTTTTTTTTCTTTTGGTTTCCTAAAAGCTGTGTGTCAATAAATTCGTTTTTATGCCAACACTGACGTTTTATTACCAATTTCTCTCAAAATAAAAAAAATTACAAAATCCACCCAAACAATATGACTGAAAATCTTGGGTTCCAAAATGAAATTTTACCCAAATTCCTCCTCATTTGCAAATTTTGCTGAACCGGCATTTGAAAAGAAATAAATAATTCAGCTCTACTTGGCATTTCTGAAAATTTGGAATTTGTAGCTCCTTGCTGTGCTTTATTCCTGCTTAGCCCCACCGTGTAATGCTCTCCCAGCTTCTTTTCCTTTCTTTATCTCATTTAATGCAAGCCGGGGGGAAAAAACCCACAAAATCAAAATATATACAGCAATTGTAAGAGTAAATCTCTCTGCAAAATCTTTCTGCTAAAATCTATGAAAATCATGGGAGTGGGGATTTGTTGTGGACCCTCCTGGAATTCTTTGATTTTATCCTTTCCAGTGAGTTTTGAACTTGTAAATTCAGCTTCTCGTTCCCATTAAATGCTGTCATGCAGATGCACTTTTGGATTTTGCTTTTTTAGGATGGTTTGGGGTGGAAGGGACCCCAAAAATCATCCTGTGCCACCCCCTGCCATGGGCAGGGACCTTCCCCTATCCCAGGTGGTTCCAACCTGGCCTTGGGCACTCCCAGGGATGGGAAATCCATGGGATAACCTGGGACCCTCACAGGGAACAATTCCTCCCCAAAATCCCACCCAAATTCCCCCTTTTTCAGTCTGAACCTACCCCCCTGTCCAGTCACTCCAGCTCTGGCAGAAAACTTTCTCCTCCACATTTTCTTTTGAACAGTTTTGGTCCCAGAAGTGACTTTGGGACTTTTCCCGAGGTTCAGCACCCCCACATTAGCATTAACCAACTCACCAAGCAAAATTAATGAGATTTTGCCCTTTTCCCAGACTTCATCCAGCCTGGATTTTGGGGTGAAATGCTGCTGCCTCTGGGTGCTGGGCCCAGGAAAAAAAATGCAGATTTTTTAAAATTAATTGAAGCCCTGGATTGAATTTTCCAGCCGACTCAGTCTGTTCCCCAAAAATAGGACAAAAATCCTGGGCCATGCATGTACAGGCAGGAGCTGGGCACTGCCACCCTCCCTGGGGCTAGGACAAGCTGGGCAAGGGTCATCTGCAACGTGAGGAATAAATAAATATAAATATTCTATATTATGGGCAAGGAACATCTGCAATGTGGGGACGTGCAGCTTAAAATGCGAAAGAAAAAACTATAAATATTCTATATTATGGGCAAGGAAAATCTGCAACATGTGAAAGAAAAAATATAAATATTCTATATTATGGGCAAGGACAATCTGCAACATGTGAAAGAAAAAATATAAATATTCTATATTATGGGCAAGGACAATCTGCAACATGTGAAATAAATAAATATAAATAAATATATTATAGGCAAGGATGATCAATGTAGGGATGTGCATCATAAAATGTGAAAGAAATAAATATAAATATTAAGGATGATATATATATTAGCTGATATTTGGTAATAGGTAGGAGTAATGAGTGATCAAGCTGAGAATTAACGAGCTGACGTTCCCCCACTGGAATTTCCAGGGAATCACGTTTCCAAAATCCTTCCTCAACCCCCGCCGGGGTGTTCTGTCCACACCAATCCACTTAATTTCCTCTAATCCTCAAAGGAAATCTGCAAATCGGCTTTTTCCACAAACCAGCCCCTTCCCGTGCTGACAGGGCTGGGAGCGCTGCGCAAACATTAATTATCTTTGTGCACAAGCCTTGCGACACGAAAATTCGGATTTGGACATCCAGATGTTGGGCAACAGCTGCACGAGGATGGGGGTTGGGAGCGGCATTTTTCGGGAGGGTTATTTTGGGTTATTTGGGGGGGCAGGAGGTGGTTTGGGATTTTTAGTGAATCGCCCCGGGGCTGGGTGAAGGAATTGGCGGAAATTCCGAGGTGGGAGCCAAACTTCGCCTTCCCTCAAGGGTGCGGCTGCATCGCCCGGGGTGTCACTGGGCGGAAATTTGGGATATTTGGGGATTTTGAGTGTCTGGACTGGCTCAAAATCCCCAAATATCCCAAATATCCTCCCAGGAAATTTACAGAACATTTACAGATATTTAGGAACTGGCAAGAACATTTACGGATATTTAGAATAAACAATTCCCAAATCTTTCCCCTCTTTTTGCTTTTCCTACACTAAACATCGGGACAAAAAAAACCCAAAAAAAACCCCGGGTTGAATCAAACCACGCCTTATCACACTCCTAATGCTCAACTATCGGGTGATGACGTCACTCAATTAAGCACAAATCTTCGTTAATGACACTTCGTTAATACTCCAGCCCCCGGGGGATTGAATTTCCATTAAATTGACCCCGGGGGAAGGTTGGTGGCAGCAGAGGCAGGAATTTGTCACCCCGGAGCCACCCCGGGAGGACCAGGGTGACTCCGAGCGCTGCCACGCCCAGAGGTTGCTAAAAATAGCCGGCTCCTCCCCCCGCAGCGTTAGTTTCCGTTCCCGTGGTTTATTTATCCGTGGTTTATTCCCATTAAACAACCCCGACTTTCCCTACCCTAAACCCTCCTGAGAATGTGGGGTTTTCCCCCGGGGGGGGTCCATCCTGCTGGGAAAAATGCCAAAACCGAGTGGGAAAAATTCCAAAATCAGATGAGAATAATTCCAAAATCGAGTGGGAATTATTCTAAAATCAAGAGGGAATAATTCCAATATCGAGAGGGAATAATTCCAAAACTGAGTGGGAATAATTCCAAAAACTACAAGGCAAAATTCCAAATTCAGGAAGGAATAACTCTAAAATCAGGTAGCAATAATTCCAAGGAACTTTGGGAAGGCATTTTCAGGCCCCACATGACAAATCAGGGATGTTCGGGCTTTGACAGCTCGGTTTTTATTTTTACCCACCCATTCCTGCCCTGATGGTGCCAACACCTCCTCCAGCCCCTTCTCCCAGGCCAGATTATCCCAGGAATGCCCAGGGATCATCCCTGGGGTTGTTTTGTCACAGCCAGGGTGGGGCAGGCCTTGTTTTTATTTTTTAAAATTTGTTTTAATTTGGTTTCATTTTTAGAATTTGTTTCTATTTGATTTAATTTGTTTTATCTGTTTTTATTTGGTTTTATTTGGGTTTGTTTGGTTTTATTTGGTTTGGTTGTGTTTGTTTTTATTGCTTTTATTTGTTTTTATTGGTTTTATTGAGTTTTGTTTGATTTTATTTGGTTTTATTTAGTTTTAATGTGACAAAGCTGAGGAACACCAAGCCCAGATCGGTCTCTGGGGTTTGGGATGGTGAAATGGGACGGGATTTCAGATTTTCCCAACCCAAACCAGTCTGGGATTCATCCTTGCCTAACTGCAGGAAAATGAGCAGCACCTTGGGCATCCACATTTATAAATCCACTGAATTTCATGGCAGCACAGAACTTTGGAATTTTGGAATGGTTTGGATTGGAGTAGAGCTCGGAAATCCTCTACTTCCATGGGCAGGAACAAGAAAAATCAGCTCATTCCACCATCCCAGGTGGCTCCAGCCTGGCCTGGGACATTCCAGGGGTGGGAAATCCATGGAGTAACCTGGGACCCTCACAGGGAACAATTCCAACCCAAAATCCCACCCAAATTCCCCCTCTGACCCCATTCCCGTGTCCTGGCGCTGCAGTTCCTGAGGAAAAGTCCCTCTCCGGATTCCCTGGTGCCTTTTCCTGGCTCTGGGGTTTTCCTGGGGCAGAAGGAAAGCAGGCGCCCCTTTTGTGCTGAAAAAAAGAAAAGTTTGGGGCGGCTGAGAGCAGAAAAGTCTTGGGCTTTGTGGGGAAACTGAGGCAGGTTGTGCAATGCCAGCTGGGGCAAGCAGAGGGAGACGCGAGGTCACCGAGGGAGCTCGGATCTGGGGCTCCACCCAAACACCAAGAACCAGAATTAATTTTTTAAAAAGAAAAACAAACAAAAAAAACCCCAAAACAAGCAGAAGGGAATTCAGGTGTGCCCTGAGCAGATTTTATATAATTTATAGAATTTTATATCATTTATATAATTATATATTATATATATCATTTATATAATTGGATTTGCTTTGCTGCCCTGCCAACCTGGCATTTCCATTTTCTTGCAATTATATACTAGTATACAAATCCATAATATTTATATGAGATGTTTATGTATAATATTTATACAAAATATTTACACATAACGTGTCTCATTTGCATATATTTACATAACACCTGTAGAATAATTATACTGTTTATATAATATTTCTTTCTATAATATTTATATTTATTTGTATGGTATTTGTAATTGTTTTATATATTTATATATTCTACACCTCAGTACAGCTCTGGTCAGCACTTGTTAAGGGAGAGGTTTTTCTTCTGCCTCCTCCCTTCATTCCCTTTCCTTTTTGCACTCCTCCAACATTTAATTCCCTGAATTTATCCTTTTGTTATTTTTTCAGGATTTGAAATCTGGTTTCATCCCAGCTAGAAGCGAACAAAAAGCAGAAATCCTGAGTCCCACTGCTGAATTTAGGGGGTTCAGCTGCTCTGCGAAGCCCTGGAAAGACTAAAAATCCCAGTGAGCCTCAGTATCCCCAACACCTCAGGGTCCTGGCAAGGCTGGACCATCCTAAGAAAAAAAAAAATCCCTTTTTTTATCAACCAAAAAACCTCCAGGAAAGGCTCAGCTACCGTGACCCGGCAGATCTTTTCGAAGCAGAGCATTCCTGCCTCGCATCCACCCCACGGGCAATATAAATATTCTATTTATAATATATAAATGATATATTAATCGATCCAGGAGCTGCCGTTTGCTCCAGCCCTCCACTGCGCAGGAAATGGGGATCGGGGAGGATTTCCTGGAGCAGGATGAGACACCCCGGGCGTGCTCGGGGTTCCACCGACCCCAAACCCCTTCCCTGGGCGGATTTGGGGATTTATCCCCACCCCGGGAGCCGCCGCCTCTTGGGCAGCACCCCCGAGGTCTCTCCCTGCTCTGAGCGGGCCGGGGGTCCCCGCCTGGATTTTTGGGTTCTCCGGCTTTCCCTGCGGAATCCGAGCTCCTGATAGCGCCGAGCGCGCGGGGAGCGGGGCGTTAATTGCGTTAATGACCCTCTGGGCAGCTCCTCCCGGAGCTGACGCGAGTTTTGCGCCGCTGAGCTCAGCGGGCAGAGCCGCTTTGAAGCGAGCCCGGCCGGGGCTGCCAAGCTCGGGGAGCAGCGCTCCCACCCCAAATCTTCGCTGTCTTTGATGATTCCTGCGTGAGGCAGCGCTGCTGACTCAGCCGCAGCAGCGAACCCCGCGGCTCCGCAGCCCCGCCGAACCGGTCCGGGCACAAAAACCGAATTAACCGGCATTAAAGCTGCCCCTGCCCTGCTCAAGGATGTAATTTTCGGCAGCGATTTAGGAGTAATGGATATTAAGGCTCTGTGTTGTGGGGTTTGCAGTCTGCGCTCGCTCTTTGTTCCCTTTGTTACTCACGGGGCGGTTTGGGCTGGAAGGGGCCTTAAAACTCGCCCAGTTCCACCCCTGCCGCGGTGCCGGCTCCTTCCAGCCTGGCCTCGGACACTTTTCTTCCTTTTGGTGGATTTCTCCTCAAAATCGGGGCTGAACTTTGCATAAATATTCTGGTTCTGAGGGATTTTGGGGCGCTTTCCTGCTCTGCTTTCTGTGCCGGGTAAAGGGTGCAAAAATCAAAGCGGGGGCTTTCCCAAGGCTTTTGAATGTATGGGAGAATGAGGGATTTCAGTCTCTCAATTCTGAAAAAAATATTTGGGGAAGTTCTGAGAATGGATTTTCCCAGAAATTCCCTGGAAAAGCTGTGCCAGGGCCTCCCCACTCTCACAAAATTCCTTCCCAAATCCCCTCTAAACCTCCCCCTCCTTCAGTCTGGATCCATCCCTGACCCCAAAATTCCTGACGAACCAACTTCAGGCACTGAAGAAAAACACAAAAAGCGTGTGGAAAAGAGAAAATTCCTCACCAGATTTCTGCGTTTCGGGGGGTTTGGGGAGGAGTTGATCCCGTTGTGCTCCAGGGCCTGATTTTGCCAGCCAGGATTCGGTTCCTGGCTTGGGAATTCCCAAATGCCACAGGGATCAGCTGAGGAGAGCTGGAATCCTGACCGAGGGATGAATTCCACACTTTCTCCTTGTGCTTTAATCCTCCTGGTCTGGTGCAGGAATTTTGGGAAGGGGGTGGAGGTGTTGGAGCAAGAAATTCCAAAGGATGATAACAAAAACATGGGAAATTTCGGGAGAAGAAGAAAATGGACGATTTTAAGGCAGTATTTTGGGCTCCTCCTCATAGGCAACGTCCATCCAGCCTCGTAAGGATTAAATCCTGGGGGAAAAAAAAACAGGATTCCTCTGCCATGGACGTGATCCCAAAAGGACCCCCACGGCCCCAACTCTTCCCTGTTCACAAAGAAGCCACTGGGAGGATCTTCCCAAAATCCCGGTGCTCTGTGCGCCTTTTTTCCCTTTTCACTCCCTCTTCCATCCGGAGGGAACCTTTGAGCCTGGAAATGCCCACCTTGAGACGAGGTAAAACCATCCCGGGCTTTGTGGCATGCCAGGAATTATTCTGATTTTATGAGGCAGCTCCAGAGATCCCGCAGGGCTTTGGAGCTTATCGGGAATATTCCGGAGACATCAGAAAATGAGATTTCAAAGAGGATCTCAAAACCTCTGCGAGTTTGTCATCCAGGGAAATCAGTTCGTGGTAATCACGGTAATGACATCCTAGAGGATCCGGGCTGCTGTGAGCTCACAAAGAATAAATTATGGAAAGTGTTCCATCTAACGCCTCATTTTAAACTTCCCCGGTTGGCATAATTCATGAACGGCTTCGTTTTTATTCCAAAGATAACCCCGAGCTTTGCTCTTCAGATTTGCGCCAGATCCTTCCCCTGATTTCGGAGCATATCTGTAAATCCCACCAACATTATGGGAAAGAATCCCTGGTTTGATAAACGAGGCACGGATACGATTCCCTGTGTTAGGTTTTGCTTCCATAAGGAAAATCACCCTGGCACTCCAAGATTCCCCGCGCACTCCAGCTTTTAGCCAAGATAAGCTAAAAAAACCTCATTAATTCTCGCTGCATTTTCACCCCTTAATGAAACCGGGAGAGGAAAAGCAGGAAATTCCGAGATGAAAAGACCTGGCGGGTTGCCACCTGCGTTTTTGGGGTTATTGCCCAACGCGGTTTTTAGATAATCATAAACAGCGAGCAAAACAATTCCTGCGGCTCCAGGAGCGATCCGAGCACCGGGCTGCGCTCCCGAGTCATTAAAGCGCTTTAGCAAAGGCTGGCTCAGCCGCCCCCGGCCATGGGGCAGGATATAAAACCCCTCTGCAGCGCGCATCTCCTCACTGCCTCTCCCGACTCCTCCTCTCCGCCTCTCTGAGTAAGTTTGGGCTCTAAACCCCTCCAGTTTCCCTCTGCTCTTGCGTGGATTTCTCCTCAAAATCGGGGCTGAAGGAGTTCTGGTTCTGAGGGATTCAGGAGCGCTGTCCTGTGGTGCTTTCCGTGCTGGGCGAAGGGTGCGAAAATCAAAGCGGGGCTTTGCCGGGGTTTGGAATTTACGGGAGAATGAGGGATTTCAGTCTCTTGATTCTACAGAAATATTTGGGAAAGTTTCAGGAATGGATTTAACATCGCCTTGCGTTGTGAGGCACGACCAGGGCGGTGGGATTAATGGAACACTATGGAAAATGCGGCTTGGAAGTGAGCTCGGTGCAGCTCTGCTGCTGCTTGGATCAGCTCATCCTTAATTTAATTGGAGCCACTACACCAAGCGATTATTATGGACTATTAACGTAACTGTGCCAATAACTTTCATTTCTAACTCTTAAAACTGATTTACAATCCTAAAGCGCTTTCACAGAGATTAAATTCAGCATTTCTCTAGGTCAGTGCTGCGTTCTAACTTGAGGGAATTTGGAGGAAAATGCCCTGCATGGGTTTTTTAATTATCAAAAAGATAAATTTTATGTGAGAATTTAACCTGAAGAAATAAATATTACTGAATTAATTTCCCCTAGGTGAAAATGTAATTTTTTTTATTTGGCTTGACTATATCACTACAGAAATAATTTAATATATATATTATATTATATAAATATTTTAATTATACGTTTCATTAATTAAACGAGCACTTAACACTCCCACTTATTCTCAGCCTTTTGCTTTTTCCCCCTTGTGTTTTAGCAGAATATTTTCCTGCCTGAAAACAACAGGAATCTGCAAGGAAAATAATACAAAAATTAAGCATGGTGCTAAGTTGATTATTCCACGCTGAAATACGTGGAAAATCCGGGGGTTTTTTTGTTTTTTGGTTTTTGTTTTTTCCCCCGTGTGGGAGGAACAGAGGCGCTGTGGGAACCAGTTCGAGCGCGTCCTCGGGAATTCCTCCAAAGGGCCGGGAGGGTTGGGGCAGGGCCGGGGCTTGGAGGTGGCACGGAAGGAAAGAGGAGGAGTTCTGCTGCCGGGGAAGAGGAGAAAAGGAAAATTTAACAGGAATTCAGAAGAAATCGGGGCGGGGAAGTTAAAGGTGGGACATAAAACTATATCTAAATTACCTCCCAGGATCTCTTAAAGACAAATGTCAATAGGGGAGAGATCAATTCTGGCTTTTATCTCGGTTATCCCTAACAAGATCTTAAAACGAAATGTCAATAGCCAAGAGAGAAATTCTGGGTTTTATCTCAATTATTTCTGACAAGGTCTTAGAGCCAAAGGTCAGCAAACACGCGATCAGCTCTTGTTCTTACCCGAGTTATCTCTTAGAATGTCAATAACCGAGTGCTCAGCTCTTGTCTTTTCCCGAGTTTAGGAGCTCAGGATCCTTTTAGAGATATCTAAAACCACTTAGAGCCAAATGCCAATAAACCAGCGCTCGGCTCGTGTCTTGAACTCGATTATCTCTAACGACCCCTAGAGACAAATGTCAATAAACAAGAGCTCCAGTTTTGTCTCTATCCCAATTTCCACTGATGATCTCTTAGACCCAAATGTCAAAAAAAACAGCGCTCAGGTTTGTCTCTATCCAAATTTCCTCTGATGATCTTTTAGACCCAAATGCCAATAAACCAGCGCTCCATTTCTGTCTCTATCCCAATCTCCACTGATGATCTTTTAGACCCAAACTCCAAACAGCCAAGAGCCGCCAGAAGCCGTTCGTTTCGCTTTTGGAGCTTTGTTTGGTTTTTTTTTCACCCCGCAGGCTCTCCCCCAGCACCGCCGGGCGATGGCTTCCACCCAGCTGGCCTGTCCCCCTCCCTGCGAGCCCAAGTGTCCGCAGCCGCTGGCCAGCAGCACCAACGAGCCCTGCGTGGTGACCTGCGGCGACTCGCGGGTCATCATCTACCCCCCGCCCGTGGTGGTCACCTTCCCGGGGCCCATCCTCACCACGTACCCGCAGCAAACCGTGGTGGGAGCCTCGGAGCCCTCGGAGGTGGCCCTGGGCGAGCCCCCGGCCGCGGCCGCGCTGCCCGCCGAGGTCACGGCCCGGCTGGAGGCGGCGGGGGACAAAGCGGCGGCGCCGGTGCTGGCCCGTGCCGAGCCGCGCTGCGCCCCCAAATATTCCTACAGCTACTCCTCGCAATGGACTCACCCCTGCAATTCCTACCGCTCCGGGAAGCGCTGGGCGTGCTGAGCCCCGGGACGGGCAGCAGGGGAAATCCCGGGTGAAATCCGAGCTGCCGTTGGCGGGGCAGCTGCGGCGGCGGCCCCGGGGCTGCTCCGGCTCTTCCCGAGAGACGCGGGAGCTCAGCCCCGGGACAGGCGGGCTCGTGTTGCAATTCCTCGGTTTTTTTCCCTTAGTTTAGAGCTGTTCTCCCGCAGCTTTGCAGCGCAGTCGTCTGCTTCCGCCGTGCTTTGGCTTATCCCGGATTTTTTACTGGCACTGAGCTTAGAGAGGTGACTTGAAATGCTCGGAATTGCACGGGCAACGCTGCCAAAAAGGGAAATTCCCCGTTTTTACAGGCGGCATCACTTGGATGCTGGTGATTTGCCAGAGCCTCGCTGAACCCCTAGAACGATGCTCTTTGTTTCCTGTACAGTTTTGTTCCACAGTTGTAGGAAAGCTTCTCTTTCCAAATAAATTTTCTCTACCGAAATACATTTTCTGTTTTCCTTTACCACATTTAAAAAAATAAATATAAAAAGGGGTGGTTTGGGTGGGAGATCAGGGAAAATTTCCCCCAGAGGGTGATGGGCACTGCCCAGGCTCTCCAGGGAATGGGCACGGCCCCAGGGCTGCCAGAGCTCCAGGAGTGTTTGGAAAACACCTTCAGGGAGAGAGGAGAGCCCGGAGGAGGCTCCAGGATGGATCCGAGGGATGGAGGAGCTCTGATGGGAGAGCTGGGAATGTTCACCCTCGAGAAGCTTTGGGGTGACCCAACTGTCACCTTGCAGGACCTGAAGGGGCTTCGACGACCACGGGGAGAGACAATTCCCAAGGGATGGGGTGCCAGGACAAGGGGGAATGGGATCAGACCCCTGCAGAGGGGTTTAGGTGGAACACGGGACAGGAATTGTCCCCGGCAAGGATGGAGAGCCCCTGGGACGGATTTCCCAGAGAAATTGGGGCTGCTCCATCTCTGGCAGTGTCCTAGGCCAGGTTAGAAAAGGCTTGGAGCACCCTGGGACAGTGGAAAGTGTCCCAGCCCACTGCACGGGGTGGAAGAGGATGAGTTCTAAGGTCCCTCCCAACCCAAACCATCCTGTGATTCCACGATGGGACATTCCACACCATCGCTCAGTTGGAGACTCATTTACAGCCAGGATGAAGAAATCCATACCAAAATAAATCGTTCGTGCAATGCGGATTCTTTATTGTGGATGAAAAAAGCCACAGGCGGTGTCAGCGAGAGACAAACCAGCAGCAAGGCGTTGGAAACACGAAAATCCCAAGGCAGCAGCGAGGCCCAGCCCAGGGCTGCAGCGCAGAGGCTGCCCCTGCCCAGGGCGAGTTGGGGGCTCGGAGCTGGGCAGAGCAGGGCAGAGCCTCAGCCCGGGCTCGGCACGGCTGGCAGGGCTGGCAGAGAGGGGGCAGCTTTTGGAGGCAGCGCGGGGAGCCCCGAAGGCGCCGGCCGAGGCTCCGCAGGGGCAGCGGGCAGTGCCGGGGACCCGGCGGCTCCCGGGGCTGCCGGACCGGCCCCGAGCAGCGGCTGCAGCTCCGGCCCGGCCCCGGCGGCACAAGGCAGCGGGGGCAGCTGGAGGAGCCCGCGGGCAGGGGCAGCGCTGAACTCCGCCGGGATTCGGGCTTTAGCAGGGCCCACAGGAGCCCCCCAGGGACCTGGAACCGCGGCCACAGATCCCAGAGCCCCCGAAACCCCCAAAGCCGCCGTAACCCCCAAAACCTCCGTAGCCTCCAAGGGCCCCGGAGCCCCCACGGCTCCCAAAGGCGCCGCCGAAGCCGCCTCCGACGTAGGGAGCTCCGGCCGAGCCCACGAGGCTCTGCTGCGGGAAGGAGCTGAGGATGGGCCCGGGGAAGGTGACCACCGAGGCCGGGGGCTGGATGACCACCGTGGAGTCGGGGCACTGCCGCACGCAGGGCTCGTTGCAGCTGTCAGCCAGAGGGGCCGGGGTGGCCACCCCGCAGCTGGGGACGCACAGGCTGGAGCAGGACATCCTTTGGTTCGGCTGGCAGAGCTGCAAGACAAGGCACAGCCACGGCTCACACCAAGGACTCTCCCAAAGCCCCGCTGCTCTCGCCCACCCGCACCCCGTGGCCCGGGACTCGCTCGGGATCACCCCAGGCCTGCCCAGCGAAGCCCTGGCACGGCTGGCACGGCTCCTGCAATGCCCGGCTGCCCTCACCACCCCCGGCTCCTGCCTGCCCGTGGCAATGAAGGAAAACTCCCTCAGCCAAGCGCCAGGCTCCCGAGGCCTGGAGCCCGCGGGTGGAACCCCGAGCCCCCCAAGCCTGCCCTGGCACAGCCGCGGCAGCGCGGGCACAGAGACCCCTCGGGAAATGCTCGGCAAAGGCTCCCTGGGCAAGGCGAGAGGAGCAAGGGAGGACGCAGGGAAGGCTCGGACTCACCACAGCGATCAATGAGCAGAGTCAAGTGGGGAGAGCTGGATGGAGCTGGATGGAGCCCTCGGACCTTTTATACACCCCGAAGTGCCTGGGGCACCGTCCAGGGGTGATGACTGGAGCCCCAGCGCACCATGGAATCAAGCGGACAAACCTCATGACACAAACTGAATCGTGGGGTAATTACATCCATCCTAATTGGCCCTAGGAACAAGTAAAAGTGCCCTGGAGAGCCACCAGGCCCTGAAAGGACAGACCATGACCAATCACTGTGTTTGTTGCTGAAGCCGAGCTCACAGTCCCAATAAACCTTGGTTTGTCACTAATCCCCCGCTTTGCTCATTCACAGGAGTTTTGAGAATCACTCATGAATGCTTTGAAATGCTGGGCACAGCCAGTACATCTGTCATTAATTCCTTTTTACGGGCTGCTAAATAGGGACGCCGGGAGGGAGAAGCCATCCCACCCACTCGGGGCACATCCCAAACGCCAAACGTGGCAGGAGCAGAGTCCCAGAGTGGGGCAGGCTGGGGGGAGCACAGGGGGACAGCAGCCCCCGTCTCCTGCCCCAGGAGGGTCACCCCACCCGGCACAGGGCTGGGCACAGGGCTGGGCACAGGGCTGGGCACAGAGGGTTCTGGGAGGGACAATCACAAAGGAGAGTTTTCAGTGCCACTGGGGGATTTGTTAAACCCCCGATTCTCCTGATGGTGCTGCGAAAAGGGAGGAGATCCCGTGCAAGATGAAGCTTCACCAAAGATCCATCTCAGTACGGATGTGGGCGTGACATGGGTGGGAGCAGGAGTTGGATAAACGACTAAGGGGAGGCCAACAGAGAGGACCAAGGAAAAGAGAGGACCAAGAACATCTCAGACCCTCCAGCTTGGGCCCAGCCCACCTCTGATTGCCCAGCTGGCCCCGAGGGCTGCCCAGGGACTGTTGGCCGAGACCCCCAGAGCCAGGCTGGCCCTGGCCCTGGCCCAGGACAGGCCAGGTGGGCACGGCTGGCTCACGGGCACGGCCGGGCCGGGGCTCAGGCTGGAAGGGCTGGGCACAGCCGTGTCCCAAAGGAGGCTTGGGATGCTTTGTCAGCAAGGTGAGGGATTAGGGACAGAAGCAGGGTTTATTGGGGCTGTGGGCTGAGCTCCAGCAGCACCGTGCCCGTCACGTAATGATGGGCCACGGCCGTCCCTGCAAGCGCTTCTCTCTTGTCCACTCATGTTCACACCAATGTCCACAATGGGGGGATGACAGAATTTGTCCGCGTCCCCTCAATTTATGAAGTTTCTCAGCATGAATTGGTAATTACTGGAGGGGGGGTCTGCCCGCACCCCCTTTCCTGAAGCCCCAGGCTCTCTGGGGTGTATAAAAGGCCTGAGCTCCTTGCACAGCTCCATCCACACTCCTGCACTTGACTCCTCTCATCACCCGGGTAAGTGCAGCTCTCCAAAGGCTCTTGGGGCTCTCTCTCAGAACAGCTCTCCCTCACACCTTTGCCCCTTTCCTGGGTGTTTTCCAGAAGCCTTTTCCAGTCTCCAGGATGTCCTGCGGTATCCCCAGCTGCGGCGTGGCCACCCCGGCCCCTCTGGCTGGCGCCACCAACGAGCCCTGCGTGCGGCAGTGCCCCGACTCCACGGTGGTCATCCAGCCCCCGGCCTCGGTGGTCACCTTCCCCGGGCCCATCCTCAGCTCCTTCCCGCAGCAGAGCCTCGTGGGCTCGGCCGGAGCTCCCTACGTCGGAGGCGGCTTCGGGGGCGCCTTCGGACGCCGTGGGGGCTCCGGCGGCGCCGGGGGCTTTGGGGGACTCGGAGGTTTTGGCGGATTCGGAGGTTTTGGGGGCAGCTGCGGCGGCTCCAGAGGCTGCGGGCCCTGCTAGGCCCCAGCCCGAGCCCTGCCCCAGAGCCGGGAGAGCTCCAGGAGCGCCCCCGGCCCATCCCCGCTCGCCAAGGCCCGGCTGAAGGACAGACCGACAGACGTGCCCCGGCCGCGCCCCGCCGCCTTCCTGCCGCGCTCGGAGCCCCGCAGCGATCGCTGCCCGCTCCCGGCACGGCCCCAGCTCGGCTCCTGCTCTGCCCGCGGCCGGGCCCCGCGGGGAGCCCCCGGCCCGGGCCCCGCTCCGCCGCGGAACCCCCCTGTCCCCGCACGGCAATAAAAGCTGGCTCGCATTGCAAGGCTCACAGGTCTCGGCTGCTCTTTGCTCAGCACCCCCTGCCCGGCCCGGGCCGCTGTCCAGCAGGCTCCGGCCGGCCCCGCTCGGACACGGCGCAGGAGAAGCCCCGGCCCTGCCCGGGCTCGTCCCGCAGTCCTGGGGCAGCCCGGCCCCGCAGCAGAGTCCCCCCGAGCCGGAGCCTGCCCAGCCCCTGTGCGGGGCCTCTCCGTGTCCCAGCCCGGCTCCTGCCCGCTCCGGGCTCCTCTCGGCAGCCCCACAGCAGCCGCGGGCCCCACCGCCAGCCCCCTGCCCGTGGGACACCGCCCGAGGCCCGTGGAGCCCCGGGGCCCTGGGCACTGCCCGGGGGCCGAGCGGAGCCCCCCGAGGGAGCCGAACCCGCTCGGGGCTCTCGGGAGGCCCCGGCTCGGCTGGGAGAGCGAGAACAGCCCCGGCCCCGCTCCCGCTGCCCCCTCATCCCCTCCCACATCCCTGCCCCGCCGCCGCCTCCCGCTCCCGCTCCTGCCGCCCGTTCCCCCGCGGCTCCTCGCAGCGCTGCCGGCCCCGCCGCGCCCCCGCTGCGGCTGCGGGAGCCCCTCCGGGCACCCCCGGCCTCCCCACCCCTCGCCAGGGACACGGCTCTGCCCAGAGCAGCAGCACAGCTTCCCACAGCCCCGGGCTCCGGGACACACCGCGGGGCCTTTGCCGCCCCTGCTCGCCCTGAATTCCTTCCCCGATATTAAATTATTATTTATTAGATTGGCAATATTGGATACATCAGACCTATTACAGTAAGATGGACAGAACATGAAATAATATTGTCTAAAATAGATCTATGTGAACTTAAAACAAATAAGGAAGCCCAGACCCAGGGAGCTTTTGGTGTTTATTTGACCTGAGTAAGAAATGTTCAGACAGATCAACAGATAAAGGAAGGGGCCTCGTGGGAGGTGGAACTCCAAGCTCCTGCTCCATGAGCTCTGCAGGACTGAACCCTGGGGTCGTTCCATGGCGTGGAGAGGAGACGGGGCAAGATCTGCTCGGGTCTGTCTCCTCCCTTCCCCGCTGCCACCACCCCAAGGCGGACAGGCCAGAGCACCTGGGACATGCAGTGCTCATCCTGCATTTCCTGCGCCTCCCCATGTGCCCGGGCAACCCCAGCCCAGTGTGGGAGAGGTTCTACAGCTACTGCTGCGAGCCAGGGAGAAGTTTGAGAAGAGGATCCATGTTCAACCCAAAGGAATTTCCCACAGAGGTCTTGGACAAAGAAACCAAGAAGGAAAGAGGGAGAAATAAGAGAAACCTGCAGCTACCTGTTCCAATGAGATCTTTGTTCATCTTTCCCAACCAATGAGTAAATGTATGGGTTTTGTAAGAATGTATAAAAAGCATGGATGCTAGAATAAAACCAGCTTGGAAGCCTTCTGAAAATGGAGTGTGTTGCTCGGTGTTGTGATCGTCTCAACTCCGACAGCCCAGTCCCAGAGGTGGTGTCAGCTGTGCCGCTTTGGCTGAGCATTGGGAAGAGTTTCTGCCAGAGCCGCGTGGTCCTTTCCCATCGCCAGCGAGGGCTTTGGGGATGTCCCGCGGCTGCTGCTGCTGGGAGAGCACGGGGAGCTGGGGGGACGTGCTGCCCAGAGCCAGCGGGCTCTGACATGCCCAGCTGGGACACACGGAGCCAGCTGTGCCCGGGCTCCGGGGCACTGCCCAGGGCGATTGCAGAGCCCAGCAGGCAGCCGGGAGATCGGGGCCGCGGGAAAAGGGAGGATGAAGGAAAACCAGGAGTCAACATTGCAATGCAAGAGAGCTTTTATTGCAGGGGGAGGGCAGGAGGGGCTGGGCACGAGAGCAGGGCCGTGGCCACGGGCTTGCCGTGGGCTGGCCCTGGGCACAGCCGGGCGAGCAGGAGCAGCAGCCCCGGGCGAGTCTCTAGGAGCGGGGCAGCAGGAGCCCCGTGGGGATGCTCAGCAAGGGCAGGGACGAGGCAGAGCTGGTTCCCAAGGTGGCACGAGGCTCCCGAGGTGCGGAGCCCGGCCGTGCCCAAGGGGTTTTGGTCCGCAGAGCGTCGGGTCGGGATGTGCCGGGGTTTCTCCTGGAGCTCTTCTGGGTGGGAGGCAGCACTCGGGCCGGCGCTTAGCAGGGCCAGCAGTTGCCATTGAGGTAGCGGTGGCCACTGCTCCAGCCGCCGTAGCCACAGCTGCCGTAGCCCCCATAGCCCCCATAGCCCCCATAGCCTCCACAGCCCCAACCCCCGTAGAGCCCACGGCCTCCATAGCCCCAGCCTCCGTAGCCACCACGGCCTCCAAAGCCCCAGCCTCCGTAACCTCCGTAGCCCCCAAGGGCCCCGTAGCTGGCACGGCTCCCAAAGGCGCCCCCGGAGCCGGCTCCCACGTAGGGAGCTCCGGCCGAGCCCACGAGGCTCTGCTGCGGGAAGGAGCTGAGGATGGGCCCGGGGAAGGTGACCACCGAGGCCGGGGGCTGGATGACCACCGTGGAGTCGGGGCACTGCCGCACGCAGGGCTCGTTGCAGCTGTCAGCCAGAGGGGCCGGGGTGGCCACCCCGCAGCTGGGGACGCACAGGCTGGAGCAGGACATCCTTTGGCTCGGCTGGCAGAGCTGCAAGACAAGGAACAGCCACGGCTCACGTCCCTTGCTGCCCTCACCATCCCTGAGCCTTGCGTGCCCATGGCAGTGGAGAAGACTTGGACATCCGAGGGAGCAAAGTCCTCAAGCTTCCAACAGCCCTCAGTGCCCTGATACAGCCCCAGCCATCCCAGCTCTGCACGGGCAGAGCAAGAGGAGCACACAGCCAAAGGTTCCCCCAGAAAGCCCCAAAGTTTCCTTGAGAACCCCATGGATGGAGAAAGAAAGGGGAGCGAAGGCTTGGACTTACCAAGTTGACAAGGCGAGTCAAGCAGTGGAAGGTGAATGGAGTTCTGTGAAACCTTTGGGCCTTTTATACACCTCCCAAAGGGCCTGGGGCATCAGGAAAGGGAGCGGTGGCAAAAAAAAAAAAAAAATCCAGGTAATTAGGAATTCCAGCTGACAAGCTTCATCAAAGAGATAATGACGAAATACAATTATAGAAATCAACATTGGAAAGATTGCTACAGAAATGTGCCCTGGACCCATGAGAGGAACAGCCATGGCCCATCATTACGTGACAGCCAGGGTGCTGCTGGAGCTCAGCTCACAGCCCCAATAAACCCTGCTCTGTCCCTAATCCCTGACCTTGCTGACAAAGAATCCCGAGCAGCCTTTGGGACACGGCTGTGCCCAGCCCGACCAGCCTGAGCCCCGGCCCGGCCGTGCCCGTGAGCCAGCCATGCCCGGCTGGGCCTGTCCTGGGCCAGGGCCAGGGCCAGCCTGGCTCTGGGGGACTCGGCCAACAGCCCCTGGGCAGCGCTCGGGGCCAGCTGGGCAGTGCAGCCCTGCCAGGAGGGCTCGGCCAGGACCCGCCGGGTGGACACGGGGCAGGAGGAGCCGCAGGGACCCGGCCCCGCTGCTGCCCTTTGGCCCCTGCCGTGCTGTTCCCTCTGTCACGGCTCTCCCGGGCTCTGTCCCGCTGCTCTCCCCCTTCCCTGGGGGTCTGGGGGCTGCCCACCATGGGATCTGCCCCCTCTGCTCTTTGTGGGACCATCAGGGGGAACTGGGACTTGGAAACCCCAATGTCCTGCAGAACCTCAGAGCGGCAATTCACAGACGTGTCCGGGGACCCCAAAACCTCACAATGAACATTTCTGCTGGCACTGGCTGTGGGTGCAATGTGGGAGACACCCCGAGAGTGGCTTCTCCTTTTCCCAAGGTGCCGCTGCCTCTGTTTACCAGCCCGTAAAAGAGATGTAATGACTGGGGTGAGGGCTGGGGCAGCGCTTCCAAGCTGCTGCAAGATGCCGGGAATTGTTCTCTGTAAGCAAAGTGAGGGATTAGGGACAGAAGCAGGGTTTATTGGGGCTGAGAGCTGATCTCCAACAGCACCCTGGCTGTCACCTAATGATGGGTCAGGGCTATCCCTCCCATCACTTCTGTCACGTCCAGGACATATTTTCACACCTGTGTCCTCAGTGAGGGGATGCCATGGAATTATCTTGCAACATTATCTCACTGATGAGGCTTGTCAGCATGAATTCTTAATTACTCAGGTTTTTTGTCACCACCCCCTTTCCTGAAGCCCCAGGCTCTCTGGGGTGTATAAAAGGCCTGAGCTCCTTGCACAGCTCCATCCGCACTTCTCCACTTGACTCCTCTCATCACCTGGGTAAGTGCAGCTCTCCGAAGCCTCCTGAGGATCTCTCTCTGTCTCATTCCAGGAAATTCCTTCCTGACATCTTTACCTGTTTCTTGGTGTTTTCCAGAAGCCTTCACCAGACTCAAGGATGTCCTGCTCCAGCCTGTGCGTCCCCAGCTGCGGGGTGGCCACCCCGGCCCCTCTGGCTGACAGCTGCAACGAGCCCTGCGTGCGGCAGTGCCCCGACTCCACGGTGGTCATCCAGCCCCCGGCCTCGGTGGTCACCTTCCCCGGGCCCATCCTCAGCTCCTTCCCGCAGCAGAGCCTCGTGGGCTCGGCCGGAGCTCCCTACGTGGGAGCCGGCTCCGGGGGCGCCTTTGGGAGCCGTGCCAGCTACGGGGCCCTCGGGGGCTACGGAGGTTACGGAGGCTGGGGCTTTGGAGGCCGTGGTGGCTACGGAGGCTGGGGCTATGGAGGCCGTGGGCTCTACGGGGGTTGGGGCTGTGGAGGCTATGGGGGCTATGGGGGCTATGGGGGCTACGGCAGCTGTGGCTACGGCGGCTGGAGCAGTGGCCACCGCTACCTCAATGGCAACTGCTGGCCCTGCTAAGCACCAGCCCCAGTGCGGCCTCTCACCCAGAAGAGCTCCAGGAGAAACCCCGGCACATCCCGACCCAACGCTCTGCGGACCAAAACCCCTTGGGCACGGCCGGGCTCCGCACCTCGGGAGCCTCGTGCCACCTTGGGAACCAGCTCTGCCTCGTCCCTGCCCTTGCTGAGCATCCCCACGGGGCTCCTGCTGCCCCGCTCCTAGAGACTCACCCGGGGCTGGTGCTCCTGCTCGCCCGGCTGTGCCCAGGGCCAGCCCACGGCAAGCCCGTGGCCACGGCCCTGCTCTCGTGCCCAGCCCCTCCTGCCCTCCCCCTGCAATAAAAGCTCTCTTGCATTGCAATGTTGACTCCTGCTTTTCCTTCATACTCCCTTTTGCTGCGGCCCCGATCTCCCGGCTGCCTGCTGGGCTCTGCAATCGCCCTGGGCAGTGCCGCGGAGCCCGGGCACAGCTGGCTCCGTGTGTCCCAGCTGGGCATGTCAGAGCCCGCTGGCTCTGGGCAGCACGTCCCCCCAGCTCCCCGTGCTCTCCCAGCAGCAGCAGCCGCGGGACATCCCCAAAGCCCTCGCTGGCGATGGGAAAGGACCACGCGGCTCTGGCAGAACCTCTTCCCAATGCTCAGCCCAAGCGGCACAGCTGACACAACCTCTGGGACTGGGCTGTCGGAGTTGAGACGTTCAGAACACCGGGCAACACACTCCATTTTCAGAAGGCTTCCAAGCTGGTTTTATTCTAGCATCCATGCTTTTTATACATTCTTACAAAACCCATACATTTACTCATTAGTCAGGAAAGACGAACAAAGATCTCATTGGAACAGGCAGCTGAAGGTTTCTCTTATTTCTCCTTCTTTCCTTCTTGGTTTCTTTGTCAAAGACCTCTGTGGGAAATTCCTTTGGGGTGAACATGGATCCTCTTCTCAAACTTCTCTCTGGCTCACAGCAGTAGCTGTAGAACCTCTCCCACACTGGGCTGGGGTTGCCCGGGCACATGGGGAGGCGCAGGGAAATGCAGAATGAGCACTGCATGTCCCAGGTGCTCTGGCCTGTCCGCCTTGGGGTGGTGGCAGCGGGGAAGGGAAGAGACAGACCCGAGCAGATCTTGCCCCGTCTCCTCTCCACGCCATGGAACGACCCCAAGGTTCAGTCCCGCAGAGCTCATGGAGCAGGAGCTTGGGAGTTCCACCTCCACGAGGTCCTTTCCTTTGTCTGTTGATCTGTCTGAACATTTCTTCCTCAGGTCAAATAAACACCAAACGGTTCCTGGGTCTGGGCTTCCATATTTGTTTTAAGTTCACATTGATCAATTTTAGACAATATTATTTCATGTTCTGTCTATCTTAGGACGAGAGTTCAGACACATCCAATATTACAAGTCTAATAAATAAGATTTTAATGTTGGTGCTGTAATTCAGCATGAGCAGGGGCAGCAAAGGCCCCCCGGTGTGTCCCGGAGCCCGGGGCTGTGGGAAGCTGTGCTGCTGCTCTGGGCAGAGCCGTGTCCCTGGCGAGGGGTGGGGAGGCCGGGGGTGCCCGGAGGGGCTCCCGCAGCCGCAGCGGGGGCGCGGCGGGGCCGGCAGCGCTGCGAGGAGCCGCGGGGGAACGGGCGGCAGGAGCGGGAGCGGGAGGCGGCGGCGGGGCAGGGATGTGGGAGGGGATGAGGGGGCAGCGGGAGCGGGGCCGGGGCTGTTCTCGCTCTCCCAGCCGAGCCGGGGCCTCCCGAGAGCCCCGAGCGGGTTCGGCTCCCTCGGGGGGCTCCGCTCGGCCCCCGGGCAGTGCCCAGGGCCCCGGGGCTCCACGGGCCTCGGGCGGTGTCCCACGGGCAGGGGGCTGGCGGTGGGGCCCGGGGCTGCTGTGGGGCTGCCGAGAGGAGCCCGGGGCGGGCAGGAGCCGGGCAGGGACACGGAGAGGCCCCGGCGCGGGCGCTGGGGGATTTCCCAACTTCCAGGGACATCCAAAGGTTCCAGGAACATCCAGAGACATCCCATGTCCCAAATCCCAAAGACTGCTACTGCCAGCAGAAATGTTCATGGCAAGGTTTTGGGGTCCCCGGACACGTCTGTGAATTGCAGTTCTGAGGTTCTGCAGGACATTGGGGTTTCCATGTCCCAGTTCCCCCTGATGGTCCCACAAAGAGCAGAGGGGGCAGAGCCCATGGTGGGCAGCCCCCAGACCCCCAGGGAAGGGGGAGAGCGGCGGGACAGAGCCCGGGAGAGCCGTGACAGAGGGGACAGCACGGCAGGGGCCAAAGGGCAGCAGCGGGGCCGGGTCCCTGGGGCTCCTGCCGCCCCGTGTCTGCCCGGCGGGTCCTGGCCGAGCCCTCCTGGCCGGGCTGCACTGCCCAGCTGGCCCCGAGCGCTGCCCAGGGGCTGTTGGCCGAGTCCCCCAGAGCCAGGCGGGCCCTGGCCCTGGCCCAGGACAGGCCCAGCTGGGCACGGCTGGCTCACGGGCACGGCCGGGCCGGGGCTCAGGCTGGTGGGGCTGGGCACTGCTGTGTCCCAAAGGATGTTCGGGATCCTTTGTCAGCAAGGTCAGGGATTAGGGACAGAGCAGGGTTTATTGGGGCTGTGAGCTGAGCTCCAGCAGCACCCTGGCTGTCACGTAATGATGGGCCATGGCTGTTCCTCCCATCAGTCCAGGGCACGTGTCCACACCAATCTTCCCATGTTGATGTCTATAATTGTATTTCGTCATTATCTCTTTGATGAAGCTTGTCAGCTGGAATTCCTAATTACCTGGATTTTTTTTTTTTTTTTGCCACCGCTCCCTTTCCTGATGCCCCAGGCCCTTTGGGAGGTGTATAAAAGGCCCAAAGGTTCCACAGAGCTCCATTCACCTTCCACTGCTTGACTCGCCTTGTCAACTTGGTAAGTCCAAGCCTTCGCTCCTCTTTCTTTCTCCATCCGTGGGGTTCTCTAGGAAACTTTGGGGCTTTCTAGGGGAACCTTTGGCTGTGTGCTCCTCTTGCTCTGCCCGTGCAGAGCTGGGATGGCTGGGGCTGTATCAGGGCACTGAGGGCTGTTGGAAGCTTGAGGACTTTGCTCCCTCGGATGTCCAAGTCTTCTCCATTGCCATGGGCACGCAAGGCTCCGGGATGGTGAGGGCAGCAAGGGACGTGAGCCGTGGCTGTGCCTTGTCTTGCAGCTCTGCCAGCCGAGCCAAAGGATGTCCTGCTCCAGCCTGTGTGTCCCCAGCTGCGGGGTGGCCACCCCGGCCCCTCTGGCTGACAGCTGCAACGAGCCCTGCGTGCGGCAGTGCCCCGACTCCACGGTGGTCATCCAGCCCCCGGCCTCGGTGGTCACCTTCCCCGGGCCCATCCTCAGCTCCTTCCCGCAGCAGAGCCTCGTGGGCTCGGCCGGAGCTCCCTACGTGGGAGCCGGCTCCGGGGGCGCCTTTGGGAGCCGTGCCAGCTACGGGGCCCTTGGGGGCTACGGAGGTTACGGAGGCTGGGGCTTTGGAGGTCGTGGTGGCTACGGAGGCTGGGGCTATGGAGGCCGTGGGCTCTACGGGGGTTGGGGCTGTGGAGGCTATGGGGGCTATGGGGGCTATGGGGGCTACGGCAGCTGTGGCTACGGCGGCTGGAGCAGTGGCCACCGCTACCTCAATGGCAACTGCTGGCCCTGCTAAGCACCAGCCCCAGTGCGGCCTCTCACCCAGAAGAGCTCCAGGAGAAACCCCGGCACATCCCGACCCAACGCTCTGCGGACCAAAACCCCTTGGGCACGGCCGGGCTCCGCACCTCGGGAGCCTCGTGCCACCTTGGGAACCAGCTCTGCCTCGTCCCTGCCCTTGCTGAGCATCCCCACGGGGCTCCTGCTGCCCCGCTCCTAGAGACTCACCCGGGGCTGGTGCTCCTGCTCGCCCGGCTGTGCCCAGGGCCAGCCCACGGCAAGCCCGTGGCCACGGCCCTGCTCTCGTGCCCAGCCCCTCCTGCCCTCCCCCTGCAATAAAAGCTCTCTTGCATTGCAATGTTGACTCCTGCTTTTCCTTCATACTCCCTTTTGCTGCGGCCCCGATCTCCCGGCTGCCTGCTGGGCTCTGCAATCGCCCTGGGCAGTGCCCCGGAGCCCGGGCACAGCTGGCTCCGTGTGTCCCAGCTGGGCATGTCAGAGCCCGCTGGCTCTGGGCAGCACGTCCCCCCAGCTCCCCGTGCTCTCCCAGCAGCAGCAGCCGCGGGACATCCCCAAAGCCCTCGCTGGCGATGGGAAAGGACCACGCGGCTCTGGCAGAACCTCTTCCCAATGCTCAGCCCAAGCGGCACAGCTGACACAACCTCTGGGACTGGGCTGTCGGAGTTGAGACGTTCAGAACACCGGGCAACACACTCCATTTTCAGAAGGCTTCCAAGCTGGTTTTATTCTAGCATCCATGCTTTTTATACATTCTTACAAAACCCATACATTTACTCATTAGTCAGGAAAGACGAACAAAGATCTCATTGGAACAGGCAGCTGAAGGTTTCTCTTATTTCTCCTTCTTTCCTTCTTGGTTTCTTTGTCAAAGACCTCTATGGGAAATTCCTTTGGGGTGAACATGGATCCTCTTCTCAAACTTCTCTCTGGCTCACAGCAGTAGCTGTAGAACCTCTCCCACACTGGGCTGGGGTTGCCCGGGCACATGGGGAGGCGCAGGGAAATGCAGGATGAGCGCTGCATGTCCCAGGTGCTCTGGCCTGTCCGCCTTGGGGTGGTGGCAGCGGGGAAGGGAAGAGACAGACCCGAGCAGATCTTGCCCCGTCTCCTCTCCACGCCATGGAACGACCCCAGGGTTCAGTCCTGCAGAGCTCATGGAGCAGGAGCTTGGGAGTTCCACCTCCACGAGGTCCTTTCCTTTGTCTGTTGATCTGTCTGAACATTTCTTCCTCAGGTCAAATAAACACCAAACGGTTCCTGGGTCTGGGCTTCCATATTTGTTTTAAGTTCACATTGATCAATTTTAGACAATATTATTTCATGTTCTGTCTATCTTAGGACGAGAGTTCAGACACATCCAATATTACAAGTCTAATAAATAAGATTTTAATGTTGGTGCTGTAATTCAGCATGAGCAGGGGCAGCAAAGGCCCCCCGGTGTGTCCCGGAGCCCGGGGCTGTGGGAAGCTGTGCTGCTGCTCTGGGCAGAGCCGTGTCCCTGGCGAGGGGTGGGGAGGCCGGGGGTGCCCGGAGGGGCTCCCGCAGCCGCAGCGGGGGCGCGGCGGGGCCGGCAGCGCTGCGAGGAGCCGCGGGGGAACGGGCGGCAGGAGCGGGAGCGGGAGGCGGCGGCGGGGCAGGGATGTGGGAGGGGATGAGGGGGCAGCGGGAGCGGGGCCGGGGCTGTTCTCGCTCTCCCAGCCGAGCCGGGGCCTCCCGAGAGCCCCGAGCGGGTTCGGCTCCCTCGGGGGGCTCCGCTCGGCCCCCGGGCAGTGCCCAGGGCCCCGGGGCTCCACGGGCCTCGGGCGGTGTCCCACGGGCAGGGGGCTGGCGGTGGGGCCCGGGGCTGCTGTGGGGCTGCCGAGAGGAGCCCGGGGCGGGCAGGAGCCGGGCAGGGACACGGAGAGGCCCCGGCGCGGGCGCTGGGGGATTTCCCAACTTCCAGGGACATCCAAAGGTTCCAGGAACATCCAGAGACATCCCATGTCCCAAATCCCAAAGACTGCTACTGCCAGCAGAAATGTTCATGGCAAGGTTTTGGGGTCCCCGGACACGTCTGTGAATTGCAGTTCTGAGGTTCTGCAGGACATTGGGGTTTCCATGTCCCAGTTCCCCCTGATGGTCCCACAAAGAGCAGAGGGGGCAGAGCCCATGGTGGGCAGCCCCCAGACCCCCAGGGAAGGGGGAGAGCGGCGGGACAGAGCCCGGGAGAGCCGTGACAGAGGGGACAGCACGGCAGGGGCCAAAGGGCAGCAGCGGGGCCGGGTCCCTGGGGCTCCTGCCGCCCCGTGTCTGCCCGGCGGGTCCTGGCCGAGCCCTCCTGGCCGGGCTGCACTGCCCAGCTGGCCCCGAGCGCTGCCCAGGGGCTGTTGGCCGAGTCCCCCAGAGCCAGGCGGGCCCTGGCCCTGGCCCAGGACAGGCCCAGCTGGGCACGGCTGGCTCACGGGCACGGCCGGGCCGGGGCTCAGGCTGGTGGGGCTGGGCACTGCTGTGTCCCAAAGGATGTTCGGGATCCTTTGTCAGCAAGGTCAGGGATTAGGGACAGAGCAGGGTTTATTGGGGCTGTGAGCTGAGCTCCAGCAGCACCCTGGCTGTCACGTAATGATGGGCCATGGCTGTTCCTCCCATCAGTCCAGGGCACGTGTCCACACCAATCTTCCCATGTTGATGTCTATAATTGTATTTCGTCATTATCTCTTTGATGAAGCTTGTCAGCTGGAATTCCTAATTACCTGGATTTTTTTTTTTTTTTTGCCACCGCTCCCTTTCCTGATGCCCCAGGCCCTTTGGGAGGTGTATAAAAGGCCCAAAGGTTCCACAGAGCTCCATTCACCTTCCACTGCTTGACTCGCCTTGTCAACTTGGTAAGTCCAAGCCTTCGCTCCTCTTTCTTTCTCCATCCGTGGGGTTCTCTAGGAAACTTTGGGGCTTTCTAGGGGAACCTTTGGCTGTGTGCTCCTCTTGCTCTGCCCGTGCAGAGCTGGGATGGCTGGGGCTGTATCAGGGCACTGAGGGCTGTTGGAAGCTTGAGGACTTTGCTCCCTCGGATGTCCAAGTCTTCTCCATTGCCATGGGCACGCAAGGCTCCGGGATGGTGAGGGCAGCAAGGGACGTGAGCCGTGGCTGTGCCTTGTCTTGCAGCTCTGCCAGCCGAGCCAAAGGATGTCCTGCTCCAGCCTGTGTGTCCCCAGCTGCGGGGTGGCCACCCCGGCCCCTCTGGCTGACAGCTGCAACGAGCCCTGCGTGCGGCAGTGCCCCGACTCCACGGTGGTCATCCAGCCCCCGGCCTCGGTGGTCACCTTCCCCGGGCCCATCCTCAGCTCCTTCCCGCAGCAGAGCCTCGTGGGCTCGGCCGGAGCTCCCTACGTGGGAGCCGGCTCCGGGGGCGCCTTTGGGAGCCGTGCCAGCTACGGGGCCCTCGGGGGCTACGGAGGTTACGGAGGCTGGGGCTTTGGAGGCCGTGGTGGCTACGGAGGCTGGGGCTATGGAGGCCGTGGGCTCTACGGGGGTTGGGGCTGTGGAGGCTATGGGGGCTATGGGGGCTATGGGGGCTACGGCAGCTGTGGCTACGGCGGCTGGAGCAGTGGCCACCGCTACCTCAATGGCAACTGCTGGCCCTGCTAAGCGCCAGCCCCAGTGCGGCCTCCCACCCAGAAGAGCTCCAGGAGAAACCCCGGCACATCCCGACCCGACGCTCTGCAGACCAAAACCCCTTGGGCACGGCCGGGCTCCGCACCTCGGGAGCCTCGTGCCACCTTGGGAACCAGCTCTGCCTCGTCCCTGCCCTTGCTGAGCATCCCCACGGGGCTCCTGCTGCCCCGCTCCTAGAGACTCGCCCGGGGCTGCTGCTCCTGCTCGCCCGGCTGTGCCCAGGGCCAGCCCACGGCAAGCCCGTGGCCACGGCCCTGCTCTCGTGCCCAGCCCCTCCTGCCCTCCCCCTGCAATAAAAGCTCTCTTGCATCGCAATGTTGACTCCTGCTTTTCCTTCATCCTCCCTTTTCCCGTGGCCTCGATCTCCCGGCTGCCTGCTGGGCTCTGCAATCGCCCTGGGCAGTGCCCCGGAGCCCGGGCACAGCTGGCTCCGTGTGTCCCAGCTGGGCATGTCAGAGCCCGCTGGCTCTGGGCAGCACGTCCCCCCAGCTCCCCGTGCTCTCCCAGCAGCAGCAGCCGCGGGACATCCCCAAAGCCCTCGCTGGCGATGGGAAAGGACCACGCGGCTCTGGCAGAAACTCTTCCCAATGCTCAGCCAAAGCGGCACAGCTGACACAACCTCTGGAACTGGGCTGTCGGAGTTGAGACAATCACAACACCGGGCAACACGACCCATTTTCAGAAGGCTTCAAAGCTGGTTTTATTCTAGCATGCATGCTTTCTATACATTCTTACAAAACTTATACATTTACTCATTGGTTGGGAAAGACAAACAAAGTTCTCATTGGAACGGGCAGCTGCAGGTTTCTCTTATTTCTCCCTCTTTCCTTCTCGGTTTCTTTGTCCAAGACCTCTGTTGGAAATTCCTTTGGATTGAACATGGATCCTCTTCTCAAACTTCTCTCTGGCTCACAGCAGTAGCTGTAGAACCTCTCCCATCCTGGGCTGGGGTTGCCCGGGCACATGGGGAGGCGCAGGGAAATGCAGAATGAGCACTGCATGTCCCAGGTGCTCTGGCCTGTCCGCCTTGGGGTGGTGGCAGCTGGGAAGGGAGGAGACAGACACGGGCAGATCTTGCCCCGTCTCCTCTCCACGCCATGGAACGACCCCAAGGTTCAGTCCCGCAGAGCTCATGGAGCAGGAGCTTGGAATTCCACCTCCACGAGGTCCTTTCCTTTGTCTGTTGATCTGTCTGAACATTTCTTACTCAGGTCAAATAAACACCAAAAGCTCCCTGGGTTTGGGCTTCCATATTTGTTTTAAGTACACATAGATCAATTTTAGACTATATTATTTCATGTTCTGTCCATCTTACCTCAAGTGTTCGGACAGGTCCAGTATTACCAATCTAATAAATAAGATTTTAATGTTGGTGCTGTAATTCAGCATGAGCAGGGGCAGCAAAGGCCCCCCGGTGTGTCCCGGAGCCCGGGGCTGTGGGAAGCTGTGCTGCTGCTCTGGGCAGAGCCGTGTCCCTGGCGAGGGGTGGGGAGGCCGGGGGTGCCCGGAGGGGCTCCCGCAGCCGCAGCGGGGGCGCGGCGGGGCCGGCAGCGCTGCGAGGAGCCGCGGGGGAACGGGCGGCAGGAGCGGGAGCGGGAGGCGGCGGCGGGGCAGGGATGTGGGAGGGGATGAGGGGGCAGCGGGAGCGGGGCCGGGGCTGTTCTCGCTCTCCCAGCCGAGCCGGGGCCTCCCGAGAGCCCCGAGCGGGTTCGGCTCCCTCGGGGGGCTCCGCTCGGCCCCCGGGCAGTGCCCAGGGCCCCGGGGCTCCACGGGCCTCGGGCGGTGTCCCACGGGCAGGGGGCTGGCGGTGGGGCCCGGGGCTGCTGTGGGGCTGCCGAGAGGAGCCCGGGGCGGGCAGGAGCCGGGCTGGGACACGGAGAGGCCCCGGCGCAGGGGCTGGGCAGGCTCCGGCTCGGGGGGACTCTGCTGCGGGGCCGGGCTGCCCCAGGACTGCGGGACGAGCCCGGGCAGGGCCGGGGCTTCTCCTGCGCCGTGTCCGAGCGGGGCCGGCCGGAGCCTGCTGGACAGCGGCCCGGGCCGGGCAGGGGGTGCCGAGCAAAGAGCAGCCGAGACCTGTGAGCCTTGCAATGCGAGCCAGCTTTTATTGCCGTGCGGGGACAGGGGGGTTCCGCGGCGGAGCGGGGCCCGGGCCGGGGGCTCCCCGCGGGGCCCGGCCGCGGGCAGAGCAGGAGCCGAGCTGGGGCCGTGCCGGGAGCGGGCAGCGATCGCTGCGGGGCTCCGAGCGCGGCAGGAAGGCGGCGGGGCGCGGCCGGGGCACGTCTGTCGGTCTGTCCTTCAGCCGGGCCTTGGCGAGCGGGGATGGGCCGGGGGCGCTCCTGGAGCTCTCCCGGCTCTGGGGCAGGGCTCGGGCTGGGGCCTAGCAGGGCCCGCAGCCTCTGGAGCCGCCGCAGCTGCCCCCAAAACCTCCGAATCCTCCAAAACCTCCCAATCCCCCAAAGCCCCCGGAGCCGCCGGAGCCCCCACGGCGTCCGAAGGAGCCGCCGAAGCCGCCTCCGACGTAGGGAGCTCCGGCCGAGCCCACGAGGCTCTGCTGCGGGAAGGAGCTGAGGATGGGCCCGGGGAAGGTGACCACCGAGGCCGGGGGCTGGATGACCACCGTGGAGTCGGGGCACTGCCGCACGCAGGGCTCGTTGGTGGCGCCAGCCAGAGGGGCCGGGGTGGCCACGCCGCAGCTGGGGATACCGCAGGACATCCTGGAGACTGGTAAAGGCTTCTGGAAAACACCCGGGAAAGAGGCAAAGGTGTGAGGGAGGAGTTGTGCTGAGAGAGAGCCCCAAGAGCCTTCGGAGAGCTGCACTTACCTGGGTGATGAGAGGAGTCAAGTGCAGGAGTGTGGATGGAGCTGTGCAAGGAGCTCAGGCCTTTTATACACCCCAGAGAGCCTGGGGCTTCAGGAAAGGGGGTGCGGGCAGACCCCCCCTCCAGTAATTACCAATTCACGCTGAGAAACTTCATAAATTGAGGGGACGCGGACAAATTCTGTCATCCCCCCATTGTGGACATTGGTGTGAACATGAGTGGACAAGAGAGAAGCGCTTGCAGGGACGGCCGTGGCCCATCATTACGTGACAGGCACGGTGCTGCTGGAGCTCAGCCCACAGCCCCAATAAACCCTGCTTCTGTCCCTAATCCCTCACTTTGCTTACAGAGAACAATTCCCGGCATCTTGCAGCAGCTTGGAAGCACTGCCCCAGCCCTCACCCCTGTCATTACATCCCTTTTACGGGCTGGTAAACAGAGGCAGCGGCAGCTTGGGAAAAGGAGAAGCCACTCTTGGGGTGACTCCCTAATCCCACCCACAGCCAGTGCCAGCAAAAATGTTCATTGTGAGGTTTTGAGGTCCCCGGACACGTCTGTGAATTGCCACTCTGAGGTTCTGCAGGACATTGGGGTTTCCACGTCCCAGTTTCCCCTGATGGTCCCACAAAGAGCAGAGGGGGCAGAGCCCATGGTGGGCAGCCCCCAGACCCCCAGGGAAGGATGAGAGCGGCGGGACAGAGTCCGGGAGAGCTGTGACAGAGGGGACAGCACGGCAGGGGCCGAAGGGCAGCGGTGGGGCCGGGTCCCTGCGGCTCCTGCCGCCCCGTGTCTGCCCATGAGCGCTGCCCAGGGGCTGTTGGCCGAGCCCCCCAGAGCCAGGCTGGCCCTGGCCCTGGCCCAGGACAGGCCCAGCTGGGCACGGCTGGCTCACGGGCTTGGCCGGGCCAGTGCTCAGACTGGCGGGGCTGGGCACAGCCATGTCCCAAATGAGGCTTGGGATTCTTTGTCAGCAAGATGAGGGATTAGGGACAGAGCAGGGTTTATTGGGTCTGTGAGCTGAGCTCCAGTAGCACCCTGGCTGTCATGTAATGATGAGCCATGACCGCTCCTCTCATCGGTCTGGACACGTTTTAACACCAATATCTGCAAAAACGGGATGACAAAGAACTACCCCCCATCATTAGCTGTGTCATTTTACTTCTCCGCTTGAATTCCTAATTATTCGTGTTTGCCCCCACCCCCTGGATGGTGCCCCAGGCACTCCGGGGTGTATAAAAGGTCCGAGGGCTCCACAGGGCTCCATCCAGCTCTCCCCACTTGACTCTGCTCATTGATCGCTGTGGTGAGTCCGAGCCTTCCCTGCGTCCTCCCGTGCTCCTCTCGCCTTGCCCAGGGAACCTTTGCCGAGCATTTCCCGAGGGGTCTCTGTGCCCGCGCTGCCGCGGCTGTGCCAGGGCAGGCTTGGGGGGCTCGGGGTTCCACCCGCGGGCTCCAGGCCTCGGGAGCCTGGCGCTTGGGTGAGGGAGTTTTCCTTCATTGCCACAGGCAGGCAAGAGCCGGGGGTGGTGAGGGCAGCCGGGCATTGCAGGAGCCGTGCCAGCCGTGCCAGGGCTTCGCTGGGAAGGCCTGGGGTGATCCCGAGCGAGTCCCAGGCCACGGGGTGCGGGTGGGCGAGAGCAGCGGGGCTTTGGGAGAGTCCTTGGCGTGACCCGTGGCTGTGCCTTGTCTTGCAGCTCTGCCAGCCGAACCAAAGGATGTCCTGCTCCAGCCTGTGCGTCCCCAGCTGCGGGGTGGCCACCCCGGCCCCTCTGGCTGATGCCACCAACGAGCCCTGCGTGCGGCAGTGCCCCGACTCCACGGTGGTCATCCAGCCCCCGGCCTCGGTGGTCACCTTCCCCGGGCCCATCCTCAGCTCCTTCCCGCAGCAGAGCCTCGTGGGCTCGGCCGGAGCTCCCTACGTCGGAGGCGGCTTCGGCGGCGCCTTTGGGAGCCGTGGCGGCTCCGGGGCCCTCGGGGGCTATGGGGGCTTTGGGGGTTACGGCGGCTTTGGGGGTTTCGGGGGCTCTGGGATCTGTGGCCGCGGTTCCAGGTCCCTGGGGGGCTCCTGTGGGCCCTGCTAAAGCCCGGGCTGAGGCTCTGCCCTGCTCTGCCCAGCTCCACGCCCCCAACTCGCCCTGGGCAGGGGCAGCCTCTGCCCTGCAGGCCTGGGCTGGGCCTCGCTGCTGCCTTGGGATTTTCGTGTTTCCAACACCTTGCTGCTGGTTTGTCTCTCGCTGACACCGCCTGTAGCCTTTTTCATCCACAATAAAGAATCTGCATTGCTGAAATCGCTTGGATTTTGCTTGGTTTTTATGGGTTTGCTCCTCTGATGGTCCGTGTTGAGCTGGGATATCTCCACGGGATCCCAGAATCATTCAGGTTTTAAAAACCTCCGAGTTAATCCAGTTTTTGACTGATCACCCATCCCAGGGCTCCGAGTGCCATTTTAACTTGAGCAATTCCAGGGGTGGGGACTCCAAACCTCCCTGGGCAGCCCCTTCCAGTCCTGACCACCCTTCCCAGTAAGAAATTCTTCCCCAGATGAAGCTCAAGGCCCGGTATTTATCATCCACCAAAGGCAGGTTAATGAACAGGGTCTGTGTTTTTTGAGAGCACACAAAGGATGAAAATGAGTTATCCCTATTCCAAGGGACAGGCTTGAAGGGAAAAGTATCAATTAATTTATTTATTCCTTTGTGTTCCTTCAGCAAAAAGTTACAATGTCTTCACTTTTCCCCACAGTCGATTATTTTGGCAGTTCAAAGCACCTCTCAGACGCCTGTAACTGTTTTATGTATTTATAAGCTGTTATTAATCTATTTAAAGCACAATTCTCTTCTCAGCTGCTTCATTATTGAAAAAGAGTCACTCCAAAGGTACGAGTTGAGGCAGTTCGATGTTTGCTTTAGTCAGAATTTATTTTATACCTTTCAAACCTTCCACTCAAGCTCTGTTCCCTTGGCAGGACTGTGCCCGCAGAGGTCTCCAGAGGTCCCTCCCCACCCCAAATTTTGGGATCCAGGGATGCCGGGATTGCCTCTGCCTGTTCAAAGGGCGGCAATTACGCTCACAATGACGGTTCGAGGGTTTAATTGAGCTTTCCAAGCTCTTTTGTGCCCAGACTCTGAGACACCTCGGTGATGAATAATTTGAGCCGCTCCTCCTCCCCAGGACGCGGTGGAAAATCTGGGAACTTCACACTTCCACTGTCATTCCAACAGAGCCTGGAGCGGAGGGAAAGTGACATTTTTTGCCCTAGAAAGTGACATTTTCCGCTCTGAAAATTGAATTTTTCTGTTTTGTAACAGATCGGGTCTCTCCATCCGGAAAGATGGGAAAATCACAGGCAGGGCCAGCACAAAAGCACGGCAGAAAAGGGGGATTTCCCCTCAATTTCTGGTGTTATCCCCCAAAATTTAATTAATTACCAGCTGGTCCATGCCTCAGTCATTTACAACTGCTGTTGTGTCTAATGCCTGCACACCCGCTGGGACGCGAAAACAAATTTAAAGGAGTATTTCCAAATATTTCCTAGGAAATTCGGGATTTGGAACTCATTTTCTGAGGTTCTACTGTATCGCTATTGGTCTGCACAATGCGTGCGCGGGTCCAGCTGTGTGACCCCGTAAAACATCGAGCTGCTGACAAAAATCTGTGTCCGGGAAAAGCAGAAAACCAGAAAAAAAAGCAATCCAGGGCCATTTCATGATGCTACAACGTTTTTAATAGGAGTAAAGCTCACAATCACAATCTAAAATAGCACAGAGAGCAGAAAGAATTCAGGGATTTATGTGCAGGAAATCCCCCGGTTTCATTGGTACAACTTTTCTGTTTTCAGACTTTTCCACTTGTTTCCAGCACAACGAAACGGAGTGGATTGGATGATTTTGGGTTTTTTTTGGCACAGTTTCAAAGGCAGTTAAGTCAAAAATTCATCCCTAGGTCAGGCACGCTCCAGGTTTCACTAAACGGAGATGGGAAGGAGCTATAAAATAAATATTAAACCCAAGTTTCCTTTACACCACCAAACCCAGGGAGGGCTGAGAGACACAGCAGAGGGAAAAAAGGGGGTGGGGGGGAAGCGTTTTGGAGGTTTGGGGAGTAAAGCTGGTGTGGAGAGGAGCGGAGCTGTCAGCACAGCCAGACGAGGCTCCCGCTCCTCGGCACAAACAAAAACCTCATCCCGAAAGACTGAGAAGAAATAGCCAAAAAAAGCCAATTAATCAGAGTTACAGCAGACATGGAAGGGATCTCAAAGCCTCAGGGACTCGCAGCTGAGCCGGAGCAAAATCCACCCGGGAGCAAAATCCATCCCGGAGGCGTCCGGGCGGGTTTTGGGGTCTCTCCCGGCCGCGCTGCGCTCAGCACTGGTAGCAGGGGTAGCAGCTGCCGTAGGAGTATCTCTGGAAGTAGCGCGAGGAGTAGGGGGAGCAGTAGCGGGGGCTGAAGGTCGGGCAGTAGTCGCGGTAGCCACAGAGCCTCCCGTAGTAGCCCTGGTAGCCACAGGGGCTGCCGCAGTCGTAGCTGCGGGAGCTGAAGACGGTCCCGTAGCTGCAGGGGGAGTAGCAGGAATCCTCACACTGCCGCTGGTAGCAGAAAGTCATCTTGGGGCTGGAGGGAGCCGAGGAAGGGCTGCAAGGCAGGAAAAGCCCATGAGGTTAGTCCCGACAGTGAGTAAACCCCGAATATGCTCTGCAGGGAAGGGAGAGGCATCAAGCCACTGCCCGATGCCCTCATCCATCGCTCCATCCCGAATTCAGGGCCACTTCTTCCCCCCAATCCTCCATCCTGAGCCTTCCCGCACAGCGCCGCTGAAAATGGGGCTGTGAATCGCGTCCCTGAGGCAAAGCAGGGCTGGAAAACCCTCAGAGCTGCGCTGGGACAAAGACGTGAAGGGAAAAGGAGATCCGTGCAGGACTGAGGCTGTTTCAAGCACTCAGACATTCAAAATCCAGGGAGGAAAGATTGTTTTGCACGGGGATAACCCCTAAGTCACAACCTCAATTCTTGGCTGCAACATTTGTAGATTAGAAAGAAAAAAAAAAAAAAAAAAAAAAAAAAAAAAAGAATAAAAAGGAGGGGGAACACCACTGGGATTTCCCAAATCTGCTGCCACTTACCCTGGGCTGCAAGGAGGAGAAGGCCGGAGCAGGGAATGGTTTCTCCGCAGGGATGCGGGGCTTTTATGGAGCTGCCGCTCCCGCCCCGCGCACCCCACCCGCTCCCGGCTCAGCCCCAATTCCCGGCCCCTGTTCCTCCCCTCATCGATACCCCGATGCTCCCCAGGGTCCAGCACCGTCACTGGGAGGCTCCGCCCGCCACGGCCCTTTCATCCCAAAACGACTCAGCGCAATTAAGCCTCGCCATCATCGCGCTGAATTTGCGCTTTTGGGGACAGCGGCGACTCCTCGGGATCAGCAAAGCCCCGCGGAATTCCGAACGCGGCAGCTCTGGAGGCTGAATGTGCTTGGTTGTGCTTTTTTCCCCCTGGAATAATCGTGGAAGGAACGCACAGCCTGTGTTTTTCATGAATTTCATCACTTCTAATGACACGTGGAGCATCCCTGACAACATTTCCTGTGATTTCCAAGGGGGAAGGAGCGGCTCTTTGATTTGGAGCTGCCGTGCCTGGGGATGTTATTGATTCAGCCGGACAATATTGATTCAGCCAGAAAATTGGCCTGCAAGCATTGAAATGGCACGTCCAGGCGGTATTTTTAGAGGGGGAAAAAAATCTCCCCGAGACCAAATTCCGAAGCTATAAATTACAATTTTAATAAAGCCAGGAAACAGGACACCCCAATCCACGTTTTTGGAGCAGGTGTTACATAACAGCGGGGCGTAGCAAAGTGCTGTTAATATTGAAATAATAAATCTCTTTGTGCCCGAAAATATTTAATAAGTCTTAATGAAAGCTTTGATATTCCAAATTTAGAGAAAGGCCCAGAACTCCTGACGTGCTGCCTGTCATTATCCTCCCTTGGGATGGGAGTAAACAGCAAAACAGGGTTTGGAGGTGAAGGTCACCCCAGCATTATTCACCTTCATTAGGGCGAATTAAACACCTCAACAATATGAAGAAGAAATTACATTAAATTGTATTTGGAATTTGGGGGGTTTCTCGGGAAAACTGAGGTCGTTATAGAGATAAATCCCTGTTTTTTTTAATCTTTGTCCTTGTCAGGAACCCCCGAGCGAATCGTTTTCTGATCCAAGGGAAAACAAGCACCGAGCAGATATTTTTGGAGCCAGAGAAAACCGCCTTGCTTTGGGCTGGCTGTGCAGGAAATTCAGTTCGCAAGCGGATTTCATAAAACACGCCTGGAGATTTCAAATACCATAAAATAAACCTGGAGATTTCAAATATAGTTATTTCTGCCTGAAATAATTTAGATTTGATGGGGGTTTCTATCTGCTCTAAGGTTCATTTAAGTCGTTGATGTCTGGTTTTATTCAAATGTATTTCCAGTCTTGCAAGGAAAAGGATCCCCATTTCTTTCTACAACTTCGGAGTTTGTCGAAGTAGGGTCGAATTACTTCATAATATTTTTTAAAAATATAAATGAAAATAATATAAATATTCTGGCCTAAAAATGCGATTTTGAAATAGACCCAAACACTAAATGATTTCCGGGGATTTTAATTTTGAAAAATAATTGGAATTCTTTCTCCAGAGTCATTGCAGGTTTCACATATTGACATTTGTCCATTCATCCCAAATTAGGATTGCGAGCATCCATTAATTCAGCTCTCAATATCCTTCCTTCCTTTTCCTGCTACAAGTCCAGATTTCGCCACCCTGGCTCCCGTTTGTAATTGAGCCGGGAAGTCTGGAGATGAAAGGCGAGAGCGGCGCGAAGTCATCCTTGTGGCAGCCGGGAGCTGAGTAAGGATCCCGGAGCAGGAAAACAACCCCAGCCGCTGCTGGGATGACGTGCGGGGCGAGTTTGGGATGCGATGAGAAGCACTTGAAAGCATCGCAGGCTGGGGCAGATAAATGTATAAAAGGGAACCAAATCCAAGCTCTGCATTCGCTCCTCCAGCCTCGGCCTTGCTCCAGCGTGGTAAGTCGGGCTCGAGGGGCTTTGCGGCTGGGTTGCTGCTGGGTTTTGCCCTGGCGGGGTAGGGATGGAGGTAGAACTTTGAAATTGGGGTTTAGAAGTGATTTCGTGGCCATGCAGTTCGGGGTATTTTTTTTTAATGGGACATTAACCCGTATTATATATATATAATTTTATATTTTATATATAATTTATATATAGACAGATAGATAGATAGATATAGATATAGATATAATGTAGGTTAATATCCCGTTTTTAACAAATACCTCGACTGCATGCCATGAAATTATATATATATATATGGGTTAATACCCCATTTTGTAATATGGGCTTATATATAGATATATTATTAATTTTAAATTTTTACGTTTAGTATGCTACCAAACGTAGAAATTTGGCTTATCTAGACATGGCCTATGAGAAATACTTTCTTTGAGGATATTATGGATTACTTCGGGATTTATTGCTAATTTATTGTTAATTAGCTGTGCCAGGGAGGTTGAGGTGGGACATCAGGGCAAGGCTCTTCCCGCAGAGGGTGGCCGTGGATGGAGAGGTTCCCTTGGGTTCATACTTCCCTCCTCTCCCTCTTCTCCATCCTCCCATGGGGCTCCCCAGAAGCAGCAAAGTCCTGCTCGATCCATCTCCGAGCTCGCCTTCGAAACTGCAGGGAGCAGCTGCCCTGGGAGGGCGGGAGGCCCGAAATTCGGGATATTCCAGGGATTCCGCATCCCTGGAAGCGGCGAGGCCAGCCGGGAGCCCCCTGGGCTGGAGGAAGGTGTGGCTGCCCGTGGCAGGGGTGGAACGGGATGAGCTTTAATCCTTCCAACCCGAACCGTTCCCCAGTTCTCCCATTCCCCTTTTCCTGCCTTGCAGCCCTTCCTCGGCTCCCTCCAGCCCCAAGATGACTTTCTGCTACCAGCGGCAGTGTGAGGATTCCTGCTACTCCCCCTGCAGCTACGGGACCGTCTTCAGCTCCCGCAGCTACGACTGCGGCAGCCCCTGTGGCTACCAGGGCTACTACGGGAGGCTCTGTGGCTACCGCGACTACTGCCCGACCTTCAGCCCCCGCTACTGCTCCCCCTACTCCTCGCGCTACTTCCAGAGATACTCCTACGGCAGCTGCTACCCCTGCTACCAGTGCTGAGCGCAGCCCGGCCGGGAGAGACCCCAAAACCCGCCCGGACGCCTCCGGGATGGATTTTGCTCCCGGGTGGATTTTGCTCCCGGGTGGATTTTGCTCCGGCTCAGCTGCGGGTCCCTGAGGGTCTGGGATCCCTTCCATGTCTGCTGTAACTCTGATTAATCGGCTTTTTTGGCTGTTTCCTCTCAGTCTTTCGGGATGAGGTTTTTGTTTGTGCCGAGGAGCGGGAGCCTGGTCAGGCTGTGCTGACAGCCCGCTCCTCTCCAACACCAGCTTTACTCCCCAGACCTCTGCTCTGATGTAGCTACTCCTCAGTGTATGATGGCGTGAACCTCCTCTGCTACTACCAGCTGTAACTTCTTGCTCTCATTAAAAGTTCTTGCATCGCACCGATGCCTTCTGTTGTGTTTTAATGCTCTTTTCAATATTATATTTGACTTTGCTAATTATTTACTTGGCACACATAGGGAAAAAAAAATCAAGAAGAGAGGCCAGTTTATCAGATCTGCGAATTTTAGCAGCATCTGAGGGGACTGGGGGCGCACTGAGCACTTCGATTTCTGTCTGCTCCAAAATTCACATTTGCCACATCCCAACTCTGCCCCTCTTCCACCAGAACCATTCATGTTTCCAAAGCACGAGCTGAAAAATGTGAAGATTTAGGAAAAAATAAATCAGGCGACATTTCCAGCCCAAGTCCAGCCCCATTTTGCGGCTCCAGGACGCTCGGCCACACGGAATTCCAGAGTCCCTCCAGAGCTTTCCGCAGCTCCACCTCCCGCCCAGGCGGTCGAGGAGCGGCTTTGAGCGGCTCAGGAGGAGCTTGTGGAGGTCAGGGAGGGATTCCCGAGCTGAGGAGATCCCGGGAGGTTCCAGGAGCTCCGGGGAGGGATTTCCGATCCTGGGAGTGCCCAGGAGCTCCAGGGAGGGATTCCAGAGCTGAGGAGATCCCAGGAGAGCCCCAGGAGCTCCAGGGAAGGATTCCCGATCCCAGGAGAGCCCCAGGAGCTCCAGGGAGGGATTCCAGAGCTGAGGAGATCCCAAGAGAACCCCAGGAGCTCCAGGGAAGGATTCCCGATCCCAGGAGAACCCCAGGAGCTCCAGGGAGGGATTCCCGAGCCGAGGAGATCCCGGGAGATCCCCGGAATTCCAGCCTTTCCTTTTTCTGCTGGAGTTCAGATCTGATAAAACAGACTAAAAACGCAAATCAACGTTTCCCTCCGCTGGTAATGACGTGCAAATTCAGCAGCTGAAGGGATTAATTTCTTATTTAAATTTGCTCTGGTTTAGGCATGAAGTTGGTTTAGAAGTTTAAAAGGAGTTAAGGGTTGGTGGAGCAGAAAATGAACTTTCCTGTTGCAGAGTCTGAAAGCAATTGGAATTGATTTGCATTTTAGGAATGTACTTTTTCAAAATGTTCAGTCTTACATTTTGTATAGAATATTTAAAAAAAAAAAAAAAAAAAAAAAGCACCACTGAAATTTCCTGGGGATGAGCAGGTTTTAACCCGTCCCCATGAATCAGAGCCCTTCATTAAATGCCTCAATTTATTATTCCTTGGGAATTTCACTCAATCTTTCTCTAATTAAGAAGAAGTGCTATAAATTAGATTTCCACTTAATGACTGAACTCTTTCTTCAGTTCTTTCCTGTGTTTTTCGGCACAGAAGTGAATTTCTGTTTCTGCTCAATTCCACATTTTCAGGGTTTGGGACACCCAAATTTTGCATTAATTTGGATCATTTAAGGGACTTTGGAAAATGTCCTGCATTTGCTGGACTTCCCAGGAGAATTCCTGGCCTTTCACTGTCCTTCAGCACTTTGGGAGGTGCTTTGGTCACTCGGAAATTATCTGACCAATGTAAACAGCCACAAAATTAAATTTATTTGCCCATGTCACACCTTCAATTAAAATAATTGGTTTCCTCTCCATCAGGGGTCATTAATCTGTTCTCGGTTCAACCTGAAAACATAAAAAGCCAAAAATTTTTTGTCTTAGAAATCTTTTTGGCTCCTCCTCAGCTTTAGTGATGAAATCCAGATTTCAGAATGGACAAGGGAATTTAACGAGGACTTAAAATGATAGAATCATTTTGCAGCAGATCTTGTTAATGCCGATTTTCACCCTTCCCAGCACAAATCAAGAGGCTTTTTGAAAATTCAGCAAATACCTCCTTGTATGACCTTCCACCGCAGTGAGCCATGCTTCATTTGCATATTAAATGAGGATAATGACAGACACTGGGGAAGTGCTGAGCCTCATCAGAATTTTTGGTATCAGCGACGTCCAAAAACAGTCATTAGGAGCTCCTTTGGCAATGTTTGGATTATTTAAACCCTCCCGGTTTAAAGTATCACAAGCAGAATGGAGAAGGGAGCCCCGGGGTCAAGGGAGGGTTTTCCTTATTTAAATTATTGATATTTATTTATAATTCCTGCCGTCCCCTGGAGCAGAGTGACAGAGATCCTGCTGGAAAATGCCACCACAGCAGGTCGGGGAGCAATTCCTGCCTCAGGAAAATCCCTCCCGAGGGGAATGTCCAACCCTTCCAACCCTTTGTGCTCTCCAGCCCACCCGAGGCAGGAAAATAATTTGATAATTTTGACTCCTATGAGTTTCGGAGACCCAGATTTCATCCCTAAAGATGAGGAGGACCCCAGAAGTTTTTTTTTTTATGGGAAAAGCAAAGATCTTTGGCTCGTTATTATGGACATGGAACCACAGAAGGGGTTGGGTTTTAAGGACTACATATCCCACTGTCCCAGGTTGCTCCAAGCCATGTCCACTCTGGCCTTGGGCACTCCCAGGGATGGGAAATACATGGAATAACCTGAGACCCTCACAGGGAACAATTCCTTCCCAAGATCCCACCCAAATTCCCCCTCTGTCCCCCTGACCCCATTCCCCGTGTCCTGTCCCTGCAGTTCCTGAGGGAAAGTCCCTCTCCAACTTCCCTGGAGCCCCTGCAGATCCTGGAGGGGCTCTGGGGTCTCCACAGGCTCAATATTCCCAACATTCCCAACATTCCAGCCTGGATCCATTGGGAAGGGGCTCTGGTCCCTTTATCAACTTCGTGGTCTCCTCTGGACTCGCTCCAACGATTCCACATCCAACGATTCCACGACCCTTTTATGTTGAGGACACCAGAACTGAGCTCAGCATTCCCGGTGGGATCCCACCAGAGAGAGCAGAGGGGGAGAAGCCCCGTCCTCACCCCCTGCCCATGGATGCAGCCCAGGACAGGGAGGGATTCTGGGCTGAGCTCACGCCGCCAGCTCATGCCCATGGATCTCATAATAAACCCTATAAATATCAGACACCTGAATGATATCACAAGACACAGCTCAAGCGAGTTTTTCCAATCATTTCATCTTGGAAAAAAATAGAAAAAAAACCCAAAACGCTCACATCATAAAAATTAACCACATTTCTCAGATGCTGCTTTAATTGATCCCATGCCTTGGCCTGCACATCTTCTGGGATAAATTATAGGCAGGAGAAGAAACTAAAAGAATCAATGGAATGCCTGTCATTAATTGTGACGGACATCCCGGAGCACCTGGGGTGATTCTCCTCCTCTTCCCGGCTGTTTTACGTCACCCCAAAATGTGCAGTGCCCACCTCCCTGGTGGGGCCACGAGGTAAAGAACCAATCCATGGGCTCGTAGCTGACCAGGAATTGGGGCTGGAGCTGTTCTGTGTAGCCTCCAGCCCCATTCCCAGATGTCCTCTGGGTGCTTTCCCAGAAATCTTTCTGTCCTGGAAAGCTTGGAGATGAAAGAATCTCCCGGCTGTAATCACAGTGCTCAACCCCAGGAATTCCAAAATTGTCCTAAATGCGGAGGAAAACAATTATAGCAATTGGGCTGCTGATGTACTTCCCAAATTTGTCCCGTGACTAAGGGGAACTCTCGGGGAACTGCTCCAACCTCCACAATGGGAATATAAAAATGCTCCCCACCCCGGTGCTCCTCACACGGCTCCTCTTGGTTTGCTCTTCCCACTGAACTCGGTAAGTCCAGATCCCCTTCTCCTGGAGGATCCTTGAATTTGGGGGGAATCCTTTGCTCACGGGTGTTTTCTCCTGGATTCTTTTAATCTGGGGGACATCAACCCATGGACATTCCCATGTCTTTGGAACGATGGGAAGCTGAGTTAGAAGTTCTGGAGTTCTGGGTTTCTTTTTTTCCTGTGGTGACACCTGGAATTTTGGGGCCTGGGCAGAGTGGTTGTGCAAGGAGGAAATGGCTTTTTGTGGCGGGATGTTGCAATAGGGAATATGGAAAAGTCCCAGGAATTGTTTTTGTCCCTCTGGAGTCCCTGGGGCAGCTCTGAGCTGCAGGGTTTAAACCTTCTCTGTCCAGCAGTGTGCCCTCGCTAGAACTGGCACTAACAAAGCCGGTGTTGCCCAGGAGAAGGAATCGTTTATGTGCCAAGATTAAAACCAGACAGGGAGGCTGGAGACTTAATGAACTCCTTGAGTTGTGCATTTCCAAGAACTTCAGGAACGCTGGGAGGGATTCCAGTCAGACGCTGGGACTCCTTCACTGAGATGGGATTTACCTCAGCCTGTCCCAGGAGCCTGGACATCAAACACCCACAAATCCCTTCTTCAGGAAGATTTTTTTTCTCTTGGAAAGGGTTTTTGGGATTTGGAAGGGACGTTTGGAGTCCCCATTCCAAGGAAGGACTGGATATGGTACTCGGAGCTCTGGGCTGGGGATTGGTGCAGGTTGGACTTGATCTTGGAGGTCTTTTCCAACCTCAATGATCTTGGGATGCTGGGGTTCTGGAATTCTGGGATCCTGGGGGGTCTGGTATACTGAGATCCTGGGGTTCTGGAATCCCAGGATCCTGGAATTCTGGGGTCCTGGGGTACTGGAATCCTGGGATTCAGGGGTTCTGGAATCCTGGGATTCTGGAATTCTGGGAATGTATGACATGAAAATCCCACACAAACCTGAGGGATTCCACCCAACCGCACCTCGCTCACACCACGACTCTGCCCTTACAAACCTTTTTTTCTCCCTCATTTTCTCCCATCCTGTTCCAGGCTCACCTCCACCCCTGCACCCCACCATGTCCTGCTGCTACTCCCCGTGCTGCTACTCCTCGTGCTGCTACTCCCCGCGCTGCTACACCCTGTGCTGCTCCCCCTGCTACCGCACCTGCACCCGCACCTACTGCTGCACCCCATCCATCTCCCGCATCCTGAGCTGCTGCCGCCGTTCCTACGGCAGCTGCTGCACCTCGCGGCGCTCCATCACGCGCTACAGCTACCCCTCGTGCTGCTCCTACTCCTGCTGCTACCCCTGCTGCTGATCCCAGGGGAAATCCCCACGAATGGACCCGCGCCCACGGAAGACGAACGGATGAGCCCGCAGTTGATGTTCGCACAAGTGTGGAGCCGCCACGGTGAAGTCACCACGAGTGGGGGCTTTGCTGTGCTCTGAAACCTCTTGGAATTTCTGGTTTTGTTGTTGTCTCTGTCTCCTTCTTCCTGCCTTTCTCAACTCTCCTGATATTCTGCATTTAAACCCTCCCACAGCCCCTTCAGCAACGGGAGGGGCGATCTGCAATTCATGTGAAACTTCTCAGAGTTGCTGCAATGGGGCTGGAGGACCTCTGTGAAATTAGATTTGGTGTCATCTGCATTTTCAATAAGCACTTCCAGCACAGCGCTGCAGCCCTGGGTGAGGGAGCGTTACGGCTGTCTCGCCTTTGATCTACGTTTACAAGGACCTGAAGGATGAACAACACAACTTCAGCAAAAAGGAATGTTCTGGAGTGCAGTGACTCACCTCCCGGAGCTGCCTCCAGCATCCCAAAACTATAATCTTTCTGTACCTGTGCCAGCTCTTTTTCTTGTTCTATTAAATACTCTCTGCATTTGAAAAAAAACCTCTGGAGATCCAGTTGTTTTCTTGCCTGTGTCCTTGGTTTGGGTGGATATTCTGGGAGCTGTGGAATTCTGAAGGGACTTTCTGGACTCGAATCCGTGTCCAGCTCTGGGTCCCTCATGGCAAGGGGGCATTGAGGGGCTGGAGAATGTCCAGGGAAGGGAACAGGGCTGGAGCAGCTGGAAAAGGGAATGGAGAATCCTGAGGGATCTGGTGGGGTTCAGCTTGGTAAAAAAGGGGGATCCAGGGCGAATTTTGGGCTCTTCCAGGGGGGATTTGGGATATGATCCCAGGAAACAGGGACAGGACAAGAGGGAACAGCCTCAAGCTGTGCCAGGGGAGGCTCAGGTTGGACGCAAGGAGAAATTTCCTCCTGGTCAGGTCTTGGAAGGGGTTGCCCAAGAGAAATGAGGACATTTCAATCAGTTTTTAGTCTTTAGAAGTATTTGTCTTTTTCCCTCCACTTCCCCCACTATTTTCTGGCTTTTAGACCTTGGATTTAGTGTGTTATTGCAACTGCACCCCTAAAAATGGATTTTATTCAGCTCAAATGGATTCTCTTCTGTTCTGTGTGGAAGATCAAGGGGGTTTAGTGTGTTATTGCAACTGCACCCCTAAAAATGCAAATGGATTCTCTTTTGTTCTGTGTGGAAGATCAAGGGGGTGGTTTGAGTTTTCTAAGCCAACATCTACACAAGCAAAGCCACCACCATTTCTTCTTGTCCTGTCTCTGTTCCCTGGAATGAGATCCCAAAGTTCCACCTGGAAGAGCCCAAAATTCCTCTTGGATCCCCCTTTTCTCCAGGATGAGACTCTCCCAGCTCTATCAGGATTGTCCATTCCCTTTTCCAGCTGTTCCACCTCCTTTCCCTTATCTGGACACGCTCCTGCCCCTCCATGTCCACCTTGGCGTGAGAGGCCCAGAACTGGACACAGGATTCAAGTCCAACCTCACCAGTGTTACCTTTGACATCTCCAGTCCTTAAACTCACAAAGTTCATAATTTTGTCTCCCAGTCCTTTTGCTGAGAAGGATTTATATTTGTGCGACCTCCACCCAGATTCTGGAGTTCATTTAAATTTAAAATAAGTGTAAAAAAAGAGCAAACAGGTTGCTGAGGCTTCCTCAGGGTTTTGGATGCCAAAGACTTCAAGCTCTTTGAGAAACTTAAATGACAAATAAACCCAGAAATGCTGAATTGATGCAGAAAAAAGTCTTTATTAGGAATGAAAGGTAGAGGTAACTTTAAAGGGATACAGAACGGAAAGACCACACACCCAAAGTCACATGACACCCACACACCCACATCATCCAGTCAGAGGGAACGTTTTGTACAACACTGCCAAAAACACGGAGTTTGGTTTGCTCAGAGGATTGAGGAGAAGGTCTGGGCCGAGAGGAGACTTGGGGCAGCGGGATGAAGGCAAATCACCGCCAGCCCTTCAGCAGCAGCGCAGAGCTCTCAGAGCACCACGGCCGTGCCTCTTGTCCCCAAAACTCTGCCCACCCGCAGTCGCTGGTGCCGGGCTCTTCATCAATCCTACCAAACCCGGGCTGGGTTTTGGAGTGGCTCCTTCTGGCTTTAGCAGCTGTAGCAGCCCCCGAATCCGAACCTCTGGCCGTAGCGGTAGCCGAAGGGGTACCCGTAGCGGCCGGAGTAGTACCCGGGGTATCCATAGCAGTCCCCAGAGCCGAAGAAGCCCCGGTAGCCCCCATAGAGCCCCCCGGAGCTGTAGCAGTCCCCAGAGCCTAAGAGGCCCCGGTAGCCGTACAAGCTGCCGTAGCCGTAGCGGTCCCCGCAGCCGTAGAGGCCGCGGGAGCCGTAGAGGCCCCCGTAGCCCCGGTAGCCGCAGGGGCTCCCGCAGTCGTAGCCTCGGTAGCCATACAGGCCCCCGTAGTAGCAGTCATCCTCGCACTGGCCTTGGAGGAAAGTCATCTTTGGGAGATGGAGGTAAAATCTACAACGGGGAGGAAAGGAAGAGTAGTAAATACTCCAAGGAGTAGTAGCAACCTTAGAGCCCAAAATCTTCCTCACCGGTCCTGTGAGAACCAGAGCAGAGGAAAAATGATGACCTCAGCTCCTCCTTACGTCCCATTTGTATAATCTGCTCATCTACTCACTGCCTTTAAATTATTTTATATTCTATATTAATGTAGATTCAATATAGTTGTATTAAACTATTTCTGTATTCCTTGGACTGGCGGAACCCCTGATGGAATTAGTGGCCACAGATCAAAACCTTGCTGCACCTTCAGGGTCTTTTCTGAGCGAACGTGGGTAGGAATTAGCAACCCTAACTTTCTTTTAGCATATCAGCTTTTCATGGAGCTCTGCATTCCTGACTCCATCAGGAAAGTCTTCCCAGAATTTTCCTGTGATAACACCCCTCAGGTTTTGGGTCCATCACTCTAAGACTCATTTCAGAGCTTTCCACCCATTTTAATTTGCACCTGGAAATGCTGAGAGCCCACAGAAGAAACCATGGAGCATGGACACACATGAGAACATATGTGCAGCCAGACAGACCCAAAATCCCACTTAAAATAGGAGATTTAAGGAAAAACCCACCAAGAGTCATGGTGGGGAAGCCCTTTCCTATCTCTGCTGTCCTAAAAATCCCTTATCAGGGAACCCAGGTGCCAACAGGACCAGGAAAGTTCCACCTGCAGCTTTAAAAGTTGAACCCAGGAAGCCCAGGTAAAAGGAACAGCAAAACCTGACAGTTCAGAGGAGCAAAAACCCCAGCCAAAATTCTGAAAGGAAAATGCCCAGTCCAGGAGAAAAAAGGAGGAAAAGCTTACCGAGTTCACCGGGAGGAGAAGGCAGGAGAGCTGATGAGGAGCCCTGAGCTCCAAGCCCTTTTTATACTCCTGATTTTCCCTCCTGGCTTATCTCAGACGCCCTGTGGATTCAAAAGATTTGGAGTCCTACTGGTTGGCAAACAAATTTGCCTGTACACGTCATATCTTCAATTAATGTAATTTTCCTCATTGTTTGGGATTATTACTGTGTTCCTGTATGTCCCATATATTACAGGTTTCTTTCATCTTAACGCTTTCTGGGCCAGCAACATTCCTGATACCATTTTATTGCCTCCGTTGTCAAATCCAAATTTTTTTTTGTATTATAGAAAAGCCATTTCTGATTTCTCAAGGTCATTGGTGAGAGAGAAATTTTCAGTAAAAAAAAGAAGACATTCCCACATGATTGAAAGTATTTGTGCTCAGTAGAAAGGAGCACCACAGGGTTTTAATTAAAGGAAATGTAAATGTAGGGACTTTACATTAAACCTCATCAACTTCAGGGAAAAGGAGCAGAACTGTAAATAAATTTTAATTCCAAAGTGCTCCTGAATCAAAGCCATGCTGCTGCAGGAGCAAGAAGAATGTTTTTCACAAAAATCCCACTGCATTTTTTGCAGAGCCGTTCACTGGAGGGTTTGACCCCAGTTCAGCGCAGCAAAGTGGAGAATTCAAGCCTCAACTTGATCTGGAAATGAAGAAATTATCAGGATTAGCACTAAAAGAGCATTAAATGAACACTAAAAGAAACCTGCTGGTATTTTTTCCACAAAGAATCACCACATGTAAAAGTTGCGATAGGGAGGAACTCTGGAGTTTAGGGCAGAGCTCCTTGGGTGACCTTCACCTAATTTCTGGCATCAATTTGAATATAAAATAAGCGTAATAATGAGCAAGCAGGATGCTGAGGCTTCCTCCAAATTTTGAATACCAAAGCACTTCATAAACACTCATTAATGTTTTCAATCTGCAAAGTGTTGCTGGATTTAAATATTAATAGTGCTCCACCAAGAGACTCCTCCAGATTTAATAATATGGTCAAGGTCCTCAAGGTCTCTGCTTCCTGAGCCATGTTAAGGTGATACTCTTCCATGAAAGCCAAAGAAGTATCCCAAAAAAATCACTTAAAATAGGAAGAAATATTTGGGAAAGCCCACAGGGTGGTTGGGAAATGTCTTTCGGTTGTTATTGGAGAAGCTGGGGTACAAACCCAGTGGGAGACCTCCGTCACGAAGGTCACGGGGATGCTGACTGGAGGCTCCTCAATCCTCAGCACACCAAAGCAAAACCTCTCACTTTACTTTGTCCTCCATGAGCGGCACTGGAGGCGCCAAAGCCAAGCCAACGGCGCCAAAGCCAAGCCAATGGACCACCTATGAGGCCAATGCCTCCTTAATAATCCGAATATTTCCCCAAGTTAATATCTCCCCAGATTAATAAATATTCCTCAAGTGTCTCTCCATTTGGCCACAAGGAATTCAGGGCAATATCCCTAGAAATGCTTTAAGATTAAAGAAGTTCTAAAGGATTTGCGTTGGCGCCACGACGCCAAACATGGTTAAAGATGAAAATGGTTGTGACGTAGGTTGGAGGAATAAGGAGGTGGATGACACACTTTGAAAGGTATAAATACGGACCCCCAAATCCAAAAAGTCATCCGCTCCTCTCGACTTCTCCTCTCAACTGCTCTTCGTGAAGCACAGGTCTGTACTGACTCTGCTCTCTTATTTTATGCATTTGTTTCTCCAAATATTTCTTTAAAAGTAAATTTATTTTAAAAAATATGAATATGAATATATATTAAATGTATAGTGTTTATTTATTTATTTAATAAGTCCTGCTGTCGGCATATATTTATACAATATAAAAATACAAAATCGTGTCTATGTGCAGGTACAGAGATTCTGTAAGAAATTTCTTGTCATTTTAGAGCCAGCAGCAAACACAAAATTCCCTGGAGTCCCAAGGAATTGCTCCACTCAAAGCTTTTTGCTCTTTTTTCCTGTGTTTTTTTAACATTAGGCTTTAAATCTCTGAAAACTAGAAATTTTCTATCACAATCTTATAGTAAAAAGCCATTTTCAGTTCTGGGTTATATTTATTGCATTTTTCTTTCATTTATTACATTTCTCTGATTTCTGGGGCGGGAAAGCTCAGCTCTCAGCTGGCAAAACCCTCATTCGCTACGTTTGGTCAGCAGTTTCCAAAGTTGATGTGGAAAAAAAGCAGCAAAGTTGTTTGGGATTGAGGAGATTACAAAAATAAACGAGTTAATTAAGAGGGTGAAACAGATGCACAGGTGGGACTGAGTCGGAGCCTTTGCTCTGCCCTCAGCAGCCCATAAATTTTGTTTCTGGGCGTGTGTTCCAGGCTCTCCTAATCAACAAGGATGAATTCCTTCAAGGATTGCTGTGACAACACATGCTGCCCCCAGGGTGGCAGTGACAACTTTGGCAGTTTTGGCAGCTCCAATTTCCAGCCCAGGCGCTCCTTCAGCTTCTACCGGGACCAGTGCCAAGATGTGGTCCCATCTCGCTTCAAGGGCATCTGCCATTCTGCTGGGAGCCTGCATGGCACCGTCTACGTCAGCCTCAATGGGGACAGGGTTGGGAAGATGACGGGGAAGATCGAGGGGCTCCCTGGGTTCCTGTGTGGGTAACTTGGGCAGTGTCTTTGGAAATATGGGAGCAAGTTTCCCCTTCTCTGTTTAGTTTGGGGACAGAACCGTCTGAGGTGCTCCCAGCAGGAGTAGCACCCGCAGGATGAAATGCAGGTCACGGATTCATGGCTTTGGTTCTGGTGATGAGGAAGGCTGAGAGCTCGCGTCTCTGGCTCTGGGGGTGTGTGGGTGCCAGGCTGTGTAGGATATCCATGTATAACCCTCTGTAGGTCTCCTGTCTCTCCAGCTGTCACTCTCAAAGGGCTGAGGCACCTTTAGAGCACTTTGGTGGAGTAGAAAGAGACTTTTGGGTGTGAGGAAAGCGCTTTTTAAGTTCATCCGCAGCCACTTCGTGTTGCCACAGCAATGGGAGTTTCTACAACAAAATCCATCTTTGTTCGACTCTCACCAAAGTCAACTTTTAGCAGAAGAGCTCCTGTTTTCTGTCCCTGCTGCGCCTCACCTGACAGTGAAGAAGAAAGAAACACATTTGAAGTGGCAAACTCCACCATTTCCACCAGGAAAAGCATCTCTCACCATCGGGAACGCTCTGCTTGCCAAAGCCCCTTTTGCATCTCTGCCAACTTCTGCTTTCTGATCCTCAATGCTTCTCATTTCCAATAAAATCGCTCTGGTTAGAAGCTACAAATGTCTACTTTGTTTTTGTCTGGGCACTTTAAAGGGACCCCCAGCCACCAGGGAGGTCTGGTCTGATTCCTCAGTGCCCCAGACGGGGGTGCCCCAGGAAGGGGAGGTGACGGAGGAGCCTCCCCCCAAGCAGAGCACGGTCCCAGTAAATCAGAGCAGCTCTTTGAAAGTGGCAAAGCCTTTAGGAGAGGTTTTGCAACCCTTCTGCTGTTAGCAGCGAAGTGGGCTGGGTTCCCCGGGGAAAGCTTTAGGAAATGGTGGAGTCTCCCAGCAGGGTAAGCTCAGCTTATCTCCCCAAGACGCCTCTGGCACACAAAGGCTTCTCCTGCCTGCACGGAGAGTGTGGAAGGGCTTGGACAGCCTTGCACAGGAGGAGAGATGGAATAAAACCCGGGAAGCCAAAGATTTGGGTGAAATTCTGTCTCCTTTGGTCCCCACTTAACCTCTGTCCTTGCCCAAGGTTGCCAGCACAGCACCATTTATGATGTCCTTCCCTCCTGACGTCCCCCTCGGATCATTCTCAAGGCACTTTCCCTGGAGACAGAACCACAAGTGGTGATTTCCTGCCAGTCCCAGCCCTGTCACCCGCCGTCATCTCCTGCCACAACGCTGACCTGGAGCCACCTGCCTCCCACCTCACTTCCCCTTCCTGCTTTGAATGTCACAGCTCCAAGGGCGTCCCTGTTCTCCAGGGACCCAGGGCACCCCCAGGATCTCCTCCTCTGCTGCAGGTCAACCTTCTGCAGACACTGGAGTGCAAAATTCCTCACCCCAGATGCTCCCGCGGCAGGAGTCACCAAACAGGGACAGGACGTTTCCTCAGCTGTTCATTATAGCTCATCAGGAGAATTCAGGAAGCGCCAGATCATCCTGGAGTTGCAGCCCAGACCCCTCCCAGGGCCTCCCAAGCCTCGGCTGACAACACCAAAGCTCATTCTCCATGGATCTGTCCTGATGTCTCAAGAACATTTGAGTTTCTCCTACACCTGTTCTGGGTGGGTGGAGACCTTAAAGATCATCCCATTCCAAGCTGGGCTGGGACTCTTCCAGAGATGGGGAACCCATGGAATATCCTGTGCCAGGGCCTCACGTGGAAAAATTCCTTCTCAATATCCAACCTAAATTTCCCCTCTTTCGGTCTGAACCAATTCCCCCTTTCCTGTCGCTCCAGTACCCGACCATCAGCTCCTCCACAGCTTCTTTGATCTCTCCCAGATCCTAAAACCTGAATTCTTCCATGTCCTGAGGTTCAGGAAAAGTGGGATGGTGAGAGGAAATTGTGGCCTGGCTGCGATATTATCATAACAGACGACAGCCAGGCAATTTAAATAACTGAAAACCAACTCCTGTAATTCCATTCCGACTCAGAGATGTGTTCACTGCGGAATTATCCATTTAAATGTTCCCTTGGGAACCGACCACAGGGGTGATGCCACAGGAGCTGCCTCCAGCACAAAGATTCCCTGCTCAGGATCTTCCCTAGAGACTAAACCCGTCCCAAATGAGAAGTTAGGCATATGATTATGGCCCAAACTGCACTAAATTTTCAAATTATTTGTTAAAGAGTGCAGCCTTTTAGGAGAAGGTAAAGTGGGGCATGGAACAGGAAAAGAAAAACAAGAATTTCAAAATTCGCCATATTTAAATGGATATTGTTAACCCGTAATTATCATTAAACTGAAAAATTAGGCTCCAGAATTAAGAGATTAAGATAATTAAGAGAACCTAAGAGATATTAGCAAATGTTTCTATCTTAAAAAGGCATTGAATCTTCTTAGTGAGACACCCAATATCTTTAGTCCTATGAAAGGACACTTCACACCAGGGGCTTTTCTAGCAAAATTAATAATAATATATCAAAAATAGTTCTATCAAAACCCACTGGCAGAATTCCATCACTTCACTGGTTTTTCTGGTTTGTGGTAAATGCAGATCTCAATTTCAGCCATAAAGGAGCATCTTGAGAAGTGTAAGTAAACTGCATTCTCAAATAATCCCAACAACAAATGCTTTTGAGATTTGGGGGATTTTTCCCCTGGATTTTGAAGTTTGGGGGATTTCTCTTTTGTGAGGATTATGTGGTTGGGGAGAATCTGGTTTAATCACCTGCTCTAGAGCTCACCAGCATTAATTATACATTATTACAGTGCCTGGGCGACTTTGTTTTCCTTCCACATAGGGATAATAATTCCCAAAAGAGTGACTACCCTGGAATAATCCCACATTCCCACGTCACCCTGCAATCCTTAAGGGCACTGGCGCTGTTCCTCACACACTACATAACATTTCAAACACAGCCAGGAGAGCTTTATTACCAATTTATTCCCCAAGAAATCACCAATTTCATGAGGGACCATCAGAATCGTGTCCAGGTTATTCTGGTTATTGAAGGGGGAGCGTGTTCAGGAATGGGAATGGGGCTGGAGCAGCTGGAAAAGGGAATGGAGGATCCTGAGGGAGCTGGGGGGGCTCAGCCTGGAGAAAAGGGGGATCCAGGGGGGATTTGGGATCTGCCAGGGGGGATTTGGGATCTGATCCCAGGGGATGGGAATGTGATAAGAGAGAACGGCCTCGAGCTGTGCCTGAGGTTCAGGGTGGGAAACTTGGGGAAATTCCTTTTGGAAAGGGCGGCCAGGCCTTGGAAGGGGCTCAGGGAGGGTCGGAGTGGCCACCCCTGGAGATGTCCGAGGAAGGACTGGACACTGGTCTGGGTGAGCAGGTGAGGATTGGGCACAGCTGGGACTCTGTGGTCCTGGAGGGTTTTTCAAACCCTGTGCTCTGCTCCTGTCACTGCCACGATCCCCAGGACACCAGGAACAGGAGCCAGGAAAGCCAATACTGAGCAAAAACCTCCATGGAGACTGGGAATGCAGGGAAGGAAGGGACAGCTGTGCCCATGCCAAGGAGATGCACCCGCAGACCTTGGCCAGATCTCTCAGGAATTTGGCTCTCCTGGCGACAGGATGGGTTTGGTGGAGCAGGACAGGGACAGGGGACACACAGAGACACCCACACGCCAGTAACCTGCTGTGACATCTGGTTTAATGAGGAAGAACAGGTGAGACACAGCACAGGTTACAAACTGCCCACAAGCCATGGTTTGATCCGGGGTGACTCAGGGAAAGTCTGGGGTTGCTCCTCCTGTGGTGATGGCCAGCCCTGATCACACAGCACAGCAGCAGAACAGGGGCTGGGGCGTTGCAGAAGCATTTTTATCCATCAGTAACCATGGAAAGAGCTCAGAAATTAATCTGAAGGCAGTCTCAGAGCAGATCCTTGATATTGCCACAGTCACAGAAGCACAGAATGGTTTGGGTGGGATTTTAAAGATGATCCAGTCCCACCCCTGCCATGGGCAGGGAGCCTTCCAATATCCCAGGTTGCTCCAAGCCTCATCCAGCCTGGCCTTGGAAACTTCCAGAGGGATGGGGCAGCTACAGCTTCCCTGGGCAACCTGTGCCAGGGCCTCACAGGAAAGAATTCCCTCCTAATTTCTCCCTAAAATCTAATCTAAACCTACTATCAGCGGGAAGCCACAGAGATCCTGACAAGCCCCCAGGGAATCAGGAACAGCCCATAGCTTTGAGAGCAGAGCTTTTGGAAAGAGAGGAAAGCTTTAGAGAAAGAAAACCAGGAAGGGTAGAAGGATGGAAGTGGATTTTTGAGGCATCCACGGATGGTTTTAATGAACGCCGTACCCCGGAGATCGGTCATGGAGCCACGTCCTGCCGGTCACCCTTGTCCAGCAGCCACTCCCTGGCTTTAGCAGCAGGGTCTGCAGCTGCCCACTGGGTACCCCCGGCCCCACCTGGCCCCACCATAAACTTGGGCAGCTCCAGGGGTTCGGGCAGCACCAAAAGCACCTCCAACAACAGCTCCGACACCGGCTCCGACACCGGCCCCAACACCGGCACCAACACCGGCTCCGACTTCGGGGACTCCCACGGAGCCCACGGCGCTCTGCTGTGGGAAGGTGCTGAGGATGGGCCCGGGGAAGGTGACAACCACGGGGGGAGGGTAAATGACCACTGTGGAGTCGGGGCACTGCCGGACACAGGGCTCGTTGCAGGAGTCGGCCACGGGCTGGGGCACGGCCACGCCGCAGGGGGAGGCGCTGCCGTCGGTGCAGGGGCTCAGGGACTGAACCATGGCTCGGCGATGGCGATCTGTGAGGCAAGGCAAGAGCAAGAAAATAAAACAAAATTCAATCGGTTTCATAATCAAACATGAGGATAAAAGGCTACGAAGAGGCTCAAGGGACAGGGAGAATTCTGATAGCTCAGCACCCAAAATACATCCCTGAATTGTGTGCTGAGCACAAATGGAAAGAGTTTTCATGGAATATGACTTAGATCTTAGCCAGATCTGCATTTCCCAGTGACTGAAGAGTCACAAATCGATTCATTTGCACAATCCCAGAGTGGCTGAGGTTGGAAAAGCCCTCCAGGATCACAGAGTCCAACCTGTGATCAACCCCCACCTTCCCAACCAGACCAGAGCACCAAGTGCCACATCCAGCGGTTCCCACCAGCAGAATGTCAGACTGATCCCAAAACTGCGTTCGAAGACTTGGTTAGAGGAGGAATTCAGGAGCTCAGGAGCTCAGGAGCTAAGGAATTCACTTACCTACAGCACCAGAGAGTGAGACAAGAGAAGTGATGGTGCGAGATGTGAGGTTGAGCACTTTTATACCCAGCCTCAAAGTGCCCAGCACGTGAATCACTCACATGCAGAACTTCCTAATCAATTATTAACCATGATTCTTTCCAGATCCAGCTTTGTTAACTGATGGCAATTGTTTTAGATAAATCACTCTTGCTAATTACTGGTTTGTCCTTGTGTCCCGCATGACCTGTCCTTTACTGCCTTCCCCACTCTGCAATTTCAGCTTTATAGGGAGGGGGTTCTTTGTCTCTGCATCTCAAAGGCAAAATGTTTATGGGGTTCAGGCTTGATCTTCTCCATGACTGGACTCATTCCTTGGCAAGGGTGAACCAGGCATTTTTCTGGATAAAAATGTCCTCAACTCAGCCCAGGAAGAGCTGAAAAAGTGAGGGACAAACTGGAGTTCTGGGTTCTTGGATGAAATATTTGATGGAAGTTGAATAACCTGTGTTCTGGGTCCATTAGATTAATAAAAAGTCTGATCAAAGCTCTGTCTCACTGAAAAAATCCTGACTTTTATAGTTACAGACCCAAAGAAGTCAGGACACCACTTTCAACCCAACAACAAGCACCCAATTCCTTTTCACATTTTAACAATAAAACAGAAAGAAAGGCAAGACCACATTTAATATCACATTAAAACCCCCACATTTTCGAAACCATAAATCATGACTGGATTTGGGGAATGGCAAAAAGAGCCATAAATGGGGCGTGACCGAGGCAAGACCTTGTCAGGCATTTTTTCCATGGAGTCACTTCTCTGACCAAAGGGCACCTGAGGCTGCTGGAAGAGCTGACGTCGGGAACAACTGGGAGACGCCTCTGGAATCCCAGCTGCTGATGAAGCCCTGCTGGTTGGGGTTATCATCCTGCTAAACCTGAGGAGGAGGCTCTGGGACAGATGCTGAGGTGGCATCAGTGTGAGCTGGACGGACACTCCCACCCCCAGCAACTGCCCCGTTCTGGTTCTCATTTGGTTTAAAAAACAAAAGTATTTTCCTACTTCTGCTCTTTTTTATTAAACCTCTCCTCAAGGCCCTCTCACTGGGGTTGGAAGGGACTTCCAAGACCATCTCATTCCACCTTCCAGTGTCCCAGGTTACTCCAAGCCCTGTCCATCCTGGTCTTGGACCCTTCCAGGGGTGGGACACCAACAATAATGGAGGATAACCATGGGGATTGCAGCATCCACCTCCACCTCAGATTAAACTGGCCAGCAATTCATCCCCAAAGTCAAAGACATTGGAATTAATACCTAATTACTGGTTTCAGCCAGCTGAAGATTAAGCTAGATGTTAAATCTTGTCTTAGGGATTTGTTAATAATGAAAAGTCCAGCTCTTTACTCCAGCGTGGGAGGAATCCACAGCACTGGGATTTGTTCCCTCTGCTCGGGGCTCCTGTCACTGCAGGGTGGATTTCTGTGAACATGAACATCAACCCTGACAAGAATCATGTCAAGGCTTTCTGCAGGTGGTTCCAAACACATCATCAAAGCTCATTAGTGCCGTGATGTTGTCACTGTATCATTGTTAACAGGAGTTTTAACAGCCCAGGCACAACCAGGAAATAAAAGTGATGAATCAACAGGTGACACTTGGCCAAAACTCAGCACCTGAGTGAGGAGAACAACAGAACAATGTCAGCTCGATTTCCCAGCCCAGACAGGCTGAAGGATCCAATTTCAGCTCTTCTAAAGATAAAGATGCAACACACAAGAAAAATCACTGGCTTTGTAAAGATAAAACTGAAAGGATCGAGGGAGATCTGAGCCCAGGAGGAGGGAGAGCCCTGAGGACACCAGTGTGGGTGAAGTGTCCAAAAAAGCAGGGACTAAGGATCCAACCCATCCCTGAGACCAATGGAACACTAAAAACAGAATCCCAGGATCCCTGAGGTTGGAAAAGAGCTCCAAGGTCATCGAGTCCAAGTTGTGCCCAACCCCACCTGGTCACCCAAACCAATGTCCAGGGATTCCTTGGACACCTCCAGGGATGGGGGCTCCAAACTTCCTCTCAGGAGTTTGGAGAGACAATTCCATCTCCCACATGCCCGTGGTGGGGGTGGAATGAGATGTTCTTGAAGGTCTTTCCCACCCAGACCCCGCCAAGACTCCCTGATGACTCTGCTCCCCTTTCCAACACACAAAGACGTGGTGTATTTACTAACTACACAAAACCACAGCTAAACCACCACGTCCAGCTGGGCTGTTTTTTCAAGGGCTGCTCTGAGCTAGAAAGAGGGGAAAACCCTTTTATCAGAGCCTGTTCTCACCCCAAAACCCAGCTTTGTCCTGCTGATTCATGAAGACATTTTAGTGATAAATTAAGACACTCCTGATTAATGAAGACACCCTGGAGATGCTGAGCTGGCTCATCCCGGTGTTTACCCGCACATGAAGCAGAAACAGGACATTAAACGACACCTTCATAACAAGACCTCATAAACCCCTCACAAACGCTCATTAATGTCTGACACGAGCCAAGCCACCCCGGCTCAGCCCCATTACGAACAACGCCAGCACAGAGCCAATTTCAGGGCCGCGTCCCGGCACATCAAAGGCTGCTAATTACCCTAATGACATCACATGTCGGCAGCAGGATCTCTCCCGCGGGCCCAGCACAAGGCACAGGGACAGAGACAACCTCTGGGCACAAAGCTGAGCTTTTGGGATGATCCCAGAGTTATTGGGATGGTCCCAGAGCTGTTGGGATGGTCCAGAGCCATTGGGATGATCCCAGAGCCATTGGGATGACCCCAGAGCTTTTGGGATGATCCCAGAGCCACTGGGATGGTTCCAGAGCTGTTGGGATGACTCCACACCCATTGGGATGACCCTGGAGACATTGAGATGGTTCCAGAGCAGTTGGGATGACCCCGGAGCCATTGGGATGGTCCCAGAGCCATTGGGATGGTCCCAGAGCTGTTGGGGTGGTCTCAGAGCCATTGGGATGACCCAAATCAATTCCCGCTCCCCCAGCGTTGCTTCCCCGTGGTCGCTTCAACCAAAGGAGCTTTAGGAGGAGAGGGATGGATTCCTTCAGGTACCAAACAAGGTCAGCAGGATAAAAGGCGGCTTTTCCTTCTCCCTGTAAAGCTTTCAAATGGAAAGAAACCGCAGGGTGTGAGGTGTTTTTCGCGGGATTTGGGGATAACAGTGTGTTAACGAGCCCAAGTGAGTAAAATAATTACAGCCAGTGAAAAAGTTGCATGTGAACAAATTCCCTGCTGTGGTTTATTAGGATTTGGCACTCCGTGGCTCAGGTTTTCCATGAGGCCTGAAGGACTATAAAAACTCCATATAAAAACCCCCATTTCCAAGCTTTCCATCCAGTCCTTACTCTCCACCGTGAGCTCGGTAAGTTGTTTCCCTGTTTCTAAGAAAATACCATTCTGCTGGGGCTCGGAACTGGAATCTGGAATATCCTGACACTGGGAATGAAGAGTTGTTGCAGTTAAAGGTTCTTTCTTGGGTTTGTTGCTGGCTTTTTTTAAGGCAGACACAGACAAAGGTTTTAAAGTTGAGCCTGAGATTTACAGAACCTCGCCCAATTTGGGATGTGAGCTTTCTTCGCCATCTTCTTGGATCCATATTTTTTATTTGCTTTGTTAGACTTGAATTCTAGACTTCTTTATTACAGGCCACTTGTTTTAGGAGTTCAGGTGATAATGATCCAGGTTTGGATCAGTCTTTGCCAAGCTGGAATGTTGCATCTGTAGAGACCCCACAGCCCCCCCAAGATCTGCAGGGGCTCTGGGGAAATTAGAGAGGAACTTTTCCTCAGGAACTGCAGGGACAGGACACGGGGAAGGGGGTCAGGGGGACAGAGGGGGAATTTGGGTGGGATTTTGGGAAGGAATTGTTCCCTGTGATGGTGGGGAGGCCCGGGCACAGGATATTCCATGGATTCTCCCTCCCTGGAAGAGTCCAGGGCTAGCTTGGATAGGGCTTGGAGCAATCTGGGATGAGAGGAGGAGTCTGGGCAGCAGCAACTGCCCCCAGACCACGGGATCCAAGGGCAATTCCTTCCTTTTCTTTTCCTACTGCCAGCAGAAAGAAATTCCAGTGTCAGGTGAGGCAACTGGAAAGGAAATAAATGAGAGTCCTTGTCCTAAACCTCGGCACCAATCCCAGCTCCCAAAATTCCCCTTTTCCCAGGGATTGCAGCTCCCTGCTCCCCTCAACAGCTGGAGCTGTGGGGGAGTTTTTTAGGGAAAAGCGAGTTTGGATGTAGAGCTGAGAGCTCAGAGCTCCCCTCCAGAATTCCAGCAGGGAATTCCATCAGCTCTGTGTTTTCCAGGATCCCCGGAGCCATGTCCTACTACGACTACCAGTACAAGCAGCAGTGCTTCATCCCCAGCGGGATCCAGAGCACCGTGCCCGCCTTCCCCCAGCAGTGCCACAGCTCCGGGCTGGTGCCCTGCAGCCCCTGCTCGCCCTGCTCCCCCACGGGGCCCAAGGTCTGCACCGTGAGGAAAACCCTGCCCAGCCCCTGCCGGAAGGGCTGCGTGGAGATGCGCGTGGTGGAAGGGCACCACTCCTCCTCCTCCTCGTCCTGCAGCAGCTCCCAGTGCCTGGAGTCCTGCCCCGCGCCCTTCCCGCAGCTCCTGGCGCAGGGCCGGCAGCTGGGCGTGCCCCACTGCGGGCAGGGCGCGCTCAGGTGTGCCCAGGTGTGTGCCCCGGGCGCCGTGTGCCAGGAGCGCTCCTGCCCCTACTCCTACCAGTGGTCCAACAGTTACCAGTACAACTACGGGCAGTGAAAGCTCGCCCGCTGCCCGGGGCACGGCCAGGGCATGAAGAGCAGGAGGACATCCAGCTCTGAGGGGCAGCTCCGGGGAGCACCGCGCTTCTCCTGCTGAAACCACTCCTGAGCACCATCAGGAACCTTCTGGAACCTTTGGGAACCTTCTGGCACCTTTGGGAACCTTCTGGCTCTTTTAGGAACCTTCTGGAACCATTGGGAACTTTTGGCACTTTTTAGGAGCTTTCTGGAACCTTTAGGAACCTTCTGGAATGTTTAGGAACCTTCTGGCATTTTTAGGAACTTTCTGGCACCTTTGGAAACATTCTGGCGCCTTTGGGACCCAGCCCTTGTTTAATCCTCTCCAGGAATTCCCTGTATTAGATTTTGGGGCCTCGCAGCTCCTTTTCTTCTCTTCTTTTCTCCGCTCTCTGTGGCACCAGGAGATTCTGGCGGCCGTGTGAAGGAAATGTGGGCTCAGCCACTCACATGGATGACACTGCCTCCAGGTGGCCCCAGTGCCACCAAAGGGCTCCCCGTGCCAATGCCGCTAAAAATAAACTTATTTTTTCCTGCTTCCCACTTTGTTCCAGAGGGAAATTTGTAAAGAAATTGTGTTTTATTGACCAGGGAGGTGGTGGGGTCACATCCCTGGAGGTGCCCAAGGACTCAGTGCCAGGTGGGCATGGGGAACAGGTTGGAGTTGATGTTCTGGGAAGGTTTTTCCAACCTCAGGGTTTTGGGGATTTTAATTCTATATGAAACAAACAGAAAAAGGAAAAAAAAAAAAAAAAAACACAGGAAAAAAATTAAAATTGTGAAAACCAGAATTTGACTTTCAAGTCAAAGGAGTCTCTTGTGTCCAGCAGCTCACTCTAAAAGCATTTACTCCTTAAATATAACAATAAAAACTCCTCAGATACAATAAATACATGAAATATCCACCTGAGATGTATCAGCTACAAGCCAGACAATTTGCTCCACGGTTTGCACTATTTCATTTTCTCCAGCACATCCCCAGCATCCCCAGTAAAACCTCTGCTGCATGGAATTATTTGTTTATAATTTGGGTTTTCCCTCCCTTTTCACTGGAGGCAGAGCTGAAAATCCTCATTTTTACATCAACCACGGTGTCGCTGCCCCTGCAGGGGTGGGGTGGATCTTCTTGGTGGTGTCCTCCACGGATAGTCTTGGAGCACCATCCTGTGGCCGTGCGGGCGCTGAGCCTCTGGAATGTTCCCTCCTGACTCACCTCCCTCATTCCCGGGGCGGCCGGAGACGCTTGGAATGAACTATAAATTAAAATATATTATATTAGTTATATTAGTAATTATTATATTTATTTATATTATATTACATTATATTATATTATGTTTTAATATAATGTAATATATAATATAGTATATTATATTTTATATAATCTAGTATATTTAATTTTATTTTGTATTATATATATTATACAGTATATATTATATATTCTGCAATATATAATATATATTTTATATTCTACATTATATATTATGTATGTTTATTATATATCGTATATCATATATCACATATATCACATACAATATATATTATATATTATGTATTATATATCATATATCGTATATAGTATATCATTGTATATAATATATAATGTATCATATAATATGTTTTATGTTTTATGTTTTATGTTTTATGTTTTATGTTTTATGTTTTATGTTTTATGTTTTATGTTTTATGTTTTATGTTTTATGTTATAATTACCGTGGGTGCCAGTAATTAACTGCTGCATAACGAGTTCTGCAGATTCCAGCCCAGAACCCGCCCTGGGAGGAGCCAGCCAGCCAGAGGGACAGACAGAGGGACAGACAGAGGGACAGAGCTACTTCACAAAAAAACACTAACCACCCCACAGACAAAAACCCACACAAACATAAACGACTCGGGACACTCGGAGGGATCTGGGGAGCTCAGAGCGGCTCTGGGTGGGGAGGTGGAGCAGGAGCGGTGTGGAAATCCAAAGTGCTGCGCTGCTGACGCCGCTGAGATAAAGCGATGGAGCTGGAAAAGCAGGTCCGCGACTCCTCTGGGCTGGTTCTTGCCCGGACTAACATCGGCATCCAGAGTGGAGCTGAACCCTTCCAAAAGCGGTGGGGCAGGCCCAAAGAGACCCAAAGGTTAAAGGGTTGGGGGTGAAATGAAGAGGAATTGAAATGAAAGGAAATGAAAATTTCCCCAGTGGCGTTTCCTCACAGTAGGTGCCATTATTAAAGCAACCCCAGAAACAAACCCCAGTGGAGTGGTGGAGAAATGAGGGATAAGCCTGGAAAAAAAATCCTGGGGGAGGCTGGAAGGGGGTGCAGATGTTGGATTAAACCCTTTTCTGACCTTTCCTGAGCTTGGGCAACTCAGAAGTGTTTTAAAAACTTTTATTCTATTTTCTGGGTTATGTGAAGGGTGAGACAATACAGATGTTATAGTTCATGCTAATGCAATTAGAAGATGAGATCTTAATTAAATATAATAAAAATAAATATAATATTAAATTATCTATATATATTATAGATAATACATAATACAGATAATACATAATACAGATAATATATAATATACTATATAGTATATATAGTATATAGTATATTATCTATTATCTATTCTATATTATATATTATATATAGATATAATATATATTATATATTGCTATAATTAGAATTATATATATCTGTAATAATACACTGTAAGTGTATTTTGGCCCATTAGCTTTTACCACACCAATCACCTAAAATTACCCCTAATTTTGTTCTAATTGCCTGTATTTGTTCTAATACAGTTAATCTCTCATAGTTCTATTTTCCAAATTATCCAGTCCTTTTTGCAGAACCATCCTTTAAAACTGATTTCTATTTCCATTTTTTCTCTCAACAATGCCTGTCTTACTCCGTAGCATTTCTAAGCCAACCTTTCTTATCTCAGAGTTTACATATTTATGCAAACTTTGCGGGTTTTCTGTCAGGTTTTAAGGATTTTCTACAAATCCGTTTCTCACACACAGAGGGTCACCACTGCGCTCCTCGAGTGTATCCGAGGTTCTCCATCAGTTCCTTCCTGCCTGTATTTACCCTTCTCGGATCCCGTGGGAGCATTCCCAGCAGGAGAAGGCTTGGGAAGGAGACAATCCCGTTGGTGGTCCGGATGAAATCTTTGCGCAGATTTGCTCTTCTTCTGAGATGTTCCTCCCCGTCCATCCCAACTTCCCCGAGCTCTCTCTGGGTGGTGCTGATGGGATGAGGAGCGAGCAGGGCTGGCCTCACCCAGCCGTGCTGGAGCTGCAGTTCCACCAGGAGGATCTGGGGGAACCCTGGTGCTGAAATGTGAGTCCTGGGGATGGTGGAATCATGGAATGGTTGGGGTTGGAAGGGGCTGAAAGTTCATCCCATCCCACCCCCAACATCGGCAGAGACAGTTCCCACCATCCCAGGTTGCTCCAAACCCCATCCAACCCGTCCTTGGACACTTCCAGGGACCAAAACTTCTCTGGACCACCTGTACCAGGGCCTCCTGCCCTCACAATAAGGACTCCTTCCCAAAATCCCATCTAAACCTTCTCTCTCTCCATCTGAAGCCATTCCCCCTTGTCCTGTCACTCCAGGCCCTTGGAAAGAGGATAAGGAGACTTCCAGATGCCTCCACTCCACACAAAAAATTGTATTTCAGATGTATCCCACAAAACAGGTCCTGATTTTCTTGTCCTCTACTGAAATCCGCACCGAAGTAACCAAAAATCAGCTTTTGGTGAGGGGGAAGGGCTCCAACATCCCCCAAAATCACAGCGAGGCTTCTCCCCGCTCCAGAGCTGGCAGCTGAAAATTGGGGTTGGTTTTGGTGGCCCCAGCGGTGCCAGGAGCTGGTGGCACCAAGAGGCTTCCCTGAGTTGGTGACATTCCTTCCTCCAACTGTCCCCAGAGCAGCTAATCCTGATTTAGGCCAAAAACCTCGTGAAGCCTTTGGGGAGTTCCCAGGCAAAATAAATTAACAGTCGGATATGACTCTGAGGATAATGAATGGAGCAATTAAGACTTTCCATTTGATGACTGTAATTTTCTGAACAACAAGGGGAGGAAGCTGCCTCAGTGTCACAGGGAAAAACTGGGCAGATGACCCAGTAAAGAGCTGGGTGGATCCTCAAAAATAGGAAGCAATGCAGCTAAACTGGCCAGGGCACGAGCAGCTCCCTCTTCGTGAGGAGTTTGTCCTGCCCTATCCCCACGGATCCCTGGTGGACGCTGGAATGGGGCTGGCAGTGACGTTGGTGTCTGGGTGACAATGACAGGCTTGGCCAACGAGCCCTCCTGGCATCCCAGAAATGCTTCAGTTCCTTGGTGGGGAAGAGAGAGGATGGAAAAATGCCCAGGAGGGGCTCTGGAAAAGTCCTGCGGGTGAGGATAAAAGGTTTGGAGCAAATAAAGATGAAATAAAGACTCCCTCCGATGTTTAGAGCTGCGGGGAGTGACCCAAGACAAAACCACGAGGATTTATTTCCCTCCCTTGATGGTGGATGCTGTTCCCTCTGGGGACATCTTGAAATGTCACAATTACAGAGCCTCAGAATGGTTTGGCTTAGAAAGAACCTCAAAAATCACCTCGTCCCACCCAAGGACAGCTTTTCCTAGCCCAGGGTACTGGGATACAGCAGAATTCCCACTGGGAGGGGATCCTGCTGTGCAAATAAAATTCCAGGCTGACCTGGCTCTCCTCACGCTGCCCCAGCCTGGGAATAATTGAAACTAAAAACTGAAAAACTGAAAAAAAAAAAAAAAAGCACCATTAAAACTGAAAGGATTCCTTCCTGCTGTGCCAGTGGGCTGGGCAGTGGCAGCTGCTTCCCAGGACATCCTGTCAGGTGTCCTGTCCCCAAAGGCATGGAGGTGTCCCCAAGCTGATGGATCGGTCACCTCCAGCTGAGTGTCCCTGGCCAGCCACGTGTGCCCTTATCAGCACAGGAGGTTTGGCTCTCAGCTGGGGCTTGGTCACCCCACAGGACCCCGGGGTGGGTGTGGGATCCTCCCGTGGCTCATTCCCATCTGGAAGCAGAAGGAAATGTTCTTTTCCTGTGGGAAGAGGTTTTACAGCTACTTCTGTGAGCCAGAGAGAAGTCTGAGAAGAGGATCCATGTTCACCACAAAAGAATTTCCTACCCAGGTCGTTGACACAGAAACCAAGCAAGAAAGAAGGAGAAATAAGAGAAACCTGCAACTGCCTGTTGCAATAAGAACTTTGTTTGTCTCTCCTGACCAATAAGCAAAGTGTAAATTCGTGAGTTTTGTAAGAACATATAAAAAGCATGCATGCTAGAATAAAACCAGTTTGAAGCCTTCTGAAAATGGGGTGTGTTGCTCTGTGTTGTTTCCATCTCAACTCCAACATTTTCCCACCCGAGGAGGTGGTGGGTGACACTCCCGGGGCTCTCTCTGGCCACCACCAAGGTGGGAAGTCCAGCTCCAGGGGTAATTTGATGGGAGCTGGGATGACACAACCAAAATGGGCTGAAGGTTGGTGCGTGCAGGAAGGAAGCGGCCCCAGTTTTCCTGCCATTACCAAACCCTCCCGTGATAAGGGATCTGCACCTCTGAGGGAGTGGGGCTCTTGCTCAATTTTGACTTCTCCTCCTTTTTGTTTCATCTGCCGCCAATGTCTGTCTTGGTCAGGCTCAGCTCCAGGTCCTGGTTTGCCAGAAAGGTTCAGATTTAATTTATTTTCAAAATGTTCTTCCACTTCTTTGGTAATTTCAGTTATTTAAAAGTGATCATTTCTGTTTGACCACACTGGGACACCTCCCACTGGCCCAGGTGGCTCCAAGCCCCTTCCAGCCTGGCCTGGAACACTTCCAGGGATGGGAAATCTATGGAAAAACTGGGCCAGGGCCTCACCACCCTCACAGGGAACAATTCCTTCCCAATACCCACCTCAAATTTCCCCTCTTTCAGTGTGAACTCATTCCCTGTGTCCTGTCTCTGCAGTTCCTGAGGAAAAGTCCCTCTCCAGCTTCCCCGGAGCCCCTGCAGACCCTGGAAAGGGCTCTGAGATCTCCACAGGCTCAACATTCCCAACATTCCCAGCCCGGATCCATTGGGAACAGGCTCCAATCCCCTTCATCAACCTCCTGATCCTCCAAGCTCTGCCAGAAATTCATCAGAGCAGTCGGAAACATTTTGATCCCCAGGCCATCCCTGTGCTGCAGCCTCTGGGAATTAATTAAATCCAGGCAAGGTTGTGCTAAATTAGCTTTGCTTTTGCAAAGGCAGGCCCAGCTCATCCCAATTCCCAGCTCCCAAATTCCCAGTGAAGCTCCAACGATTTCCCAACAAGCCTGGGAAGAATGAGGAACCAGCATGGGGGAAAGAAGAAAATGGAAGCCAGGGTGTGGCCGAGGCTTAAATGTCAGTGGCAAAGTGCAGAGACCAAATAAAAGTGAAATTAGGGAAGCAAGACACAGCTGGACAATCAACTGTTCTGCTGCCAAAACCACTGGCAATTAATTATTGGGGAAAGTTGCCCTGGTTGGGGTACACAAACCTCACCAGCCATGTCGAAATTCCTTGGCAGGGAGATACAAATCACAGCAGGTGTTGAAATCAGGAGAATGGCTCCCAGAAATCAGGAGAAATGCTCCAAGAAACCAGGACAATGGCTCCCAGAAATCAGGAGAATTACTCCCAGAAATAAGGAGAAATGCACCCAGAAATCAGGAGAATGGATCCCCAAAATCAGGAAAATGGCTCCCAGAAATCAGGAGAATTGCTCCCAAATTCAGGAAAAATGCTCCCAGAAATCAGGAGAAATTCACACAGGAATCAGGAGAAATGCACCCAGAGATCAGGAGAATGGCTCCCAGAAATCAGGATAAATGCTCCCAGAGACCCAGATTCATTTTTTGTGTGCCAGAACGTGCTGGACCCTGCCAGCTGCGTCCGGCGTGCCGCGGATCCCGCAGCAGAGATAAACAAGCTGTTCTAGATACGCCAAGGATGCGCTGCAGCCACAGCCCTTCCTCTTATTCCAGACTGGGGAATCCCTTCCCTGCCCTACTTTCCTCCCAGCCCATGGAGGAAAAGCCCCTCGGGAGCTGCCTGTCCCTGAATTCCAACCTCGGTTTTGTGGGAAATATGGTGCCAGATTTCAGGAAAGGTTGAGTGGGAAGGGGAGGTGACTTTTATTTTATTTGCTTTTTATGTTCTGTTTATTTATTGGGGAGGAGGCTCCTTGTCCTGTGTCACCCCTGGTGGTGCCACCTCCAGCCAGGTTCTGTGGTGGGATTTGGGGAGGATGAGATAAAACTGAGACAAGGCTGAGCAGCCTCGTGCTCCAGGGCAGGACTTGGGCAGGATTTGGGCAGGAAGGTGACACCTGGGTGGCATGGCCTCCAAGAACAGCTCTGAAATAATAGATCAACTTCCCATTGCCTCAATCAGCTCCATCTGAGTCAAAGATCCTCCCAGCTCTGGCACTTCCGAGCTTGCCTGGAGCTGGAGAGCTCTGCTGGAGGAGCTTCCTGCTGCTGCCTGGAGCAATGCCAGGCTGGCAGAAGACAGACAGGAAAAGTGGGAGCAAACTCTATCCAGACTGGATTCCCCTGCAGCTGAGGGGTGAGGGCCTCACCACCCTCACAGGAACAATTTCTTCCCCATATCCATCCAAAATTTGCCATCTTTCAGTTTTAACCCATTGTCCCTTCTCCTGTCACTCCAAAGCCTTGTAAAAGTCTCTCCCCATGTTCCTTGTAGACCCTTGAGGTCCTGGAAGGCCACAATGAGGTCCCAAAGCTGCCCTTCCTCAGGCTGAACAGCCTCAGCTCCCTCAGCCTTTTCAAATTGTCCCAAGGACCACTGAACTCCTTCTTTGGGCTTCTTCCCTCCACTTCTCTCTAGGTCAAACCCTCCAAGGTCTGTAAATCAGCTGGAGCCTCCCAGATTTGCATCACTCCAACCTCTGGAGGCATTTGTTGTGTTTTGGGGAGCTGCAGCTCCTGGGACTCATCGGAGCCCAACGTGTCCCCAGCAATAACGTGGGTGTCATCAGCAACATATAATCCACAGCCTGGGTTGCATCACACCCTAATGACATGCCAGGGCCACCTTTGGCAGCTCAGAAATAATTTATAGAATGAGAAATAAATTCCCTGCATCCATAAAGACAAAACCACCCCTCCAGGGTTTCCTCTCTGGAATGCTGAACTTTTCTAGAGAGGGGCGTAAAATCAAAAATCGCTTGTTTACGCTGAAAATGTGTCTGGTTTTTGGTGTTTCCTCACTTTGCTCAGAGTAGGTGGAGCCATCCAATAATTTTAATGCCACCAACAACAGAAGAGGTGGTGGAAGGAAGGGTGATAGCAATCTCTGCAATGATGAGCCTGATATTATGCTAAGTAAGTGGGTAGTCAGGGCTGGGCTTGGCTGTAAATAAATCAATCATTGTTTCCTTCCAAGGGGAGGACCAGGTCCTATATAAAAGTTCTCCCACACCACGTTCCCTCAGTCCCGTTGACTCCTTTCCACTGGTTCGTGCCGTGGGACACGGTAAGAGATGGAAATTTATTTGGCTGATGAGGCTTGGAATGCTGAAGTGGAAATATGGGACTAAGTGTGGCTTTTGGGTCTCACGGTTCAAAAATTCCTGTTTATTTGCTGTTATTTTTTTGGTTTTTTTCTTACCAGTTCAGGGATCATGTAACCATACAGGAAAAGAAGAGAGCTGGGACGTGGAAAATCTGGGGTTTGGAGCCCCTTGGATTTCTCTGGACCCAGCACCGTGTGGTGACACCACACACACACACAACTCCTGAATATTCTTGGAAAACAAACCTTGAGGGAAAGGGCAGGAAAAAGAGGGTTTGCAGGTTCTCTGCGGAGAGTGGGAAACCAAGGAACAGAAACACAAAGTGGGGCTCTATCCTCTTTTATCTGGATGGGGAAGGGGTTTCTTTTGAGCCCTTCATTTCTTGGAGGAGACGTTTTCGCCTCAGGCCTTTGGACACCAGATCCTGCTGACCTTTTTCCTTTCAGACCGGTCCTTTCCCTTCACAGGAACATCAATTCCTGCTGCCGGCAGACGAGGACGTGGCTGGGGTGGGGATTAAGTGCTCAGACTTCAGAGCATCCCTTGGGGACAGACTCACATCAAACCCCGAAAGGGTTGCCCTGGAGCTGCTGAATTTTTGGGCTTTTTCCCCCCTCGGGGGAGAAATGAAACACCGAGCTCCTTTGAAAGCGGGATTGAAGAATTTCAAAGTACAATGAAATTATTCTTATGCAAATGATGAGCCGGGTTCATTCCTGCGGCCAGGGAATATTAATCCCTGTCCCTGAGCATTGCAGCCCTTTCACAATTCCCAAACCACATGTGGATGAGGGTAATTCTGGGGTACCACTGCCTCTTGCAAGAGGGGATTATTGAGGAATGATTGTTGTCTTAGATTAAAAACAAGGAACAGTTATATCTGGATAAGGAGGATGTGTAGATGGAATAAGCTAAAAACTTGAAGGGTTTTCAGTTTCATTCATTAACTCCTTAAGGTGACATTTTTTGCATCAGTTGGAGGCGGAGGAAGGAGCAAAAAGGGAAGAGAAGACAACTCCCTGTTGGAAGGGGATGGGATGGCCCAGTAGCACAACTTTCCCTCCCCCTGGAAGTGCTCAGGCCTGGGTTTTGTCTCTCCTGCAGGACTTCCATCTCACAGACCATGGGGTCCCACCAGCAGAAGGGCGACGGCCAAGGGATGTCCGAGCAGTCCGGAGGGTGCCACGGCAGCGGCGGTGGCGGCGGCTGTGGCTGCTGCTGCCACGGAGGAGGTGGAGGAGGATGCCACAGCAGCGGTGGAGGAGGATCCATGGGATACCAGAGCCAGGGATCGTCCTGCCATGGAGGAGGAGGAGGAGGAGGAGGAGGAGGCGGCTGTTGCGGCAGTGGCGGTGGCAGCGGTGGCGGTGGTGGGATTTATCAGACTCACATGCTATCAACCTCGTGTGGAGGTGGAGGAGGAGGAGGAGGAGGAGGAGGAGGAGGAGGAGGAGGCGGCCAGCAGAGCCAAGGATCCATCTGCATTATTGGAGGAGGAGGAGGAGGAGGGGGTTCTGACCACCAGAGCCATATACCCATCTGCATCGGAGGGGGAGGAGGTGGAGGTGGTGGTGGTGGTGGCCAGCAAAGCCAAGGTCCCATCTGCATAGATGGAGGAAGCAGTGGTGGTGGAGGCTCAGGCCAGCAGGGCAAAGGAATCATCATTATTGGCGGAGGCAGTGGTGGTGGTGGAGGCGGAGGTGGCTCAGGCCACCAGGGCCAAGGTCCTATCTGCATTGGAGGGGGCAGTGGTGGAGGAGGAGGAGGTGGTGGTGGTGGGCAACAAAGCCAAGGTCCCATCTGCATCAGTGGGGGTGGCAAGGGAGGAGGAGGAGGTGGTGGTGGTGGTGGCGGCTCAGGCCACCAGGGCCAAGGTCCCATCATCATTAGTGGAGGAGGTGGTGGTGGCAAGGGAGGAGGTGGAGGAAGTGGAGGAGGTTCAGGGCACCAGGGCCAAGGTCCCATCATCATTAGTGGTGGTGGTGGTGGTGGTGGAGGAGGAGGAGGTTCAGGGCACCAGGGTCAAGGTCCTATCTGCATTGGAGGTGGCAGTGGAGGAGGAGGTGGTGGTCAACAAAGCCAGGGTCCCATCATCATTAGTGGTGGTGGTGGTGGTGGAGGTGGTGGCTCAGGCCACCAGGGCCAAGGTCCCATCTGCATTGGAGGTGGCAGTGGAGGAGGAGGAGGTTCAGGCCACCAGGGCCAAGGTCCCATCATCATTGGTGGTGGGGGTAGTGGAGGAGGAGGAGGAGGTTCAGGGCACCAGGGTCAAGGCCCTATCTGCATTGGAGGTGGCAGTGGAGGAGGAGGAGGTGGTGGTGGCTCAGGGCACCAGGGCCAAGGTCCCATCATCATTAGTGGAGGAGGAGGAGGAGGTGGCTCAGGGCACCAAAGCCAAGGCCCTGTGTGCATTGGGGGAGGCAGTGGAGGAGGAGGAGGTGGAGGAGGCTCAGGCCACCAGGGCCAAGGTCCCATCGTCATCATCGGGGGCGGTAGTGGAGGTGGTGGCGGCAGTGGAGGTGGCTCCTCCAGCTCTGGAGGAATGTCCATGCAGCAGCAGACCCAGCCCATCTGCTGGCCACCGCAGACCAAGCGCAAGTAGCGGCTGCCAGAAGGACTCTGACACCAAGGAAGCCAAAGATATGAAGATTGTTTGGCTGACATTTCCTCTTCTATTAAATTTAAGATTATTTGCATTGTCCTCTTCTCCCTTCCCTGGGAATGTTCTGACCGGAACCTCTGGTGTTGTGTACCCCTAATTCCAGCCAGGGCTGTTCCGTGTGCCTGTTCCTGCCTCGGTTTTCAAGTGCTTGCACCAGACAATAAAACTTGCAGTTCTAGAGAGTTCTGTGTGTGAGTGGTTGGATTTTCTGGCCCCGGTTGATTTATTTCCATCCCTGGTTTGATTCCAGTGATTCTGCAATAAAGCTCCAGAGCAAAACTGCACTGAAACCCCAGCAGTAGAAGAGATTTTGGATTCACTAAATAGTCTCAGGTCATTTTTTAATGTCTCTTGATGATGATGATGATGATGATCCCGACTTTTGCCTGTCAGAGAAGGTACCACAAAGTTGATCACTGGGGTCTCTGTATCTCATTAAAATCCTGGTGATGCCCAAGAAAGTTCTGAGTGGGTTCAGGGAGAGAAGATGACAAAATTCAGCTATGAAGGATTTCAAGGTGCAGTTATGGGGTGAGAGAAACTCAGGCCCTTCCTGAGGTGGTGCAGAAGCTCCTGGTGCTCTCACAAGTGGAAAAGAAGTAAAGTTCTCCAACACTTTTCCAGCTCTGAACCCCCAGTGGAATCAGGGACTTCAGCAAGGCCCTTCCAAGGGCTGGGATGTCCAGGCTGGAGCACTTGGGGATTTCCTCATTCCCACAGGGCTAGAACAGCTCCAGGTGTGACTCTCTAGAGGGAGTTTCCCTGTGCAGAGCGATCTCTTTGATGTGGTCCACTCTGGCAATTAGCAGGGAAAGGGAATTAAACCTCAGAACTGCTTGACGGGAGGCAGGTGATGGACACCTGGAACTGTCCCAGGAGAAACAGGAGTGACCCACGGCCATAACGGCTTCTCCTGTCCCTCCACCCTCTGCTGTCTCCCCCGTGGGGACCTCAGTGAGGCAAACACCTCAAAACACATCCAGATGAGCCCCTCCAGCCAGTGTTGCCACTGGAACAGCTGAGTTTCCTGGGATTTTATTACAGGAAGTCATATAGAGTGCTAAAATTCCAGCAGCTGGGAACGGCACAAACAGTGACATTGCTGGCACAGAGCAGAACCAGAGTCTGGGGTCCCACTTCAGGGGGGTGGGAAAGGTGCTGTCAGAAATCCCTGCACCCAGAAATGGCCCAGGACCAAGAAAACCTGGATCCAAATTACAGAAATTCTCAGGGTGACGGCAGGAGCCACAGCACAGCCTCAAATCTCGTTGCTTCTTCAGAAAAGCCACAGTCATCCTCAAAATGGGCAGGAATTCATCATTTTGGTCCATATCCATGGAGATGCTGCTGCAAAGGAGGGATGTTGGATCTGGTACCCCTCCATCTCCATCACTTGAAGTGGTGGGGCCTGCCTGACCTCAGCTCTCTCCTGAGTCGGGGAAACAAACAAAAATCCCTATCAACCCTTTGCTGCTGTGGTGGGAAATGTCCCACAGCCACGGGGGATTCCTGTGGTGCCCCAGAAACACAAGTCCCACCTCCATTCCCCTGGGAATCTCCACAGTCACAGGATCATGGAATCACAGAATATCCTGAGGTGGGAGGGACCCCCAAGGACCACCAAAGTCCAACTCCCGGCCCTGCACCGACACCCCACCAATCCCCCTGTGCCTCCGGTGTGTGACACTCAATAAAATGAGGCTCCCAGCCCCTCCTGGTGTGGGTCACCAGCGGCATCTCCCGGCTGGAGTGGAGGGTGGCAACCTCCAGAATCCTACTGGAGCCCCAGAATCCTTCCTGGGAGTTCAACCACGGGAGCCGAGCTCACGTGTGGGACCTGCCGTGGATGCAGGGCAGCCGAGGATGTGATGCACAGGAGAGGCATCGTCCGCATCCCGTCAGTCAGGACAAGTGGGAAGGAGGAGGAGAGTCTGTTTGGTAAATAAACCTATCACCATTCCTTTGGATGCCTCACTTCCCACTCAGGAAAAACGGTATAAAAGTTGGTGGATCTCGGGGTGCTTCATTCGCTCAGCTTTGTCCTGAGGTGTCCGTGGTCAGAGCCGAGAAGGGTAAGTCCAAGCCTGCCGAAGGGAGGGATTCTTATCTTCCTTTCCTGCTCCCAAAACACAAAAGTTTTGGTAAAAAACCTCTGGTGGGTGGTGGTGGAAGGGCAGAAAAGTTGCTGGGATGAATTTAAATCTCTTGTGGTGCCTTGGTCCCGCCGGACCAAACAGAAGCAGCATCAGCCCGTGCTGCTGAAGGTTGTCTCTCATCAGTATTGAGATGGAGATAAAATGGCTTTGGGATAAGGAGATGGGACCACTTTGGGATAAAAGTCTTTAGAAGATCACCCTGGACACTACAAAATGCTGTTGGGCTGGACTGGGGTCATGGGGCTTGGGAAATTCTCATGAGAACTGGTGGCTGCCCTAGATTAAAAGCTTTTCCTTGCAGGGTCACTGCTCCAAGATGTGCTCCAGACAAAGTGGGTGCCACGGCTGCGGCTGCTGCTGCTGCTGCGGGGGGAGCTACCAGTCCCAGGGCTCCTCCGGCAGGGGAGGAGGCGGATCCTGCTGCGGCGGAGGATCCTCCGGCGGATCCGCCCAGAAGATCATTATTAGCTCTGGTGGCGGAGGAGGAGGCGGTGGTGGATCCTCCGGATGCTGCGGTGGCGGATCCGGTGGTGGATCTTCAAAGAGCATGATGGGAGGTGGAGGCGGTGGTGGATCCTCCGGATGCTGCGGTGGCGGATCCGGTGGTGGATCTTCAAAGAGCATGATGGGAGGTGGAGGTAGTGGAGGATCCTCTGGATGCTGCGGCGGAGGTGGTATGGGAGGAGGGTCCGGTGGCGGATCTTCAGGAACCAAGATCATCATTGGAGGTGGAGGTGGCGGTGGATCCTCTGGATGCTGCGGTGGTGGATCCAGCGGTGGATCTTCAAAGAGCATGATGGGAGGTGGAGGCGGTGGTGGATCCTCTGGATGCTGTGGTGGCGGATCCAGCGGTGGATCTTCAAAGAGCATGATGGGAGGAGGAGGTGGTGGATCCTCCGGATGTTGCGGTGGCGGATCCAGTGGTGGCTCTTCTGGGATGAAGATCATCATGGGAGGTGGAGGTGGAGGTGGTGGTGGATCCTCTGGATGCTGCGGTGGAGGATCTAGTGGTGGCTCCTCAAAGAGTATGATGGGAGGTGGAGGCGGTGGTGGATCCTCCGGATGCTGTGGTGGTGGATCCGGTGGTGGCTCTTCTGGGATGAAGATCATCATGGGAGGTGGAGGTGGAGGTGGTGGTGGATCCTCTGGATGCTGCGGTGGAGGATCTAGTGGTGGCTCCTCAAAGAGCATGATGGGAGGTGGAGGTGGTGGTGGATCCTCTGGATGCTGCGGTGGCGGATCCAGTGGTGGCTCTTCTGGGATGAAGATCATCATGGGAGGTGGAGGTGGAGGTGGTGGAGGGTCCTCTGGATGCTGCGGTGGAGGATCTGGTGGTGGCTCCTCAAAGAGCATGATGGGAGGTGGAGGTGGTGGTGGATCCTCTGGGTGCTGTGGAGGAGGATCTGGTGGTGGCAGTGGGGGATCAGCCCAGAAGATCATCATCAGCTCTGGCGGTGGAGGAGGAGGAGGAGGCTCCTCTGGATGCTGCGGAGGGGGATATGGCGGTGGCTCTTCAGGAGGGAAGATCATCATGGGAGGTGGAGGCGGTGGCGGATCCTCTGGATGCTGCGGTGGAGGGTCCGGCAGTGGCTCCTCAGGCCAGACCATCATCATCAGCTCTGGAGGTGGCAGCGGAGGCTCCTCCCAGCAGAAATGTCCCATTGTCATCCCCCAGACCAAGCAGACCTCCCACTGGCCCTGCCAGCAGAAGTAACAGCCCTGGGCACTCTGTTCCCATTGGGAATGGCTGAGTCTCTGCCCTCCGAGTCCGACCCCAGCACATCCCTGTCCCTTGTGTTCCCTTGGTGCTGCATCCCTGTGCTGTGAGCTCCCAGGTGGCTCCTCTGTGCCATAAATGTGACGGGAAATAAAGATTTCTGTGCACAGACAGAACTGGTTTGTGAGGTTGCTTTTCTCCTTTTGTCAGTTTGCTTCCCAAAACATGAGTAAAACATCCAAAACATTCTGCTGGGAAATGTTCTCCAGCCTCCAGTGCTGGAGCAAGTGCTCATCAACAGATCTTTCCTATATCCAACCTAATTTTCCCCTCTTTCATCCCAAACCCATTCCCTGTGTCCTGTCCCTGAAATTCCTGAGGAAAAGTTCATCTCCAGCTTCCCTGGAGCCCCTGCAGCTCCTGGAAGGTGCTGTGAGGTCCACACAACTTCTCTGCTCCAGGCTGAACATTCCCAACCCTCCCAGCCTGGCTCCATAGGGGAGGGGCTCCTTTTGTCAACTTCTTGGTCTCCTCTGGACATGTTTCAACAATTCCATGTCCTTCTTATGTTGGGGACACCACACTTAAACCCAGCATTCCAAGTGGGATCTCACCAGAGAAGAGGGAAAAAACCCTCCCTCACCATCCTGCCCCCTCTCCTTTGGATGCAGCACAGAGACAGCTGGCTTTCCTCCTAAAGTGGGAAAATCCTCTCAAAAAGACTCCTAAAGTCCTCTTTGGAACTGGTGGGATTAGTCTTGAGTCCAGTAAACTTTAACTTAAGCCCAGAGGGTTTTTGTTCACCTCACAAACACACATGGTAGGGAGGAAACAAAATTAGGAACTGCAGAGATCACCGGCCATGAAACTCTTGAGGGATTGTGAATGACAGATTCCTGCTTTTTGGAGAAAACTGGAGAGTTCTTCTCCAGGATCACGCCCCACATTGTCAGCACCACTGTGCGTGAGGCAATCTGGTGGGAAAAGGGATCCAGGGTGCTGTAGGATCTGACCAGGGATTTGTCCTCTCTCGTATCAACCACCCGCCGAGGTGTTTGCGGTGAGGAGATGAAGATGTGCCGTGACCTGCCAGGCCTTCCCAAGGGCTCCAGGACTGCGGGGAAGAGGGCCCAGGAGAGCATCACAAAACTAAGAACGTGGCCCCAAAGCCTTTTAGATCCACATTTCCCTTTACCCAACACAAGGATCCAAACTTCTCCCTAACCTGGAGAGGTTGTGGTGGTGCCAACCCTGTGCTCCGGCCACGTTTTTCCTACACCTCTGGCAAACAAATCCATGTGGTACAGGTCCAGTGCTTCCAGAGGGTCCCACCCTGGGCTCTCCACACTCTGTGATTTGCAGGAGCTCCTCTCACCACCCCTCCAAAAACCTCCCCGGCCTTTTCTCATCCCTGGGTCAGGACGAGCTGCTCATCCCGGGTGTCCCTCTGTGCCAATGAGCTGCTAATCCCGAGTGTCCCTCTGGGCAAGTTCCTACAGGCTGAAGGCACGGAAGGGATCAAGGTGTTGAGATCCTCAGGAGTACAACACCCACATGTCAGAGCTGGGAGCCAGAACAGCGGTGACACCTCAGATCTGGTGATGAGAACAGAGATAAGGCCACGGGAGGGACTCCCAAGCCGAACGAAGGAAACCCCTGCACGTGTGTCCCCGCTTCTGGTGGCCTGTCCCCATCCCAAGGGTGTCGCGTGTGCGTGTTCAAAGTCACGTTCATGATGACAGCTGGGACCTGTGCTACTGTCACTCATCCCCACAGCCAAAAGCCCGATTAGTCCTTCCTCTACTCAGTGTCCCAGGAGGGCGGATGCTGCTGTCAGGCTCCAAACACGCGTGACACAGAGCCGGTGCTGGGACAACTGTGCTGACAAACTGTCACCCTCCAGCAGAGAACGTATCCAGGTGACTCCCCTGCTCAGGTGTGGGTGGGGTGGCCACTGAAGATGTTCAGAAATGGGTCCTGTTGAGGTAGAGGGGGTGTTTAACATCCTAGAGTTCAAGGGTCAGGTCTTGATGGCCTTCAAGTGCAACTGTGAAAACAGGATTCCAAGGTTTTGCCCACTCCAGCCTGGAGACTGAGACCCCTGGAAGCTGGAGCAGAGCACAGACCTCTGTGGAAATCCAACAGCAACTTCCACCTTGGGGTCACAAAAGACTGGAGGGAAAAGTCCTTTGTCACTATCACCTCACAGCGTCCTCTGACACAGATCTGGGCAGCTCTGAAGGAGGGAACTCCGTTGAGGTGGCACCTCTGGCCTTTCCCTGCAGGATGGATGTGCTCCTTCTCCCCGTCTTGCCAGTCCTTGAGGGGGTTCTCCAAAATTCTCTGTGACTCTGCTCAAGCACATCTTTTATCCTTCTCCTTCCATCACTCTCTGGCTCCGACTCTCCAGTCCCCATCTGCTCAGTCCCCACTCTGTCCTGAGCACCCAAGGAGCTCCATCCCAGCAGAAACACACTGGGGCCCTGCCCAAAGCAGACCCTGAGGTGTCATTTGTCCCAAAAATTCGCAGCGAGGCTCCCGGAAGCGAATCATTAGGCGGAATTAGAGATTGCGGTACAGAACGGGGCTGATGCGCCTCCTTCGCATCGCCTCTGCTGCCAGTGAGTCAAGGACGGAGGCAGCGCGGCCAAGCTCTGTCAATAAATCTCTCAGCATTCCTTAGGGTGTCTCACTTCCCTCAGGAGCGCGATGCAGGGAGTATAAAAGCTCGGCCATCCCAGGGCTCCTCACTCAACCCACACCAAGCATCGCGACGTTCCCACCAGCACTGAAGGTAAGCCCGTGGACACGGAAACTTCTGGAACCTCTACGCACGGAGATCCCTCCACCGGTTTGGCTTTGGGTGTTCTTTGAACTGTGGTGGCTCCACCAAAAACCAGCTGGAGGTGCCAACAGAACTCCCCTTCTTTAGACAGGGGCGTTGCAGGTGGAACCCTGAAAGCTGAACTTTCAGCTGCTGAGTCAGTGTGAGACATCCAGAAGGATCCACACCATCTTTTAGGCGTGTCAGAGCATGTGTGCAAACCTCGGGAAGGGTTCCCAACCTTCCTGCACGCAGAGGTTTCCTGGAACTGTTGTGACCTGCAGAGAGCTCCCTGGGATGTCACGGCAGGTCTCAGGGAGGGAGTTTAAAGTGGGGCTGCAGAAGATGGGACAAACGGGGAAAGTCCTGGGAGCTCTTCCTTCTCTGCTGGAAGGCTCAGCTGCGTCTCCAAGGTTCTCCTTTCTGACAGCTCTTTTCCTTGCAGAGTCACTGCTCCGAGATGTGCTCCAGACAAAGCTCCGGAGGCTGCCATGGGATGTCCTCCCAGTCCAGCGGGTGCCACAGCGGGGGCTCCGGTTGCCACGGGAGTGGCTCCTCCAGTTACCAGTCCCAGGGCTCCTCCTGCTGTGGGGGCAGCGAGGGCTCCGGCAAAGTCATCATCAGCTCTGGTGGTGGAGGTGGATCCTGCTGCAGTGGGGGCTCCTCTGGATACGGGATAGGAGGGGGATACGGTGGTGGCTCTTCAGGATCAAAGAGCATCATCGGAGGGGGAAGCAGTGGAGGATACTCAGGTTGTGGCATGGGAGGAGGGTACGGTGGTGGATCTTCAGGATCAAAGAGCATCATTGGAGGGGGAAGCAGTGGGGGTTCCTCTGGGTGCTGCAGTGGAGGATCCAGCTATGGGATGGGTGGAGGGTATGGTGGTGGAGCTTCAGGATCAAAGAGCATCATTGTAGGTGGAGGTAGTGGGGGTTCCTCTGGGTGCTGCAGTGGAGGATCCAGCTATGGGATGGGTGGAGGATATGGTGGATCTTCAGGATCAAAGAGCATCATTGGAGGTGGAGGTAGTGGGGGTTCCTCTGGATGCTGCAGTGGAGGATCCAGCTATGGGATGGGTGGAGGGTACGGTGGTGGCTCTTCAGGGACAAAGGTCATAATTGGAGGGGGAAGCAGTGGAGGTTCCTCTGGATGCTGCAGTGCAGGATCCAGCTATGGGATGGGTGGAGGATATGGTGGATCTTCAGGATCAAAGACCATCATTGGAGGTGGAGGTTCCTCTGGGAGCTGCAGTGGAGGATCCAGCTATGGGATGGGTGGAGGATACAGTGGTGGATCTTCAGGATCAAAGACCATCATTGGAGGGGGAAGCAGTGGAGGTTCCTCTGGGTGCTGCAGTGGAGGATCCAGCTATGGGATGGGTGGAGGATACAGTGGTGGATCTTCAGGATCAAAGAGCATCATTGTAGGTGGAGGTAGTGGAGGTTCCTCTGGATGCTGCAGTGGAGGATCCAGCTATGGGATGGGTGGAGGGTACGGTGGTGGCTCTTCAGGGACAAAGGTCATAATTGGAGGGGGAAGCAGTGGAGGTTCTTGTGGAGGATCCAGCTATGGGATGGGTGGAGGATATGGTGGATCTTCAGGATCAAAGACCATCATTGGAGGTGGAGGCAGTGGAGGTTCCTCTGGATGCTGCAGTGGAGGATCCAGCTATGGGATGGGTGGAGGGTACAGTGGTGGATCTTCAGGATCAAAGAGCATCATTGGAGGGGGAAGCAGTGGAGGTTCCTCTGGGTGCTGCAGTGGAGGATCCAGCTATGGGATGGGTGGAGGATATGGTGGATCTTCAGGATCAAAGACCATCATTGGAGGGGGAAGCAGTGGAGGTTCCTCTGGGTGCTGCAGTGGAGGATCTTCAGGATATGGCATGGGAGGAGGGTACAGTGGTGGCTCTTCAGGAGGGAAGATCATCATTGGAGGTGGAGGCGGTGGAGGTTCCTCTGGATGCTGCAGTGGAGGATCCAGCTATGGGATGGGAGGAGGATGCAGCAGCGGCTCCTCAGGCCAGACCATCATCATCAGCTCTGGAGGGGGCAGCGGAGGCTCCTCCCAGCAGAAATGTCCCATTGTCATCCCCAGTGTGGTGTCCCACCAGAGCAAGCAGAGCTCCTACTGGCCCTGCCAACAGAAGTAACAGCCCCGGGGAGCTCCGGTTCTGAGTCTCCGCCACGGCTCCTCTTTACCCCAGCCCTGGCTCTGCTGCCTGGTGCTTCCCAGCGTGTCCTCTCCTATCCCCTGGACGCTGCACCCTCGTGTGAGATCTCCAGGATTGCCCTGCCCCGCTCCTGGTGTTGGGGTGCCTCCTGCCACTTTTTACATCCAATAAATGTTACAATTGCTCAAACCTACCCTTTTTTTTGGGAGTTCATTTCTTTCTTGCACTATCAACCTGCACTTCATGGTCTGGGGATGTGGAAATGTCTCTGATGAGATGTTTCACTCCAAAGCCACCCAGTTTATCATCCCATAAAGTTTTGCACCTGCATTTTCCACCTGGGCTCCGTGAGGGAGGAACAGAAGACCCCAAAACTCGAAGGAACCACAGCACCAACACCCTTTGTGCCTGGGCATGGTGCAAACCCTCTGTGTCCTCTGAGGGGCCGGCACACGATGACCACCTCTGGAGGCCTGACGGGAGATGTGACCAAGCCCACCAGGCTCAGCTGGGAAGAGCAGGGACTGGGGATGACCCAAAGGCAGCTGGTGATGCCCCAGGTGGGCAATAAAACCATGACAACCCCCACGGCCTCTCCATCCTCCCCCTTCCTGCAGCAAAGCTGAGAAAACACCCTCAGGCTGTGCCTGGGGAGGCTCAGGGTGGACACCAGGACAGATTTCCTCATGGAAGGATTGTCAGGGTTTGGAGGTTTGGAGTCCCCATCCCTGGAGGTGTTGCCCTGATTTTTAAAAGCATTACGTTTTCTTTTATGGATATTTTTAAAGTTTTTAAGTTCTCATAAAATTTCTTTAGCCTTCTGATCATGTTTACATATTTGAGAGTCAGAGTTCCCACACAATTTCGTGGATAAATAGAATAGTTTACACATTACTCTGTGGGTGGAGAGAAATGATTGATTGATTGATCTTTGGACCAGTGTGGTTGGAGAGGTGGTAATTCCATCCTGCAGTCCGCAGTCACCTCTGGAATTCTATAAATACCAAATGTTTGAATAAAACTGGGTCTTTTTCTCTTTTGAACAAGCATCTGTGTACTCATTTCATGTCCAATAGCGACACTGGAGCTGTCCAGGGAAGGACTGGACGGGGCACTCAGTGCTCTGCGCTGGTTGACAAAGTGCGGACAGGATGGACTCAATGGTCTGGGAGGGTCTTTCCAACCTCAAAGATTATAGAATTCCATGATCTGTACCCAGAGGGAGCCACACCTGCGAACCAGCCAACACAGCCCCGGTTCAGGCAGGAACAAATCCTTCAAAGACCAGCTCCAAATCCTCCTCCCGGCCTCAAATCCCTCCTCCCCAGGCTTTGCACCCTGTCCTGGCAGCCCCACACGTGGATTTCTGCCCGGGGATGGGGCTTTGGCCAGCCCCACGCGCAGATTTCTGCCCAGGGATGGGGCTTTGGCCAGCACCACACGTGGATTTCTGCCCGGGGATGGGGCTTTGGCCAAAGCTGGGACTCTCTGTCCCCGCAGAAGTCCCCGGAGCCGGTCCAGCCCCCGGGAGCTGCTCTCCTGAGCTGAGCTCTCGAGGGCTGGAGCAGCCCGGATCCGCAACCCTCATCAGGCCCCGGAGCTCTTTCCAAACCAGAGGAAGGAGATGAAAAAGAAGGAAGGGAGAGATGTGGAGGCATAATCCTTCATTAAAGCATAATCCTTCATTAAAGCGTAATCCAGCCAGGCTGGGTTTAAGCATGGGGACGTTCACATCTCCGCAAATTCTGCCTTTTAAACTCTCTTAGAGCACCTCCAGCGCCCTGGCAAAATTCCTACTTGGGGCATCAATCACTTTGAACCTTCTGGTTCATATCAAATGTTTTCCTCGGAAAAAATAAAGCTCCCCCTGGAGCCACCGGGGACCCGGCGGGAGGGATCAGATGGTCCCCAGAGCTTCGGGAGCGTTGCCCCACGTCCCCGCTCTCGCTGTGCATTCTCCTACACCCACACCGCCACCCACCTCCCCGGGGCTGGGGCCGGAGGATTCCGGCGTAGCCCAGGGCAGGGGCGCAGGAACAGGCTCATTAAGCACAAGCAACAATTACAGCGGCGAAATGAGCGGTGTGAAGGGAGATATGGATCGGGAGTCAAAGCAAACACTGAAATCGCAGTTCGGTAAATAAATCCTTCTCATTCCCGAGGGTGTCTCACTTCCCATACACGTTAAACGCCATATAAATGTCCCCGAGGCTGATAAAGCTCCTCATTCAGTCGACTTTACCTTCTAAATGTGTTTCCGATGGATGAAGAGGGTAAGTCTCTTTTTTCTCCTGGGATTTTATCCTTTCCTAGTCGTGGGATGCAGCTCATTTGAGATTTGGCTCGTGCTGGCAGCGGGACCCCTCTGCCTGAGCCAAGTCCTCAGGATATGGGTGGGCTCTCGCTCCGTTCTGGATCCAATCCCTGAGGAAAAAGGGGAAATCAAGGCACCAGAGCGGGATAAAAAGGGATGGGCAGGGTAAAAACCCGGATGGGTCTTTGATGGGTTTGCACCCACCCCATGTGGGGACTGCACAACCTTTGTGGGTTTGAATGTGCAGGACACATTTTTATATTATTTAATAACAACCCTGGATCTCAGAACGGCCACAAACCTCTGTGCCTGGGCCAATCACCTTCTATAAAAGAATTTTGGGGCTGCAGTAACAGAGCCAGGGTGGAAACTTTGATCCATCCAACAGCTACTGAGGAACAGAAACAAAGATGCTCCTCGGTAATTTTGCAGCTCTGTGGACATGAAAATGAGTGGGGAAAGCCATGGCAGTTATTAGGGGGGAAAATAATATATTTCAGATTTTATATTTCAGATTTTGGATTCAGAATATATTTCAGCTTTTGGATTCTCTGGAATTTGAGGTAGAAAGAGGAAAGCTCTCCCAGGAAGAGTTCAGATATCCTTGGATTTGAAGGATAGGGACTTGGAGCAACCTGGTCTAGCAGAGGGTGTCCCTGTCCATGGCAGGGGGTGACACTGGATGAGCTTTAAGGTCTTTTCCAACCCAAACCACTCCATGATTCCATGATGCTCTAACAGCTCAGTTTCAAAGCCTGGCATTGTCCCAGTCCCTGGCCACACCACCCGGCACCTTCCCACCTGCCCTGGCACCAACACGAAGCAAAACGGTGCAAGTTTGGGTGTTCTCCCTCCCTCTTCCAGCTTTACCACTATCTCCGGCGGAAATGTTCCCGGCGGAACCGGGGCTACAGCCGGGACATCTCCATGAACCACCGCGGATTCTGCTCCGGGGCCTTCGCCAACCGCCACGGGCACAGCTCCTTCTCCTGCAGCGGGGAAAGCTCCGTCACCTACAGCCGCAGACCCTCGTCCTGCCCGCCCCTGCCAGCGCCAGCCCCCTACAGCATCTCAGGGGGGTACTCGTGGGACACCGGTGGGGATTGCGGGGTCACGTCTGGCTGGGACCCCACGGTGGGGACGATCCCAGTCTACGGCCCCGGAGTGGGAATGGGGTACAGCAGCGAGGACGTGGGCCCGGCCATCAGCAGCGCAGGGGGAGGTGGAGGATCCATCTACCACGGAGGGAATTCGGGAATGGCCGAGGAAGCAGGGGCTGGGTATGGATATTCTGCACCCCTGAGTGACACCCTAAGCACGGGGAGGGTCTCTGAGGGCTCAGGGTACTACGGGGGAGGGTATGGATATGGGACACACGGAGCTGGGACATTCCTCGGCCCAGAGCTCGGCCCTGCGGGCGGGGGATGCGCCCAGGTGGTGCAGCAGAAATGCCCTGTGGTCGTCCCACCCGTCAAGACCCAGCAGTGCAAGCAGAGCACCCACTGGCCCCCCATCCAGAAGAAGTGACCGGCCCAGCAGCCTCTGCCACATCCCCAAAGTGCCCCTGGATGTGCCGCAGTGGAATTTTCCCCCGGAGGTGTCATGACATCACAGAGCTCTGCATTCCTCACGTGGGGCTGTGCTGACTACGGCCGCCCAGGAGCTGCTGGAAAAAGGGGTTTGTGCTGTGGTGATGGGAAAAGATTCTTTTCTCCATCTCCTCTGGATCACGGGTTGGAAAATAAAATCTCACAGCCTGTGGGTAGTTTCAATATTGGGATGATTTCTTTCATTTCTGGCTCCTTCACTCAAAATGCAAATGGGCCCTCAAGGAACCTCTCCAACACAAAGAACCTTTATCTATCTATTTTACACCCAATTTAAATGTAAAATGTATGTTAATACAATTAAAATACAGCACTTTCAGTGGTGAGAGGAGTTCAGGTGCCAGTCTCTTCCCAGTGGTGCCCAGTGGCACAACGAGGATGGCCATAAACCAAACCCCAGTTCCACCTCAGGATGAGGAAGAACTTCTTTCCATGGAGGAGGCAGAGCCCTGGAAGAGCTGCCCAGGGAAGGAGCAGAGTCTCCCCTTCCAGAGACACCCCAGCCCCTCCTGGATGTGTCCCTGTGCCCTCTGCTCCCTCAGGAGATCTCCAGAGATCCCTCCCAGCTCCAACTACCCCAGAATCCTGGGATTCTGTTCTCAACCTCTTGCTGAAGGTGCCGTTGCCACCCCACAGAGCCCCCACGAGCCTCACGAAGGAGATCTGCCAATCTCCCGGGGGATTTCCGCCTGATTGTTATTTACAGCGTGACCTGGCAGTGAAAGGTTGTTTACCTGGCACCAGCTCCCGGCTCCTGCCCCGGAGATTGCCGGGGATGGCGAAACCCCGAGCGCACAGAACCTCGTGCATGAGGCAACTCCAACGAGCTCCTTGGCTTCCTCCCCATAACCTGCTCATGGCATTTCTTGATAGGATCAGGCCCTAAATTAGGCACAGGGACAGGATGGTGCCAGTGCTGGTTGGGATGTTGGGTTTGCTCAACATTTAATCTTCCAGGTCTCTTCTCAGGGGTTGTTTGACTCATCCAAATACTTGTTAGGAAGAGGGGGTAAAAAAACCCACCTGTAGACCTGGGTCCATTCAAAAGTGAGACATAAAATCACATTGTTTGTTTTTTACCTTTCTGCTCTCACCCACCTGGGAGGATTTTGAGCCTTTCAACTCAATAGAAATCCAGAAAACTTTGCCCTGAAACACCAAAAACCCAAATCCTCTGAGCTCTAAACCCGTGTTTGATGCCACAGGATCCTTCACATATAAAGTGTTGTAACATCATCATGTGGGGACAATTAACACAAGATTTTGTCACCAGCCCTATTAAATTCCATTCTAAAATTAGGCAGCGTTATCATTTATTTGCTTTTATTTCTATTTGTAAAATCTGCTACTTCATTATTGCTATTTATGTGGGTTTCCTTCCTTCATTAAGGAAGAAAAAACCTCTGAAAGCTCAAACAAATTCCCAGAGAATTCCACAAAACCAAGCCTGTAGTCTTCAAATATTTCTGTTTATCCAACTGACCGAAAACCACCTCAAAATTTCAGTCCCTCCCAAAAGAAAGAAAACACTTGAAAACCCCATTTCTTAGTCCCTGGTCTTGAGGCTGCTGTCAAAGGGCACTCCCCAGGTTTGGATGGTTCAATATTTAATAGACCCAGGGTGAACAGGTTTGCATCCAAGGTTGGACACGAGGAGTCAGAGCTGTTCCTCCCCAGAGCTCAGCTCCAGCCTGAGGCTGGGAGGAGTCCCAGGCTGGGTTTTATCCTCGGCACAGCACAGCGAGGCACTCCCCTCTCCTTGTGCAACACGCAGGGACGAGTCACCCTCTGAGGAGCTCTGATAACACAGGAGTCATCCCAAAGCCTGATAACACTGAGCTCATCCCCAGCTCCGATAAGCCAGGACTCATCCCGAGCCTGTCGGTGCTTGTTGAACCAAGGCCCCTCTCCTGCAGCTGTTGGTAAACTAAACACGGCCCAGCACTAAACACGGCTCTGGCTCCTGGATGAAAGTCTCCAGCTGGCGCCTCTGGGTAGAAACTCCAGGAATTGTTTCAGTGATAGCAAACAGAGCCACCCCTCAGCTTCAGGGCATCTCTGCCCATCAAAACCTGGTGGCTCCATGAGGGAGTTCAGGTGGGAAATGAGTGAGGACGCAGCAGGAGTCCTGCTGGAATTCCACGCTCAGGAGGGGAAATCAGAACCCGGCGCTGTTGCGAAGCCGTGGTTGCATCCACAATTGCACCACCGCGGTGCTCTGCACCCAGATGCTCCCATCCCGCCCCAGGGAAGAGCTCGGGATGCGTGGGGAGCTCGGATGCGTGGTCTCTGACCCAGCATTTTACTCACAGCTTACTCACGGGTGCAAGGTTTGCACAAGCGGCTTCCGAGGCGCCAATTTCCCATTGCTGCTGCAGAGCCTGGCAAATGAAACAGTAAAATATGAGAAAAATGGAAATTTTCAACACAAAATTCTGTGTGGGGCATCTTGGGGTTGGCCAGGAGAAACATCAGCAATGAAAATCGGTGGTGGCTGTGCCAGCGATGGTGGAATCGCCATGAAATCAGGTGGCACAGAAACTCCAGGAGTAGATGCTCAAGCAGATGGACACAGGTAGGGAATCAGACTCATGGAGCCATGGACCCACAGAAGTTCAGAATCCCTGACCTCACAGTCACAGAATCGCAGAACAGCGGGGGAGCAGGGTCACCTGGAGCAGGTGACAGAGGGACACGTCCAGGAGGGTCTGGAATGACTCCAGACGCCCCAGCTGTTCTGGGTCTCTGCCCCCCTCCATGGGGAGAAGTTCTCCCTCATGTTGAGGAAACCTCATCACATTTTTGGGGAACTCACAGGTAGAAGTCAACACTCCCAACAGTGGCCTGTGCCGCCAGCTGGGTTTGCCAGGTCACCTCCCAGCCAGAGCCTCCCACAGTGGCCACAGACTTTGCCACCCCGGGTTTGTTCCTCTGGGAAATGACCCTGTCAGAGAGGGGACCCTCGGCTCAGTTCTGGCACCTGCAGGGGCCTCACGGGGTGAAAACTACTTTAAAGATGTTTTCCAAGTGCGTCCAACCAGGACTTTCTAAGAATTTGCCAGTTTTCATGGGGAGAACCTGAGAATGGCGGTTTTTCTCCACAAGAACCCCAAGGTTTTCCTCCTGCCAAGACCAGTCGGGGAGGAGTGGGCACTGGGACCTCTCCTTCCTGCCAGACTCCAGGTGAGAGGTTTCTGGAGGACAGGAACCCCAAAACTCACCACCTTTGCCACCCATTTTGCAACCTAAAATTCATCGTGCCGTGAGGGTGAGCCAGCCGGGCCACCCACACGGTTTTCACTCAGAGCCCGCCAGGGCAGGGCGCAATTAAAGCTGTGTAACACGAGGAAGACAATCCAGAACCTGACAAGTCAATCAAAGAAATCAGGTGGAAGGAGCTTTTGATGGTGCTGGGTAATTAGGGGTGGGGCTGTTTTGTAAATACCTTGGTCATTTTTCCCCAGGGGGTTATTGCATTTTCAGGAAGGGACTTGGGAACTGTATAAAAGTCCTTGGAGGGGAGAGCAGCTCATTCACTCATCTCCGCTCCTCCTCCAGAGCCTTCGCAGCCCAGGTGAGTCCCTGCTAACCTTTCATTCCAATGAGATTCCCTGCACTGAGCTGAGCTTTGCTCTGGGGCCATTTCCTGGGGATATTGAGAGCCAAATCCTCGGCTCTGTGGCTGGGGCTGTTTTGTGCTCCCAAAAATTAGGAGTGCCTGTGCTGAGAAGCAAAATTTATTACCTGTAGTTATATTTGAATTACTCTGGTGCTTTCCAGTATCTAATGGGCAAACTGGAAATGCATAAAAGCAAAGAATGGGATTTGGGGATGAATGGGAGACAGCAGGCTGATCGTTCATAAGAAACCTCGGGGTTAAGCTGGGAATTTTAATTGCTTTTATAAACCTGACTCTTTTCCTAAGCTCCTTTGGAAAACATTCAGGAGCTGAAAGTATTACAATGCTCTTGAAGAAATTTAGGGAAGAACAGAGAAGGTGGATTTAAACTGAGGAAGGAGCAGCAGGATCCTCTTCCAGCTCAGCATCCCGGATTCCTTTTGCCTCCCTGAAATCCCTGAAATCCCTGGCAGGAGGCTGGGATGTGCACAGAGGGTTTTCCTCATGCTCAGGAAATTGGGCCTGGAGGGAGCAGAGGACACGAGGAGAGAGGAAGGCAGAGGAATTTATCTTTATTTTGGGCACCTGCCTACGGAAATGGATTTTTCCAGAGCTCTGCCACCAGTCCTGGCTGTGCCAGGGCCCCTCAAGGCTACGAGATTTTGGGATTCTTGCCAAGATGCCTCTTGCTGGTGTGGGATGTCCCAGCATCACACAGAGCACCTGCTCCTCCAGGAGCATCCCGCGATTCAACCAAGGAAGAACAGGGAAATAGCTCCAAAAATAGCAGGGAAATTACTCCAAAAATAACAGGGAAATGGCTCCAGAAATTGTAGGGAAATGGCTCAAAGAATAACAGGGAAATAGCTCAAGGAAGAACAGAGAAATGGCTCAAGGAAGAAAAGGGAAATGGCTCAAGGAGAGCAGGGAAATGGCTCAAGGAGAGCAGGGAAATGGCTCAAGGGAGAACAGGGAAATGGCTCAAAAAATAATAGGGGAATGGCTCCAAAAATAACAGGGAAATGGCTCAAGGGAGAACAGGGAAATTGATTGAGGAAGAATGGGGAAACGGCTCATGGGGCCCAGCAGAACCAGAGGCCAGGGCTCCTGTGGGGACTCGTGGGGGTGTTTAGATGGTCCAGGCTGATCCAGCACTGTGTGAACAAAACCCCAAACTGGGGGAACTGGGCGGACAGAAAGGCAAATGCTGCTGGGCCCTGCTGGGGAATCTGGCCCCAGAGCAGAGCTGGGAGAGATGGGAACCGTGCCCTCCCTGCACCTAATGCCAAACCTCTCTCCCTCCCAGCTTCCCAGCCTTCTCTCCTCCAGCCCAAAGATGTGCTCCCGTGAGAACAGAGGCTGCCACAGCTCCGAGAGCTCCTCCTGCCACGGCGGCAGCTCCTCCTGCCACGACAGCGAGCGCTCCTGCCACGGCTCCGAGGGGGTCGTGTGCCACGAGGTGACCGCGGTGCCGGACGTGACCCCCGTGGTGGTGCTGACCCCGCAGTGCCCGGTGGCCACCGGCACGGGGCAGGTGCCCATGGCCCAGGTTCCGTGCCAGCAGCAGCAGCAGCAGATCAAGCAGCCGGTGCAGTGGCCGCCGCAGCAGCAGCAGAAGTGAAGGGCCCGGAGCTGCTCCTGTCCCCTGTCCCTGAGCTTGGACAGGCCCTGCCTCATCCCTCGGGCCCCTTTCCCTCCTCCTGGGAACCCCAAGTGGCATTCGTGCGGTGGAACTGGGATTTGTTCTTCGTTCCCTGCTCCTGTCTCCAGTAGCAAAGGTGTGATGTTGAATTAAAACCTAAAGCTCATCAAACGTGCTGGCGTCCTGGTGTTTTTCCACTGCTTTTCCTTATCTTTGGCATCGTTCCCAAGCCCGTCTGGGCTGAGGGGAGCTGCTTTCCACAGCTCCCTCCCCTTCCCATGGCATTCCAGTGGCTGGGATGGCTCAGCCCTGCAATCCCCACACCTTGGGCACCTGCCAGGCTGCTTTCAAAAGCTGTCTGGGGCTGAAGGTGCGGATCAGCCTCTCTGCAATTGCAGCCCTTGGCTCGGAGCCTCAGACCTTCACGGGCCCGTTGTGAAGGGTTTGCAGTGTGTTCCTGGCAGGCTCCAGTCTGGAAATCCCCAATCTCCATAAAGAGGAAGACACGAGCAGAGGAAGGACCACGTCGTGCTCGGTGTCCCTTCTGACCCCTCTGAATGGAGAATTTGGGGTTAGATTGGTCTTTTGCGCGAGGGAGCTCTCCCTGCTTTGAAAACCCCATCATGAGTCTGCGTTCCCTGCAGGAAATTCCAGAATCCCAGAGGAACTGAGGTTGGAAAAGCTCTCCAAGACCTTTGAGTCCAACCTGTGCCTGGTCCCCACCTTCTCACCCAGCCCAGAGCACTGAGGGCCACCTCCAGGCCTTCCCTGGGCCCCTCCAGGGATGGTGGCTCCCAACCTCCCTGGACAGCCCCTGCCAAAGCCTGACCACCCTTTTCCAGGAGGAAATTCCTCCTGATGTCCTCCCTGAGCTTCCTTTCCTCCCAGCTGACCCCATCCAGCTCCTGCAGGAGTTCTCCAGATGCTTCTCCTGCTGCCCCATCCCCTTTCCCAGCTCGGTTCCCTTCTCTGGACACACTCCAGCCCCTCAATGTCCCTCTTTGAGTGAGAAAAAACATTCCCAGTTCCTCCTGAGGTTTTAACTGACTTAAGCCATTGAAGTTCTGATCCCCACCTTGTAGATGTGAAAGGGGAAAAAACAAATTTTAGGTCTGCAGTTGGATTTTTCGCTGCTCCAGACCCCACCAGGCCGATTTCTGTGGGATGACAGCAGCGCTGTGTGTAATGCACGAGACATTTAATTAACCAAGGGTTCGTGCTGAACTTTTGAAAGGAACAAGAGAGGTACTATTAGCACTTGTTTTATTACTACTCTTAATTAAAATAACGAGGAGCCTCAGTGCCAGGTGTGAGGTCGGTGATTGCAGGAGCGGGGAATGAACGTCAGGGTCGGGAACGTGCGGCTCCAGCCTGGTGTGGGGACATCGAGGGGTGCCAGTCCCTGTCCCCTGCACCCCTCACTCCCCCGGTGCCAACCCCGCCAGACGAGCGGCTCCAGGCTGGGTTTGAGTCTGCCTTTGTGGGAAGGGCAGATAAAATCTCCAAGGTGAATCCTTTCGAAGCAATCCAAGGCTTCACCTACGCTCCTGGCTGAGCCGGAGCCATCCAGGCTGTGTCACTTCATGGAAGGAAAGACTTGGGAAGGGCCTGAGGGGCGGAGACAGGGAACGTCTCCCGAGCTGGAGTTGTGTGATCTCCACACACATCTGCTGAGTGAAGCAGGACAGGCTGCAGGAATCCAGCAGGAAACTGTCCCCACCTTCTCCCCCCACAAAGGCCACAGCAGCGAAGGTGCTTCACCCCTGCAGAGAAATATCCCAGGGAAAGCCTCTCCCCCTTGCGCTGATTACAGCGAGCTCAGGTGGGTCCAGGCAGAGCCAAGTCAGCCGTGCAAACACGGATCTGCGGGTACTTGTCCACAAATGTCCCAGACCCTTGGTGAAACCCCCTCAGTCAACCACAGGGAGTGGCAGCGCTGCTGCTTGGCTCCAGCCGCTCATCCCAAAGCTCCTGGAGCACATCCCACAGCTCCTGGAGCTCATCCCAAAACTCCTGGAGCTCATCCCGCACTTCATAGATCTCATCCCATACCTGGTGCTCATCCCACACCTGGATGGAGCTCATCCCACAACTCCTGGAGCTCATCCCACACTTCCTGGAGCTCATCTCACTCCTGGAGCTCATCCCACACTTCCTGGAGCTCATCCCACACCTCCTGGAGCTCATCCCACACCTCCTGGAGCTGGAAGCTTCCACAGTGAGCCACTCCTGGAGAATGGGGGCTTTGCCCTCTCATGACCTCAGGCATTTCTGTTTCCTGCCCCAGTTCCTGATATTTACACCTGACACCTTTTTTTTTTTAATTTTCCCTCCTCACCTCTCTCAGGTGACTGCAAATCTCCTCCCACACGTGGCCAAAGTCCCTGAGGTGCTGCCTGGCTAAGGCCCGACCCAAACCTTGCTGGGAAGTGTTACGGGTTCGTTCTGTGCACCAGGGTAAGGCAGCTCAGCCATGAGTGCTCCAGTCTGAGGGATCCCGGTGAGTCAGCAGAGCATCACCCCAAATCCCTCGTGCCTCACACCTAATCCCCGGTGCCATCCCAGTGTTGACACATTCCTGCCTTTTATGGGACAAGAAGATGTAATTGATGGGTTGGATGGGCATGACTTGTACCCAGGCATGGGAGACCAAAGTTCACCCGTGATTCACGGGAAAATCCACGTTCTGAAGTGTCTCCTACATCACACTGTTGTGTTTGTGTCTCCATCCCTGTCTCATCATCCCGGAGATCATTCCAGAAGTGCTGGAAGCAGGACAGCAACAGCAGCACTCTGTCCTGGCTAAAATAAAAAGTTCTGAGTAAAATCAGAAGGGAAAATAACCAAAACACCTCTGGGAGGGTGAGCAGAGCTTGGGCCATCCTGGAGGTGTCCAAAGAACACCTGGACGTGGCACTCAGTGCTCTGGTCTGCTTGACAAGTTGGGGGGTGGTCAAAGGTTGGGCTCAGCGGTCTTGGAGATCTTTTCCAACATCAGTGATTCCGGAAATCTGGGATTCTGTTCACCCCAAACCATCCTGTCCTGGCATTTGACACCACTGCCCCCAACACCACATCAGGGTGCAAAACCAGACTGAAACAGCACCTGAAGCCTCAGGCTGGGTTTGCTTGGCCAGGTTTTGGTGGATGGGGATCCACAGAGGTGGCAGAACCTGTGGGCTATGGACAGGAACCCACTCTGGGGCAGGTTTGGTGGCAGAATCTGTGACCCCATGGACAGGAACCCACTCTGGGGCAGGTTTGGTGAAGAACCTGTTGGCTATGGACAGGAACCCACTCTGGGGCAGGTTTGGTGGCAGAATCTGTGACCCCATGGACAGGAACCCACTCTGGGGCAGGTTTGGTGAAGAACCTGTGGACTATGGACAGGAACCCACTCTGGGGCAGGTTTGGTGGCAGAATCTGTGACCCCATGGACAGGAACCCACGCTGGGGCAGGTTTGGTGGCAGGACCTATGGTTTTGGTGGGCACCTGGAGGAGAAATCCTTGCTGGACCAAACCAGGCAGGCAGATTGGAATGACCAGTGAAGGATAGATTTGAGCTAATGCAAACCTCTGATTGAGATATCCGGCCCCATTGTGCAATTCCCCTGCAGAATTCCTGCCCTAAACCTAATCCGCAGGGATTAACATCAATAATTATTCTTTCACATGGAGGTCGGTCACATGGAGCTCCTGGTCCACGTGACCCTGAGGAATCTGGGATTACAAACACCTCTTCTGCCTGATCCACGTTGTCCATGAGCAGATCCATTGGTCACTTCACGTGAAATTCCTTCCAATCTCGTTCATAGGGAGGTGAAGGAATTAATGAGCTATTAATAATTACAATGCTAAAAGCAGAGAGCATCAAAGGGAAAATACGGGAAGCTGAACGCAGTGGATAGAAATGGGCTGGGATCTGTAATTAGGGATGCCTCATGGCCCAGATAACCCTGTGGAAAAGTATAAAAGGTTTCCCATCCCAGTTTCCTTCACTCGCTGATCTGCTCCAAAACAGCTCCATCCCCACTGCTGGAAGGGTGAGTCCAATTTTTCTCTTCCCCTGGCGTTTCTTTAGGAATGTTTTCCCACCAGTTTGGGTAGAATTGGAGTATTGGACGCTCCCTCCTCACCTCCGCATCTTGGTCGTGCTGGAGACCAAGTTCTTGTTACCCACAAGAGCAAATTATTGAAACAAATGACAATAAAGGCCTTGAGCAGAGACTCAAGCCAAACCAAAATAACAGAAAGGGTAGAAAATACAGACAGAGGGTTTTGTGGAAAAGGGACTTCCAAACAGGAGGAACCAGAGGGTCTGGAGCTGCTCTTGGGAAATTGATGTTTGGACCAACTTTTCTCTGGAAATCAAGTCCCATCCGTAAGAGTTGCTGGGTTTAGTGAGGGATTAAAGCATCTCCCAACAACACTGACCCCGCTTTCTCACCCCTGAAGAACTGGAAATCAGGAAGAGAATGGGGAATCCCAGAACAAATATCTATAAGCTCGTGCGGCTGTGACCATTCCTCTCTTCCCTCCAGCTCTGCCACCTCTCCAGGACGATGTGTTCCCGCCGCACCTGCCACAGCCACGAGACCTCGTGCCATGAATCCCGCTCCTCCTGCCACGACTCGGGCCTCTCGTGCCACTACTCCATCCAGAGGCAGCCCGTGCAGAAGTTCAGCTACGTGACGCCCTGCTGCCCCCAGGTGCAGCCCTGCTACCCTCCAGTGCAGCGTTACTGCCCCCCAGTGCAGCCCTGCTGCCCCCCAGTGCAGCGTTACTGCCCCCCAGTCTGCCCCCAGGTCACCAAGAACATCTGCAAGCTGCCCCAGTGCTACCCCAAGTACTGAGGGCAGGGTCTGGGATGCACTGGATCGCTCCTGCCTTGGATGCTCTCCATGCCTAAAGCTTCAGTCGATGGTTCTTTATTCCCATTTTTAATTTGATCCACGAGTTCCTCGGCCGTGGTTAGATTTGGTTTTGCTCCTATTCGGTTTAATTTGCTCAGCACGCAGGACCCCGCTCAGGTTGCTTTCCATGAAGCTGGGAATGATTCCTGCTGCTTTTCACCCATTTGACAGCCTCTAAAATAATAAAATTTGATTTCCAAAAGTAAAAGAAGTTCATGGTCTCTTTATTCTTTGGTCTTTTTTCTTCAGAATAATTGTTACCTCTGACTTTTTAATCGCCACTTCTCGCTCTTTTCTCCTCAAGATGATCACAAAATGTCCCTAAAATTTTGAAATAATAAAAGCCAGAAATTCCAGAGGCATTTCTGGAGCAGCTTAACACTCAGGGAGCCCATCTGCACCCTATTTATTCACATATTGATAGACAGAATATGTATTTATGCATTTATATCCAGAAGGAACTGCTCCCAGGAGGCTTATGGGCCCCTGGCACAGGCAATTCCAAGGATGTCTGGAAGTGTCCAAGGCCAGGCTGGAGGGGTTTGGAGCACCCTGGGACAGTGGGAGGTGTTCCTGCCATGGCAGGGGTGGCACTGGAGATCTTTAAGGTCCCTCCCCATCCAGCCCGTTCCAGGATTCCACTGGAGGGAACTGGTCCCCTCCTCAGCAGCTCCTCACACTTCGTTTGTCCCTCTGACTCAGAGTCACAAACATTTTGAGGTGTCTAATAAATGCAAATAAGCACCTCGTGGCTTCTCCTAGCCCTCCTTCTTTCACTGAGCTCCAAATTACTGTTTTCAGCGACAATTGCAGGCGCTTAAAATAAGTGTGAAATCTCTCTGGACTTTTGACAACCTCAGGCTTTCCTTATCTCCCAGTCCAGCTGAGACACCGGTTCCAGAACAGGCTCTGTGGCTGCATCAGCTTCCCCAAGAGCTCAGCAGCCAGACTCAGCTTGAATTAATGACCCTGGGAGTTGAGTGAGATTATCTTTAATGTCCCTTCCAACCCAAGTCATTCTGTGATTCCCTGATTCCATGGATTCCTCCTGCCTGACGGAGAATTGACTCAAGGGCCTCCCCCAGAAAAGAGTTTTATCCACCCAGATGAAACATTTCTCCATCACAGCAGCTTCCAGAAGACTTCAGATTTTCCTAAGCTCTAAAAGATTTTCCTAAAAGCTGTTGGGTTTCTGAACCATGGCCTGACAAATAAATAAAAATATTCATAGAATCCTAAAACAGTTTGGGTTGGGAGGGACCCTAAAGATCACCTCATTCCCCGATCCCTGAATTGTTCCTGTGTCTCTCACCTGGATAAAAGTCACAGGAAAGGGACAATCACCCATTGTACCCATTTTATTGTCCTAAAACCTTGGGCTGCTCTGAGAGAAACTTGGGACCAAAGAGCAAAATGCAGGAAAGAATAAAAATTACAAAACCGCTTAAATGAAATGGGACCCCACAGAAACTGGGGGCTGAAAACAGGTAAAATCCCCCCACAAACCCTTCCTGCTGAGGATTTGAAACCCCCTCCATCCAGGAGGAGCACGAGCAGGAAAATATTGTGGCACAAACAGAAAAAACAGCTGACGGTTGGCAAACGGAACGGAAAAATCTGGGATTGGGGACGTCATTCTGGAGTCACCTCCGGAGTCGAGGCGTTGGGTCCCAGGTAGTCACCAGGACCTCCCTCTAATGAAGTCCCTGAGAGCTGTGGCTGTTAATTACAGTCCCTTGTGTCAGGGGGGAAAACTATCAATCAAAATGTGACTCTGCCACAGAGAACCAGGGGCAGCACGCGGGGAAGGAGTCAACCTGCCAGAGTTGATGCAATCCCAGTTGCCCAACGACAAATCACTTAATAACTCCAGGGATAGGTTCATTTTTGCCACAGGAATATGCAACTGCCTCTAGAATTCCCTTCTAAGCAGATTGGGAAATTCCTCACTTATTAAAGTGCTGAGGAAAAAGTCATCGTTGGTTTTTTCCTGACTGCGTCGAGTCGGAAATGCTAAAAACAAGACACAGGAGATAAATATGAATATGAGGGTTTGTGTCAGCATTGCCAAGAGATGCCTAATTCCAGGACAACCCTTTGGGAGATATAAAAGTCCGGCATCCCCTGTCCATCCTTCACTCAGCATCAGCTCCCTGAACTCTTCCTCTTGCTCCAGCCAAGGGTGAGTTGGATTATGTTGATTTATCTACTCTTGAGCAGCAGAAGTTCACAGAGTTCTGAGTTTAGACCTTGCCTTTGTCTTAGAAATTCCTTGTTTTTGATGACTGGGTGTCTGAACAGACACAAGGAGTGCTTGGTTTGCTCATGGGTGGGATGGCAGAAAAGCAGGAGCAGACCTGCAAAGACAGGGAGTCCTTGGGAGCCAGCAAGGAATTCACTCCCAGACTGGCAGGTGATGGAGGCAGAGAGAGCTCAGACGAGTCAGAGCAGTTTTAGAGGGAAATTCTACCTTGAAAAGCCAACAGGAGCATCTTGGGAGGGAAATTCCCCTCAGAGCCGCACCATCGTGAAGTGCCCTCCAAAGGGAAGGTCCCCATGTCCTGTACATCCCAAAACAGAGGGAAACATTTCCCATCCCAGTCCCAAAGAAGAGCCCAGGAAGGGGTGGCTGGCCCAGCCTGACCATCTCTCTCTTCCCTCCAGCTCTGCCAGAACTCCAGGACGATGTGCTCCCGCGAGTCCTCCCACGACTACGATTCCTCCTGCCGCGGGTCCCGCTCCTCCTGCCACAGATCCTGGTTCTCCTGCCACAGATCCCGCTCCTCCTGCCACGAGCCGGAGCCCTCCTGCCGCGACATCCAGAGGCAGCCGGTGCAGAGATGCACCTACGTGACACCCTGCTGTCCCCCCGTGCAGCGCTACTGTCCTCCTGTCCCCTGCTGCCCCCCTGTCCCCTACTGTCCCCAGGTGCCCTGCTGTCCCCAGGTGCCCTACTGCCCCCAGTACACCAAGAACATCTGGAACCTTCCACCGGCGTGTCCCAAGTACTGAACAGGATCCAGCCCTGGCAGCCGGAGCCGCCGGCTCCTCCCTTGGACACCCCGACCTCGGCTCGGCTCGTCCCCGCTGAAATCCCTGGGTCTCCACCATGTGGGATCTTGGTGGGGGTGAAATGTTCCCCTAATTAACATTTATGGTGTTATTCTTGCCAATTATTCGGGAAATGTCCTTTCTAATTATTCAGGGTGTAATTGTTTGTTGGGAATCTTTCTCTGCCTTGCACTTCTGTTTCAGACTCATCTGGGTGTGGGAAACAATAAATCTGATTCATGAGACCCTCGTTGCCTTTGAATTCCTTTATTCTCTTTTTATTTGAATTTTGCAATTTTTTCAGGGGTTTTTAATTCAAATTTCTTTGCATTTCCAAAGTATCCCGATAGTTGGTGGCAAATAATTCCCACGTTCATTTGGGAATGAATGGAAGTCAGTAAAGGAAAGGGGGAGATGGTCAAAGATTGGACTCTATGATCTCGAAGGGATTTTCCCACCTCAGTGATTCCAGGAAATTAAATGGAAGGTGAATAAATAGGTCACACTGCTCCTTCTCAATATACAATAACTTACTCCAAGCTCGATTTCAGACCTTGGATATAAATATTCAAATATCTGAAAGCCTTTGAGCCTCTGAGAAGAGAAGGTCGAAATTCCTGTGAAAGAACTGTGAACAAAGGATGATGGGAACTCTGCTGAGATCCTGTTTTCCTGAGCAGGCCCTGAATTTGAAAGGTTCAGAGACGTTTTTTGGGTGTTTTTGGAAGGCTCTTGGGGAGGTAGAAAGATTTTGGAGAACATCAATGTGGACAAAAGGAGAACTGTCACCCAAGCTCCCACTTTGCCACCTGGGCGGCTGCTGAGGGACCCACACATGAGCCACCAAATGTCCCTGAGGAATTCCTGACATCCTCCCTTGCTCCACAAAACTCCCCACGAGGAATTGGCTGCCGTTACCCTGGAGAACAGCTGTGGGACACCCCCAGACTGGGAGATCTTCCCTTCCCAGTCAGTGAATTGCTCTAATGGGCAATATTTTCCCAGGCTGAGGAGTTTGGTTTTTTTACATTTCAAACTTTGAGTCAAACAGGGCCATAAATCCAGCTTTAGTGCCCAAACTTCCATGAGTAATGACAAAACCCAATGTTTGCTCAAACTTCAGCTCCTCTTCTCTGAATCCCTTGGTGGGGTCAGGTGAAAAAAAATAAGTGAGGGATCACAGACGGAAAGAGAAACCAAGGAATGGGGAAAATTTATTATTCTCAAACCTCATAGAGTGCTCAGGGTCAGATGTTTTTCTCTTTAATAACCTGTGATTCACGTGGAACTACTTGATGGGATCATCCCAGTCACCTGCCAAGCTGAGGGACACATGAAGAATCAGGAACATTTTATTTCTTGCCAGCCCAAGGAGATCCCTCTGGATTTTCCAGCGTTGTGCCATCTCCAGGAATTGCAGGCGGTAATCCCATTTCCTCTTGGCACTCAGCAACAGGGGAATTAAAACCCTGAGCTGTCACCTGCACCCAACGGGAGACCAACCCCAGGAGTCAGCGTTTCTGAGACCTTTCTGTGCCTGATGCAATCCCGGGTGTCCCTCGTCCCTAATTAACACCCGTCACATCAGTGTCAGTCTCCAGGAAATGGGAAGAGAGCTGTCCTTCCGAAATCCCTGCCGTAGGAATCACCGGCGGGACGGGGCCCGGTGCGTCAAGGAGGGAACACCTAAAAATCAGGGGAAGTGCAAACATCTGCGGGATTGAGCGCAGAATTAATTAAGGTGTCATCGTGAGGAGGTGCCTCACACCCCGCGTAACCTCGGGAGAGGATAAAAGCTCCCTCAGCCCCGTCCTCCGCAGTCGCTCGCCTTCGCTTCCAGAAACTTCTCGCTGCAGCTGAAGAGGGTAAGACCAACCTCGCAGTTTCTGTTCTTGAAACCTCCACGAGGGGTTTTTATGGATCTCATGGGAGCTGGGATTTAGGGAAGTGCCTCCTGCGTGTGCTGAGGGAGGGAGAGGTGGGGAATGGCAGATGGAAAATAAGAATTCCCGGGAATCCTGGGAAAGGTGCAGCCCCTGGAGGGATCCTGCGGCGACACAAACTCTGCTGGAACTGGGACTTGGCAGATGGGCTCCTGGGGCTCCAATTGACTCACAGGGACCCAATTTCACACCCCAATTCCCAGAGCACTCCCAGCAGACCCGGCAGGATTGAGGGGGTGTTGAGTGTGGGTTAGACAAGTGAAAAAGGGTGAGAAACAGTTCATGGGAGATATCAAGAAAAAATATTATTAAAAAGAAAGAGGAGGAATATAGGAAGAGAACCAGAGTCTCCTCTCACCACCTTGATTCCTTGCTCCAAACAGCTTTGCCAGAACTCCAGGACGATGTGCTCCCGTGGGTCCTGCCATGACTATGAGTCCTCCTGCCACAGATCCCGCTCCTCCTGCCACGAATCCCGCTCCTCCTGCCACTCGGGGCCGTCGTGCCACTACACCATCCAGAGGCAGCCCGTGCAGAAGTTCAGCTATGTGACGCCCTGCTGCCCCCCAGTGCAGCCCTGCTACCCTCCAGTGCAGCGTTACTGCCCCCCAGTGCAGCGTTACTGCCCCCCAGTGCAGCCCTGCTGCCCCCCAATGCAGCGTTACTGCCCCCCAGTCTGCCCCCAGGTCACCAAGAACATCTGCAAGCTGCCCCCGTGCTACCCCAAGTACTGAGGCAGGATCCAGCACCGGCTCGCTCCTCGCCTGCCCCTTCCAGCTCGTCCCAGTGCTCGCAGCTGTGCAGCTTTGTCACTTGTCTCCAAGAAAAACCTTCTAAAACTGCCGGAGGTGATGCAGTCTTAGGATGAAACCTCTCGGTTTAAGGAGCTCTGAGCTGTTTATCTTTCCTCTGCCAATTGCTGGGAATGGTTCCCTTCTTGCTTTGCTGCTTCATCCTCCAGCAAGACAATAAAAATTGTGTTTCAAGCTGATCGAACAGTCCTGGATGTTTTCAGTCACTGCTCCATTAAATTGGTTGGGTCGATGGTCAGGAGGGACATTGAGGGGCTGGAGTGTGTCCAGAGAAGGGAACGGAGCTGGGGAACGGGCTAGGGCAGCAGGAGAAGGGTCTGGAGAACTCCTGTGGGAGCTGGGTGGACTCAGCTGAGAAGAAAGGAGGATCAGGGGGGACATCGGGAGGAATTTCCTCTTGGAAAAGTGTGGTCAGGCCTTGGAAAGGGCTGTCCAGGGAGGTTTGGAGCCACCATCCCTGGAGGTGTCCAAGGAAAGCCTGGAGGTGGCCCTCAGTGCTATGGGCTGGGTGTGAAGTTGGGGATCAGGCACAGGTTGGATTTGGTGGTCTGGGATCTCTTTTCTCTGGCATTGCTCTGGGATTCCATGCTGGTCTGGCATCATCTCTGTTTTCTTGTGGGTTTGGAATAATAATTTAATCCCTGGAGCTGGAGGAATGCCAAGGAAACATGAAATCCATGGAAAACACCTGCAGGGCTGGGAGGAGCACATGGGGTGAATTCCTGGGGGAAACAAATCCTTACCCTGTTTGGGGCTCAGGTTTCCACCTGACCTGTGTGTTCATGTTTTCCCCGCATGTTTCTGCTCTCAAAGCCGCTGCTATTTTTGGAACCAAAATAAAATCAAATCCTGCAGGGTTTGGAACATGGAGCAGCCTCAATTAACCAGTTTCTGCAATGTAAAACAAGTGAAGGTTTCCCCAGCGTGATTCATCCCTCACCACCCATCCCTGGTGTGGGAAACAGCCTGGAATGAGCTGAGTGCTGCAATAGCCACTAAATGACCACTTGGTCAAAAAGCAATTGGAATTAGTTATTTATAGGTTCTGGAGAAAACGCTCATTAGCGAGGAATGGGTTAAAAAGGAAAAGTTGAGGCCAGGACAGAGAGCAATGAATGATTCACCTGCCTGGGGGTTCCTGCCCTTGCTGAGAGGTGGCTCAGCCTCAGAGGAACCTGAAAATCTATTTTCTTACTCATTCCTGCCCTCCCTGCAGGTGGGAATGGAGTTACTGAGGTTTCACGGCCACAGAAGTGGTTTGGTCTTCAAGCAGAGATTTTCACTTCCCAGTGCTGCCCCAGCTTCCAACTTTCTCCTCCATCACTGGCCACAGCACGTTTTATTTCCTTCCCCAAATCCAGAGAAGACCATAAAGTTGATAAGGAGCCTTTCCTCCATGGAGCCAGGCTGGGAATGTTGGGAATGTTGAGCCTGTGGAGACCTCAGAGCCTTTCCCAGGATCTGCAGGGGCTCCAGGGAAGCTGGAGAGGGACTTTTCCTCAGGAACTGCAGGGGCAGGACACGGGGAAATTATTTCAGAGTGATGGAGAGGAGTTTTAGGTGGGATGTAAGGAGGAAATTGTTCCCTGTAAGAGTGGGGAGGCCTCAACGTGCCACAAACATTTGGCAAGAGAAATCCTCTCCTCCGGGTGGCCTGAAGGGACATTTCTGCTCTCCACAACCAGGACAAACTGTGAGGAAACCCCCAGGGATTAATGGGGAGGAATTTGCCTCAGGAGTGCTTTCCTGGATCTCCAAACGAACAGAGCTCTGCTCCTTTGGGCACCTTCCAGAGCCTGCACAGTCCTTGCACTCAAAGCAAAATATAACTGAGACACTTTTATGGCCCTAATTTGAATGTTTTCCTCTGTAAAATTGCTGTTGGATCTATGAATCCACCTTGCAGAGCTTTAAACACCTCTGGTGTTCCCATCCAACTCAAAAATGGGGTGGGGTTTTTTTGGCTCACTGGATTGAATCCATGCACCGAATCTGTACAAAGTCAACATAAAACGGCCTCATTTTGGCCAACCTCTCTTCCATCACCTCCCAGATCAGAATTTCCCACATTTCTAACGATGGAGTTTCTCCAGAGGCTCTGGAATCCCCTGCCCAAGCCTCCTTGGTTGCTGATGGAGCCGCGGGGGCTCAGCCCATGCGAATGTCAATCACTAATTAGGAGATAATGAGCAGCACCTGGCAGCAAGGTCATTAACAGAGCTGAAGCCAATAGGAAATTAAGCTTCGAGGGAACAGGAACGTTGACCTTGGGATGGCCTTGCCTGGAGAAGTGGTGACTTCACAGTCCTGTGAATTCCTCAAAGCAGGACCAGCTCCTCGAATTGTGACGTAGCCAAACCATCAAGAGCAGAACTGGGGGAAACAGAGGAGTTGTGTCAAATGGAAGGTTCTGGTGACCCAAAGGGTCCTCAACGTCCAGAACTGGATGAGCAAGCACAGCCTAAATCGCCTCTCCCTCACCCCAGCAGAAGTGAAGGGTCTCCAGGGATGCAGGGAGTGCATCAGCCCTTCCCCTGGGGGTGACCTCAGACACCAAACATTTCCCCTGACCGGAGAGAGATCATTTTTTAATAAAGTCGTGGTTTAATTTGAGATCCTCTACATGCTCAGGACATCACACGGAGCTTTTATGCAAAACAGATATTAACATCCATCATTAATGGCTGATCACAACGTGATCATTAGCATCAGCGCTAATCGCTGCCAGCGGGTGACTGGGAGCTGAGCACGGAGTTTTTCCAGAATTAACATCCATGGGTGGCTCTTCCATTACTCAGGGCATCTTGGAATCTGAAAAGAATTGAATAGGAATTTTGCGGATCAAGTTATGCCGAGCATAAACAGGATGCAAAACTTCCAGAGCGGTTTTGCATTTTGCTTTTATTTAAATATGTCAAAGAGGATTTGGAAAAACACAGGCTCCAATTTGACCCGAAGGCCCCAATTTGACCCAAAACCAATTCCGAATTTCTACAAAGAATTTGCAGTGAAAATGTCTGATATTGGCAAGGCCTTGAGCCTGAGCGAGCTCAAGGAGAGTTTGGACAAGGACCTCGGGCCCGGGGTGGGTTTTTGGGGCTGTGAAGGGCCACAGGTTGGTCTGGATGGTTCCTGTGGGTCCCTTCCAGCCTGGGATATTCCATGATTCTATTCCCAGGTGTTTTCCCATGCGCGGATGGGATGAGGTGGTGAGGGATGAGACATTGAGAACTTTCTGGGTTTGCCCTTCTGGTGGCCCCAGAGAAGGACTATGGGCTCCACCATTTCTGCATTCAGACACAAAGCATGGGACCATGGAATTGAACTTCCTGGAATTCTATTTTTTAAATCATATCAAGGAGCAACTGACGTCCAGAAGCTTCTGCACGCCTCTGGAATCCACTGCACCTCAATCTTAATTAGGATTTTTATGTCAATTAATCATCTCCATGCACCAGCCTTACCATATGCAAAGCGAGCAGAAACAATGCCTTCGAGCGTCCCACAAGAATTAACTCGACATTAAAAAATTGTAAAAAATTCACACGACAGATTGATAATAACCCAAAATTGAGGGGTTGGTCAAAAGCCACGAGGCAAAGACTGAACACATGAAGGCCCATTGGGTGAATAAGTACAGGCTTAGTGCGTAAATCACGGATTGCTGGGGGGTACCTCATGTCCGGCAGGACAACTCCGACCTGAATAAAAGGTCTCCAGGTGCCTCTGCTCCTCACACACCTTCAGCTCTCAGCAAGAACGGTGAGTGTTTCCTACCAGGGATCATTTGTTGTCATTTGGCTTTGGGCAAGTGATGAATTGAGGCTGGGTCTTTGTGTCTGATCTCTGCAGGGTGTTGGGCTGGATGGACCTTCAAAGTTGTCTTCCCACCCAAAATGTTGTTTGGTTCTGTTGGTCTGTGATTCCATGGCTTTATGGTTCCATGGCTTTGTGAGTCCATGGGTTTATGGTTCCATGGCTTTGTGAGTCCATGGTTTTATGGTTCCATGGGTTCATGGTTCCATAGGTTTGTGATTCCATGGGTTTACCGTTCCAAGGTTTTGCAGTTCCATGGTTTCAGTGTTCTATGGTTACCGGGGGCTCCATGATCTACAGTTCTCCCTGAAATCCCGATTTTTCTGAGACTGTTGATCTGTTGCCTCTTGGAAAATGTGGAGAGAGCACAGAGGAAAAGGAGCTGCTCGGGGTGGAAATTCAGGGAGGGAACATCCTGGATGAGCACAGCACAGGCAGGTCCCAGGAGAGTTGAGATATCTCTGGGACAGAGGAACAGTTGGTTCGATTCCTGCGAGTATCTTGGGTTTCCAACTCAAGACAAAGAAATAGGAAGTGAGGTGGGATGAGGGCCTGGGCACTGTGGAAAGATGGGTTGAATCTCAAAGTCCTTTGTGTTCCAGGTCCTCGCTCCGGCCACCCTTCACTCCTCTCCCAACACCATGTGCTCCACTGGATGCTGTTCCACGGGATGCTGCTCTGTCGTGAAGAGCAAGACCGTGTGCTGCAGCCCCTGCAAGACGGTGTGTTGCAGTCCCTGCAAGACGGTGTGTTGCAGTCCCTGCAAGACTGTGTGCTGCAGCCCCTGCAAGACTGTGTGCTGCAGCCCCTGCAAGACCGTGTGCTGCTCCCCATGCCAGCAATCCTGCTGCTGCGACCCGTGCCAGAAGACTGTGTGCTGTGACCCGTGCCAGTCTTGCTGTGACCCGTGCCAAAAGCCCTGCTGTGACCCGTGCCAGACCTGCTGTGATCCATGCCAGAAGCCCTGCTGTGACCCGTGCCAGACCTGTTGTGATCCATGCCAGAAGCCCTGCTGTGACCCGTGCCAGACCTGCTGTGACCCATGCCAGAAGCCCTGCTGTGACCCGTGCCAGACTGTCTGCTGTGATCCATGCCAGAAGCCCTGCTGTGACCCATGCCAGACCTGCTGTGACCCGTGCCAGAAGCCTTGCTGTGACCCATGCCAGACCTGCTGTGACCCGTGCCAGAAGCCCTGCTGTGACCCGTGCCAGACCTGCTGTGACCCGTGCCAGAAGCCTTGCTGTGACCCGTGCCAGACCTGTTGTGACCCGTGCCAGAAGCCCTGCTGTGATCCATGCCAGACCTGTTGTGACCCGTGCCAGAAGCCTTGCTGTGATCCATGCCAGACTGTCTGCTGTGACCCATGCCAGAAGCCCTGCTGCGACCCATGCCAGACCTGTTGTGACCCATGCCAGAAGCCCTGCTGTGATCCATGCCAGACCTGCTGTGACCCGTGCCAGAAGCCTTGCTGTGATCCATGCCAGACCTGCTGTGATCCATGCCAGAAGCCTTGCTGCGAGCCATGCCAGACCTGCTGTGATCCATGCCAGTCCTGCTGTGACCCATGCCAGAAGCCCTGCTGTGACCCATGCCAGACCTGTTGTGACCCGTGCCAGACCTGCTGTGACCCGTGCCAGAAGCCCTGCTGTGACCCGTGCCAGACCTGTTGTGACCCGTGCCAGACCTGCTGTGACCCGTGCCAGAAGCCCTGCTGTGACCCGTGCCAGACCTGCTGTAACCCGTGCCAGTCTGTGTGCTGCACCAAGGTGTGCCAGAAGTCCGTGTGCTGTGTCCCACGGCCCTGCTGCTGCCCCTGCGGGTCCCAGTCCTGCTGCTCCTACGTGGTGAAGAAGCCCGTGGTGGTTTGCTGCACCCCGGTGAGGAAGTGCTGCACGCCCTGCATCCCCATCCAGCAGTGCTGCGCCAGCCTCAGGAAGACCTGCTGAGCTGCCCCAGGTGGCTCTGAGGGCTCCAGAAATGGGCACAAGGAGGTGAAAAGCTGCTCGTTTGCTTCTGGTTTTCATGGTGATGGAGCCAATTCATAGAGATTTTCTTCTTCTTTCCAAGCTGAAGCTGCTGCTTCTTTCCATCCTTTAGTTATCCATTGTCTTTAATTATTGACTGCCTTGAGTACTCCTGAATTTATCACCCATTGTATAAGGCATTGGATATTAGTGGGGTGTTAATTCTCCTTTTGGTGTTTGGGAAACCTTTGGTGTCATTGTGACCACTCTTCATTTCCTCTCTTGACTTGTAGACAATAAAATTTAGCATTAAGCAAAACGCAACATTTGGTCTTTTGGTCGTTCTTACATGGCTTTGCCCTTAATTCATCACGTTGCCCAGAATTTGCCACTTTGCCCAGGATTTGCCACCTTGCCCAGAATTTGTCACTTTGCCCAGAGTTTGTCGTCATTCTGTCACATCTGTGCCGAGCTCTGGGTGTGTCCCAGTGGCACAGCAGAACAGTTGGGACACAAAGAGCTGTCCGGGCTCTTGGCACAAATTAAGCCACATCTGAAGCAAACGGAGCATTCCTGATCCTCTGGAATGGGTGCCCAGAGGAGCTGTGGGTGCCCCTGGATCCAGGTTGGAGGGTTTGGAGCAGCCTGGGATAGTGGGAGGTGTCTCATGGCAAGGGGAGGAATGGGATGAGCTTTAAAGTCCTTTCCAGCCCAAACCATTCCTTGATTCCTTCTTGCCCCTCCTGGTCGTTCACCTCAGCTCAGATTTTACTACAAAATGGAAAGCTGAAGTAATTAAAACTCAAAGGGCGAGGACTGAGCACCATCTGAAACCACAGCACTCCATAAATCAGAGACTCCTCAAATATCCTGACTTGGAAAAGGTCCATCAGGATCATGGAGTCCAAGTCCTGCCCCTCCACAGACACCCCAAAATCCCACCCTGAGATGCGTTATCCAAACACTCCTGGAGCTCTGGCAGCCTTGGGGCACCGCCCATTCCCTGGGCAGCCTGGGCGGTGCCCCACCACCCTCTGGGGGAAGAACTTTCCAGAAATATCCAACCTAGACCATCCCTGGCACAACTCCAGCCATTCCCTCCGGTCCTGCCCCTGGTCCCAGAGCAGAGATGGGAGCTGCCCCTCAGGAGGAAGTTGTGCACAGCTGTGAGATGCACAGGCGCTCACCCCTGACCTCGGAAGGTGTATTCCAATAGGTACCAGGAGGAATTCACTACTTACTGAACAGCAGGCAGCATCTTCTTCCCACCACCATCTTCCAAAAATAAAACCCCTTGAAATCCTTGAACGATTTTTACGGGAGCAGAGCGTTTCCCCCATGTATTCCTGGACTGCGAGCCCGGGAATGAAACCCGGGGCTGGCATCCAACCTAAAAGCCTCATTCCTAAAATAGCAAACCCGTGAGTCAACGATACCTTGCCTCCCTGGCTGGGACTTTCTTTGCTATTAAAATTCAGGACTCAGCTTGGAATTGCAGGTCTGGAGAAAATGCCTGGAGCTCTGGCTTGATTTGCTTCCTCCAACCTGCACACATCTGCATTAAAATCATCTTCTCTACATGTTTGACTCTCTGAAAACATTGCTTGGGTCTTTATTGGGTTTTTATTTATTTAAAGTCAGGCACAATGCGCGGGCAGAAGGATGTGCCAGATCAGAACGTTTTATAAAGCGCTTTCTGTTTAGGGAATCTTGTGAATATTCATTCCATCCTTGAACCACAGAATCATGGGACGGGTTGGGTTGGAAGGGATGTCAAAAACCATCTCATTCCAACACGCCATGGACAGGGACATCTCCAGCTAGACCAGAGCTCCATCACATGTGGCCTTACCCTACTGGAGTAGCTTCAGGGACAGATTCACAAAGATCTCAAACTCACAGAACCACCATGGATATTCAAAAGACATCACAAGATGGAGCGTGGCCCATAAAAGGAACTTTGTGTAGATGTTATTTCTGACCCAAGCACAGGTTAAATGGTGTTGAACAGCATTTCAACAATGAATGAAAATTATTCATTCAATGCTGGAAATACTGGCAGTGGTGGGGAGGTTCAGCCTGGAGAAGAGGCAGGTTTAGATGGGATATTGGGAAGAAATCCTTCCCCATGAAGGTGGTGATGCCCTGGCACAGGGTATTCCATGGGTGCCCTGTCCCTGGAAGTGTCCAAGGCCAGGCTGGATGGGGCTTGAAGCAATTTGGGATAGTGGAAGGTGTCCCTGCCCATCCAGGAGGGTTGGACTGGATGACCTTCTGGGTTTCTTCCAACCCAAATCATTCCATATTTCTATGACTACAACACCAGGATCATCTTGGCCAACAGGACAACAATAAAACCCGATAAAAATGTGATGAATGATTGATTCAAGGGAGATGTTTGAGGGTTTACACAAGGAGGACATTGCTTCCTGCAGGCAACTCTTGGTTATTATTGAGTGACCAAAACAATGCATCCCTGGGGACAATTCCAGAGGGGACACCCGACGTCACAGGAGGTCATGGTCACATCCTGGAAAGGCAGATCCTGTCCCAGTCACCCGGGATCACCTGCCACCACGTCAGCCTCACAGTCAGAGTCTCCTGGATGTGATGGCAGCCTCTTTTTGCCATGAATTGGTGCCGCCTCAGCATCCTGGAATTCCCATTTTTTACCCCTCTCATCACATGGAAACACCATCAACGTCTTCTAACGTGGAGATGTCCCTGCTCTGCATGTGGCCACAGTTTCTCCTGTGAACACTCAAACGTGATCACCACAAGTCTCCTCAGTCCCAGAAACCTTTGGGATAACCTCAGAAAATGGGATGTGTGGAACAAACACGGGGAAAACCCTCCCGTGTGCACTGCTGCTTTGAAAACCGCTTCATTTAGACTCAACCCATCCATTGCAGGGATGAAAATGAAAAAAATCATAATAATACAATAAAAATTACAAAACAGGGAGTGTGAGGACCCAGCACCCCAAAGGGAGGCCCAAGAGTAAAGACTGAGAAAGGGGAAATTTCAGCCTAAACTTTGACCACAGAGGCAGGAAAAAAAGGATTGCCATTGACCAAAAATTTCCACTGTCCCCCAAAGATCCTGGCCAGGGGCAGAGGGGACACATGAGCAATGACAGCTCCAAGTTCCAGGCATGGTTGTCCCACTGCTTCAGCACCTGGCTCCCCCCAGGCACATTGTTAAGTGTCCCTGTGTCCCAAGGTGATTCCTTGGGAAGGGATGGGAATACCTCAGAGCTCCCTCCCTCCGGCCCCATAAACGCAAATCCATTAGAAAATTTGCATCTGTTGTTCCTCTGGAGGAGTAATTATGGGGCACAATTGAGGTGGTGAGCAAACAGAAAGAGGCAGAAATTAAACATCGGGGGAGGAAGACACGTGAGGGGATACCCGGGATGATCCACCAGTTGGAATTGCCAAGGGATGCCTCATTTCCAGGGGAGGAGGCTCTGGAGCGAATAAAAGGCTCCCCAGCCAAGGGGTCTTCATTCGATCGTCGCCTCTTCTCCTCTCCTCTCCTCCCTCCTCTGCTCAGCAGGGTAAGTTGGACTTTGCTGCTTGCCTTTACTTTGGGACTCTGTTTCCCTGGGCTTCTCCAGGATTTTCTGGGCTGTCTGGTTTGGGACTGGACACTGCAGAAGATTTGGGATCACAGATTGGTTTTGGGGACCAGAGATTGGTTTTGGGCTGTGCCCGGGTGGAGTCTCTCTGGCAGAACCAGTGCTGGACAAAAAGCCAGAAGCACGGGAATCTGTCCTGGGATTCAGGACATCCTGGCCAGTTTGGGATGGATTTGGGGATAAGAATGCTTTAAGCTACCTCAGCCTCTGGGAGATTCAAGCAGAGAAAAAGACAAATTCTCTCTTTCCCTTCCAGCTTCGCCTCCACTCCCATCACCAAGATGCCCAACGGATGCTGCGGTGGCGGAAGTAGCTACACCATGTGCTGCTACAGCAGCCCCAAGACCTGCAAGAGGCCGATGTGCTGCAGCCCCATGCAGTGCTGCAGCCCCTGCTGCACCCCCTGCTGCATGCCCATGCAGTCCTGCTGCATGTCCATGCCCTGCTGCTACACCATCAGCAGCAACAACAGCGGCTGCTGCGGGAGCAGCGGCGGCTGCTGCGGCAGCAGCAACTGAACGCACCCGGCTCGTTCCCTCTTGGATACGGATTTGGATGTGGATAGCACCCCAAATGCTCCTCCTCCTGTGCTTAGAAGCTGCAGAACTCCTCTTCTTCTCCTGCCTTCCCTCACCTTGTGCTTGTGATGTGCCCTGAAGCCGCCGCCCAGCGAGTTTCTCCTGTGAGCGCTGGTGCGGCGCTGCTCTTCATTCTCCTCTTGGTGTGTGGGATGTTTCGCCCTTTTCATCACTGTTCTGCTTCAATCTTTCTGGAAAAAAACAATAAAATGTGTAGTTTGTGACCCTGCAACCTCTTGGTGTTGAGCTGTTTGTTCACTGGTGGATCCGGGGGTTTTGCTGTGCCTTTCACCTTTTCCTGGCGTTTTTCCCCATTGTTTGCACTCTCCTGTCTCCAAGGTGTTCACTTAAATAAAACCAGGGCATCCCTGGTGGTAAATTAATTCAAACTGGAGTTTCTGACACCTCTGGGGGTGATATTTGCCTTCTTGGTATAAAATAGCAGAGAAATAGGAAGGGAATAGGAGAAAAAAAGGTTATGTGGAGACCTCACAGCACATTCCAGGACATGGAGCATCTCCAGAGAAGCTGGAAAGGGAATTTCATCAGGAACTGCAGTGACAGGACAAGGGGCAGTGGGGTCAGACTGACAGAGGGGAAATTGAGGTTGGATATTGGGAAGAAATTGTTCCCTGTGAAGGTGGTGAGGACCCAACATGGGTTTTCCAGGGAATTTCTGGTTGTGCCATCCCTAGAAGTGCCCAAGACCAGGCCAGACAGGGCTTGGAGCCACCTGGGATAGTGGAAGGTGTCCCTGCCCATGGCAGGGGGTGAATAAGTGGATTTTTAAGGTCCCTTCTAACCCAAACTAGTTTTTGGTTCTGTGAAAATATTTCATAAACTCACAAAAAATGGGAATGTTTTCAGGAAGAGTCTGACACAGATGAATCCCAGCCAGCCAAAATCTGCCTCAGGTCCCACAGCCAGTCCCTGCAGGCCGTCTGACACTCAGGACGTGGAGCTTCTGCCTCTGCCATCTGAGTTTCCAGACACTGCACTGAAGTTGTAAAACAAATGCTGAGAAACCTCTGCTGCCTTCGAGGGTCAGTTGGAACTGTACCAAAACATGGAAGTTCTGCACTGCCATCCTTTTGATGCATTTTATGCCATTTTCTGACTTTGTTTCCCCCCTGCTTCAGTCCCTTGTTTGCATTGTGATCCACATCCCGCTCCCCAAAAATTATTTGGGTACCTTGGTTCCACCAAGAGCTGGACAAGACCATCCAGGGTGGGAAACGCCCGCCGCAACCTCCCTTCTCACAGCTGCCAATGGGAAATTTCCCTCAGGAGGAACAAGTGGAGTGTGTCCCTTTGCTTCTGCCCCATTCATTCCTCGTAAATTAATAAATTAATAAATGGATCTGTCCAGGTGCATTTGTCTCTCCCACCAGGAAGGAAATGCCGCGCGTGTTCTCCTGCCCTTCACGGAGAAGCCACAATTACCGCGTTTCTTCTCCCATGTTCCACTCCAGGAATTGCTCTCATGCCAGGGAAGCCTGGAAAGGAGCTGTTGGCATTTCCTGCAGGGATGAAACAGCTCTAAAATCTCAGTCTGCTCCCCTTAGCACTGCACAGAGAGCAAAGCAAGGTCCTTGTCACCATCCTCGGGGCTGGTCCCAGCTCACCTGGGCCGACCCCTCTCCTGAGCAGCCCCGGGATCCCTGGGGATGTCAGGCAGGAGCAGGGAACTGGCCAGGCAGGATCCACCATCCTCTCATTAGGCAGCTCTCAGGATAATGTGGTGAGGTCCTCAACTGAGAGCTGCAATTTCAGACCGTGAAAAGATTCCTTCTAGAATTCCTCCCCGGTGCTCCTGCCAGGGTTCCGCTGCCCAAGGCTCTGCCTTACCTTGATGTCCCTCCCTTCCTCTCTCCCTCACAGAAAATTTTTTCACCTCAATGATGTCTCTTCCTGAGTCCTGGCCTCTCATTCAGCTCCACCAGCCCGGTGAGGAACAGTTTCTGTGCTGGGCCTTTCTCTTCCACCTCAATCTTCTCACTTTTGGTTCATTCTGGGTTCCCTCCCATTCCAACACCCTCAGAGGGTCCTGCACCAACTCCAAACCCCTCCAGCCCTGCTTAGGGCCAGGATTCCAGGACCCAGCTGGACTTCAGCTGGATGCCAGGGGAGGCTGCAGAGGGAAATGTTGATTTGGGTGCCACACACCCAGTCTGGAGCCACTGTCCCTTGTGTTGCCTCTTGCACAGGCAGAGCTGCCCCTTAACCTTTGTATTGAAGTATTAATAAAAATACTACTAGGAATAAAAGTTAATAAATAAAGTGAGAACTTTCCAAACCTGGAAGTGTCCAAGGACAGGCTGGATGGAGCTCTGAGCAGCCTGGACGTGTCCCTGCCCATGATGTGGGGTGGAATTGGATGATCTTTAAGGTCCTTTCCAACCCAGATTTGCACGGAGTCACGTGCGGGTGACTGAGCCCCAGACATCCCAAAGACTCCTTCCTCCCTCTGAATTGCGGAAAAATAAATCAAACTCCACAACTTTGTAAAAAGTTGTAAAGCCAGAATGTTTATTGCAGCACTGGGCACATGTTCCCCTTTTAAAGGACATGTGGCCCCCTGACAAGTCTAGATCTTTTTTTATTTTTTCTTCTATTGAATACGCATAGAATTTCACAACAGGTTCATGAATATTCATTTCACTGGTTTCACATTATAGCTTATAGTCCTTGTTCAGAGAATAGTACTTGTACAGAGAACTCTCTGGTCACTTTGTTCATCTTTTGCAGACTCAGCTTTGGATTTTTTTTTCTTTTAGTTTCAAAGTTTAAGGGGCCTCTCTTATCTCTTCAGCTTGGAAATTCGCATTTTTTCTCCTCGGCTGGGGCAGTTTCTACAAGAGCAGCAGAGCTAGCAGATTAAAGAGCACATTTTACCTATGCTAGCATAATAATAATTCAAAGCAGCACATTTCACTTAAATCTGAATGGGTTTCTATCCCGTTAAATTTACCCTGTAAAATACTCTGTTTCACCTCCTCACGTGCACGTCCAGTGACCGGGAACAAACACCCCCATTTTCCTGACGTTTTCCCAATTTGTTCCAAACGCCGGAACGACCGGCACGATTCCGGGGCTGGGGCTGGGCTCCCGCACTGATTCAGCACCAGCTGCTGCTGAGTCAGTCCCAGAACATCTCCGTCCAGCAGATACGAGGCCACATTTTTTGGCTCCCTCGCAAGGTTGTGGGGAGGACAAATTCATCCAAATTCATGGCAGCCCTTTGATTATCTCCGGGCTAAACCATGACGAGGCAGAACAAGCGTGGTGATCGCCAGTAATGAGGCAAAATGCAAATTCCAGGAGACACCTATGGCTAAAAAATATGGGTTTGGATGGATAAACAGGGAAGCTGGAATGGTCAATGGCTGTCTCACTTCCAGGAGGAAGGATGGCCAGGAGTATAAAAGGGCTCCGGGCCCAGCTCGCTTCATTCACCGTCTTCTCCTCCCTTCAGCTCTCCTCACTCTTCAGCAGGGTAAGTGAGAACTTCTAATCCTTCCTTCGTCTCCCAAAATGGAATTTTGGATGTCTCATAGCAGATCCAAGCATTGTTGGGGATCTGGGATGGGGCTTGGGTATCAGGGTTTTACAAACTCTGCACGAGGAGTTCCGGGAATGACCTGGGAATGTTTGGGGAGGCTCTGGGGGTATCAGCTGGGCCATGCAGGGGACGGACATGGAGAATATTCCAGAGAGGCCCAGAGTGAGGGCTCAGTGCTGGTTGCTCTTCCTGAGACACCAGAATGAGTCGCTGGGCACCTGCACCACAGGAAAAAACCCAGAGCTGTGGGCACAATTTACAAAGAGCACACGCCTGGGTTTGGCCTCCTTGAAGCCCCAGCAGGGAATGAATGACCAGAGCCTCGAATCCACCCCTGCTCCCAAACCTGCCGCTCCCCCTCACAGCCTCTCTCTGCTCCTTCCAGCTCCCACCACCCCCAAGATGCCCAACGGATGCTGCGGATCCAGCGGTGGGAATAACTACACCGTGTGCTGCTACAGCAGCCCCCGCTGCTGCAAGACCCCCATGTGCTGCAGCCCCATGCAGTGCTGCAGCCCCTGCTGCATGCCCATGCAGTCCTGCTGCATGTCCATGCCCTGCTGCTACACCATCAGCAGCAACAACAACAGCAGCTGCTGCGGCGGCTGCTGCGGCAGCAACTGAGCTCGCCTGGCAGTCCCTGGCTTGGACACGGATGTGGACATGGATGTGGACGTGGATCCCAGCCCAAACGCTCTTCGGACGCTGAGAACTTCTCTTTTTGCTACCTTTAGTGCCCAGGTGCTTGGCTGCGCCCCGGAGCCGCTGCCCAGCGAGTTTCTGGCGCTGCTCTTCCTTCCCCTCTTGGTGATGGGATGCTCAGTGCTGTCTCCTTGTCCCTTCTCTTTCTTTAATCCCCAATTAGCCATGAAAGCAAATAAAATTTGTAACTTCTGATCCTGCAAACTACTGGGTTATGTTTATTCATTTCTCTTTATCCCTTGAAGAGTAGTGTGGGATGTGTTTAGCATTTGCCTAATTGATTAATGTAATTAATTTTGCATGTTTGGCGTTCCGCGATGACAACGCCCCGGTGTACCTGGTGAACTCCTTGGGCCGATGCTCACCTGGGGGAAAATGGGACTTGTAAGTGAAAAATGTCACCTCAGCAGGAGGAGCATCAGTTTAATTCCCTCTTTCTCCTGCTGATTTGAGACCCAGTTCACAGCCAAAGCATCTCTGTGGTCCTAAAGGCAGAGCTGGAGGTCTTGTTTTCCTAATTTGAATCTTCCCAGAGAATTTGCTGAGCTTTAAAGGAGGGGTCTTAAATTGATTAAATAGACCAATTAAATATTGATTATAGATCAATCAAATATTGATTAACTAGGATGGTTCAGGTTGGAAGGGACTTTAAAGCTCATCCAGTGCCATCCCCTGCCATGGACAGGGACACCTCCCACTAGCCCAGGTTGATCAGATTTAGGTCCAGCCTGAAGGATCCAGAAACACTGAGTCATTTTCTCTGGGTCCTATTAAAATGTGGGAAATTTTAAGAGACCAGATCAGAAATTCAATATTCGCACTTGGGGATTTGTGAAATCCTCGTGAAGGGAAGTGGCTCCAAAACTTCTCTAAAAGTGGAAAAAAAAAAAAAAAATCCAAATCCAGCATAAACTTGGGATTCTGGCAATGAGTTCTAAACGTAAAATCCTGTTTGGCCCTAAGAGATCCCGAGGTCTTTTTCACCTTTCTGCACAAATCCCATGGCTTCCTGCCAGGCAATTCCACTTCTCCTGTAGCTATGGAATAAATTACTGCAGAGCCCTGTCAGGTGCCAGCACAGCCCTGGAGCCACACCCCCGAATTCTGCGGATGCTTTTCCTAGTGATTCAAACCCAAATTCCACCGGACAGAGCTCTGCGCATCCTTTACTCCACATGGAAATGCCTTTGGAGCCCCTGGGGGTTCCTGGGAGAGGAATTTTCCTGGTACTTAAAAAATGTCTCGGCCACAGAAATGCTAAACGGAGCGGCTCCACAAAGTGTGAATCAAAGCGAAAATGCCAGAAAGGTGGACAGGGCGCTTGGCAGAGCCTGGAATTGTTTCTGTGTGAGGTCATCGCTCCTCTGGTGTCCCCATTCCAGACTTTCCACACATAAAAGGCTTTTCCGTGCTGTAGCCAAGATGCTCCGCACTTGGCAGCGAATTAAACCCAATTTAAATCAGGGAATAAACCTGCAAAAGCCGCATGCCCAGCCTGCCGCTGTCCCCCGTGCCCGGTGCCCGTAGGGATCCCGGATTCCCATCTCCCAGTCACCCACAGGAGCAACACCCGCCGCTCCTCGCGGTGCTGGGGCCACCCTGGATTCCCTCCCCTTCATCTGAAGGTCTCCTGGACCTTCCTGTGGTTTTCCCACCGCCAGCAGAGTCCCCTGCTGGGCGCATCACTCAGCGCCCCGGCATCCCAGGTATCCGCGCCCGGGATCCCGAATGACTAACCCGAGCCAGGAGCCCATCCGAGCCCGGCCAGAACTAATGGGATAATGGCCACTGGCTCTGCAGAGCGCTAATTGTGGCTGATTAACCCGACAGCGAGTTCCAGGAACAAAACACACACACACACACACTCACACACACACACACACACGGCAGCGGCCTCAGTGCTCAGCTATTCATTCCCAGGACGTGCCTCATTCCCAGGACAGCTCGGCCGCATATAAAAGCTTTCAGCCCCAGCTCCGTCCTCAAGACTCGACTCCCTGCTCAGCCCGTCCGTTTCTGCTCGCAGGGTGAGTTGGATTCTCTCAGATTCCTCCGTTTTCCCTTGGAAATAGCAAAAAAAAAAAAAAGAAGAAGGAAAAAAAACGTCGTCGGTGTTTTGTTTGGTTTTCCCCAGGTTGTTTATGCCCAAGGGCTTGGTCACCCTCAAAGGATTTGTGAGTCATGGGAGAAGCAGCTCCCGAGGGAATTGGGGGGCTCCGCCTGGAGAAAAGGAGGTTCAGGGGGAATTTCGGGCTCTGCACAACTCCTGACAGGAGGGGACAGCAGCGGGGGTCAGGCTCTGCTCCAGGGAACGGGTTCAGGAGGAGAGAAGCTGTGCCAGGGCAGGCTCGGGAGGAATTTCCTCCTGGAAAGGGCGGTCAGGGCTTGGCAGGGGCTGCCCAGGGAGGCTTGGAGTGCCCATCCCTGCAGGTGCCCAAGGAATTCCTGGACGTGGCACTCGGTGCTCTGGGCTGGGCGATATTGATCCATCACAGGCTGGACTGCATGACCCTGGAATTCTTTCCCACCCTCCGTAACTCCCCGCTTCTGTGATCTCTGCCCTAGGATGCTCCACCAGAAAGGCGGCACCGACCGCGACCTGTGCCAGCACCGCTCGGGCTGCGGCCACGACACCCCCGAGATCTGCCCCCACCCCCCCGAGATCTGCCCCGACCCCGGCAGCCTCAGCCACGACACCGAGGGCTGCAGCCAGAGCCCTGCCCGGGGCTGCCACCCCTGCGAGCTGTGTCCGCCCCGGCCCGCCTGCTGCCCGGCCCCGCAGAGCTGCAAGCCCCGGCGGCGGGTGGAGGTGAGCCCGGTGCCCCCCGTGTGCCCCCCGCCCGTGAAGATCCGCCGCCGGCCGCTGGAGCAGCACCGCCCGTGCCCGCCGTGCCCGGAGCGCGACTCCTGCGGGAAGCCCCGCCGGCGGGTGGAGCAGCGCCCCGAGCAGGATGAGGAGCCCCCGGTGGTCCTGCAGCCCCTGCCGCTGCAGCATCGCTGCCCCTGCATCCAGCGCTGCCCCCGGGCCGTGCCCTGCTGCCCCCGGGCCGTGCCCTGCTGCCCCCGGCCCGTGCCCTGCTGCCCCCGGCCCGTCCAGCGCTGCTGCCCGCCCGCTGTCCCCCTGCCACCGCACCCCGGCCACCACCAGCAGCACAAGCAGGTCACGCTGGTGCCGCTCTGCGTGAAGAACTGAGCCCGGGGACCCCTCCCCAGCTCCTGCCCCTCGGGGGGATTCGCCCCCCGGGCCCGAGGGGTGCTCCCAGCGCCGCTCCGGGCTGGCTGCTGCTCTTTGCACATCAGATTTGGGGTCTGCCATCCCCTGCTTGGCCCCAGCACCGACACTTTAGACTCGGGGTGTCCTCCCCTGCCGGGCTTTGGCTCTCCCCGGGCAGCAGCAGAGGGATCTGCTCTCCCGAGCTTCACCGGGATGTGCTTCCATCTGTTTGGAAGCAGCTCCAGGTCTTTACGAGGAAAAAAGGAGCCACTGTGACGGCAGGAGCACCGCGGACTCCTGCAACTTTATCTCCTCCCTCTGAATTCAAGAATAAAGTTGAAAAATGTTTAGCAAACCATCGGTTCCTCTCTTTCTTGCCCCCGCAAGCATCACCGACATTACAACGAGAAGATGTCAAAAGCCATTAAAACCCTGGCGAGGAAATTCGTACATTTAAATCAGAGTCAGGGTTCACACGGGAGGGTTTCAGCTCTGCCCGCAGGGATTTCTCCAGGCTGGGAGCTGGAAAATCCTCCCCACCGTGATTTACCCACCCCGGGAGCTCGGGATGGGCAGATCCGGGCACCGACCTCTGCTCTGCGGCCGTGCCAGCACCTTCACCCCCTGGATGGAAGCTGTGCACGGGGAGGGCATCCTCATTTACATGTTAATTATGATAATGAGCGCGTGGCCCGGCACGGGAGGGGTGGCTGTGCATGCCGGGGATGCCTTTTCGCTCCTGTAGGAAGGTGCAGGCACACGGGTAACCTGCTCCTTCTCCTCACTTTGCCAGAAAAGCCTCCCGCAAAGTGCGTGAAAAGAAATAATTCAATTTCTTTGTGTTGTCTCGGCATCACCCGGGCGTGTCCTCACACAGCCACCGCTGAGAGCTGGGAAGGAAAAAAAGGAAATGCAATCCTCGTTTTCTTCACCACAACAATTTATTTCTCTCGTGTCTAATTCTAGCCAAATAAAAAACCACTAGATAAAAAAAAAAAAAAACAACAAAAACACGTACCTGTGAAATTTACCTTGGCAGAGCTCTTTTTTATTAAGGATTTTCTTCCCAATCTTTTCCCAGTTCCCAGCACGGTGACTCAGGGCCCACAGACCAAGGGCCAGCTCAGCCCTCGCTTCCAGGTCTGATTTGGTCCAGTTTCTCTTCCAAGCTGCTTTTCACCAGCCCTCCCATCCCAGTTACCCCACCCCAGTTACCCCCATCCCAATTGCCCATCCCAGTTACCCCACCCCAGTTACCCCATCCCAGCCACAGGCCTGTTCCTTCAGAATTCCAGCCCCTCACCCCAATTTGAGGATTTTCCAAGTCCATCCCATTGTCCAGGGTTTTAATGAAGGTGCTAAACAGCACCAGCACCAGAATCAGCCCCTCCTTCACCCCACGTTGTTCATCCACCCAGTCCAAGACTCCACCAGTTTAACCCCGAGGCTGCTGTGGGACACAGCGCCAAAAACCTCGCAGAGGTTGGGGCAGAACCATGGAATCGTGGAATGGTTTGGGTTGGGAGGAACCTCAAAAAACCAACTTGGGGGTGAGGGGAAAGGCAAGTTTGGAATGCAGAAATGGAGGAGAAAGAGAATCATGGAATGGTTTGGGTTGGGAGGAACCTCAAAAAACCAACTTGGGGGTGAGGGGAAAGGCAAGTTTGGAATGCAGAAATGGAGGAGAAACAGAATCACGGAATGGTTTGGATTGGAAGGGACCTTAGGGATCATCTCACTGCAACTCCCACGGGCAGGGACACCTTCCACCATCCCAGCCCTGTCCAGCCTGGCCTTGGACACTTCCAGGAATGAGGCAGCCAGAAATTCCCTGGAAAAGCCGTGTCAGGCCCTGCCCGCCCTCGCTCCCTCGTGCCCAGAGCCAAGCCCTTGATCACGGAAACCGACGGGCACAATTTGCTTTTGGTGACTCTGAGCTGGCTCTTCCCATCACCTGCTCGTGCTTCAGCTGGAGATGCTCCTCACGGGCAGCAGGAGGGGAGGGTCAGAGCGGTGCCATCACTGCTCCTGACTCACAGCTCACCCCTGCAGAGGGTGAATAAGTCCTTTATTACCTGTCTCACCCAGCCAAAGTGGGGCTTAGGCCACCTCAGTCTTTTATGTGCCCCGCTGGGGACCGATGTTATAATTAAAAGATGCTTATCAGAAATAGTGAGTCAAGCACAACATGCCAGGCGCCGGGAACAGCATCCAAATGGCGGAGATGTTTTGCCAATAAATAATTTAATCCTCGTTCCTGCCGTGTGTTTCACCTTCAGGGGAACATTCAGAGCTCTATAAAAGCCCTCGGCCCCTTGGCCTCTCACATTCTGCTCCCCTGGGCAGCGCCTGGCTTCGTTTGAGACCTGGTGAGGCTCATCTCTTCTTGGATGGGGGTCTGGATTTGGGAGGTCACACCTGGACCTTGAGAACATGCTCTGCCACGGGAGAAGCTCTTGAGGGACCCGGGGTGGGATTTACAGTGGTGCCACCGCGTGTGGTGGTGCCTTGTGGTTGGTTTTGTTCTTGGAGGTGAAAAATCAGAAAGGGAAGGTCAGAAGGAGGGTTTGGATGCAATTTGGATGGAATATGACCAGCCTTGGGCAACCGCAGGAATTTCCTCTAAATCCAGGCCCTCAGGATAACCCCACGGGAAATTAAATTGATCAGAGGAGATGCTGACACCAACCCATCTCTTTTCCAGGTTTCTCCCCACAGCCCCGACATGATTTACTCCTCCGGAAGAGAATCCTTCTTCAACCTCAACTCCACCTGGTACGATCCCTCGGGCTCCTGGCTGGACACGCGGCGCACGCCCTTCCGCTACGGCTACAACACGTGCTGCTCCTCGGGCTGCCAGGGCGAGGGCGCGGAGGGCATGAGGGGCCACGACTACCGCCACTACGGCTACCGGCAGCCCCGCTGCGCCGAGCGCTGCCACGGCTACGCCGGCTCCTCGGGCTCGTGCCACGGGGGGGGTGGCAGCTGCGTCAGGAGACCCACGTACAGCTACGGGGGTTCAGGGGGGTGCCAGGGCTACGGGAGGTCCGTGTGCTCTGAGAGGTGCCAGGGCTACGGGAGGTCCGTGTGCTCCGAGAGGTGCCAGGGCTCCTCGGGCTCGTGCCACGGAGGGGGTGGCAGCTGTGTCAGGAGACCCACGTACAGCTACGGGGGCTCGGGGGGCTGCCAGGGCTACGGGAGGTCCATGTGCTCCGAGAGGTGCCACGGGCCGGTGGCCCAGGGTGGGAAGCCAGGCTGTGGGACAGCCACGCAGAGTGTCCCAGTGCAGAGCTGTCCCCCACCAGTGCAGAGCTGTCCCCAACCAGTGCAGAGCTGTCCCTGTCCCTGTCCCCCACCAGTGCAGAGCTGTCCCCCACCAGTGCAGAGCTGTCCCCCCCCAGTGCAGAGAATCCCAGTGCAGAGCTGTCCCCCCCCAGTGCAGACCTGTCCCTGTCCCTGTCCCCCTCCGATCCAGCAGGGCTGTGTGCCCGTGGCCAAGGGCATCCCCCGCCAGCAGCAGAAGCAGATCTGCAAAGTGCCAGCTCGGAAGATGAAATGAAGGACGTGAGGAGTGAGGGGGAAGCAAAGGGAACTTGTCCCTGTCCCCCCAGCCATGTCCTGCGTTGTCACCGATCTCTGCTCTGTCCCTCTGCTTGTAACGCGCCCCGAAGTCGTGACCCGCTGATGCTGTGAAATTTAAAATGCTCTTCATTTCACAGCAGATGTGGAGGCAATAAAAAATGTTGGCTCAAACCCTCCTCGCATGCGTGTTTCTATCTCCTCATCCGTCTGAGTGGCTCCTGGTCCTTCTGGTGGCCAAAGCTGGGCTTGCAGCAGCCTCGTCTGCCCTCACAAGGAGGCTCCGGGTTGGTTCCACCTGGTGGCTTCTCATTCCCACGTCAGGCAGTTTCTGCTTGGTAAAGTAACAGTTTTCATCACGGAGTGTTTATGCAAGGGGGTAATTCAATATTAATAAGGTTTTGTAAGAAAAATCCACATTTCACCAGAGAGGGAGAAAGCAGAGGTGTCTGTTTGGGACCACAAGCCCACGGCTGCAGCTGGATTGTCACCAAACACCTCCAAAAAAAGCCCTGGGGAAAAAAGGCAGGAAGAGGATTTGGGAATGGCTCTAACAGGGTGAAAGGCCCCACACTCCTGGTAGGGTATGGTGGGGTTGGGAGAGGAGCCCCCCAGGAGGATTTCTGGGGCCAAGCGGGGATGTGGAACCGCTCGGAGCTCCTGGCACCCCCCCAGCCCGGGTGAGGGCCTCCATCCCCTCCTGGCACCAGGACCTGGCACACGGCACCATCAGCCACTTTCCCAGGGATTTCTGAAATCCCAGGTGGGGATTTCTGCTGCAGGAAAAGGGAAAGAAGCCAAAGCAGGTGTAGGACGGGGGTTTTCCGGGTGGAGATTGACACCGCCCCAAGCCTCCCTCGCCAACCTCTGCAAAGGCAACTCCTTCAAAAATCCAACAAACAACCCCCAAAAAAACGTTTCTTGCTCAAAATGGTCCCGGTGGATCCAGGGATGCCTCTCCAAGGAGCAGGAGCTTTGTAGGGGCTGCAGAGACCGCTGTAGGGTGAGCAGAGTCCTGCCCCCTTCGTGGGCCCAGGTGCCCCCGGGCCCTGCTCAGGTGTTTGTCTCCATCCCTGAGATGAACAATGGAACATGTTTATCCCATCCACGGAATCAGGTCTGTAATTAATCATGAATAACGAGCTTCACAAGGATTTCCATTTCCCCAATGTTTGTGAAATCGGATTTCCTCATCTATCAGATCCAGTGAATCAGCTCCTCTGGGGACCGAGGAGTCTTCTGGACCCTGTGTTTTATTTTCATTCAATCCAGTTTTTGGGGTTTTTTTTAATTTCACAGTGGTCTCTAGAACGCTTCAGGAGATCCGGCCTGGACAGAAAGACACTTTTGTCCCCAAAGCAGAACGTTGAAGACACAGATCCCGATGTCCTCCCGCTCCTACCAGGATGTTTTCCACATCCTACAGGGCTTTAAATTCCTTCTGTTTGGGTTGAAAGCCTTTAAGAAAGAAATGGCTTGGAAAATCCCAGCACTGCTTTTAGTGCTTCTTTGCTGATTTTATTCAGAATTTTTGGTGTATCTTTGATGCTATGCCCTGTCCAATTCTGTTTATTTTTTACTACCCACCACCACAGCCTTTTTTGCTCTCTTTCTCTTTTATTTCTGAGTTTCCTTTCCAGCCCCACCTTCCCACCTTTTATCCGTCCCATCTCAGTTCAGAATTTGGGCACAAGGAACAGGTAAATGCCACAATCAAAGGTGGCAAAAAACATCCCAAACTCTCCCAGCCTTGCCCAGGAGCCCAGGCGTGGTGAACAATGAACATTTTTATGGACTAACAACAGGGATGTTAGGCTATTGATCTGCTCAGTGAAGGTGGGGAACTTTTAATTAGCCGAATCCTCTGTTCACTAGCCAAGTGCGCTGGGTGCTGAGCAAGCACGTCCCTCCCATTTCTAGAGAAGTCCAATTCACATTTAAAACCCTCGTTCCCCGTTTCTCCTCAGCATCTCCTCCGCGTCTCCTCTCGAGCTCCTTCTGAACCAGGTGAGTCCAGATCCACCTGATTTTTGCTCTTCCAAAGCTCTCCAGCTTCTCCCCAATCCTGAGTTCTTGGGCACTTCTCTTCCACGTCCTGTCTCCATCTCAGTCCTTCTGCCGAGTAGGAAAACACAAAAATTCCTGGCTCAGGTGGCCGAGGGCTCTGCGTGCCTTGCTCTGGAGTCTGTCGATCTCTTCTCTTTTCACTTCTCTCTGACAAGACCAAGGCTCGCCCAAAGAGGCCACCACGGGCAGATGTGTGGTGGTAACTCTTCTCCCGCCCAAGAACTTGGCTTAGAACTGCGGAACGATGGAATTATGGAATCGTGGAAAGGGTTGGGTTAGAAGGGACCTTAAAATCAGCTCACTGATTTTAGGGACACTCCCGTCCGCCACTAGCACATCCCAGGGTGCTCCAAGTCCCATCCAACGCAGCCGTGCAGTGTCCCTGCTCATTGCCTTCACTCACGGATGAGTTTTCCCAGCAGGTCTCCAACCATGTCCTCCCGCCGCCAGGACAAGGACAAGGAACGGTCCTCCTACCACGCAGAATTGCACTGCAGTGGCGGAGCCGGTGGCCACCCAAGCGGTGGCCATGGGGGTGGTGGTGGATCCAGTAGCCACGCAAGCAGTGGTGGATCCAACAGCCACACGAGCAGTGGCGGATGCAGCACCCTCGGGAACGTGTCTGGCAGCCATGGGAGCAGTGGACCCGGATTCCATGGGACCAATACAGGATCCGTCTCTGGAGGTGTCTCCTGCAACACCTACCTTGGACCCTCAAATGACAAGTGATCACCCCACCAGCTGCCGGTGATCCGCAGGAATGCCCTGGATCCATGTTTGGAAAGCTTTGCATGTGCCCAGCAATTTCCAAGGACAACGTGTCCTCACCCTCCCCTGGTGTGTCCTGTAACCTCTCCTGAGACGCTCTGTGGGTGCTGAAATAAAGGCTTTGCTCACACTGGCACGGCTGTGTCTGGATCAGTCTGTGACTACATTTGAGCTGCCACAATCCATCATTTCTGAGAGGTTTTCAGCCAAAAAAAACCAAACTGGGATGTTCTTCAGAGCCAGGATGGGGTTTTGAGGCTGGAACAAGAGCCAGGGACACAGCCTGGGATAGAGTTTTAGGGCTGGAACGCTCTCCAGAGCAAGGGGCACAGCCCGGGATGGGGTGTTAGGGCTGGAACATTCTCCAGAGCCAGAGAGGCAGCCCGGGATGGGGTTTTAGGGTTGGGATGTTCTCCAGAGCCAGAGAGGCAGCCCAGGATGGGGTTTTAGGGCTGGAACATTCTCCAGAGCCAGGGACACAGCCCAGGATGGGGTTTTAGGGGTTTTTTACCCAGCTCATTCCTGGCTTTATCTGGTGCCAGCTCCAGAACAGGGATTAAAACCTATAGACAAAGAACCCCTTTTATTTTTTGCTGTTTGGGCCCAAAACGCCGCCCCTGGGGGAGGTACCTCCACGTGGTGGTGGCAAACCCCCGGTCAGCCTTTCTAGAAAGGCTGTGCCCAGCCCTCTGCTTCATGCCAGGGGCGTCGCTCCATCCTTACACAACGAGCTCCTAAATTTCTTCTCAGGTTGTAATTAAAACGAATTGGGTAATTTATTGCTGTGCTATTGCCGTTCACGAAATGGATGTTACCGTGATAAGATTGTTCTCGAGTGCGTCAGGAGGATCAGAAATTTCTGGCATTGCTGAAAGGGGTGCAGGCAGCAGCTCACTCCCTGGTTTTGGGGCAGGGATGGCTCTGGAGGGCTTCTTGTCCCAGTCTGGGGTTTGCCTTGAGCCCCCCAATCCAAAACCATTTCCAAGGCACATTAAGGTGGCCAACCACAAAACATAGAGGTGCCCATTGTGAACAATCTCAGAGCAATTAAAACACGAGGAAACGAACACAGCCAAAAATTCCTTTGAGTGTTTTTTTCCCAGAGGTCATTGACCACATTTCTGCTGAGGCCAGAACAAAACCCAACTGAAGAGCAGCGACCAAACCCAGGCACAGCTTGTCCTGACATTGTTCTAGATCGTGGCAGAAGTTTAGCAACACAAAAGAAGCTTCGGGTTGCTCACCTGGTTCCCTCACCTGCCCTGTCCTCCCACCTTTCCCAAAATCCTCTGGTTTGGGTAGCAGCAAATGTGGATGGGTTTTGGATGGCAGGAACAACTCATCCATTATGGTGACCATAAAATCAACATGGACAAAGACAAATCAAAGGCAGGAGAGCTCGGGAGGAAGGGAAATATTTTCCACCCAGGGTTTTCCAAGCCTTTTCACACCAACAAAACCACAGCAGCTCCCAGATGGGAAAATCCAGATTTTAGCCTTTTTTTTTTTGTTTCCTGTTTAATGATTGCAATGTCTTCCATAAGCAGTGACAGAAAAGAGCCAAACAAGCTCCACAATCCTAAAGAATTCCCAGCCCACGCAGCAGAAAGGTACAGGGAGTATCCCAAATTATTGCCTCTCATGAGCTCTCCTGTCGGAACAGCTCCGGGATTTGATGGCCAATTAAGAGCTAATTGGGGATCAGGGAGAATGCAAAAAGGCTGTTCCTGCAGCTCTGGAGAAAGTCCTGGGGGTCTGCCAGTTGCCCACAGCTGTGTGTGGCCAAGGCTCCTGTGGGATCCCTCCTCTTCCTCCTCCTCCTCCTCCTCCTCCTCCTCCTCTGGCAGCACCAGAGCTGCTCACCTGGAATAAAACCATGGCACGGCTGCTCCGGAATTGTTCTGGGGCTGAGACTCAACCACATAATTAAGCACCTTGCTAATCCTGGATCGTTACCCAGGGCAGGGCTTATTCATTCCAAAAATAAGAATTCCAGCTGCTTGTGGTCCTCATGGCAATGCTGGAGTTTCCTCACTGCCCCACGGGGTGTTTTGATCAGTTCTAAGAGGAACGAACCAACGGTGATTCCAGGCAAATCCCAAAATCCCTGAGGCTGGAAAAGCCCCCCAGGGCCATCAAGTCCAAGCTGTGCCCAATCCCCACCTTGTCCCCAGCCCAGAGGGTCACGGCCAGGCCTTCCTTGGACACCTCCAGGGACGGCGACTCCAAACCCATTCCAAGGCCTGGCCGCCCTTACCAGGAAAAAATTCCTCCTGATTCCAACCTGAGCGTCCTGTCAGGGAGTTGTGCAGAGGCAGAAATTTCCCCTGAGCCCCCTTTTCTCCAGGCTGGGCCGCCCCAGCTCCCTCAGGAGCTCTCCAGCTCCTTCCCCAGCTCCATTCCCTTCTCTGGACCCACTCCAGCCCCTCTTGCCATGCGGGCAAGATCCAAATATCTCTTCCAAAAATCCCAAATATCCCTTCCAATAATCCCAAATATCCCTTCCAAAAATCCCAAGCATCCTGCCTCAGCCTTCCTGCGTTTGGTTTCACCAAAGGTAAAAAGAGCTGGACACAGCACTATCCATTCCCCCACGGGTGCCCAGCATGGAGAGAATTCCTGCTAAAGCAGAGTTTTCTCCTTTCCCAAAGCTGGTTTTGGTACTTCCAGGCCCCTCTCGGTTTTTAGGGGAGTTGCAGGCCCAGAGAACCTCAGGATATTCTGGAGGGAAGTTGTGGTTTGGGGATGAGACATTATCTCCCCCTGAACCCAAAGCACTCCCGGGGTGTGATCAACACCAAACCGGAGCTGAGGAAACCGGGGCCACCCACACGGCTCCCCCAGCCCAGCCCCGTGCAGGCAGAGCCGGCAATTAAAGTTCTGTGGACAGGAAAGGCGACCTAGAAGGAGAGGCAATCCCAGCGTGGATCAGGTGAGTCACCCCACGAGCCCAAGGAATGGGGAGGCATAAAAATTAAAAAAAAAAAAAAAGCCACCCGCGAATTAAATGAACGGGCAGAGCTGTGGGACAGGGAGGGGCTTCTCCAGGTGGGGTGTGCAGAGAGGGTATAAAAGTGCTCCTGTCCCCAAAAGTCTCATTCCCTCTCTGCTCTCCTCATCTCTTCCTGCACGAGCAGCTCAGGTAAGAGCTGGGGGGCTCCAGAACCTTCAGGCGGGGAGGGTGAGTTTGGATCCACACCTGGAACGGGGCTGGGATTTGTTCTGGGGTGGCTGAGGAGGGAGCAGAGGTGCAGATGTGGAGGGAGGGTTTGGGGTGCTGGGTCTGGCTTTGGGAAGCCAGGCATGGTCTGGGTGTCCCCAATGCCTTGGGTGGGACAATGCTGGGGGGAAAAGGATCCAGTGCAAGCTTTGAACAGAAATATGGGATCTGGCTGAGACTGGGAAAAGGAACACCCGGATTCCTCTTGCTTGGAAGGGCAGGAGCAGGAAGGAAAGGCCCCTGCCAGCTGCTGTGTCCCCACAGGTGACCCAGCACAGCACCATGTGCTCCCGCCAGGACAAGGACCAGTGCCACCGGCAGCAGCGCCAGAGCAGCGGCGGCTGCCACAGCTCGGGGGGTGGCGGCTGCCACAGCTCTGGTGGCAGCTCCGGCGGCTGCCACAGCTCGGGAGGTGGCGGCTGCCACAGCTCCGGTGGTGGCGGCTGCCACAGCTCCGGTGGTGGCGGCTGCCACGGGATGCCGCAGATGCAGGGCCAGCAGCAGCAGCAGCAGCAGCAGGTGATGCAGATGCCGCAGCAGAAGATGAAGTGACAGCGAGGCCCTCGCCTCGTCCCAGCTCTGGCCTTCGCTCCCTCCCACCTCCCGGGGGCTCCCAAAGCCTCCCCGGTGCCCTCCGGAGCCTGGCAAGGGCCGGGCTGGTGCTGCCCAGGCTGTGCCAAATAAAGAGTCACATTCCCTAAATCCCTCTGCTGTTGGTGTTTCCTTACGCTCCGGAGCCAGGGACGCAGCCCAAGATGGGGTTTTGGGGTTGGATGTTCTCCAGAGCCAGGATGGGTTTTAGGGCTGGAACATTTGGGTTTTAGGGCTAGAACATTCTCCAGGGCCAGGATGGGTTTTAGGGCTGGAACATTTGGGTTTTAGGGCTGGAACGTTCTCCAAAGCCAGGATTGGGTTTAGGGCTGGAACGTTCTCCAGAGCCAGGATGGGTTTTAGGGCTGGAACATTCCGGTTTTAGGGCTGGAACGTTCTCCAAAGCCAGGAGGTTCTCCAGAGCCAGGATGGGTTTTAGGGGTGGAACGTTCTCCAGAACCAGGATGGGGTTTTAGGCCTGGGAGGTTCTCCAGAGCCAGGATGGGGTTTTAGGGCTGGGAGGTTCTCCAGAGCCAGGATGGGGTTTTAGGGCTGGGATCTCATGGAGAAGAAAAAAACACTCTCTCTCTTTTTTACCCGGATCACTCCTGGCTTTATCTGGTGCCAGCTCCAGAGCAGGGATTAAGCTCTGGGAGCAGAAGGGGCTATAATTAAAGCTGGGTTTAACTTCACCAAGCAAAGCCCGAGCAGAGGAACCTCTGGAGAAGCAGGCACCCACTGCAGGCGGGTGAGGCTGGCAATTAGCAGCTGCTGCAGCACAGGAAACAGATAAAAACGGAGCGATACCCATCGCAGTGAGTCAGGGAGCGTAAACACAGCTCGGCAATCAGGGCTGGAGTGACAGATCAATGACACGGAGCTGCCTCATTTCCTGGAAAAAGGAGGGACAAGCCCTGAAGAGCTGCTCCCACCCCTGGGTAGGAACGTGCCCCCTGCTGATGGAGTAAAAAAGTTACCCTTTGTTTCCTTAAAAAGGAAAAAAGCCCTGATGTTTCCTCGATTTGGTTAAAAGACACCTCATAGGACCTCGGGGACTTCACCTCAAACTTAAGGGTAGCCAATTGGGCAGAAGCCAAAAAGTCTCGCAAGGAATTCTCTAGGAAAAGGAGAGAACAAAAGAAGAGAACAAAAGAAGAAAATCGCTTTTGTGAAGTGTTTTAGCAGGAACAAGAACCTCATGCTACTTTTGTGCTGCCTGAGGTAGCTGAGCTATCAAGGGTATAGTGCTTATCTCTGAGAGTTTGTAAGACCAGGCTTAAAGAGACAAAGTATTACCCCAGGATCCTCATTCCCTGCTCTGGCTTTGCCCTCAGCTCGGGTAGCTCTGGCAGCACAGGTGGATTTTCCTCCCTTGGGGAATCTCTTCCCAGAGCAGCATGCGGAGCTGGGATGGGGTCAGGGTCGGGGTTGGGATGCAGGTAGGGAGGTCAGGGAGGATTCCTCCCTCTGGGAATTACTCTGGATCCCAGGAAGGAGCTCCAGGATCCTGCACAGCAGCACTGAGGGACTGGGAGGGCTTTAGAGTGGAACGGGGACCCAGGGACAACTGGGACAATGGTGGCACTGGGACCATGGCGGTGGTGGCACTCCAGCAGCCCCTGCCAGCTGCTGTGTCCCCCACAGGTCACCCAGTCTCGGGGTCTGGGTGTCGGGATGACCCCAGGAGTGTAAATGTCCTCATTTCCCAGCCCTGCAGCCAAAGGAGGAGTCTGAATGTGCAGGATTGGCTTCTCAAGGTTTATTTTCCTTATCTTGAACATTCTTTCTCTGACCTGCTGAGCGCTGTCCAGCAGACCGGCCATTGCATTCTGTCCCCAATCCTGGGTGGCATTTACATTTTATACCCAAAACTCAGTGTATTATATTTATAATATTGTGCCAATACCTATCATCTATGTTGGACAGTGTGTCTGTACCTTAAACCAATAGAAAAGTGACACCACCCACCAAGACATGCAGGGCAAGAAGAAGGAGAAGAAGGTCAGGACACACCCAAATCCCTCCATCTTGTACCCCTGAATCCCATTCTAAAAACCCCAAAATTCTACTTTTTCCACCCTGTGTTAACTCAACTACCACACTACTCAAACCCTTGTGACTTGTAATTCCTCACAGAGTTGGCAGTTTTTTTTCCACGGGCTAAAATCGAAGCCACAGGTGTTTTTGACTTCGTGCCAAGGTCTCCGAGCCCTGCCAAGGTCTGGAGCCAGCCAGGGCAGCCAGAGGAATGTGCTGGACTCCGACAACCCAGCACACTCCCACCTCCCCGGGGCTCCCAACACCTCCCCAGTGCCCTCCGGAGCCTGGCCCAACAAAGACTCACATTCCCTAAATCCCTCTGGCGCTGGTGCTTCCCTAAACTCAGAGCCACGGGATGGGAGAGGTTGGGAAAGACCTCTGAGATCACTGATCCCAAACTTCTCACTCGTGTTTTCTGTGCCACTGGGAGGATCCCGATGGATTTAATGCAGGCTTTGTGCCAGAGCTGAGTTCCCCTGAACCCTCGGAATGTTCTGGTGGCTGTGGATCATCCCTGGGGGACCATCCCTGGGGGATCCCAATCTTGCAGAAATCCCAAAAACCTCTCCCCAGAGCATTTCCTGCTGGACCCCACAGCCCACAGACCCCCAGGGCTTCCAAAGCCTTTCCCAACCCCACGGAGCTTCCCCAGCACAGCTTTGAGCACCCTCCTGCCTCGGGAGGCTCCCAAAATCCAGGCAGGCACCAGGTTGGACAGTTTTTATTGGGTTTTTGTGGTGTTACAACCATTTATGTGGGAAGGGGAAAAATAAGCTGGGAAAAAAGGTCTTTGGGATATTTACAGTGCAGAAAGATCTCGGTGAAAACCACGATGAGCCTCCTCAGCCAGAGCTGAAGGATTGGCTGCAGCTGAGGTGCATTTTTGGTGTGTCCATCCCCCCAAAAAAACGTGGGAATTTTGCTGTTGATTCCAAACAGCAACAAACAACAACAAACTTTTAATTTTCCCCCAGGAATTGCCACTCTGGGCTCATTATTGCTGAACGGGCTGACTCAAATAATTACCCTGCTCATCCCAGCCCTGTTAACCAAGGATTTTTTCACTTTCTCCCCATTAATAAACAGGGTGAAGGGGTTGAGATTTCAGCAGGGTTGAGCTTTTTGCTTTTTATGAGAAAAAAAAAAGAGAAAATGTGTCCCAAACCACCCCCTAGAAGCCTTCAAAGCTGCATTTTTAAGCACCCCAAGGAGACACCGCTGGAGCGTCGGGACCGAAGGAGACCTGGGGATATTTTTGCCTCATGGAGGTAACTTGGTGGAGCTGGGCATGGTCCTCAGATGTTCCAGGACGTGCCTGGCCTGGAAGGAGGAGCAGGGAAAGCCTGGAAGGAGATCCCAGCAGCAGAGCAATCCAGGGATCCTACGGAAAGGGAGGAAAACCCACGGGGGCTTCACCCACGGCCACCCCAAAACCCAGCAGGACTCAGTCCCTCCCTCCAGCCCGCTCTGCTTGGCACTGATTGGTGCCTAATTACTGCACGAGTTTAATCAGAGCTGATTAAAGCCCCTGCAGAGCTCAGCTCCTGCTCCATCCCACCCTCCCCGCTGGGCTGGGCTCGCTGCGATGACCCTCGTCACCCCGGGGTGACACCAGGGACGGCTCTGTCCCCACCCCAGAGGGGTCCCATGGGTGCCAGCTCCCTGCTGTCCCTTACCTGCTCCCTCCACGTGCCAGGAGCAGCGCAGAGCCCTCAGTAGACGCAGGGCTTGGCCTTCTCCTTGTTGATGGGCTCCGTGTCGGGCTCTGAGGGCCGGGGGATGGCTCTGTACTTGCAGCTTGGGGACCTCTGCGGGGACACGACCCCGTCAGCCCCTCCGAGCCCTCGGCCCCTCCGAGCCCTCGGCCGAGCAGCAGGCACTGCTGGAGGATGCCCAAACCCTCTCCCGAGCACAGGAGCTGTCCCTTCCACGCCCTCGCCTCCCATTCCCTGCAGGAAAAGGGGATGGGGCACCGGAGCGCCGCAGGAAAAACCCCAAGAGTGGAGAGACCCCAGCCCAGCCCGGGGTGTGGGGCGGCTGCTGCAGACCCCCAACCCCCCCGGCCAGCCCAAAATACCCCAGAGGGCAGAGGGGGATGGGGTGACAGCGGGAACGATGTCCCCCGGTGGCTGCAGAGTCCCCAGGGCAGGACGCTCTCACATCACAGATTTTGAACACAAATTTCGGGAGTTCCCAGCTGTGGGTGTCCATCACACCTCTCTGTCCTCCTGACCCCATTCCCCGTGCCCTGTCCCTGCAGTTCCCGAGGAAAAGTCCCTCTCCAGCCTCCCTAGAGCCCCTGCAGATCCTGGGGGGGCTCTGGGGTCTCCACAGGCTCAACATTCCCAACATTCCCAACATTCCCAGCCTGGATCCATCGGGGAAGGGCTCCAGTCCCTTTATCAAATTCCGGGCTCACTCCAACAATTCCACGTCCCTTTCCCACCCTCCTTTCCCCCTCCAGCCCCTGCTCGTACCTTGACAGGAACGAATTCCTGCTGGATCAGCTTCTTGAACTCGCTCCTGCTGAAGGGCTCCGATTTCCTGCCCTTCCTGGGGCTGCCCTGGGAACTCTGCATCATCTCAGTGATGGCTTTGATCAGCCTGGACATGGCTCCAGTCCTGGAGAGGAGCAGAACCTGAGGCCACAGTCACTGTCCAAAAATCCCGAACACCCCTTCCAAAAAATCCCGAACAGCCCTTCCGAAAAATCCCAAACATCCCTTCCAATAATCCCAAATATCCCTTCCAATAATCCCAAATATCCCTTCCAATAATCCTAAACATCCCTTCCAAAAATCCCAAGCATCCTGCCCCAGCCTTCCTGCGTTTGATTCCACCAAAGGTAAAAAGAAACTTTTTTCCCCCCAGTTTCTCTGAGGACTTTCACCTTAATTCCCTTCATTTCTCCACTTTCCCCGGTTCAGTGAAAGGGAAGCTGCTCCCCGTCAGCATCCCGGCACTTGTGGGGTGAATGAATCAGCTCCTGCGGCTGCGGAAAGCGCCTCCAGCCTCCCGCCCGGGAGCTGAGCCCGTCCTGCTGCCGCCGGGGCTGAGCCCTGCCGGGTAAAACCAGTTCCGAGGGAACCCAAAACTCATCGCAAAGCCGAAAAGGAGCGGCGGAGGCTCACCTGCATCCGCCGGGGCCGGGCTGGGAATGGTGGGAGCAGCTGGGAGCAGCTCCGGGCGGCTCGGGGGTGGGAGGAGGAGAGGATTCCTTCTGGTCAGTCCTGTTCCCTGGCTGCCTCCTGCCAGGGGAGCCTCCCTCGTTCTGCTGCTGCTCCGAGGATGTTTACAGCACACCTGCACAGCTGTATGTAGGTCAGGGACAAAGGGCTCTGCGCCTCCTTGGGTGCCCAGAAAAGCCAGCCAGATGTTCCCTTCCTGCGTAAAACTGCATTTCACATCTCCTAAATGTTTTTTTTTTTTCTCTGTAACCCAAGGGGTTTGTGAGTTCACGGGCAAAGTTTAGAAATTGTCACAGACCAGAAGAACTGCTGCAGGAAAAGGGGGTTTGATCTTATTTTTAGGCTGTCCCAAATGTCCCTGGGACCAGACTGGAGGCACCTTGGCCCAGCTCAGGCGAGGGCAGCAGAGCTGGGGCTGCTGTGGTGAGACAGGAGCAGCAGCCCTGAGCTGGCAGGGCAGTGGTGGCACGGTGGGGACACCCAGGGACACCCCTGTGATCCTGTCCCAATGGATCTGGGGTCAGGATGTGATCGTGTCCTGATGGATCTGGGGTCAGGATGTGATCCTGTCCTGATGGAGCCAGGACCAGAACCAGGCTCTGATCCTTCCCTGATGGATCTGGGCTCAGGTTCTGGTCCTTCTCTGATGGATCGGGGCTCATGCTCTGATCCCGCCCCGATGGAGCCGTGCCCAGGCTCTGATCCTTCCCCACCAGAGCCAGGACCAGGAGCAGGCTCTGATCCTGCCCTGACAGAGCCATGCCCAGGCTCTGATCTTTCCTTGATGGATCTGGGCTCAGGCTCTGATCCTTCTCTGATGGATCTGGGCTCAGGCTCTGATCCTGCCCTGATGGAGCCGTGCCCAGGCTCTGATCCTGCCCCGATGGAGCCAGGACCAGCCCCTGACCCATCCCCAGGGCTCGGGAAGCGCTCGGGGGCCGGGGCCGCTCCCAGCCCGGCTCCTTCTCCCCGGCCGCGGTCTGGGATAGGGGCGGATCCCGCTCGGCATCTCCGCGGCCGGGACAGGACGGGCTGGAGAGCCGCCCCCGTCCCGCCGGGCAGGGAGCGGGACCGGGCCGCGGGCTGGGGCCAAATTCTCCTTCCCAGCAGGGTGAGGCAAGAGGCTGCAAGTCCCTGCAGGCCCCTGGCTGCTTTTGGGGAGGCGGCATCAGCCCTGGCTGCTCTCCCTCTTTGGGGACCCCCGGAGCTTTTGGGGTGGGGGCGATTCCCTTCGGGGTGGGTTTGGGGCGGTCACAGGCAGCAGCACCTTTGACCCCACAGAATTTGGGGGCACAGCCTTGGCAGATCACTGAGCACTGACCCCACAGAATTTGGGGTATAGCCTTGGCAGATCGCTGAGCACCGACCCCACAGAATTTGGGGGCACAGCCTTGGCAAATCGCTGAGCACCGACCCCACAGAATTTGGGGGCACAGCCTTGGCAGATCGCTGAGCACCGACCCCACAGAATTTGGGGCACAGCCTTGGCAGATCGCTGAGCACCGACCCCACAGAATTTGGGGGCACAGCCTTGGCAGATCGCTGAGCACCGACCCCACAGAATTTGGGGGCACAGCCTTGGCAGATTGCTGAGCACCGACCCCACAGAATTTGGGGGTACAGCATTGGCATATCGCTGAGCACCGACCCCACAGGCAGGCAGCCCTGGGGTTGTGGGTGTGGGTGGCTCTGTAGGAACAAATCTGGGGTCTGTACCTGGGCTTTGGGAGGGGGTCAGGGGCGTGAGGAGCTGCCGGGGCCACTCCAAGGACATTTAGGGTGAGGAGAGAGGAATTTGGGACATTTGAAAATGGGCGGGTGGTCTCGCACCAACAGCTCGGCCCAAAATTCCGACGCATAAATCCAAATAATCCGATTTATTTCGGCGCTGGAGGAGGAGCGGGGAGGGCAGGACGGGGCCGTGCCGGGGTCGGGGTGGTCGCAGCGCCCGTGGCGAGCTCCGGCAGGACCTGGTGGCCTCTCCAAGTGTCGCATCCCAGCAGGTGGCAGCAGGATCCCGGAGTCCTTCAGGGCTGGAAAACATCTCCAGGCTCGGGGAGCTGAGCTCGGGATCCTTCAGGATTTGAGGATTTGGGGATTTGGGGGAGAGGTTTTTACAGCGACTTCTGTGAGGCAGAGAGAAGTCTGATCAGAAGTTTGATCCATGTTCACCCCTGAAAGGGTTTTCCACCGAGGTCCTTGACAGAGAAACCGAGAGAGAAAGTAAAAGATAAAATAAGAAAGAAAGAGGAAATAATAGAAAATAAGAGAAATAAGAGAAATAAGAGAAAATAAGAAAAAATAAGATAAAATAAGAAAAAATAAGACAAAAATAAGGGAAAATAAGAGAAAATAAGAAAAAATAAGAGAAATAAGACAAAATAAGAGAAAATAAGAAAAAAATAAGGGAAAATAAGAGAAAAATAAGGGAAAATAAGAGAAAATAAGAGAAAAATAAGAGAAAATAAGAGGAAAATAAGACAAAATAAGATAAAAATAAGAGAAAATAAGATAAAAATAAGAGAAAATAAGAGAAAAAAGAATAAGAGAAACCTGCAGCTGCCTGTTCCAATGAGCACTTTGTTTGTCTCTCCTGACCAATGAGTAAATTTATGAGCTTTGTGGGAAGGTATAAAAAGCATGAAAAAAGAATGAAAACGGGATTTGAAGCCTTCTGAAAATGGAATGTTGCTCTGTGTAGTCTCCACCACGCCAGGCTCCATCCTGGGGCTGCTCCCCATGGGGACGGTGGGGCTGGACCCCCCAGAGCCCCCCAAAAATCCCGACCTGCTGCAAATCCCTGTCCCCAAGGCTGGCGTGTCCTTCCTGGGGGAGCTGTGGGGGCTTCCCCTGCTCCAGAGACCCCAAAGAGCTGCAGGGTGGTTGTACACCTTAATTTAAAAAAACCTTTACCAAAAAAAATTTTGCATTGAATGTACATGAATTTGTATGTGTTTATTATTATAATGGAAATATCATTGTAATAACAATATGACAATAACAATGGGGTTAGGGTTGGGTTTAGGGTTAGGGTTAAGGTTAAGTTTAGGGTTTGGGTTAGTGTTAGGGTCAGGATTAGGGTTACGGTTAGGTTTGGGATTAGGGTTAGGGTTAGGGTTAGAGTTTGGGTTAGGGTTAGGGTTGGGATTACATTTGGGGTTAGGGGTAGGTTTAGGGTTTGGGTTAGTTTTGTGGTTCGGTTTAGGTTTAGTGTGAGATTTAGTGTTGGGTTTAGATTTGGGGTTAGGTGTAGTTTTAGGGTGAATTAGGGTTAGGGATGGGGTTGGGTTTTTGGTTAGGGTTAGGTTTAGGTTAGGTTTGTGTTTAGTGTTACGGTTTTGGTCACGTTTAGGGTTAACTCTGGCCTATTTTCTGTGCAAAGCTGAGGTTTTGGGCTCGGGTTTGTGTTAGGTTTGGGGTTAGGGTTAGGGTTAATTTTAGGGTTAGGGTTTGCGCTAGGTTTGGGGTTACTGTTTGGGTTAGGGTTATATTTAGGTTTGAGTTAGGTCTAAGTTCAGTTTTAAGGTTAACCTCGGCTTATTTAGGGCACAGAACTGAGGGAATCTGTTCCTGCAGCAGATTTTCCCCCGTTAGGAGGAATTTGACATTTTCGGTGTCAAAAGTGCCTCCAGAGGAAGCTGAAGCAACCTGGGGTGAAGCAAACCTGGGGAAGTCTTGTGTTAATTGTGTCTTGCTTCAGCTCTGCTGCTTTGGGGAAGCTTCTGGAAGGTTCCTTCCCGGAGCCGGGCGGTTTCAGGGCTTTGAGTCACCCTTGGGAAATCAGCTCCGGTTCTTTTCCTGCCCCAAAAGTGGTTTGGGAATCCAGAGCCTGGGAAGCCCCATCGATGTTCCCAGACACCTTCTCCCTCACCCTTTTTGGTGAAAATTTGGGGTGTTCTGAGTGAGGGATTTGGGTTGTTTCACGTTCTTTTCCACACAGAGCTCAGCTGCCCAAAACTTAACTTGACCACCACCACCTGTGGAGCAAAAATGCCCTAAAAAGGGGTTTCCTAGAGAAAACTGTGCTCATCCCTCCCCATCCTTCCTCCCAGCCCCGGCTCACCACCACAGCTCAGGTTTAGGACACCTGTGCAGAGTTTCCAGGCCAAAATACGGGTTTTTTTCCAGTTGGAAATGCAAAAATCTATCAAATCCTGGTGCAATCCCAACCTCTGGAGCGCAGAAGCTGCTGCGGTGAGTCCCAAATTCCCAGGCCCCCACCCCAGCCCTGGGAACCTGCAGCCTGTCCTAAAAGGGGATTTAGGAGAGGAAAAACCCAGGAAAACCCACGGAGAGCTTCAGAAATCTTTATTTGGCAGCAGAACCACGGCGCCGGGAGGAAGAGGAGGAGGAAGGGGAGGAAGGAGGGAGGGATTTGAGGCTGGATTCAGCTCCGGAACCTTCTCCAAGCTCCAGGAGCCCTCGGAGGGGAAGGAAGGGGCTCAGTGGTGGTGCTGGTGCTGGTGCTGGTGCTGGTGGTCCTCCACCTCGTGCAGGTGCTCGTGGGTGGCGCAGGTGACGCGGGTGACCAGCAGCATCACCTCCCCAAAGCTGAGCTGGGCGTCCTTGTTGACGTCCAGGTCCTTCATGATCTGGTCGATGGTGGCCTTGCTCTTCACGTGCTGCCAAGGAGGAGGGGGCAAGGTGAGGGCAAAATCCCCTCGGTTTTTCCCCCACCCCAGGTGGAAAAAACTTTCCCTTGGCTTTAGGAAGGTGAGTTCCAACGGAAAATGGGATTTGGGGAGAGTTTGTGGTGTGGCTTCCAGGGGAAAAAGGAGATTTTGGGCAACACGCGGCTGGATTTTGCCGAGAAGGGGATGAGGGGATGAGAGCTGTGAGGGTTCCTTCACGGAGAAAGTTTGGGGTGGGGCGGTTGGGCAGGAGGGCAGAGCAGGAACCCAAACCCCGAGGACACCCAGGCACCCTCACCTTCAGGTAATTGGCCAGCTGCTTGTCAATGAGCAGCTTCAGCTCCTTCTTGGTCAGGGTGTCCCTGTCCCCCTCCCGCCGCGAGTACTGGTGGAAGACGTCGATGATGACGTCCATGGCCTTCTCCAGCTCCGACAGCGGCTCCTGGCTCTGCTGGCCCTGCAGAGAAACGGTCACGCCAACGAGACAGGAAAATCTGGGAGCACGGGGTTGGGCCCAGCCCTTCTTTTCTGGGGGGGAATGTTCCTTTTTGGAGCTGTTGGTGTTTTCTCCAAGGAGGCTGAAGGACCTCGCGGCCTCCATGAACCAACAGATGAGAGCTCTGAGATGATTTGTCCCCAAAATGGGCCTGGTCCCCACCAGAGCAGCTGATAACAAACACGGAGCAGGTGAGAACACCCCAAAAACCATCAGTGGGGACACAGAGCAGGCGAGAACACCCCAAAAACCATCAGTGGGGACACAGAGTAGGTGAAAACACCCCAAAAACCCTAAGTAGGGACACAGAGGAGATGAGAACACCCCAAAACCCTCAGTGGGGACACAGAGCAGGAGATCTGACATCCAGGCGCCTCTCTGGTAGTCGGGAAGCTCTTGCAGGAGGAACCTCTCTCCTCACGGGCGCTGGGGATGGTTCTGCTCCGCCAGGACGTGGGGTTGGGACCAAGAGAAGCCTCCTGGGGATCCTCACCCCTCGGATGACCTGGAAAAGAGCACGGACACCCCAAACACCCCCTGCACTTGCCTTGCTCATCTTGCCACCGCAGCGAGGTCTCCTGGGGCGGGCGCGGGGCCAGGTGCCACCTCAGGGTCTCTTATAGCCGAGCCGGTTGTGAAACGTCCCCATCCCGCTCCAGGCTGGCCCCACAACACCCCTGGCATTGCTCAAGGCTCCGGGAAGTTCCCCAAAAGGGGCTCTGTGGCTTTTCCCGCAAGCTCGGGGTGTCACGGGCTCAGGTGGCCTCGGGGGTGGCCCTGTCCCCTCACCTGCTGGGATTCTCCACCAGCTCTGGGTGAAAAAAAAACCAAAAAACATTTCATTTGGGATTTTTCCACATTTTTCTCCTTCCCGGGGCTGTTTTCTGATGCCAGGGGGAGAAACACACCCACGATCCCAAGATGTCCCCACTCTGGTGCACCCCTGAGCTTGGTAAAATCCTCCAAAATCCCCGAGCCCGCAGCAGGACGCCGAGTGCCACCCGCGTGACACCGGGGCGCCGGCGGCACCGGGGCCATGCCCTGCCTGCAGGAACCCCGAGAGATGATCCGGGCGTGTTCCCGGCCTGGCTCGGCTCCAGGGGCTCCGTCCCACCCGTGCCAAGTTGGGTTCTCCCAGCCCGGGTGCGCCCTGAGCCGCAGAGCCCAGGTGTGGCGGAAAGGCGCGCTCGGGTTTCGCTTTCCGGGGCTCTGCGCTGCCTTTGTGGCTTTTGGTGCTGCTGTTTTGGCCCTGGCGGCTCCCAGCTGCCCCGTTTTGGGAGCAAAACGAGATTTTCCAGCGTTCCCTCATCCACATGAGCTGCCTGCTGACTCAGCAGCTCGTCTGGGCTTTGTTGGATGTTGAACCTGCCCAGCTCGGGGGTGGAAGCCAAAACAAAGCCTGGGGCGAGTTCAGGAGCTCCAGAGGAGCTGGCACAGGGCACCAGCAGCAAGGAGCAGGATTCCAGCAGGAATTTCCTCCTGGAAAGGACGACCAGACCACGGAGGTTTGGAGTCCCCATCCCTGGAGGTGTCCAAGGAAGGGCTGGACTGTCGCTGTTGGACACAAAATGAGTGCGCAGATGCTTGGTAAGTTCAAAAGAAAAAAAACCCCAATTTTACTCAAACATCTGGTATTTATAGAATTCCAGAGGTGACTGTGGATTGGAGGATGGAATTACCACCTCTCCAACCACACTGGTCCAAAGATCAATCAATCATTTCTATTTACAGAGAAATATGTAAACTATTCTATTCATCCATGAAACTGTGTGGGAACTCTGACTCTCCAACATAAAAACACGATCAGAAGGTTAAAGAAGTTTTACAAGAACTTTAAAACTTTCAAAAGAACTATAAAAGACAACTTAACGCTTTTAAAAATCAGGGCAACACCGGACATGGCCTGGGTGAGCAGACCCCAGGCTGGAGTCGATCTCGGAGGCCTTTCCCAGGTGAAAGGAGCCCGGGATGCTGCACCCCCAGCCCCCAGCCCTGCTCTGGGCGCTCTGCTTTCACCACGGGCAGGATCTGCTGCAGAACAGGACGTCCGGGCACCGCGGGGGCGTTTCACAACCCGGGAGCGGCCGCGGCGTTGCGGGGCTTTGGTGCAATTTCAGGAAACCTCCTTGGGTGGCTTTGATCGCCCCGGAGGTGCCAGGGTGGGGCTCAGGGGGTGGGGGACAGGGGGTTCCAAGGTGGGCCCGAGCCAGGGGTGACCCCCAGGTGTGGGTGGGCAGTGGGCATCGAGGTGCCCGGCTGTGGGAACCCAGCACATCCCTCTGGCTGCCCTGGCTGTCCCCAGACCCTGGCAGGGGCTCGGAGGCCTTGGCACGAAGTCAAAAACAGCTGTGGCTTCAATTTTAGCCAGTGGAAAAAGTTGCCAACCTTGTGTGAGGAATTACAAGCCACAAGGGTTTGAGTTGTGTGGTAGTCGAATTAACACAGGGCGGAAAAAGTAGAATTTTGGGGTTTTTAGGATGGGGTTCAAGTGGCAGTGCTGAGGGTCACAGGGACGGGTGCTGGCACCCTTTTGGTGGCTCTTGCAGGGCGACCTCCCTGCCCAGCTGTCCCCAAGGCCCAGGCTCGGCCAGGGATCCATGGAGCGGAACAGGAGCAGCTCAGCATCTGCTGGAAGTGCCCGCAGGGACACCCCGAGGTTGGAGCTGCAAAATTCTTTCAAAATGCACTTTTGGGGCAGGAGAGTGGCTGCTGTGGGCAGAGCAGCTGTTTTGTCCCCCTGGGGTCCATATCCCAACACCCCAATACCCCAACTTCCCAAATCACCATCAAGTAGAGCATTCCCAGTGCCAGAGATCCAGGATTTGGGGTTTGGGATGTTTGGGATGTTGCAGGGTTGAGACATGGAAGTGTCTGGACTCTGTGTCTCTCCCAGAACAGCAGAAAATCATCATGGACGTATCCTGAAATCCCAAACACAAACCATGGGATTTCGGGCACTGGGAACATTTTGCTTCATGAGGATTTTTCCCAACAAAACCATCCTTCCTCAACAAAACCATCCTTCCTTCAACCCCCCGGATGGATGAAGAGACAGGAAAGGCTCCGAGAACTTCAAGTGATGCTTTATTGTCCCAGATTGAAGAGTCACCCATCCCGAACTGGGATCCCAAACTGGAGAATCAGCCATCATAAATTGGGATCCCAAATTAGAGGGTCACCCATCCCAAATGGGGATCCCAAATTGGAGAATCGGCCATCCCAAACTGGGATCCCAAACTGGAGGGTCACCCATCCCAAACTGGGATCCCAAATCGGAGGGGCTGCTCCAGGGGCTGTTCCAGGCAGGCAGGGAGCAGCCAGAGCCCAATTCCCGAAGCTTCCCTCTCCCGTTTCCCACGCCGGGCTCAGTCCTGGTCCGGCCCGCAGCGGTCGGAGCCGTGGCTGATGCGGTGGGCGTCGTCGGCCAGCTTGCTGAGCACGATGGTGAACTCCTCAAAGCTCAGCTCCTTGTCCTTGTTCAGGTCGGTCTCCTGGAAGAGCTTGTCCAGGTAGCCAGCCTGGTTCCTGTTCTGAATTTGGGGACACAAAGGTGAGGTCACATCCCTGGATCCACCCCGGAGCTGCCCTGGGAAGGGTTTGGATGTCGCAGCCCTCCCCTCCCTTGCCCTTAGCCCCAAATTAAGCCCAGAGGTTTAATTCTGGGAGGCTTTGAACCCAAGAGATTTAATTTTAGGTGGCTTTGAACCCCAGAGGTTTAATTTTGGGTGGCTTTGATCACCCCAGAGGTGCTGGGGGAGGAGGGGGCTGGGACAGGGGGTTCCAAGGTGGGACAGGGGCCTGATTTTGTCCCAGAGGATTTGTCCCAAGGCTTTTGTCCCAAACCCCTGTGGCTGGGGACACAGCGGCTTTTAGGAGAAATCAATTGGGCCGGGCCAGTTTTGGGAATCACCAACAATGAACTTGCACCACTTTTCAACTCATTGAGAGGAGACTGCAACATTAGATGCCCCAGAGCTCTCAGAGCTGAGAGAAAGATGAGAAAGTTGAGAAAGGCCACAGCTGTTTCTTCTTGTGGTGTTGGGAGAAAAAATGCAATTGTTTGGTCTCATATTTCAATGGGACCTCAAAGAGGGATCCTCTGTTGATAATGAAAGGGATTTTCTCATCCTACAGATCTCCAAAACCAATTTTTACACCATTAGAAACGACGGCTCGGATCATAACCAGAGCCAGAGCGAGATTGCTGACAAAGACTCCACAACAATTTATCTGCCATCAACAAGAGAATCTTTGGATTGGGCCTTGAAAAAAATCAGAAAAAAAAAAAAATCAGAGCAGGAGTGACCCCAGACCGGGTGTGATGGAACCCCCCAGTGCCCCGTGTCCCCCAGAGCCCCATCCCCGTGGGATTGTCCCCCGGCACTCACGCAGGTCCCCAGGAAGGCGGGCGCCTGCTCCGTCAGCAGCGTCCTGAAGTCGCTGAGGTTCAGGAGGTCGGCCTGGCCCTGGCGGATGCTGTACTGGTGGAACACATCCACCACGGTCTTCAGGGCCTTCTCCAGGGTGCAGTTCCCCGGGAGCTGCTGGCTGCCGGCGTGGCTGCGGGTGCTGGTGGACATGGCTGAGCTCCGGAAGGACCTGCAGGGGTTGGGGACAAAGCTCGAGGGCGTGAGAGGAGCCAAAAATTGGCTGGGGGACAAGGATGAAATTTGGCATGGGTGACACTCCAATTTGGCATGGGTGACACTCCGATTTGGGATCCCAGTTTGGGATGGGTGACCTTCCAATTTGGAATGTTTAACACTCCAATTTGGGATCCTAATCTGGGATGGGTGTCACTCCAGTTTGGGATGGGTGACACTCCAGTTTGGGATCGCAATTTGGGATAGGTGACCCTCCAATTTGGAATGTTTAACACTCCAATTTGGGATGGGTGACGCTCCAATTTGGGATCCCAGTTTGGGATGGGTGACACTCCAGTTTGGGATCCCAGTTTGGGATGGGTGACACTCCGGTTTGAGATCCCTGAGCTGCGCCTGAGCCAGGGGCACCTGCTGCTCCTTGTTGAGGGGCAGAAAATGAGGGGATTTGGGGATATTGCTGGGTTATGGCTCCGGTTTGGCTTTGCCAAAGAAGCAGCTTGTTCCAGCACACCTGGGGACCTTTCTCAGGTGAGGGGAGCAGGGTCAGGCCAGCGGGGCACCGCCAGCGAGGACGTTTAGGGCAGAGGGCACAGAATTAGTGCTGCCTCCACCCAAGATGTCACCAAAATCCCATTAATTTGCCCTGATTTTCCAATCCAAACCAACCTCCTGCTCTACCCCGAGGAGAACCCATCGCCCTGGGCTGGTGGATCCCAAACTGCTTCTCCCTCACCCTTTTCCCTGCAAGGACCATCCTTGTCCTACTCACCCTGGTCTCCGAGGAGGGTTTGCAGGGGATGGATCCGTCGGTGTGACCCGGGAGCCTGGAGCAGCCCTTTTATACCTGCATGAGGTCCTCTTTCATCAGAGCTGGTGACACACCTGCCACAAGCATCGGCTTGAGTTCACATTTCCCGCACCTGGAAATTGCCAGGTGGGAGCCCCGAGCCCCTCCCAGCCTCATTCCTCCGCTCCAGTTCCTGGTTGCACCCACCAGGCTTTGGAAATGTTGTCCTTGGCCCCTCCATCACCTCTGACAGGGCTCAGGGAGGGGAAGAACCTCGGCTTTGTCATACCTCGATGTCGAGGGCAAGGCCGTTCGGGCAGAAGTTGCCAAAACTTGGGGAGTTTTGCAACGCGGCGAAAAACTTGCACATTTTCCTTCTGCTGTAGGAGCAAATATTGGGCTGTTCCACATGGAAACAGAGATAACTTTGTCCCCTTGGTGAATTTTTAATGTGATTTCTGTTTTCTACAGCCCCAACTGGTTGGACACTGCCCAAGACAAAGCAGCATCTGTATTTTATAACTTGTCTTCCAGAATATTTTCCGTTGTTTTCTACTTGTAGCAGTCCTCGACTCTCGCTCCAGAGATTTTCTGGAGGAAACTGGGCACAAAACCAGGAGAATACCCAAGGCCAGGGTCTTTTCTGGCTGGTGCAGGAAACGCCACATGTTGCCACATGCCAGATGTCACCTGTGTGTCACGCGTGTCAGGGACAAGAATGAGCAGACAATGAAGAGATTTAAAATCAGACAATGAGGAAATTTAAAAACAGACAATGAGAAGATTTAAAATCAGACAATGGGTAGGAGGAGCAGGGGAGGACCAGGCGAACTGGAGGTGCCTATTCCTGTTTGAGGATGCTCCTGTGTCCCCGGGGCATTGCACGGATTTATTCCGGTATCCCTGACTCACTGCACAGCTCCTTTTGCTTCCCGGCCCCGCTCCTTGCGGGGTGTCAGCCATCCCAAATAAGGATCCCAAATTGGAGTGTCACCCATCCCAAACTGGACTGTCACCCATCCCAAATTGGACTGTCACCCATCCCCAATTAGGATCCCAAACTGGAGTGTCACACATCCCAAACTGGGATCCCAAATTGGAGTGTCACCAATGTCAAATTGAAGGGTCAGCCATCCCAAATTGGAGGGTCACCCATCCCGAATTGCGATCCCAATTTGGGAATGTCACTCACCCCAAACTGCAGAGTCATCGATCTCAAATTTGAGTGTCAGCAATCCCAAACTGGAGTATCACCCACCCCAAACTGGGCTCCCAAACTGGAGTGACCCCATCCCAAACTGGGCCCCCAAACTGGAGTGACCCCATCCCAAACTGGGATCCCAAACTGGAGTGTCACCCATCCCAAACTGGGATCCCAAACCGGAGTGACACCCATCCCAAACTGCATCCTCGTCCCCCAGCTGGCAGGGAAAGCATCTGGTGCTCTGGGGCAGTTCCAAATTTTCCCTTTTTTCCCCTAAAACCTGTGGGGGAGCAGCTGGCCATGCCCAGCCCTGCAAGGGCAGCGATGCCCGAGTGACACGGGGGTGGCAGTGAGTGACATTTCCCCCGAGGGACGAGGGTGGCTCCCCAAATTCAGAGCTGCCCTGTGTCACCGGGGAACCACCCAAATGCCCCCGGTTTCACCCGGGACAGGTTCCTGGTCTGGGCTGATGTCGGAGCCTCCTGAACCGGGGGTTCCCCCTCAGTGTCCCCTCACTGATGGGTCAGGAGCTCTTCTCCCCTCCTGCTTCAGCCCCCAGGAGCCCACGGTGGCCTTTGGGTGTGTGGTGACCTGGGGGATGTGTCCCAAACCATGAAATGTTTGACTTGTCCTGCAGAGTGGCCGTTCCTCCGAGCAGCTCCCAGGATGGAGCCCCTGGAGCCCCTCGGCCTCGTTCTTTGCTCTGCTGGGGCTGCTGAGTTGTTTTGGGGAGGGTCACAAAAACATCTCACAGGTGCCTGGGAAGTGGCAGCCCTGGAATGTAGGACCCCCAGGATGTGGCACCCTCGGGATCAGGTGTCCCTGGGATGTGACACCCCCAGGATGTAACACCCCTTGGATGTGGCACCCCCAGTTCCAGGGCTGCGTGTTGGCAGAGACCTGAGGAAGGACCCCCCATCCCAGCTGTGTTTCGCCTCTGGCACCTCCTGGAGCTTCACGCTGGGATCTGACAACCTCCAGGAGCCCCCTCAGCCTGGGGGCTGACCCCCAACACCCTGTCCTGACCCCCCATCTCTGCCCAGACCAGTGTCCTCCCGTGCCACTCTCGCTTTCCCCGTTCAATCTGGGTTCCAGCCCCTCCCCAGGACACGGCACATGGATGGGTTTGGTGCTCAAAGGAAGAGATTTTATTTCAATGCCACGAAGTAGAAGCAGGTGACAAAGGTTTGGTTACAGGCAAGGGCCGAAGCTCCTGGGGGGACGCAGAGTCCCGTGGCTCGGCCACCGTGGGCGATGTTTCCGTCTCAGTGACGGTGGCCAGGGCCATGCCCGTGCCCGTGGTCATGCCCATGGCCGTGGTCGTGCCCGTGGTCGTGCCCGTGCCCGTGGTCATGCCCGTGGTCATGCCCGTGGTCATCACCAGGGCCCTTGTGGGACCTGTTGTGGGCATCGATGGCCACGAGGCTCAGCGTGGTCAGGAACTCGGTGAACTTGAGGCGGCCGTCGTGGTTGGCGTCGGCTTTGGTGAAGAGCTGCTGGATGTAGCTGTCCGTGCTGGTGTTGGGCTGTGGGGGAGCACGGGCAGCTCGGGGTCATCACCCTGCCCGTCCCCAGCTGTGGCTGAACCCCAAAAAACCTCCCTCCCTTTGGGAAGCTCCCAAGATAAAGTTCTGGGTTGGCCTGCCCGGGGGAATCACCGCCCCTGGAGGAGTTTAAACGAAGCCTGGATGTGGCACTGGGTGCCAGGGTTTGGTTGAGCTGTTGGGGCTGGGTTGGACTCGATCCTCTTGGAGTCTCTTCCAACCCAGCGACTCTGGGAATTCCGTGACCCACCCCCATCCCCAAGGATCGCTGGAAGTGCCCAAGGATGAGCACCCCATTCCAGCGGGAGGTGCCCAACATTCCCGGGAATGAGAGGATCCCCCAGACCCCTTCCCACGCGCCCCACGGCTCCGGGCTCTCACCGGCGCCGTGTTCCGCAGAAAAGGCTCGGCCGTCTCCTTGAGCAGCTTGGAGAACTCGTTCTTGCTCAGGTAGTCGTCCACGGGGCGCTGCACCGCGTACCGGTGGTAGATGTTGACAGCGCATTCCAGCGCCAGCTCCAGGTCGGTTTTCATCCTGCTGGGAAGAGACAAAGAGCAAAACATCCCAAACCAAGTCCCAAAGCATGAAAGGTTTAACTCGTTCTGCAGAGCGGCCGCTCGGAACGAGGACCGGCACCGGCCGCTCGTCCCACAGCGCCTGGGAGGAGCTGCTCACCTTCGGAGGAGGTCTGGGCTCTGCAGAGGGACGAGAGGAGCAGGAGGATCGGGTGATGCTGAGCTGGGGATGGCACCTTTTATACCCTCCTGGGACTGCCAGCTGTGCCAGCCTCGGCTCCCGTCGGGGCGGTCACCCCGGAATTGTGCAAGGCAGCGCAGCACGCCCAGGTGAGGATTTCGGGTTCCTCGCCCCATCCAGGAACTGTTATCGAGGGAGGGGAAGCCCCAAACTCGTTGGGCAAAACAAGGAAACACCAAAAATTACACCAGGGGTCAGAGATGGCGCAGAAGATTTTCTGGAAGGTTCCCCAAGTGTTCAATGCAGATGATGGAAGAGGAACTTTTCTGGGTGGGGGTCTCCAGCAGGTTTTACCCATGGGAATGTGGTTTGCCACCAATTTTTGGTGAATTTGGCTGCTGGACAGGTCTCGGGTTAATCCCTTTTCTGACTCACAGATGGGGCCAACCGAGAGGCGTTTGAAAAACTTCAATTTCATTTCATCAGGCTTTGAAAATTCTCTCCCAATTCACCTCCCAGGTGCCAGGGGTGGGCAGCACATCCCACCCCTCCAGGAGGACATTCCCCTGGATGCAGGGAGTCACCCCGGGCACAGCCCTGCTGCGTGGGACTCTGCCAGCCGCTCCTGGGAGGTGCCACTTCCCGGCAGCGGGAATTGCTGCCAAGGATAACCCGGGGCATGGGCAAATGTGCCCACCCCCAGCTGTCCTCAGGCCTGGGACCCCCCCAGTGTTCCCAGTGGGGCCCCCCAGTGCTCCCAGTGGGGCCCCCCAGTGTTCCCAGTGTCCAGATGAGCTGCAGAGCCCCAGGTGCCTGGAGGAGCCTCCACCCGAGTCCAGCCCCGTGCTGGTGATGAAGGCTTTTGGGAAGTGATGATGACAACGGCCGTGAGACATCTCCCCGCCAGCCTCCTAATCCCGGAGCTCCAGGAACCGCTGCCAGAAATCCCCAAAATTGCAAAATAGGGACACAAAGGGACGGGTTTTGGGACGGGGACGGGCGCGTCCTCAATGGGAAGGGGACACGCGTGGGCCCGGCAGAGGGACACGGGTGACATGACAAGGACATGGGTGACACCACAGGGACATGGGTGACACCACAGGGACACGGGTTCAGGCAGGCCTGGGCATGGCAGAGGATGTGGCTGGGGCACCTGGGGAGTGGGACAAGGACAGGTGAGTGCCATGGGGATGTGTGGGGATCCCTGACAGTGAGGATGAATTTAGGATGAATCCCCAATGGTGGAGATTAATTTAGGGTGGATTTCAGTGGGGATGAATTTAGGGTGGATCTCAGTGAGGATGAATTTAGGGTGAATCCCTGACAGTGGGGATGAATTCAGGGTGGATCTCAGTGAGGGGAGAGGGTGTGGGGTGGATCCCTGTGAGGAGGGATGAATTCAGGGTGAATCCCTGACAGTGGGGATGAATTCAGGATAAACCCCTGACTGTGGGGATAAATTCAGGGTGGATCTCAGTGGGGATGAATTTAGGGTGAATCCCTGACAGTGGGGATGAATTCAGGGTGGATCTCAGTGAGGATGAATTCAGGGTGAACCCCTGACAGTGGGGATGAATTCAGGGTGGATCCCTGTGAGGGGAGAGGGTGTGGGGTGGATCCCTGTGAGGAGGGATGAATTCAGGGTGGATCCCTTTGGGCAGCATCATTCCACCTTCAGACAGCCACAGGTGAGGTCGGGGATTTTGGGGTTCCCCTCAGCTGCCGGGGGTGCCGGGGCGGTGCAGCCCCGTTCTCTGGGGGTTCTCTGACTCTGCAGGGATGGAGATGGTTTTTCCCTAAATCTTAAAATCCCAGGATCTCGGACACGCCGCTCCAGCCCTCCCTGGGCAGCGCCTTCCAAGGCCTGGCCGCCCTTTCCAGGAGGAATTTTCCCAAATATCCCCCCTGAGGCTCCCCTGGCACAGCCTGAGGCCGCTCCTGCTCCTCTTTGTCCCTTTGTGGCGCCCCTGGGAGCTCAGGAGCTGAGCATGAAGGTGATGGAGGGGGCACAGCCACATCTGGAAGGGGCGTGTGGCACATCTGGAGCCTGGAGCAGGACGAAGCTCAGCTCCGGGTGAGCGGCAGAGCCGGGCGGGCGCGATTCCAGCCCGGAGCTGTGGCCGCATCCCGGCGGGATGTCCGCGGCTCCAGGGAAGGAGAGGCCGGGCAGGGCTGGCTCAGCCCCGCGGGCACCGGGGGAGGCTCGGGAGGGCTCGGGAACGAGGAATCCACCCCGGGCAGGGCAGGGACAGGGACAGGGACAGGGACAGGGACACAGGGACAGGGACAGGGACAGAGGGACAGGGACAGGGACACAGGGACAGGGACACAGGGACAGAGGGACAGGGACAGGGACAGGGACAGAGGGACAGGGACAGGGACAGGGACAGGGACAGGGACACAGGGACAGAGGGACAGGGACAGGGACAGTGACAGGGGCAGGGACAGGGGCAGGGACAGAGGGACAGGGGCAGGGACAGGGAGAGGGACAGGGACAGGGACAGGGGCAGGGACAGGGACAGGGACAGGGACAGGGACACAGGGACAGGGACACAGGGACAGGGACAGGGGGACAGGGGGACAGGGACAGGGGGACAGGGACACAGGGACAGGGACAGGGACAGGGACAGGGACAGAGCAAGGGGCAGAGGGACAGGGGCAGGGACAGAGGGACAGGGACAGGGACAGGGACAGGGACAGGGACAGGGACAGGGACAGGGACAGGGGGACAGGGACAGGGACAGGGACAGAGGGACAGGGACAGGGACAGGGACAGCGACAGGGACAGATGGACAGGGGCAGGGGCAGGGCAGGGACAGGGACAGAGGGACAGGGACAGAGGGACAGGGACAGGGACAGGGACAGGGACAGAGGGACAGGGACACAGGGACAGGAACAGGGACACAGGGACAGGGACAGGGACAGGGACAGAGGGACAGGGACACAGGGACAGGGACAGGGACAGGGACAGGGACAGGGACAGGGACAGGGGCAGGGGCAGGGACAGGGACAGAAAGACAGGGACAGGGACAGGGACAGGGACAGAGGGACAGGGGCAGGGGCAGGGACAGGGACAGGGACAGGGACAGGGGCAGGGACAGAGCAAGGGGCAGGGACAGGGACAGGGACAGGGACAGAGGGACAGAGACAGGGACAGGGACAGGGGGACAGGGGGACAGGGACAGGGACAGGGGGACAGGGACACAGGGACAGGGACAGAGGGACAGGGACGGGGACAGGGACAGGGGCAGAGGGACAGAGACAGGGACAGGGGCAGAGGGACAGAGACAGGGACAGGGACAGGGACAGAGGGACAGGGATGGGGACAGAGGGACAGGGGCAGGGACAGGGGGACAGGGGCAGGGACAGGGGGACAGGGACACAGGGACAGGGACAGAGGGACAGGGACAGGGACAGGGGCAGCTTCCATCGCCCCCGGCTTCCCCCAGCCCGGGCAGAGAGACCCCCAAGGCCAAAACGCTTCATTTCCAAGGAGATTTATTGAAATGGCATCGGGAGGACAGCGGGAGGGTCCCGGGGCGGTGCCGGGCCCTGCCCTCACTTCCTGCGCGGCATCTTGTCGGGCAGGTCCTGGAAGAAGTCGTTGCACATCATGGCCATGCAGGCCAGGAAGGTCACGTACTCCTGGAAGTCCACCTCGCTGTCGCTGTTGCAGTCCAGGCTGCTCATCAGCTTCTGTAAACTCTCCTCGCTGGTTTGCTTCTGCCCGGGGAGCAGGGGGGAAAGGGGGGTTAAAAGCGGGGTTTGCACCCCCTGGCAGCCCGCAGTGCCCCGGCACTCACGCTGAAGCTCGGCAGCTCCTTGGTGAGCAGCTCCTTGAGCTCCGCCTTGTTCAGCTTGTACTTGTCGCCCTCGTTGCCCGAGTATTTGTGGAAGGTGGCGACCACCACGGCCAGCGCCTGCTCCAGGGGACACGCCATGGGGACAGCGGCAAGCCTGGCGACACGGGGAGGGACGGAGGAGTTCGGTGTCCCCGGGCACGCCCGGTGCCGGGGGAACGGCCCGTGCCGGCCCGGGATGTGCCACGTCCCGGGATGTGCCGCTCCCTCCCGGCTCCGGCCGGGCTGGGCAGCCCCAGCACGGGGGGAAAGGGCAGGGAAGGGGTTCCGGAGCTTTTCCAGCCCTCCCGGGGGAAATCCACATTCCCAGCTCGGCACCTGCAGCAGGAACCTCTGCCAGGGCCCCTCTGCCAGGTGCGGCAACATCTGGAGAACATCTGGAGGGGGAGCAGAGGGGGAAAACAACTCACCGAGAGCTCAGCGGGCCACGGGAGCGCGGGCAGGGCGGAAGAGGAGCCAGCCTCGGGCCTGGCATTTATAGCCCGCCCGGCCACACCCGGCGGGGAGACAGCGACCGGCCCGGGCTGGGCAAGGAAAAAAGGAGGAGAAAGGGAAAAAGGAGGAGAGAGGAAAAAACCCGGCAGCTCCCCCGGCCCGCCCTGCCGAGGAACCGGTTTGGGTTGGGAGGAGCAAAATGAGCCCCTGGGGCTGCCCAGGGACCACCCGGGCCGGGAGAACCCCTCGGTCGGGGATGTCCCGGTGGGTACCGGCAGCATCCCGGGGTTCGGCCGCGGGGCTGCTGCCGAGCCGGGGGTTGTGCTGAGGGTTTTTTTTCCTTTTTTTTCCAGTCTCCTGGCAGCAATTTGTGTTTCCTAACGGCGAGGGCGGCGCGTCTCCAGGCCCCGTTGTGTAACGGGGCCGCTCCGGTGGCCCGGGCGGGTGTCCCGGGGCTGCGGGAGCACCGGGAACCGGCCCAGGGAGCCCCAGCCCGGCCAAACCGGCGACAAAAACGGGGACAACCGGAGCTGCGGCTGCCCCGATGCTCAGGGCGGTGGGAAATGCCCCAAACCCCAGCTCGGGGGGGGGTCTTTAAATTTTAGCAGAAGAAACCCCCAGGGCTGAGCCTGTGCCCCCCATCAGCGAGTGGGAATTTGGGAGAGTCACTGGGAGGGGCAGGAGAGCCGGGGGGTCTTTATAAAGGGCTGGAGAAGGGGCAGGAGAAAGGTTGGAGCTCCTGGAGGGACCCGAGGGGGCTTTGGGGAGGGTTTGGGGGCTTTGGGGAGGAGCTGGGTGATTTAGGGAGGAGTTGGGGGCTTTGGAGATGACCTGGGGGCTTTGGGGATGACCTGGGGGCTTTGGGGAGGAGCTGGGGGCTTTGGGAAGAGCTGGGAGGCTTTGGGAGGAGCTGGGGGGTTTGGGGAGGATTTGGGGGCTTTGGGGAGGATTTGGAGGCTTTGGGGAGGAGCTGGGGGCTTTGGGGAGGAGCTGGGGACTTTGGGGAGGATTTGGGGGCTTTGGGAGGAGCTGGGGGCTTTGGGGATGACCTGGGGGCTCTGGGGAGGATCTGGGGGCTTGGGGACAGGCTCTGTCATTCTTCGTGTGGGTTTTACAGGCGGGATTATTTCTCTGGAAAGGCGGAGAGCAGCCGAGGGACCTTTCCCAAACCAGCCCCGACCTGCCCGGAGCTGCTGGGGGCGGGGGAGCCCCGCGACTCCCAAATTCCAGCCCCGAGCCAGGGGATTGTGGCTGTCGGGCACCTCGTGCCCTCCCCGAGCCAGCCAGAATTGCCGGGGGAGACATCCAAGAGCTGCTTTTGTTCAAATTCCTCCCAAAAAAAAACCTCCCGGGGCTGATTCGTGCCGTGGAAAATCCCCCGGAGCTGGAGGAAGGTGTGAGTCAGGCCGGGCCGGCTGCTGGTGGCCACGGAGCCCTGGAACCCAGCCAGAATTGGGGTGAAAATCCTGAACAGAACCCCCAAACTCAGCCAGGATTGGGGTGAGGCTGAGCAGAACCCCCAAACTCAGCCAGGATTGGGGAAATCCTGAACAGAACCCCCAAACTCAGCCAGGATTGGGGTGAAAATCCTGAACAGAACCCCAGAACTCAGCCATAATTGGGGTGAAAATCCTGAACAGAACCCCCAAACTCAGCCAGGACTGGGGAAATCCTGAACAGAACCCCCAAACTCAGCCAGGATTGGGGAGAACCTGAACAGAACCCCCAAACTCAGCCAGGATCCAAAAAAACCTGAACAGAACCCCCAAACTCAGCCAGGATTGGGGTGAAACTGAGCAGAACCCCCAAACTCAGCCAGGACTGGGGGAAATCCTGAACAGAACCCCCAAACTCAGCCAGGATTGGGGTGAGGCTGAACAGAACCCCCAAATTCAGCCAGGATTGGGGTGAGGCTGAACAGAACCCCCAAATTCAGCCAGGATCCAAAAAAAACTGAACAGAACCCCCAAACCCAGCCAGGATTGGGGTGAAGCTGAACAGAACCCCCAAACTCAGCCAGGATTGGGGAAAAGCTTTTATTGAAAGCCACTCAGGGCTGTGATGGACACGGGGAGGGGTCATCGAGGGGTCACTCGGGGGTCACTCGGGGGTCACTCGAGGGGTCACTCATGGGGTCACTCGGGGGTCACTCAGGGGTCACTTGGGGGTCACTCGGGGGTCACTTCCTGCGCTGCTGCTTGCCGGGGTCGTCCTTGAAGAAGTCGTTGAAGGCCATGGTGACACAGGCCAGGAAACAAACGTACTCCTTGAAGTCCACCTCGCTGTCCTTGTCGTGGTCCAGGTCGTTCATCAGCCGCTTGAACTCGGCCTCGTCCATTTGTTTCTGAGGGGGAGAGGGTTTAGGGTTTGGGCTTTGGGGTTTGGGGTTTGGGGAGGGTTTTTCCTCGGGCTCTGCAGGTGAGTGAGCTGGGCAGCGCCCAAATTACCCAAAGTGCCTCCGGGATGTGGAAAATTTGGCAAAAAACAAGCAAAAAATTAAAATTCGCCTCCCGGCTGAAACCGCAAGCTGAGAAAGGGAAGTGGGGGTTAAAAAGAAAAAAAAAAGGAAAAAAAAAAAGGAAATCGGAGCGTGATTTCATTTGCCAGATGAAATGTTTCTGCGGGTTTTAAAAAAAAGCTGAATTTCCTTTGGGAAAAGGAATTTCTTTTTGGGGGCCCAGGGTTTTGTTTATCCCTGAGGGATGAATCCGTCAGGTTCCACTGGGGAACATCAGAGACACCCCCGGGCGGGAGAAGGACCCGGGGCTGGTCTGAGGGACACCGAGGGGACACCGGGGAGACACCGAGGGACAATCAGGGGACACCGAGGGGATATCGAGGGGACATTGGGAGGACACCAAGGGGAGACTGAGGGGGACACTGAGGGGGACACCAGGGGGACACCAAGGGGGACACCAAGGGGGACACCAGGGGGACACCAAGGGGACACCGAGGGGACACTGAGGGGACATTAGGGGGACACCAGGGGAACACCAAAGGGACACTGAGGGGGACACCGAGGGGACACCAAGGGGACACCAAGGGGACACCAGGAGGACACCAGGGGACACCAGGGGACACCAGGGGGACACCAAGGGGACACCAAGGGGACACCAGGGGGACACCGAGGGGACACCAAGGGGACACCAGGGGGAACACCAGGGGGACACCGGGGATGTCCCCGCGGGCACTCACGCTGCCGAAGGCGGGCAGCTCCTTGTTGAGCAGCTCCTTGAGCTCGGCCTTGCTGAGCTTGAACCTGTCGCCCTCCCTGGCCGAGTACTTGTGGAAGGTGGTGACCATGATGGCCATGGCCTGCTCCAGGGGACACGCCATGGGGCCTGCGGGCACGGCCGTCAGTCCCTGCCACCCCGGCGGGTTTGGGGAGCGGGCTGAGGGCAGCGGCACTCACCGGCTCACCGGGCACAGATCGGCTCCGCTGGATGCGGCACCGGCGCTCACCGGGCATTTATAGCCGGGCACGGGCACTGCCCGGGCAGCGCCGGGCCCCCGGGCACCGCCGCGGTTTCGCCCGCGCCTCATTTTTGGGTAACGAGCCGTGTGATCCCGTCAATCAGCCTGTGATCCCGTTAATGAGGTGTGTGATCCCATCAATGAGGTGTGTGATCCCATTAATGCACTGTGATCCCATTAATGAGGTGTGTGATCCCATTAGTGCACTGTGATCCCATTAACGAGAGTGATCCCATTAATGAGGTGTGTGATCCCGTCAATCAGCCTGTGATCCCATTAATGAGCTGTATGATCCCATTAACAAGCTGTGATCCCATTAACGAGCTTGTGATCCCATTTATGAGCCGTAATCCCATTAATCAGCCTGTGATCCCATTAATGAGCTGTGATCCCATTTATGAGCTGTGTGATCCCATTTACGAGCCGTAATCCCATTAATCAGCCTGTGATCCCATTTATGAGTTGTGTGATCCCATTTACAAGCTGTAATCCCATCAATCAGCTTGTGATCCCATTAACAAGATGTGATCCCATTAATGAGCTTGTGATCCCATCAGTGATGTGTGTGACCCCATTAACAAGCTGCGATCCCATTACCGATCTGTGTGACCCCATTAACAAGCTGTGACCCCATTACCGATCTGTGTGATCCCATTAATGAGCTGTGATCCCATTACAGATCTCTGTGACCCCATTAACAAGCTGTGATCCCATTACCCATCTGTGTGACCCCACCAGCGGGCGGTGTGGGGTGCCAGGCACCCCTCGGGGCCCTGGCGTGGTCCCCTGGCTCACCAGGCCCCCCAAAACCGTCACTGCCCCGTGCCAGCTCTGTGGGGCCCCGGTACCCCCAGGACAGGACAGATGGTGCTGTCCCACCCCCACCCCAAATTCTCTGCCATCCTACACGGGGGGTCCCCTTTGGGGGACAGGACCTTCCCTGTGCCCCACATCTCCTCCAGGGCTGGGAAAGGGACACGAGGAATTCCCGAATCGTTCCCTCCCAAAATGGGACCCTGGGGACGCCCCGAGGGTGTCCCCGGCGGAGGAGAGACCCCCGGGGGCTGAGCCCGGAGCTCCGGGGTCCCGGGGAGCCACCGAGAGCCGCGCCCGGCCCGGCCCCGCTCGCCCCGCACCCCCCGGGCTGAGTCACGGCCCGGCCTCGCCCCGCGGGGATTCCTCGCCCGTGACTCACCCGGCCCCGCCCGCTCCCACGGGCCAGCCCGGTTCCGCCGGCACGGGAGCCGGGGCTGCTCTGGGGGGCTGCCTGAGGGACCCCCGGGGCTCAGAGCCGCGGGGTTCCACCGGTCCCGGTCCCGGTTCCACCCCCGTGCCTCGGAGTTGGGGGGCTCACAGCCGCAGGGTCCCGGTTCCACCGGCCCCGGTTCCGGTTCCCGGTTCCACCCCCGTGCCTCGGAGCTGGGGGGCTCAGAGCCGCCGGGTCCCGGTTCCACCGGTCCCGGTCCCGGTTCCCGGTTCCACCCCCGTGCCTCGGAGCTGGGGGGTTCACACCCGCGGGGTCCCGGTTCCGGTCCCGGTTCCGGTTCACCCCCCGTGCCTTGGAGTTGGGGGGCTCAGAGCCGCGGGGTTCCACCGGTCCCGGTTCCGGTTCACCCCCCGTGCCTTGGAGTTGGGGGGCTCAGAGCCGCGGGGTTCCACCGGTCCCGGTTCCGGTTCCACCCCTGAGCCTCGGAGTTGGGGGACCCACAGCCGCGGGGTCCCGGTTCCACCGGTCCCGGTCCCGGTTCCACCCCCGTGCCTCGGAGTTGGGGGTTCACAGCCGCGGGGTCCCGGTTCCACCGGTCCCGGTTCCGGTTCCACCCCCGTGCCTCGGAGTTGGGGGGCTCAGGGATCCCCCCCGCACCCGCAGAGCCCCGGCCCGGCCCCCTCCCGGTGGAAAATCCCCGGGAACAGCCAGAGCTGCCGGCCCGGCCCAGCCCAGCCCGGGGGTCCCGGGAGTCCCGGGAGCTCTGTCCCCATCCCGGCTGGGGCGGTGTGGGATGTGCCGGGACAGGAATTGGGGTCGGGGCAGCCGAGGGACCCCCGTGGGGACTCGGGGGGGCCTCCGGTGCCCAAGTGGCAGCGGGCACCACCCCGTGCCCCGGGCTGGGGCGGCTGCTGACACCCCGTGGTGGCCCCGGGGCCACCAACGCCGGTCTCGTCCCAGCCCAGGCCAGGCGTGGCCGCTCGGGGAGGGCGGGGACGGGGCGGACCGGACCCCCTCCCGCAGCCCCCCCGGGCCCTCCGCGGCGGCAGAGCCGGAGCGACACCCGCTGCTCCTCCGAACTTTATTGCTGTAATAAATAACCACGGCGGTGGCACCGGCCGGGACCGCGCCGCTCCCCGGGCCCCGGGCGCGGCGGAGCCTTCAGCAGCTCGGGAAGGGGGGAAAAGCGCCCTCTGCCCGAGGAGAGCACCCCCAGTTTGGGGGGACCCCGGGGGCAGAGGGGTGCTGCTCGCGGTGGGATTCTGCCAGCGGAGGGCTGAGCACAGACAGAATTCCCGTCCCAGAGCGGGGGGAGCCTCTCCCTCTGCTCCCTGGGCAGGAGGAGGGGGCCACGGCAGGAGGAGCCCCCCGGGGCTGCGGCGGGTCCCGGAGCTGGGGCGGGCACAAAGCGGGGGGCGCGGAGGAGCGCGGGGGTCCGGGGGGCTCCAGCGGCGGCTACTTGGTGTGTTTGACGCTCTGCTCCTGCTGGCGGATGATCTGCGCGATGGGGCTGGCGATGCCGCCTATCAAGGTCCAGTACTCCTCGAAGCTGATGCGGCCGTCCTTGTTCTCATCCAGGTCGCAGATCAGCTTGTCGGCGGCGCGGCGGTTGCCGGTGTCCTGCGGGGAGAGCGGAGCCGCTCAGGCCGGGCTCGGGGCGGGGGCGGCCCGCGGGACCCCGGCCCGCAGCCGCGGCCTCACCGTCAGCATGTGGTTCAGCTCGCGGCTCAGCATCTTCCGAAAATCCTTCTTGCTGATGCGCCGCGGGTTCTTGCAGCAGCAGCAGCGGCTCGAGTACTTGTCAAAGTTGTTCACCAGCACCTGCACGGCCCATTCCAGCTCCGTGCACTCGGCCATGGTTCCCTGCGGGGTCGGCACTCAGGTGAGACCCTCCCCGCGGCCATCGCCGGGGGTCTCCACGCGAACCCCCCACCCGGCAGGTAAAACCCGCCCCCGCGGGCCTGGGGCGTTTCTCCCCTCCCCGCATCGCCCCCAAAATCCCCGCGGGCCTGGGGCGGTTCTCCCCCCGCCGCATCGCCCCCAAAACCCCTGCTGCCCCCCGCGCCAGCCCGGAACTCCCCGGTGCCACCCGCGGCCGCCGCCCCCACGCGTGGGGCTGAGCCGCGCGTTCCCAGCGCTCATTAGGGAGGAATGGGGCTGGGAGCGGAGCGGCGGCGGCGCAGGGGCAGGAATTACCTGCCAGCCCTCCTGTTGCTTCACGGCTCCGGGAACGGCCCGGCGGGGCAGGTCCCGGCCTGCCGAGCCCCCCCCGAGCCGGCCCGGGGCGGCCCCACGGCCCAGGGTCCCCTCCCGGCTGCTCGGTGCCCCGGTGTCCCTCCTGCCCCGGTCAGGAAGCTCCTGCCCGGATGGCCGGGCCCGGCAGGATGGGCCCCGCCGCGTCCCGGGGCCGAGGGCGCGGAAACGGCGTCACCTCGGCCGGACCCGGTCCTTCCTGCCCCGCCGGTAGCCGGGACAGGGGACAGCCGGGCTCGGTCGGTCCCTTGGCTTTCCCCCCGGTTTAACCCAGCCCGAGGGACAGCAGCGACCGCCACCTGGGCCTTGGAGCGCTGAGGGTGGCCCCAGCACTGTCCCCGCTCTGGGGACATCAGCAGAGGGTGGCCCCAGCAGCAGGACCTGCTCCGTGCCACGACTTGGCTCCTGTCCCCTCTCCTGTCCCCTCTCCTCCCCAGAGAGGTGACACCAGGCCCCGCCACGCTCTCGTCCCTGTCCCCGCGTGCCTCAGGGCAGCTCTGTGTCCTCCCAGGCCATCCTTGTCACCCTGGTGCCACTGCCCGGGCTCCCTCCATCACCCGGGGCTGGGGACTGTCCCCAGAGCTCAGGATCGTGGCACCAGGGTGGCTTTGGGGCCGGCCCAGCGCTCGCAGGGATCCCCGGCCCAGTGCTCGCTCCGGCCCCTCCAGGAGCTGAAGGGACTCGGCAGCACCGGGGCAAAAGCCCCCTCGGCGTCCCCTGTGCTGGCCCGGGGTGACATCGGTGACATCGGTGTCACCCGTCCCCTGCCAGGGCGCCCGGCCCGGCCCTGGGGCAGCGCGGCGCTGCTCCGCCGCTGACTCACGGCCCAGCCCCGGGGCCAGCTGCGGGCACGGGCCTCGCCGGGTGGCACTCGGGGACACCGTGGGACACGGGGACACCGGTGGGACACGGGGACACGGTGGGACACGGGGACACCGGTGCCCCGCTGGGAAGGGGCTCCGCTCCCACCGCTTCTCTCCCCTCTCCCTGTCCGCCCTCGCCGCTCTCCAGTGCCCAGAGTGGGGCCAGAGAGCCACACACGGCCCCAGCACGGCCGGATCCCTGCTGGCAAATCCCCCTTTTCCAACGGCAAACCCCCCTTTTCCACTGCCAGATCCCCTTTTTCCACCGGCAGAACCCCTTTTTTTCACGTGGAAAATCCCTTTTCCAGTGGCAAATCCCCTTTTCCACCGGCAGAACCCCCTTTTCCACTTCCAGATCCTCCATTTCCGCCGGTAAATCCCCCATTTCCACCGGCAGAACCCCATTTCCACCGGCAGAACCCCCTTTTCCACCGGCCGATCCCGTTTTTCAGGAGCCAGCCCCCACTGCGGCCCCACGCCGAGCTCTCCCGCGGCACGGCCGGTCCGTGGGTGCCGCCGGTCCCGTCCCGGACACCCCGGCCGGTCCCGGTTCCTCCTCCCCGGGTGACCCCGGCCGGTCCCGGTTCCTCCTCCCCGGGTGACCCCGGCCGGTCCCGGTTCCTCCTCCCGGGTGACCCCGGCCGGTCCCGGTTCCTCCTCCCCGGGTGACCCCGGCCGGTCCCGGTTCCTCCTCCCGGGTGACCCCGGCCGGTCCCGGTTCCTCCCCGGGTGACCCCGGCCGGTCCCGGTTCCTCCTCCCGGGTGACCCCGGCCGGTCCCGGTTCTGCCCCGGGTGACCCCGGCCGGTCCCGGTTCCTCCCCGGGTGACCCCGGTCGGTCCCGGTTCCTCCTCCCCGGGTGACCCCGGCCGTTCCCGGTTCTGCCCCGGGTGACCCCGGCCGGTCCCGGTTCCTCCCCGGGTGACCCCGGCCGGTCCCGGTTCCTCCCCGGGTGACCCCGGCCGGTCCCTCCAGCCGGTCCCGCTCCCGGAGCAGCCGAAGGATTCCAGCAGGAATTTCCACCTCCCAACCTGCAGCGGCACATCCCGGGGCTCTTCCCAGCCCGGGACTCAGCCCGAGCCTGCCGAGGCCGCGCTCCCGGTGCCGGGGGACCGGGAATTCCCGGGAGCCCCACCTGCATCTTGCCGGGCTCCCGCTGGGTCCGTCGGTCGCGCTGTGGCCTGGCGGGCGGTGTCGCCGCTCTCTCCTCACCTCGCACCCATCCCTCCGGCCCAGCCGGGTTTATAAGGTGGCTCCCACCCCTCCCTGACGTTCCCGGGGCGTTCCCGGGCCGGGCTCACCTGGGAAACGCTCCCGGGGGTTGCAACACCGGGACGGGCCGGAGCGAGCCGGGACCCGCAGCGGCTCCGGCTCCTCCCGGGGGCTGCGGGGTTTGGGGGGACCCCAAAACGCCCCAAACGGGCTGCACAGGCCGAGGGCTCCCAGCACAGGATTCCCACCTGATCCCTGCGTTTGGAAACCCACCCACCCCAGCTCCAACCCACCCCCGGCACCGGGGGCAAAGGAAATCCTTTACTGAGCCAAAACCTCTTGTTCTGGTGGGTGCAATGGGCTGAAACAGATTTGGGGCAAATAAAATCCTTTATTGAGCCAAAAGAACTTGTTCTGGTGGGTGCAAGGGGCTGAAACGGGTTTTGGAGCAAATAAAATCCTTTATTGAGCCAAAACCACTTGTTCTGGTGTGTTGAAAGAGCTGGCACCAGTTTGGAGCAAAAAAAAATTCTTTCTTGAGCCAAAAGAACTTGCTCTGGTGGGTTGAAGGGGCTGACACTGGTTTGTTGCAAATAAAATCTTTTATTTGAGCCAAAATGACTTTTCTGGTGGGTGCAAGGGGCTGACACCAGTTTGGGGCAAATAAAGTCCTTTATTTGAGGCAAAATGACTTTTCTGGTGGGTGCAAGGGGCTCTGGGGCCCTGTGCCACCCTCGGCCATCTCTGCTGCACCGGGGTGGATCAGGCTGTTCCCAGCTGCCAGCCGGGCTTGTAAAGTCCCATCCATAATTAATTAGCCCGGCAAATTGCAGGCCTGGCTGTCTCCCGGAGCGATGCGATGCCGAGATCAGATCCCGGCCTTATCGGGGAGGGCACACCTGAGGATGCAAAGCAGGAGGAGATTTCTGGGAGCTCCCGTCCCGGAAAAAACGTGTCAGCCCCGCTCCCCCCCGGCCTCTTCCTAATCTCGGTCGGGAGGAAGCAAACCTGTTCTGGGCCCGGTGCTCCTCTGTCGTGGCGTTGCTGCAACATCCCAGCAGGGTGGGAATCCCTCCGGAGCCTGCAGGCGAACAGCTCACGCCTGAATCACGGCCTTTCATCGCTCTGCTCCCCTGGCAGATGTCACAACCACATCCAGGCCCTTCTTTTTACGAGGCATCCAGGGCGTGTGCGGTGCCCCGAGCAGCCGGGAGCCGTCCCAGCGCCGTTCCCGGCCCGCTGGTCCCGGGCAGGTCGGGGTGGCTGAAGGGCTGGGGGGTGTTTGGTGTCTCCAGAGGGGCTGAGCACTGGTTTGGGGTCTTTGCTGACCTCCAGGATGGGATCCCGGTGTCGTGTCCCCACCCGGGGGCTGTCCCAGCGCGGCTGAGCTGTTCCTGTCACCTCCAGAACATTCCAGGACTCGCCCAGGGCTGCCTCATGGGGCAGGAATCGCCCTCGGTGGCCCAGGCGGGAGTCCCCACGTTCCCAGCCCGCTGCGGGATTGGGGAGCCCCGGTCCCCTTTCCCCTCCATCACCCGACCTGACACATTTCCTGTCTCCAATTAAACGCGGCCGCACCTTTCTGCTTAATTCCCATGTATTTATTTCCAGGCGAGGGACAATAAATAGTCATTCCCGTTGTGAAATCCAGCCCGGGAGAGCAGACGGGGCCCGGCTGTGGCCGAGCCGCGCTGCCGGAGCTGCAGGACCTGTCCCCAGCCCAGCCCCGGCCCTTATCACCTCTTATCGCCCCATCCGAGCTTTGCAGCGCTTTTGGTTTGCTTTTCTCCCTCTCGGGGTGACCCGGGTGCTGCCGGGGCGCCCACGCCCTCTCCCTTTTTAGACGCTCCTTTTTAGGGTCGCCGCTGCGTTTCTGGGGTGCCCACAGCCTCCTCCAGGAGGTGGAGCAAAGGAAAAGTGGGAAAACCGGGTTCTCCAGGCCCTTTCCTCACTCTCCGGGAGCTGCAGCTTTGTGCCATTTATTCTTATTCTTCCCCAATTTGCTGTAATTTTTGTGCCATTTATTCTTCCCCAATTTGCTGTAATTGCACCCAAATCCCACCTTCTCCCCGCACAGCTCCCGGCCTCGCAGCCCTCGGGGCTTTCCAAGCCCTGGATTTTGGGGTCTGCCAGGATTTTGGGGTCTCCCCTGAGCTCCCTCCAGCCCAGGAGCTGCGTCCCCAAAGCACAGCCCTGGCTCTGCCCGTGGGGTGCCCACCACGGGGACCAGCAGGAGCCTGGAATTGGGGGTGTGGAGAGCCCTGGGATGTCCACAGGGGCCACGCACCCCTGCAGCACCCCCTGCACCCCTGCAGCACCCCCTGCACCCCTGCAGCACCCCTGCACCCCCTGCACCCCTGCAGCACCCCGTGCACCCCCACAGCATCCTCTGAACCCCCCCAGCATCCCCTACACCTCCTGCAACCCCACAGCCTCCCCTGCACCCCTGCAGCCTCCTCTGAACCCCCTGCACCCCCGCAGCCTCCCCTGCAGCCCCATCCTCGGCACACCCCAAAGCGATCACCCCAACCCACAGTCGCTGTAGCCCCCCCTTCCCCCCACTCCCCCTCTCCCCTCAAAGACAAACAAAGTCACCCAATCCAGGTTTGTTTTGTTTTTTTTTTTCTTTTTTTTCCCAGTGTTTTCCTTTATTAATTTATACAAAAATGGTTGCGAGCGGCCCAAGCTGACCCCGACCCGGCCGGAATCCCGGGGGTGGGGAGCACCGGGAGGGCAGCACGGCCCGGAGCAGCCCCCCAAAAACCGGGGGGAACGGCGGGGGAGGCTCCCGGGCCGCGGCCACGGTGATCCCGGGGTGCCCCGGGGGTGCCGTGGGGTGGCGGGGCACGGGGCATGGGGGGCCGAGCCCCACAGCCGGGGGGAAAGGAGCTGGGGGTCTCTCGCTGCGATGCCCCGGGGCTGGGGGAGCCGCACCCGGAGGGTTTCGGGGGCCCGGGGAGAGAGGCGGCCCCGGGGCCAGGAACCCACCGTGCCCCCCGCGCCGGGCACGGGGCAGAGCCGGGGGGGAGCGGTCCTGACGGGAAGGAGCGCCGAGGAGGGCAGGGATGGAGCCGGGGAGGGCAGGGATGGGGCCGAGGAGGGCAGGGATGGAGCCGGGGAACCCTCCGGCAGCAGCGAGGCCGCCTTTTCCCAGGCGCATCCCCGGGCCCAGCGGCCTCTCGCGTTTCCAGGAGCTGAGCTGAGGCCTCGGGCGCCTTCCCGTCCCCCACCGCCCTCTACTTCCTCCGGCAGCCCTTGGCCGCGTCCCCCATCATGTCCCAGTACTCTCCGAACTCCAGCTTGGCCTCGTTAGGGTCTCCCATGCATTCGATCTTCTCTTCCAGGGGTCCCACGCACTGCGGAGAGAAGGTCGGGGTGATGGGGCTGGGGGGTCCCACCAGCAGCCGGGGCCCCCCCAGCTCCTCCTGCCCACCCCCGAGCTCTGCCCTCACCTTGCCCAGGTGCGGCAGCTTCTGCACCACCAGCTCCTGCATCTCGTTGGGGGTCAGGTACTCCTTCTGCCCCTTCACGGCGTAGCAGTGGAACTGGCTGATGACGGTCTCGATGGCCCGCTCCACGTCCGTCAGCTCCTGGCAGTCCTGCGGGGGCACAGGGGGCGAGTGGGCTCCGGGAGGGGTGGGACGGCTCCCGGGAGGGGTGGGACAGCTCCCGGGAGGGGTGGGACAGCTCCCGGGAGGGGTGGGACATCCCTCGGGGGGGACAGGACAATCCCCGAGAGGGTGGGACGCTCCCCGAGCCAACATTTAATCCCTGCACAACCTCGGCATAAATCTCCTCGTCAGCAGCTGGCCCGTCTGTGCAGATGTTGAGGCACCCTCCTGTCCAGCTGTGACACCTCCCCATCCAGCTGTGACAGCTCCCGTCCAGCTGTGACACCTCCCGTCCAGCTGCGAGCCCCCCCTGCCCGCGGTCCCCACACATCTGCGCCCAGATGTGAGACCGTACAGATGTTTTGCCCCACATCCAGCTGTCGCACCCCCTCCAGCTGCCACCGCCCGTCCCCCCGAGCTGTCACCCCCCCGGACGCGCTGTCCCCGCCCGGGGCCCGCCAGGCTCCGCCACCCCGGCGTCTGTCGCCACCCCCGGCGCGGGCCCGTCCCGACTGGTTCTTCCTCTCCTCCGCACGGGTGGCGGTGGCAGCGTGAGTCAGTGCCCGCCGGCCCGGGGCTCCCGGAGCCCCTCTGCCAGCCCGAGAGCCCGTGCCCGGCGGGGCGGGGGGCGCGGGGCAGCCCGACCCCCGCTCCCGGTGACTCCCGGGCACTCCCGGTGACTCCCGGTGACTCCCGGCACTCCCGGCCGCTCGTGCGGCTCCGTTTAATGGAAAAGCCGGTGATTCCCACAAATCTGCGGCTTCCCCTCGGAACGCCGCGCAGCCACAGCCGGTGATGCCCACTGGGCACAGCCTGGCAACCTCCAGGGCCTCAGCCCGGCCCCCAAATCCTCCACAGGTGCCCAGCGCTGCGGGGTGGGCGCGTCCCGTTTGGAAGCCGAGGAGAGCAGAGCTTCGCTGCCGTGGGGCATCCTCGGAGAGGCTGCGAGGGGCGCGGGCGGCTCCCCGAGGTCCATCCGCGGCGGCGCACGGAGCTGCTGCTTCCCCGAGCTCCCAAGCGGACCCGTGCCCGGCGCTGCCGACCCCCGGAGCTGCCAAACCCGCCGGGGGTCCCGGTACCGCCGTGTCCCCGGTGCCGCGGTGTCCCCGGTGCCGCGGTGGTGTCCCCGGTGCCCCGCCGCACCTTGCGCTTCTTGCGGCAGTTGCACTGGCCCATCCTGCTGCTCGCGGCTCCTCGCTCGGGGGTCTCTCTCTCCCTCTCTCTGTCTCTCTCCGGGGGTCTCTCCTCTGCCGCGGGGTCCGGGGGTGCTGGCGGGACAAGGCAGCCAAGCTCAGCTCTCGGTTTGGGGGGAGCCTCCCCTCCTCCAGCGCCGGGACTCCTCCTCATCCCCGAGCGGAGGGCGAGGAAGGAGCCCCGGGATGCGGCGCCGGAGCTGCCGGGACACGTCCCCGGCGTCCCCGCGAGTCGTGGCAGGGCCGAGCGTGGGAGCGGAGGGCCCGCGGGGGGAGCAGCCCCCGTGTGCCGTGGGGCGGCCGGGCCACTTACCTGCAGCACGGCTGTCCCGGGTGTGCGCGGGCTGCGGCGGGCCGGGGTTTTATACCGGGGAGGTGTGAGTGGGAGCTCCGTGGTGCAAGGCGGCTCATTTGGGAGCCTGGCCCGGCGCCAGCGTGGGGCCGGGAAACGCCTCCTTCCCGGCCGCACCGACGGTTCCCGGTGCGAGCGGGCCGTGGGAACGGCACCGGGCCCGGCTGCTCACCCAGAGCAGCGCCGGGATTCGGGAGCTGAGCCCTGGGAACGGGGACATTCCCCAGCCGGGATGCGCTGCTGGATGTGTCACCCCCCGCCACCCGAGACCCTGCAGAGGACGGGCACTGATGCCACGGAGCTGGTGGCCACCGTGGCCAGCGCGGCATCGCTGCCGGGGATCTCCCGAGCCCCACCCCGGCCACAGCCACGGCTCTGCCCCCCACGCACCCCCCAGCGCGGCAGGAAGGTGTTTGTGGGGCGCAGGGTGGCACCCCAAAAGCCAGACCAGAACAAGGGCAATTTGGGCATGGCCCCGTCCGTCCCGGGGTGCCCGGAGCCACGGAGTGACCCCAAACCGGCACCGCGGGCCTGGGCCGGCCCCAGCACGGCCACCACGGGGGAGGAGGAGATGGGGGCTCAAATCGGGAGCCCCCCACCAAGAACAGCAGCGATGCTCAGGCTCAGGGAAACCTCTTTTATTTGCCGCACGTCGGCCGAGTTCCCGCAGCGGCCCCGTCACTTCTTGCCCGCTTTGTCCCTGCGCACGGCCTTGGCCAGCTCCCCGATCAGCCGCCAGTACTCCCCAAATCTCAGCTCCTCGTCGTTGTTCACGTCCAGCTCGCTCATCTTCTCCTCCAGCGAGGGCACGTCCTGCGGGCAGCACCCGCCAGGGAGGCTCGGCCGCTCGCCAGGCCCCGGAGAGCGGGACGGGCACGGCTGCAAAGCCCGGGGGCACCGGGAGCAGCCCCGCGGTTCGGGGGGACCCCCGGGGACCCCGCGCTGCTGCTGCTGCTCCCCTCACCTTCATCAGGTTGGGCAGCTGGAGCCGCACCAGTTCCTTGAACTCTCCGGCCGTCAGCGTCCCCTTCCTGCCCTCCTTGGCGGCGAAGGTGATGAACACGGTGACGATGCGCTCGATGGCCGCCTCCAGCTCGGTCAGCTCGGTCAGCTCGCTCGGCTCGCTCGGCTCGGGCAGCTCGGCCATGGCACCGGCCCCGCCGCCAGCCCGGGGCTGCAGGGACGGGAGCCCCGAGCGGCTCGGAGGCTGAGGGTGTCCCAAGGGGGGACCCTCGCCCCCTCCCAGCCCAGCGAGGGCTCAGCTCAGCCCCGGGACCTCGGTAAGGGGCAGCGGGAACCGGTGATGACGCCGCTGCCGCCCGAGCCCGGAGCGGGGACACGGGCAGGGCACAGCGGGACACCAGCGGGACACCAGCGGTCCCCAGCTGCGGGCAGCGATGCCCCACTTACCCCCTGGCTGCGGGCAGGTGGTGCCCCCGGGAGGGTTCGAGGGGTTCGGGAGGTTTGGGGCGTTCTCAGGAGGTTTTATAGCCGCGCCGCAGGAGGGGACAGCGGGGACAGCGCAGCCTTTGTCCCCCCCGCGCCGGTGTTGGGTTTCCTGGCGCGGCCGGACGGACGCGCAGTCACCGCCCGGGCGCCGCCGTCCGTCCGTCCGTCCGTCCGTCCGTCCCCTGCTCCCTCCCCGCCCGGGCACAGCACCAAGCTCGGCCTGAACTCGCCGCGGCCTCGGCCCGGGCACCTCCGGTGGGGACAGGAGGGGACCGCGGGCAGAGAACGCGCCGGGGCTGGAGCATCACCGGGACCTTGCACGGAAACACCCCCGGGATGGTTTGGGTTGGAAAAGACCTCCGAGATTATTGAATCCAGACTTTGAGCCCCGTTCCGGGGGTGCAGGTGGCACCCCCAGCTCCCTCCTTGCGGGGCTGGGGACAAGGAGGTGGCCCCAGAGCTCCGGTGACATTCCGGTGACATCCCTGTCACATCCCGGCGTCACCGAGCCAGGGCCCGGCTCGGCCCGCACCGAGTGAGAGTTGTGACTCAGCCGCCCGTGACATCATCCCTATTAATAGTGGGCTCTGTAAAAATTAATTAATCCCAATTAATTAGGGGGTTGGAACGGCCCGAGCGCTCCCCTTTAATCAGTGGCTGTTCCGAACATGGCTGGGGACACCGAGCAGCTCCCGGTGGCACCCCCCTTCCCACGGGGACCCCGAGGGGACCCCGGACACAGCCTCAGGGCTGTCCCGATGTCCCCAGCCTGTGACAAACAGCAAGGCTGCAGCCAGCACCCCCTGGGGCGGCACACAGGAATTTGGGGAACCGAGGGCAGGGGGGTCCCCGGGTCACCGTCACCGGCCCCGGTTTCAGGGACGGGGAGGCTCCAGCGGGCGCGGGGTGGCCCTGTCCCCACCCCGCAGATGTCACACCAGCTCACGGGGCAGGAATTGGCTTCCTGCAGCCCCATCCGGCCCCGGGGTGACCGGGGGACGGGGCTGGGACGTTCACCGAGCCCCACGTCAGGCACCGGGATGGCCTCTTGGGAAAGCGGCGGCTGAGTCAGGCCCGGCAGGGACCGGGACCGGTTTGGGGTGAATCACCGGCCCCGCAGCCAGGCGGGCCCGTGACTCCCCGGCCCTGGAATTCGGGGAGCTGGGACCGGCTGAGGAAGGGGCAGGTGCAGCCGCGGCCCCACAGCGGGAGGGGACACGGGAAAGGCACCCCCAGTTCTTCAATCAGCCCCGGATCCCCCTCGGGACCGGCCCCACGGGCACGGGGTGCAGACCCGGCCTCGGGACCCCGGCATGGCCAGGAGGGGACATGGAGGGACTGAGGCCATGTAGGGACAGCAGTGGGGGCCATATAGGGTCAGGGACTATATAGGGACTTGGGCCATATAGGGACAGGGACCATATAGGGACTTGGGCCATATAGGGTCAGGGACCCTGCAGGAACTTGGGCCATATAGGGTCAGGGACCATATAGGGACTTGGGCCATATAGGAACAGGGACCCTGCAGGAACTTGGGCCATATAGGGTCAGGGATCCTGTAGGAACTTGGGCCATATAGGGTCAGGGACCATGTAGGAACTTGGGCCATATAGGGTCAGGGACCCTGCAGGAACTTGGGCCATATAGGGTCAGGACCACATAGAGACTTGGGCCATATAGGGTCAGGGACCCTGCAGGAACTTGGGTCATATAGGGTCAGGAATGGGATCATACAGGGACTTGGGCCATATATGGAAGGGACCCCGTGTGACAGGGTGACCGTGTGCAGGGGGTCGGTGTCCACTTCCACATCCTGGTGCTGGGGTTCTCCACAGCCTGTCTGGCCTGGGAGCCCCACTAGGGATGGTCACCGCGGCCAGCACGGTGCCCAGCCCGGCAGTGGCCCCTGCTGGCCCCATCGGGGCTCGCTGGAGGGGACAGTGGGGCCACAGCAGGTGCCCAGAGCCACCGCGGTGTCCCCAGCCCGGCCACGGCAGCTCCTCCCTCCCCAAAGCCTCTTCCAGAGCCCCGCGATGGGATGGGGAGACAAGATGGGCCCAGCCCAGCACCGGGAACTGGAGCGACTGGTTTAGCTGGGTCAAAGTGGAGCAGGGGAGTCGCAGTGGCAGGAACCTGTTCCGAGCTGTGTGTAAAGCTCCTGGCATGTCCCTCGCTGCTCCCGCTTCCCGAGCCCGTCCTGGGAATGTGCCAGCCCTGCTGGGCGTGCTCTGCCCCGGCTGCAGGGACCCCCGGGACCCCCGGGACCCCCCGGGACCCCCCAGCGCTGGGGTTCGCCCTGGGGCTGCTGTCCCAGAGGGTTTGGGGGTCCCGCTGTCCCGAAGGGTTTGGGGGTCCTGCTGTCCCGAAGGGTTTGGGGGTCCCGCTGTCCCGGAGGGTTTGGGGGTCCCGCCGTCCCGAAGGGTTTGGGGGTCCCGCTGTCCCTCGGACCCCGCGGCCGTGCCGCTGCCCGCAGTCCTGCTGGCCCTGTCCCCTCCGTCCCCTGGCAGGGACCGGGCTCGGGGTTATTTTTGGGCAATGCCCGTCCCTGTCACGAGCAGCTGCTGGCCCGGTGACACCCCCGGCCGTTCCCGGAATCCTGCCCGCCGCTCGGGGAACCGGGACACGGCGAGTGAGTGCCACGGGCCCCTCCCGGTGCCCCCATGCCCAGGCCCCCGGGATTTCGGGATCCGGCCCCTCCCGGAGCCCCCGGGATGGAGCCGTGTCCTGCTGGGAAGCAGCTCCCGAGCTGCCCTTTGGGATCGCTGCTCCTCTCTGGGACTCGCAATTCCAGCTGGGACCCCTCCTCTGCTCGGGGACCCCCCCCCAGCTTCCCCATTGCCAGAGCAGTGGGGAGGGGGTGGCCCCACAGCACCGCCACTTTTGGGGTGCCCAGGCAGGGCCCGTCCTCAGCCGCAGGGACGGGAAGTGCGGGAGGTGGGAGCAGAGGCAGCAGGATGTAATTAGCCCCAAATTAGGGCTGGAGCCCGGCATGAGGAGCCCGGCACCACCCGGCCCTGCTGAAAATGCAGCTCCTGTTTGAGGGGGTCCCAACTCCTGGGTGGGAGGGGTGTCCCAGAGAGGGGGGATGAGGAATTTGGGGGCTGAAGCACTTGGGGGTTGAGGAATTTGGGGGATTGGGAATTTGGGGGATCAGGAATTTGGGGACTGAAGAATTTGGGGGCTGAGGAACTTGGGGGATCAGGAATTTGTGGGCTGAGGAATTCAAGGGATCGGGAATTTGGGGACTGAAAAATTTGAGGGCTGAGGAATTCGGGGGATCGGGAATTCAGGGGATCGGGAATTCGGGGGCTGAGGAATTCGGGGGATCGGGAATTCGGGGGATCGGGAATTTGGGGGCTGAGGAATTCGGGGGAACAGGAATTCGGGGGATCGGGAATTTGGGGGCTGAGGAATTCGGGGGCTGAGGAATTCGGGGGGTGAGGAATTCGGGGGATCGGGAATTCGGGGGATCGGGAATTTGGGGACTGAGGAATTCGGGGGATCAGGAATTCGGGGGATCGGGAATTCGGGGGCGGATCTCCCCGGGGATGCCGGAGCCGGGCAGGCTGCGGGCTCCATCCCGCGCGGATCCGGTGCCGTAACGGGATCCGCGGGATTATCAGCATCCCCCGGGCCGACTCGGAGTCCGGTTTCTTGGCCGAGGCGTTGCTGCAGCAACGTCGGGCTGGGGATTGTGGGGCCTTTTCAGGCGGACAAGAGCCCTTTGAGCGCGCGGGGGGCCCGCGGAGTCACCCGATACTCCCCGCCGCTCCCCCCGGGCCCCGCCGGCTCCCGCGGCCGCTCCGGGGACACCGGATCCCTTTATCAGGCCCGGGAGCGGGGCCGGTCCCGCGGCGCTGACAGACGGGGGATGCCGGCGGTGCCCCCGCGGGGTCACGGCGTGGCCACCCGTGGGGTCACCGGGCACTGAGCCCAGCGAGGGACCCCGGTGCCCGTGCCGGTGCCGGTGCCCGTGCCGGTGCCCTCCCGACGTGCCCGGTTTTTCCGCATCCCGGGGGTGGCTCGGGGGTGGCACGGGGATCCCCCCCGAGGTGGGGCTGTCACCCCGTTCGTGCCCGCGGGTGTAGCCGGGGCCAGGCCGGGGCTGTGCCCCCCACGCCCGGCCCCCGCGGGGCTGGCCGCCGGTGCCAGCCGGGCTGCCCAGCCCCGGTATCGGATCCTCCCGGAGGGAGGGGGCTTGCAGCTTATTTAACGGGCCCCGCCGGGCCGGGCGGGCGCACTCGGAGCACGGGGAGCTCAGGTGAGCACAGGTGTCCCTGTCCCCCCCAGACCTCCCCGCCCAGCCCCGGGGAACCCCCCCAGTCCTGCCCGGGGCACCGCGGCCGCGGTGGGTGACATGTGGGGGTGGCACCGAGACAGGGGCGCCGGTGGGTGACGTGCTGGGGTCCCGCAGCCGCAGCCATGGGATCGCAGCTGGAAGGGGCCATGGAGACCCTGATCAATGTGTTCCACCACTACTCGGGCAAGGAGGGGGACAAGTACAAGCTGAGCAAGAAGGAGCTCAAGGAGCTGCTGCAGAGCGAGCTGGGATGTTTCCTGGAGGTAACCGGGACCAGTTTGGGGTGCGGGGCTCTCCCTCTCCCCGTTCCCTGGGGGAACAGCGGCTGCCCAGCCCCAGGGCTCACCCTGTGTCCCCCCAGACCCAGAAGGACGCGGGGGCCGTGGAGAAGATCATGCAGGACCTGGATGAGAACGGCGACGGGGAGGTGGATTTCCAGGAATTTGTGGTCCTGGTGGCCGCCCTGACCGTGGCCTGCAACAACTTCTTCTGGGAGAACGCCTGACCCCCCTCCTGCCGCAGCAGGACGTGGGCTCCCAAAATCCAGAGGCCCCCGCCACCCCCCGGCTCACCCCCTCAGCATTCCCAGGGGATCCCGCTGGGATCCAGCTGCACAATAAAGGCACGAGCCTGCCCGAGGTGTGTCCTCAGCTCCTTCCTTCATTCCTGCTCGGGATTCCTGCCCCCTCCCCCTGGGAATATCCCACTCCGGGGTCACAGGGAAAGGCCACCCTGGGTCACCCCAAGTGCCTGGAGACAGGCCTGGCTCCACCCTGGGATCCACCCTGGGATCCACCTGGGATCCACCCCGGGATCCACCCTGGGACCCACCCCGACTGCCCGGGGCAGGGTGACCCCAGGGCGGGGGATCCCGGCCGGTGTCGGGGTGTGGGACGCGGGAGCACGGGGATTTGGGAAGGGGGTGACAGGCCGGGACTCGCTGCAGGTGGCTCCGGAGGCGCCGGCACCGCGCCCGCGGCGCTGGAGGAACCGGTTGGGATCTCCCGGCCCACTGGGATGGGACGGTGGCCAAGGGCCCCACCAGGGCCGCCAGCGCCATCATCCGCCCGCCATCCCCACTTGGGATCGGCCCTGCCCGGGTGGGATGGACATCGGGAAAGGGGCACGGAAAGGGTCAAGGAGCAGCTGGGCAGTGCCCCCAGGGACACGGTGGGACACCGGGAGTGTCATGGGCAGGGGACTCCACGGTCCTTACAGCCCCCTTCCAACTCCACAACTCCCTAACGCCTGGATCCTATATCATTCCACGATTGAGCATTGTGTGATTCCATAATTCTAAGATTCCATGGAGCTGATAAAGCTGACACAATTCCGTGGGACGCGGGGATCCCAGCACTGCCACAGCTCCATGACTCCACGGTTCCTTGACCCCCCGACTCCCTCGTCCCACGGTTCCCTGACGGTTCCATGACGGTTCCATGACGGTTCCATGACGGTTCCCTGACGGTTCCATGACGGTTCCATGACGGTCCCCTGACGGTTCCATGCCGGTTCCATGCCGGTTCCATGACGGTTCCATGCCGGTTCCATGACGGTTCCATGCCGGTTCCCTGACGGTTCCCTGACGGTTCCATGACGGTTCCATGACGGTTCCATGCCGGTTCCATGACGGTTCCATGCCGGTTCCATGCCGGTTCCATGACGGTTCCATGACGGTTCCACGACGTTTCCATGACGACACCGCTTTCTATGACGTCACAGGGACTCCACCCCGGCTCCCGCCAGACCGTTTCCGCCTCTCCCTCCGCCCCGCCCCTTTCCCCGCCCCCCTCCGCGGCTCCACCAATCACCGCCCGGCCCGGGGGGGCTCGCGCGGCGGTGGGCGTGGCCGGGAGCGCGGCCGCCATTTCGGCGGGGGCGGGAGCGGCGCCGCCGCCATTTTGTCGCGGGCGGCTGAGGGAGAAGCGGCGGCGGCGGCGGGCGGAGCTCAGCGCCAGCCCCGGCCCGCGCCGGCCCCACACCGGCCCCGCACCGGCCCCGCACCGGCCCCGCATTCACTCGCCCGCCCGCCTGCTGGCCGAGCCACCGGAGACCTGGCGACCGTGTGCTTCGGTGAGTGACCGGCCCGGCTGCGCGGGGGCGGGGCGCCGGGGGCCGCTCCTGAGGGCCGCGGTTCCCCCCATGGCCCCCTCAGGGTCCCCTCATAGCCCGGGGGAGCCCCTCAGGGTCGGGGCTTTTCCTCCGGAGCCGGGCCTGAGGGAGGCGGAGCGGTTTTTGTTTTGTTTTTTTTTTATCCTCAGGAAGAAAAACGCTTTAAAAACCACTTCAAATTGAAGAAGCTGCTGTACATTAAAACAAAATTATTACAATCAGCTTCAAGCAGCAATGAGGCTTTCTGTTGTCTCAGTTGCTGTATGTAAATCCTCTCATAAATCGTTTTTTTCAGGGTATTATAGAATAAGCGCATCCCGGCCGTCATCCACCCGTTCGATTTGCAGCTAATTATAAATTAAATTAATAAATCGATCTGCAGAGCACGGGGGTTGGAACCCAGAGTGTGTCTGTAGCATCCAGCACTGGGGGGGGGATTTAAATCCCTGCCCTGAGCGAGCTGGAACCTCCATGTTTTTAAAGGATATGATGCTTTCGTAGCATCATCTTGGATTTTTATTCCCTGTGCCCTTAGAATTGGGGTTTGCACCTTGGTTGTGCTAAGAACATGGGAAATGTGGAGGTATCAGTGTGCTAAAGGCGTTTGGGTGCTATTTACAGTTGGATTTGTATGTTATTACTCAAAAAAAATGATAAGGTATTCACTGTAAAAATATACATTTTTACTAAAGGTAATTTAAAATAACTCCCAATTTTAATTAAATCTGGTAGAGGACTAGAAAACATTAAAAATGCATAAATACAATACGTATAACTAGCCTCACTCTTAGTTCTCTCCACAGAGAGCAGAAGTTTTTTAATGTTTAATCATGTAAATACGTAATAATTGTTTTAATCTGATGTCTTGGGTTCTGTTTTGCATCTTTGCTCTGAAGGTGGCATTTGGTTGCCATCTTGCTCCTGGAATTTTGTGTTATTCCTCCTAATACTGCTGAAGCATTCACTGTAAAAATGATATATTTTTGGTAAGGGAGAAATAAAGGAACTCCCTCATTTATTAAAACCGGGTGAGGACTAAAAAACATTCAAAATCCCAGAATCAGAACGGAAAAATTCTGGCAGAGGGCTAAAAATCAGTTGGGAAAAATGAATATATTACACATAACCTGCCCTAATCTTGATTTCCTCTACCCAAAGAGGCAGAATGGAAGGGATGTTTAGTACTTAGCAGTATAAATGTGTAATAAATGTCTAAATTTTCCCTTCTGGGCCCTGTTTTGCAGATTCTCTGAAGATGGCTGCACAGTCAGCACCGAAGGTCGTGCTAAAGAGCACCACCAAGATGTCTCTGAACGAGCGGTGAGGAAGCCAACGGCACCTTCAGCTCCTAAGAAATCATATATAATTTTTTTTTTTTTTACTTAATTCTCACTATCCAAAAACCCACCGTGGTTTCCGCCCTCTTTTAACCTCGTCGAGCGAGCGGGTGCCTCCACCCCCGCCTTACCCTCCGACCCCTGCGGCACGCAAGGTTAAAAGGGCCAAAAATCCCGGAGGGATTGCTCCGTGTTTAGTGTTGATTTGCCTCGTAAATCCGGTGGGATGTGTTGTTGTAAGAGCAGAGACCAACCTCACACCCTCCCTGTCTCTCCCACATGTTTTGACATTGGTATTTTGGCTCTGCTGCCGCGCCCGAGGCTCCCACCTGCCCGGGTGGGCCCTGTAAGAGGCCGGCGGCGGCCCTGGAACCGGCCCGAAGGCTCTTCTGGGCCTTGTAAGAGGCAACAGCTTCGCTTCACCTCCATCTCTCTCTGTCCTCGAGCTCTTCCCGTGGGTCATTCCGCTGGGTTTCTCCACGTGTGGCTCCTCTGTGGAGACTAACAGGTGTCCTGCTGAGCATTTTGGGGCTAAACACGCTGCCATGGGGCAGCCACTGTCCCACTGAGCATTTTGGGGTTAAACACGCTGCCATGGGGCAGCCACTGTCCCACTGAGCATTTTGGGGTTAAACACGCTGCCATGGGGTAACCACTGTCCCACTGGGCATTTTGGGGTTAAACATGCTGCCATGGGGTAACCACTGTCCCACTGAGCATTTTGGGGCTAAACACGCTGCCATGGGGTAACCACTGTCCCACTGAGCATTTTGGGGTTAAACACGGTGCCATGGGGCAGCTGCTGACCCACTGAGCATTTTGGGGTTAAACACACTGCCATGGGGCAGCTGCTGTCCCACTGAGCATTTTGGGGTTAAACATGCTGCCATGGGGTAACCACTGTCCCACTGAGCATTTTGGGGTTAAACACGCTGCCATGGGGTAACCGCTGTCCCACTGAGCATTTTGGGGTTAAACACGCTGCCATGGGGTAACCACTGTCCCAGTGAGCATTTTGGGGCTAAACACGCTGCCATGGGGTAACCACTGTCCCGCTGAGCATTTTGGGGTTAAACACGCTGCCGTGGGGCAGCCACTGTCCCACTGAGCATTTTGGGGTTAAACACGCTGCCATGGGGCAGCTTCTGCTCCCTGCAGGGAGCTCAGGGACACCTTGCTGCCCCCTTCCCTCCCTGTCAGCCCAAACTCCTCGTTTTTAGGGGTGGGTTTTGTTCGCCAGCTCCCAGGAAGCTGCTGGGGTGCTGCTGAGGAGCTTTATTTACCGCCTCGCTGCGTGTTTGCTCTTCCATGGAGAAAAAAAACACCACAAAAATTCCCAAGCGGCCTGATTTCAGGAGAGAAGTCTGTATATAATATCCAGGAGATGTTCAGGGTGCTGGAATTTTGTAGAATCACACAACTGCTAAGGTTGGAGAAGGCTTTAAGATGATCCCTTCCAACCTGGCGCCAGAGGACAACGAGCGTGGCAGCTTCCCAACCTACCTCCTGGCCTGAAATTTTGACTCTTTTCCCGGATTTTTTGGGGGTTGATTTGGCTTTTGTTGTCCTGTTTCTCTCCCCCTGTCACCACCATCCCCGCTTCCTGCTGGTTGTCACCCCTTCTGCCATCTCTAAACCCACTAACCTCCGGCTTTCTCATTCCCACTGGAAACTTCCACCTCATTCCTGCCTCTCCGGGCCTCGCGGCCAGCCAGGGATCCGTAATCCCATACGTGCCACTCTTTGCATAAGGTTCATGGGAGCTGGAGCCCCGCTCGAGCACCGTGAAATGCCGATAATTGTGTGTTTTAAGCTTTAATGAAACCCCGTTTTATTCGACCTTGAAGCTTCACTAACATGCTGAAGAACAAACAGCCGATGCCGGTGAATATCCGGGCCACCATGCAGCAGCAGCAGCTGGCCAGCGCTCGAAACAGACGTCTGGCCCAGCAGATGGAGAACAGACCGTCTGTGCAGGCCGCTCTGAAGCTCAAACAGGTGAGGGGAAAGGGGAGTTGGGCCTTGCAGGATGTGGAAAAAGCTCCTCCGGAAAGAGAAAGAGGCCAGAGAAGGGAAGGGGATGGAGGGTGAGTGTGGGGAGCTGCCGGAGGAAAGGAGGCTCGGGGGGAACCTTCTGGCACATCTCCCTGACAGGAGGATCAGGTTGGACACAGGAATTTTTTCCTGGGAAGGGTGGTCAGGCTTTGGCAGGGGCTGCCCAGGGAATTTTGGAGTTGCCATCCCTGGAGGTGACCAGGGAAAGCCTGGATGTGGCACTCAGTGCCCTGGGCTGGGCAGTGGGAGGTCTTTTCCAACCTGGAGACTTGTGGGATTCTGTAAAGAAGGTGTTGGAGAGTGTCCAGAGGAGAGAGACGAGGATGGAGAAGGGTCTGAAGTGGCTGAGGGCGCTTGGTGTGTCCAGCTGGAGCAGAGGAGCCTGAGGGGAGACTGGGGGATCTGCAGCTCCAATCTCTGCTCCCTGGGACAGGAGCAGGATCCAGGGAATGGCTGGAGCTGTGCCAGGGGTTCAGGCTGGGCATCAGGGAAAGGCTCTTCCCCCAGAGAGAGCTGGGCACTGCCCAGGCTCCTCAGGGAATGGGATGAAGCTGTGCCAGGGGAGGTTTAGGATGGATTTTAGGGAAAGGCTCTTCCCCCAGCGGGTGCTGGGCACTGCCCAGGCTCCTCAGGGAATGGGACGAAGCTGTGCCAGGGGAGGTTTAGGATGGATTTTAGGGAAAGGCTCTTCCCCCAGCGGGTGCTGGGCACTGCCCGGACTCCCCAGGGAATGGGCACAGCCCCGAGGCTGCCAGAGCTCCAGGACACCATTCCCATGGATGCACAGGATGGAATTTTGGGGTGTCTGTGCAGGGGCAGGAGTGGGCCTGGATGATCCTGATGGATCCCTCCCACCTCCGAGCATTCCATGATCCTAAAAATGAGATACCTGGGAGGGACTTGGAGAAAATTTCCGCTTTTGACCTCAGATCAGCAACGCGTTGTCATTCCCTGGTTGTTGGTGGGGGCGTTGGGTGCAGGCTGTTGATGTCTCCTCTCTATTTTTCCAGAGAAACGGCTCATCCCGGGGTCTGGGAGCTGCCGAGTGCTTCACCTCAGTCCCACGGCAGCGACAGCCCCTAAAATCCCACCCTCCTCCCTCGGTAGCGAGGCGGTTTTTCCCCGAGGAGCAGCGGGACCCGCTCCCGTGCTGGCTGATCGGGAACGCAGGCCTGGACTCCAGGCACACCCCTCCATTCCCAGCGCCGTGTCCCCCTGGTGTCCCCAATCCCAGACCGCTGCATGACTCCTGTCCCCCCCAAATCTTCTCTTCCAGAAGAGCTTGAAGCAGCGCCTCGGCAAGAGCAACATCCAGGCGCGGCTGGGCCGGCCGGCGGGGACGCTGGCCCGGGGGGCGCTGGGGGGCCGCGGGCTGGCCCTGGGCCAGCGGGGGCTGCCCCGGGGGGCCCTGCGGGGCCGCGGCGCCCGGGCCATGATCCGAGGAGGAGTCGCGCTGCGAGGTCAGTCCCCTGCCGTCCCCCCCGTCCCCTCGCGCGCCGCTGCCCGGGCTGAAATCCCACTTTCCTGGCTGAAATCCCGCTTTCCTGGCTGAAATCCCGCTTTCCTGGCTTCTCCGCTGCAGGTCAAGGCCTGCTGCGCGGCGGGAGGGGCATTGCCCCGCGGATGGGCCTGCGGAGAGGCGGCATCAGGGGCCGCGGCGGCCCGGGGAGAGGCGGCCTGGGCCGGGGCGCCATGGGCCGCGGAGGGATCGGCGGCAGAGGTGAGTGCCCAGGCCGGGAATAACGGGAATAATTCAGCTGGGATCCCTCTGTCCTGGCTAAGGCTGGCGCGTGGAACCTGCAGCCCCGAGAGCTCCAAGCCTGGCATTCAAACCCATTTATCCAAGACTGGGTTGTTTTTAAAACCGAAGTTCGGCAGGGGCTGGGAGGGGAAACGCAGGAGCCAGATGTTGGTGTTGGGCTGGGACTGAGGAATTCTTGGGAAGCTCCGAGGAACCAGAAGGAGCTGGGAGTGTATCCGGAGTCGTACACCTCTCTGGGCACCCGTGGGGCGGGAAATCCCGGGATGCGGGGCGGGAAATGCCGGGATGCAGGGCGGGAAATCCCAGGATGTGGGGCGGGAAATCCCAGGATGTGGGGCAGGAAATCCTGGTATGATCCCGGGATGCAGGCACTGACTGTTGTGTCCCCTCTCTGTCCCCGGCAGGGCGCGGCATGGCCGGGCGCGGCCGGGGCGGCTTCGGCGGGCGCGGCAGAGGCCGGGGCCGCGGCAGAGGCTCGGCGCGCCCCGCTCTCACCAAGGAGCAGCTGGACAACCAGCTGGACGCCTACATGTCCAAGACCAAGGGACACCTGGACGCCGAGCTGGACGCGTACATGGCACAGACGGATCCCGAGGCCACCGACTGAGGGGCCGGGACTGCCGGGGGAAGGGGGGGCTGTTCCGTCGGGAGCTGCGCTGGGAATCCCCGATGGAAAATTCAGACTTAGTGTGTTCTTCGATGTTTTGATACTCTCTGTTATATTAAACTTTTTTTGGATTGTTCTTGCCGGGGGGGATCTTTTTGGTGGTTTTTCCCTGATGGGATGGATCTGCCACGGAGAATCGATGCTGGCGGCGCCAGGGGTGCATCCATGGTTTGGGGACCGCGTCCGTGTGTGCGTCTGGAGCTCTGTGGTTGAGTTTTGGGATGGGTTTCTTGACTGTTGGGATCAACCCTTGCACATTTTGGGACAGCCGCATTCCCTGCTGGAGTTTAAGCCAAATCCAGCCTTCCCAGCAGGAAGAGCCCGAGTTTGGCTGCTGTTCTCCCAGCTCCTTTGGTTCTGCACCAAAAATCCCTGTGGGGTTGGGGCAGGCGGAAAACTTCCCTCTTTTGGTGGATTTTGGGGGGTTGGAGTTTTGAGTTCTTTTTTTAATGTGTTTCTGTGTGTTTCAAGTGCTTGTTTAGAGAAAATTCAGGCAGGACAGTGAAGTGGAAATGCCTCTTTTCCAGAACAGGCTCCAAAATCCATCATTTTTCAAAAAGCTGATAAATTTTCAAGATGCAGTGTGACTAAAGGGTCTGTGCTTTTCTCACCCACCTCTTCCATGCTTTAAATTTTCCTGTTCAGTACCCTGTTCCCATTCCCTTGGAATCTTGCATTTCTGGTTACTTAAAGAGAGAGAATTCCCAAAGCTCTGTGTGGGAAACGGGATTTTCCTGAGTTGACTCCTCGGGGGCAGAAGGAAGAGGAGGGGGATGCAGCGAGGGGGGCAGCACCGGGAATCCACAGGGAACCGCGGTATTCCCGGGGGATAACCGGGGCCGGACCCGCGGTATTCCCGGGGGATAACCGGGGCAGGACCCGCGGTATTCCCGGGGGATAACCGGGACCGGGACCCGGGGGATGACCGGGACCGGGACCCGCGGTATTCCCGGTGGGAGCAGAACCGGACCCGCGGTATTCCCGGCGGATAGCCGGGGCCGGAACCCGCGGTATTCCCGGGGGATAACCGGAGCCGGACCCGCGGTGTTCCCGGCGGATGACCGGGGCCGGACCCGCGGTATTCCCGGGGGATAACCGGAGCCGGACCCGCGGTATTCCCGGAGGATAACCGGGCCCGGACCCGCGGCCATCCCGGCGGGAGCGGGGCCCGGCGGCGCCGGGGGCGGGGCCCGGCTGTGGGGTGGGGGCTGGAGCCGTGAAAGCGCGGCCGCGATTGGCTGGCGGGGCGAGGCCCGGCTGTTACGGGCGCTGCCATTGGCTGCGGCGCGGCGGCGCCTCACGCGCTCCGGCCGCTCCTTTTGTTATTGTAGGGACGGAGTTGGGAAAGGGCTGAGGGAGCGGGGAGAGGAGAGAGAGGCTGAGGGACCGGGACCGGGGAGAGAGAGGCTGAAGGACCGGGACCGGGACCGGGGAGAGGAGAGAGAGGCTGAGGGACCGGGACCAGGACCGGGGAGAGGAGAGAGAGGCTGAGGGACCGGGGAGAGGAGAGAGAGGCTGAGGGACCGGGAAAGGAACCGGGGAGAGGAGAGAGAGGCTGAGGGAACGGGAACGGGGAGAGGAGAGAGGCTGAGGGAACGGGAACGGGACCGGGGAGAGGAGAGAGAGGCTGAGGGAGCGGGACCGGGACCGGGGAGAGGAGAGAGAGGCTGAGGGAGCGGGAACGGGAACGGGGAGAGGAGAGAGAGGCTGAGGGAGCGGGACCGGGACCGGGGAGAGGAGAGAGAGGCTGAGGGACCGGGGAGAGGAGAGAGAGGCTGAGGGACCGGGAACGGGACCGGGGAGAGGAGAGAGAGGCTGAGGGAGCGGGACCGGGACCGGGGAGAGGAGAGAGAGGCTGAGGGAGCGGGAACGGGAAAGGAACCGGGGAGAGGAGAGAGAGGCTGAGGGACCGGGAACGGGGAGAGAGAGGCTGAGGGAAAGGGCTGAGGGCAGGAGGAAGGGGCTGAGGGGAAGGCAGGGGGCTCAGGGCAGGGGGCTCAGGGCAGGGCAGGGGGCTCAGGGCAGGGGGCTCAGGGCAGGGCAGGGGGTCAGGGCAGGGCAGGGCAGGACAGGGGGGCTCAGGGCAGGGGGCTCAGGGCAGGGCAGGGCAGGACAGAGGGGCTCAGGGCAGGGCAGGGGGCTCAGGGCAGGGGGCTCAGGGCAGGGCAGGGGGCTCAGGGCAGGGGGCTCAGGGCAGGGGGCTCAGGGCAGGGCAGGGGGCTCAGGGCAGGGGGCTCAGGGGGCTCAGGGCAGGGGCTCAGGGCAGGGCAGGGGGCTCAGGGGGCTCAGGGCAGGGCAGGGCAGGACAGGGGGGCTCAGGGCAGGGCAGGGGGTCAGGGCACGGCAGCAGCACCGTGAGCTGCAGGGGATGCGGCGGGAGCCGGGCCGCGAGTGACGGCAGCCGGGGGCGGTGGAGGTGAGTAAAGCCTGACCCATCATCCGTGCCCTGTGTCCCCTCCTTGGGGCCTGTCACCCCTCGAAGCCCCTGCGCCGTCCTGGTCACCTTCCCGTGCCCCGTGCTGTGCCAGGAGCATCCCTGTGGGACAGGGACCAGCCGGGGGTTCTCCTGGCAGGGGAGGATGGAGCCGGGTCCCCTCTTCCACTGCCTTTATCCCCGAAACACGGGGCAGGGGATGGGCAGGGAGCAGGGAATGCTGGCATTGAGGCAGCAGCCGGGATGAGATCCTCGGGATGAACCCCAGAGCCTGGCGGGGGGCTCCATGGGGTCCCTGCAGCATCCCTGGAAGTGTCCCCATACCGAGGTGGCATCTTGGAGGAGCTCGGCACAGGGGGACACGCGGGGAGGGCTGGCAGGACACCCAGGCTCCCTCGCAGTCCCAGATAAGGAGCAGAGGCCGGTGGTTTGTTGTGTCTGCTCCATCCCAAGGATTTTCCAAAGCTCTGGAGCGCTGCATGCCGGCTCTGGCGTGAGCAGGGGCTGGCAGGGAGGCAGGAAAGGGAGAAGCCGGGGAGGGAGCGGGGTTAAGGAGCGGCGCCAGGCTGGGCTCTGTTTAGTCTGGCCGCGGCGGCGGCAGCGGAGCCGCTCTGTCCCGGTGGCACCGGGCACGGACACAGCCCCGCTCCTGCCAGGCGCTGGGGACACCGCTGTCCCCCGGCCTGATGCCAGGGTGCCACCATCCAGCTCTGGCTCTGCTGCCGTGGGGCGCTGGGGACACCCCGAGTGTGTCCTGTCACCTCAGCCCTTCCCCGAGCTGGGGACAAGCTCCGGGGCTCAGCTCCTGCGATCAGCCGGGGAGCACCGAACCCGGGCTCGGGGTGCCAGATGGCTTTGTCACCTGGAGAGTGGCGGCTCGGTGTGCCCTGCGGCAGGTGACGGGCGGGGACACGCCGTGCCTTGCAGGGCCGCAGCGCCATGTCCCTGGGCAGTGAGAGCGGCCCCGGCATCGTGCACAGCCTGCTGTGCCACCGGCAGGGAGGGGACAGCGAGGCCTTCGCCCGCCGCGCCATCCAGAGCCTGCTCAGGAAGCTGAAGGAGAAGAGGGACGAGCTGGACGCGCTGGTGGTCGCTGTCACCTCCGGAGGGGCGCAGCCAGGACAGTGTGTCACCGTGCAGCGCACCCTGGACGGGCGGCTCCAGGTACCCCGGGACCCCCGGGCTGGGAGGGGACACAAGTGACCCCCGCTGTAACCCCACCGCAAGTTTGGGGGTCCCGGGTGCCCCAGGAGCCCCTCGCAGGCTGTGGGAGGGGACACAAGTGACACCCGCTGTAACCCCACCGCAAGTTTGGGGGTCCCGGGTGCCCCAGGAGCCCCTCGCAGGCTGTGGGAGGGGACACAGGTGACACCCGCTGTAACCCCACCCCAAGTTTGGGGGTCCCGGGGTGCCCCAGGAGCCCCTCGCAGGCTGTGGGAGGGGACACAAGTGACACCCGCTGTAACCCCACCCCAAGTTTGGGGGTCCCGGGTGCTGGGGTGCCCCAGGAGCCCCTCGGCAGGCTGTGGGAGGGGACACAGGTGACACCCCAAGTTTGGGGGTCCCGGGTGCTGGGGAGCCCCAGGAGCCCCTCAGGCGGAGCGGGCGGCGGGCTGCCCCGGCCGCATCCCCTCGGTGTGTGCCCTGCCCGGTGAGTCAGTGTCTGGCGGCCCCGCCGGGGGGATCGGGCCGGGGGAGTTCGTTCTGTCTGCAGACCCCGGCCCGGTGCCAGCCCCGCGCTGGGGGCTGGGGGGGGATCCCGGGGCTGTCACCCTGGGGAGGGGGTGACAGCATTCCCCCGCATTCCCCTGTGTGTGTGTGTCCCCTCCCCGCAGGTGGCCGGCAGGAAGGGGTTCCCGCACGTCATCTACGCGCGGCTCTGGCGCTGGCCCGACCTGCACAAGAACGAGCTGAAACCCGCCGCCTTCTGCCAGTTCGCCTTCGACCTCAAGTGCGACAGCGTCTGTGTCAACCCCTACCACTACGAGCGCGTGGGGACCCCCGACAGCGGTGAGCCGCGACCCCCGCGCGGGCGGATCGCCAAGGTGGGGTGGGGGGTCACCGGCACCCCTAATCCCGCCCCCTCCTCTCCTGCAGGTCTGAGCATCCCGAGCACAGGTGAGACCCCGGCCCGGGGCCGGCGGGGAGCCCCCCCGAGCCAGCCCAGCCCCCCGCAGCGGCTCCCCGAGCCCCCCATGGTCTCCGGTGTGTGTCCCCCGCCCTCCCCAGCGCCCCCCCCGCGCCCGGTGAAGGAGGAGTTTGTCCATGACTGTGTGCAGATGGAGCTGCCGGCCCGTCGGGAGCCGGGGCCCGAGCCCCCCGCCCGGCCCCACCCAGCGCTGCCCCCCCGGCGGCCCCCTGAGCCCCCCGGCGTGCCCCGGCCCTACCCTGCGCTCCCCATGGCGCCCCGAGGTGAGACCCCCCCCCTAGCCCTGACCCTGCCAGGGTTTGGGGCATCACCCTGAGCCCCCCACCCCGCAATGACCCCCCGTTCCCATATTCCCCCACAGCGACCCCCCAGGACCCCCTGCTTCCACTGGCCCACCCCGAAGGCCCCCCGCAGAACGAGTACCCCAAACCACCCCACCACAGTGAGTATGGGGGTACCCCACTGCCCCCCGACCCCCCTGGGGGGACCCTCCTTATGTCCCCCCGTGTCCCCCTGCAGGTTCACCGCTGAGCTGGAGCAGTGCCACCGTCTACACCCCGACTTTGGGGGGGTCTCAGCCCACCCCCCCACAACATCCCAGCAGCCAGAGCCACCCCCAGCCCCCCCAGCACCACCCCAACCACTGCTGTAGGTTTGGGGCGCACTGAGCGAGGGCTGAGGGGGGTCTTCAGGGTGCTGACCCCCTCTCTGCCCCTCCCAGGGCCCCCCGTGCTCCAGCCCCCCGTGTCCACCCACCCCGGTGAGTGCCCCCCACCCTCCTTAGCACCCGTGGGTGCCGTGACCCCCCTACAACTCCCCCGTGCCGCCCTCCAGGCCCGGAATTCTGGTGCTCCATCGCCTACTTCGAGCAGGACGTGCAGGTGGGGGAGATCTTCAAGGTGCCCTCCAGCTGCCCCACCGTGGTGGTGGACGGCTACGTGGACCCCTCGGGGGGCGCCCGCTTCTGCCTGGGGCAGCTCTCCAACGTGCAGCGCTGCGCGGCCAGCGAGAGGGCACGGTGGGTCGGGGGCACGGGGGGCACGGTGGCACGGGGGGCATGGGGGTCAGGGGGCATGGAGGATGTAGGGGGCATGGGGGGCACGGTGGGTCAGGGGGCATGGGAGGTCAGGGGGGCACAGGGAGTATGGAGGGCATGGGGGATGTAGGGGGCATGGGGGGCACAGTGGATCAGGGGGCATGGGGGATGTAGGGGGCATGGGGAACACAAGGGATTAGGGGGCATGGGGAGCTCGGTGGGTCAGGGGACATGGGGGGCATGGGGGGCACGGGGGGTACGGAGGGCACAGGGGGTACAGAGGGCATGGGGGATGTAGGGGGCATGGGGAACACGAGGGATTGGGGGGCATGGGTGGCACAGTGGGTCAGGGGACACGGGGGCATGGGGGGCTCGGTGGGTCACGGGGCATGGGGGGCATAGGGGACACGGTGGGTCAGGGGACATGGGGGGCATAGGGGGCACAGGGGGTACGAAGGGTGTGGAGGGGATGGGGGGCAAGGAGGGTCATTGAGCATGGGGGGCACAGGGGGCACGATGGGTCAGGGGGCATGGGGGACATGGGGAACACGAGGGATTGGGGCACGGGGGCCTCGGTGGGTCAGAGGGCATGAGGGGCACAGGGGAGGGTTGGGAACAGTGGGGCAGGGGGCACAGGGCTGTGGGGGTGAAGGATGGGGGGCAGAAGGGGGATAATCAGGGCGGGGGGTTTGGGGGATAAACAGGGGAGAACGGGGATATGGGGGGATAGGGCAGGAGAAAAGGGGGAAATGGGGAAAAGAGGGGGGCAGGAGGGAGAATTAGGGCAGAAAGAGGGGGGATAACGGGGAGGGGTAAGCGAGGAACAGGAGGGGATAACCTGGGCAAAGAGGGAGAGGCTGGGGCCGGCCCGGGCAGGCAGAACGGGGACTGTGGGGGGCTGTGGGTGCTGTGGGGGGCTGTGGGTGCTGTGGCTGCTGTGGGTGCTGTGGGGGGCTGCGGGGGGCTGGGGGGGGCTGTGGGGGGCTGTGGGTGCTGTGGGGGGCTGTGGGGGGCTGTGGGGGGCTGTGGGTGCTGTGGGTGCTCTGGGGGGCTGCGGGGGGCTGGGGGTCGGTGCTGAGGCCCTGGGCCAGGCTGCACATCGGCAAGGGCGTGCAGCTGGAGCGGCGAGGAGAGGGGGACGTGTGGATGCGCTGCCGCAGCGACCACGCCGTGTTCGTGCAGAGCTTCTACCTGGACAGGGAGGCGGGCAGAGCCCCCGGGGACGCCGTGCACAAGGTGTACCCCGGGGCACACATCAAGGTGGGCTCCCCACGAGGGCTGGGGGCGGTTCTGGGCATGGGTTTTAGGAGTGGCAGGAACCCCAGGGATGGAGGGACCCCGATGTGCATGCGGAGGGGGAGCCCAGGGTACCCCCAGCCCTGCTCAGGGATCCCCCCAGGAGGGCTGGGGGGAGTTCTGGACCCGGATTTTAGGGGGCTCTGGGCAGTGGAAGGAACCCAGAGATGTAGGGACCCCCATGGGCATGCTGAGGTGGGACCCCCACCCCAAAGCCACTCTGCTCAGGGGTCTCCAGGAGGGCTGGGGGGAGTTCTGGACCCGGATTTTAGGGGGTTCTGGGCAGTGAATGGACCCCAGGGATTGAGGGACCCCCATGGGCTCACTGAGGTGGGCCCTGAGGTACCCCCAGCCCTGCTGAGGGATCCCCCCAGGAGGGGTGGGGGCAGTTCTGGGCCTGGATTTTAGGAGTGGCAGGAACCCAGAGATGGAGGGACCCCCATGGGCACTCTGAGGGGGCCCCTGGCATACCCCCACCCCTGCTCAGGGGTCCCCAGGAGGGCTGGGGACACTTTTAGGGCATTCTGGGCAGTGAAGGACCCCAGAGGCTCTCCCCAAAGCCCAAAGCCGCCCTGCTCAGGGTGCCCCCGTGTCCCCCCAGGTGTTTGACCTGCGGCAGTGCCACCGGCAGATGCAGCAGCAGGCGGCCACTGCCCAGGCTGCGGCCACTGCCCAGGCGGCCGCGGTGGCCGGCAGCATCCCCGGGCCGGGCTCGGTGGGCGGCATCGCCCCGGCCATCGGTGAGTGAGTGACCACAGACCCCCGTGGTGCCCACCCCACCCCGGAGTGACCCCCGTGTGCCCCCCAGGGCTGTCGGTGGCCGCGGGGCTCGGCGTGGACGACCTGCGGCGCCTGTGCCTCGTTAGGCTGAGCTTCGTCAAGGGCTGGGGGCCCGACTACCCCCGCGCCAGCATCACCTGCACGCCCTGCTGGATCGAGGTGCACCTGCACCGTGCCCTGCAGCTGCTGGACCACGTCCTGCACGCCCTGCCCGACGCCCACGCCTGACTCCTGGGAGGAGCAGCCAAAAAAACAAAACAAAAAAAAAGAGGGAAAAAAAGGAAAAAAAAAAAAAAAGCAGCGAAATGACCAAAAATGTGTTGGTTTAACGGTTATTTAATGGGTGGATGTTTGTGGCCTGGGTGTGGTGCAGCCCTCAACGCTGATTTTCACCTCCTGCTTTAACTTTTGTATGAAAATAAACCAAAAAAATATTTTAAAAGCTGAAATATCGAGGTGAAAGGACCACCTCCATGTTGTTGTAATAGATGGGGTTGGAATCTATGGCCTGGGTGTGCCAGCAGCGCCTTTGACGGCCGCTCAGCAGCGCAGCTGTGCCGCCAGATGCGCCTCCAGATGCGTTTCCAGATGTGCGTCCAGCTGCGCCCTCGCACCGTCCCTTGGGACTACATTTCCCAGCAGCCCCCGCGGCGCGCACCGGAAGCGGCCTCGCCCCCTCCCCGCGGACTCGGTTTCCCAGCAGCCCCCGCGGCGGCCGCGGGCCAAGATGGCGGCGGGGAGCGGCCCCGGGGCGCGGGAGCTCTTTGCTGAGGGGCTCCTGCAGTTCCTGCGGCCCGCGGTGCGGCAGCTCGACCGCCACGTCCACAGCGTCAGGTCCGGGCACCGGCAGCGGGGCGGGACGGGCCGGGGCGCGGCGGGCCGGGCTGCGAGGCTGAGGGGCAGGTGGAGCAGGGGAGGGCAGGTTTGTGGGGCGGTGGGGGTACGTGAGGGTGAGTTTGGGGGATGAAGGGCTTTGGGGTACGTGAGGGCGAGTTTTGGGGATGAAGGGCTTTGGGGATGAAGGGCTTTGGGGATACGTGAGGGCGAGTTTTGGGGATGAAAAGCTTTGGGGTACGTGAGGTGGGCAGTTCTTTGGGTTGGTGGCTGGGGCGTGCTGGGCTCCGTATCGGGGACACAGAGCTGGATTTGGGGTGTGGATCCAGGTTTTTCCTGTCGTTCCCACAGGGAGAGCCAGGTGGAGCTGCGGGAGCACATCGACAGCCTGGCCACAGGTGAGCCAAAGCCGGGGGGTCCCCCCTGTCCCCCTCAGCGCGGGGGCACCGGGGGCTCACCCAAACCCCTCCCCAGAGCTTTGCCGCATCAACGAGGACCAGAAAGTGGCGCTGGACCTCGACCCCTACGTGAAGAAGCTGCTGAACGCCCGGCGCCGCGTGGTGCTGGTCAACAACATCCTGCAGAACGCCCAGGTGAGGGGGCACGGGGGGTCTGGGGGTCCCAGAGCCCCCCGAGGGGGTCCCAGAGCCCCCCCAGGCGCTGACAGGCGATTTCTGCCGTGCCAGGAGCGGCTGCGGAGGCTGAACCACAGCGTGGCCAAGGAGACGGTGCGGAGGAGAGCCATGCTGGAGGCCGGCGGCTACCAGGGCAAGTGACCAGCCAGGGGAGCAGGTGACAGCAGGGGAGCAGCAATCCCTGTCTATCCCAGCTCAGGAATTGAGGGGGTGTCCCCCATCCCCTGCAGCTGAGGGACCCGGGACGCTCCGAGCCGCGCTCCCGGATTTGTGGGCGCTGGAATAAAAGTGACCGAGAGTCCGTGGTGCTCCCACGTCCCTGAGGGGCCTTGGGGACAACAGAGCCAGGCAGGTGCTGCCAGGGGGGTCTGGGCAGCTCCAGGTTGGATTTGGACACCCCCAGGTGGGATTTGGGCTGCCCCAAGTGGGGTCTGGGCAGCCCCAAGTGGCTCCTTCAAGCCTTGGATCCTTCTCCTGCTGCTCCACCTGCCTCACCCCCATCTGTCCCACACGGACCTGAGCAAGCAGGACACGCTGGAAAGGGGGGACACTTTAATGTGCAACGTACAAAACGGGGACAAGGGACAGACGGGGACACGGCAGGTGGCCGAGGAGGGGCCCTGAGCCCCAGGTGTCCCTCGGCCGGTGTCCCCTCACCTGCTGCGGGCAGCGCAGGTGTCACTCCTGCGTCTCCATGCTCTCCTCCTCCTCGCCCGCCGCCGGCTCTTCCTGGTTCTCCTCCTCCTCCTCCCCTTCCTTCTTCTCCGGAGGTTTCTCGTACGCCTTCTCCGACGGCGTCACGATCACCCCGTCCCACGTGGACATCTCGGAGGCCAGGTCTGCCCCGAGAGGTGACGCTGGGCACCCCTCGGGGACCCCGGCCCCGAACCCACCCGGGCACGCCCGGCCCCACTCACAGCTCGGGGACCCCGGCCCCAAACCCACCCGGGCACGCCTGGCCCCACTCACAGCTCGGGGACCCCAGCCCCGAACCCACCCGGGCACGCCCCGGCCCCACTCACAGCTCGGGGACCCCAGCCCCGAACCCACCCGGGCACGCCCCGGCCCCACTCACAGCTCGGGGACCCCAGCCCCGAACCCACCCAGGCACGCCCCGGCCCCACTCACAGCTCGGGGACCCCATCCCTGTCCCCACCCGGGCACGCCCCGGCCTCACTCACAGCTGGCGTCACCCTCCTGTCCCAGGATCTTCCGGTACCCTCCGTGGGAGAGGATGCGCACGAGGGTCTGGGCGGTGTAGCACACCATGTCCTGGGGACGGGGACAGGTCAGCGTGGGGACAGTGACCCCCCTGAGCCCCCTGCGCTCCGGGGACCCCTCCTCATCCTCATCCTCATCCTCACCTGCTGCTCCAGCGTCATCACCGTGTGCACGCGGAAGTTGCCGCTCTCGCACGGATCCGTGATGCCGACGGAGCCGGGCAGGAAGAGCCCGGCCGCCAGGATCTGGAGGCAGCGCCTGCACGGCACATTCCGGGTTAAAAACCGGATCCTTGCAGCAAAAACAGCACCAGGAAATCCCAGCTGGATGGGCTGGGTTTGTCTCCCAGTCAGCCCCTGAGATCCCAGGGGTTCTGTTGGGGAAACAGTGGGAATTTCTGTGAGGAAGCCATGTAGGACCTGTAGGCGATGTTGAGGGCCAGGGGCTGCCGGGTGGGATTGTTCATCACGGCGTAGTGGCCCTGCAGAGGAGAGGAGCGGGAATTAGGGCAGGAAAAACAGGAATCCCAACTCCCGCCGGGATCGGGAGCGGCACCGCTCGGTGACCCCACCAGCAGATCCAGGATCCAGGGCGTGAGCGGCTCGAAGCCGGGGAAGCGAATCCGCAGGTCCTTGAGCAGCCGGATCAGGACCTTCACCCTGGAGCAGAGGCAGGAGGAGGCTCAGTCCCACAGAGACTGCTCTCTGTGTTCTTGGGAGTGGGAATTTGGAGCCAGGAGCAGGATTTGGATTCAGAATGGGGATTTGGATCCAGAATGAGAATCTGGACCCAGAACGAGGATGTGGATCCAGAATTATTATTAGATCCAGAATGGGGATTTGGATCCAGAATGGGGATTTGGATCCAGTATGAGAATTTGGATCTGGATCCAGAATGAGAATTTGTATTCAGAACAAGGATCTGGACCCAGAGTGGGGATTTAGATCTAATATGAGGATTTGGATCCAGAATGAGAATCTGGATCCAGAATGAAAATTTGGATTCAGAACAAGGACCTGGACCCAGAATGGGGATTTAGATCTAATATGAGGATTGGGATCCAGAATGAGAATCTGGATCCAGAATGAGAATTTGGACCCAGAACAAGGATCTGGACCCAGAATGGTGATTTAGATCCAGAATGAGGATCTGGATCCAGAATGAGAATTTGGACCCAGAACAAGGATCTGGACCCAGAATGGTGATTTAGATCCAGAACAAGGACCTGGACCCAGAACAAGGACCTGGACCCAGCCCTGGCTCCGCCGCACTCACGTGGACTGCGAGGCGTTCTCCTCGAACCACCGCGCGTGCCGGATGGCGGCCAGGGCGCTCTGCAGCACCTTGATGTCCACTGCAAGAAGCAGAAATTCCCGTTTTTCCCAGGCGGCGCCGGGCGCGGCGGCGGCTGCGGGCGGGGGGCGCGGCCGGGCGCTCACGGTGCAGCTCCGGGTCCAGCTTGCGCAGGTTGGGCGGCACCGTGGTGATCAGGATCTTCACCGTGGCGTCGGCCGAGCTGATCTCGAAGCCGGTCTCGTTGGTCAGCATGGTCAGGACTGCAGGAAGAGCGGGAATTGCGCGGGGAAGCGCCGGGAATCTCCGCGGATCTCCGGCCCTCGCCGCTCCGGAGCGCGGCCTCACCTTCACTGGGGTCCTGCGCCCGCAGGCTCTCCACCACCTTGTTCCCCAAGGCTGCCACGGCCTCCACTGGGAAAACAGAGATGGAAAAGGAGCAGGAGAAGGGTCGGAGCGAGGCTCGGTGCCAAGGGCCGCCGCGATCCCGCCCGGGGGGCACTCACGGGTGGGCAGGATCTTCAGGATCACCACCAGATCCGCCACGTTGTGCCCCGTCGTCATCGTGCCCTTCTTGTAGGAGCCCACCTGGCGAACCTCCTCGATTTGCTGGCGGGAAAAACAACCCAAAACCCCGGGAATTCAACCCGCACGCCGCGTTTGGCGGGTCAGCGCTGAGGAGCTCCTCCCGTTTGCCAGTGCCACCACTGTGAACCTCACTCAGCATCTCCCACGGAGCCTCTGCACTCACCACCTCAAAGGTGCCCGGTGCCACGATCAAATTGTCGATGACGTTGTTGATCTTGGTCACCAGGGACAGGATGGAAGCCTGGGAAGGAACAGAATTATCCAGGAATCCGTATTATTCTCCACAACACTCCTCCAAAGTGCTTATTCCAGAGAACTAACTAATTCTCAAGCCACTCGTGATTCCCCGAGGCGCTGGGGGGATTTTGGGCACGGCACCTGCTCGGCAGCGGTGGGAGCCAGGTCCTGGTTCCTCTTGAGCAGGGCCTCGCTGAAGGCCGACTCGTCCGCCGCGGGCTTGACGCGGGGAAAAGCCATCTCGCACTGGAACGGGACACAATTCCCAGCGGGATCGCATCCCCCCTGCTCCTGACAGCCTCCAGCAGCTGCACAGGCGGCCAGCAGAGGGTTTTATGAGGTTTATTAAAGGATTTATTAAATTAACCCATTAATCCCCTGTTGTCTGCAGCCACGGAGTCACCCGTGCAGAGGGCAGAAACTCGGAATTTGGGAAGAGGGGATTTCCTCCTGGGAAAGGGGGGAAACAGGTAGGTGAAGCCCTGAGGGGAGTGGCAGGTATGGGAATCACCCTGAGGGTGGGGGGAACCTCACTCCAACCTGCTGCAATCCCAAAAACCCCAATCCTGGAGCGATTTGTGCCATTATTCCTCGACTGGGTCCCGTTATCCCATTTCCAACGGGAGAAAAATCCTCCAGTGTGGGTTTTTCACTGAACCACCAGCGTTTTTAGGGGATTTAGGGAATTCACTCAGTTCAGCCACATCACGAGAACCCAACCCCCGCAAATCAGGGCTGGGGAGGATGGTTAAACCGGGAAAAGTCACGGAAAATTCCCGGGAATCGCCCGCGGGGCGGGGGTTACTCACGACATAGAAGTCGAAGGGGATGTGGGGCACAAAGGGCCGGAACCTACAGGGCAGAGAAAACCCCAATTCGCTCCCTGCGGCCCCACACCCCCTCCCGCCCCGTCACGACACGGTCCTGTCGCGACATGCGGGCCCCGGAGCGGCACCGGGCCCGGGACTCGCCTGGAGCCGAAGCGGCCGCCGCGGCCGCGGCCTCGATCGCCCCTGCGGGGAGAGAACGGGAGCGGCGCTGACGGGGGCTGCGACCCCCGCCCCACCGCGGCCCTCCCGGTGCCTCCCGGTGTTCCCCGCTCCCTCCCGGTGTTCCCCGCTCCCTCCCGGTGTTCCCCGGTCCCATCCCGGTCCCACTCAGGGTCCCCCCCGCCGCTTTCGGTGCGGGTCTCCCCACCGCCGGGATCCCCCCCCGCCTGTTCGCCACGCTCCCGGTCCCTTCCTATTCCCCCACCCCGCTCCCGGTCTCTCCCGGTCCCGCCGCTCCCGGTCTCCCCCCGGTGCCGGTCCCCCCACGGTCCCCGCGGTCTCCCCCGCTCCCGGTTTTCCCTCCACTTCCCCCGTTCCTGCCCCAGTCCCGGAGCCCCGCCGGTGGCTCCCGGTGCCGGTACCGGTCCCGGTCCCCACCTCATGTCGCCGTCGCCGCCGCCGCCGCTCCCGACAATGAAGCGCCGCTCGCAGACCCCGCAGCAACCCGCCCGCTCATTGGCCGCCGCTCTCCCACGGCCCGCCCCTCACGGCCGCTCCGCCAACAGCCATTGGTGGAGCGCCGCGTCAATCAGAGCGGGAAGTGGCCAATGGCGGCGCGCGCCGGGCGGCCGCTGGAGGGGGCGCGGAGCCCATGAATGGAGCGCGCGCGGTTCATGAATGGCGCGCGCGCCGCCGGGATAAGGCGCGCGGGAGCGCGGGAAGCGCGGCAGCAGAGTGGCGCAGCGGGAGCGTGCTGGGCCCATAACCCAGAGGTCGATGGATCGAAACCATCCTCTGCTAGCGATCCTTTTTTCCTTCCTCCCACTCCACTCCGCGCGAGGTTTGCTTCGCTCATTAACGTTTTTTTTATTTGCAGCGTTGATTCCTTAACGCTCCCTAAAGCTTTGCCCAGGCTCGAGCCGGCAGCGGCAGCGTGGGGTTACCGCTGTCACGGGTGTCACCCCACCCGCGCCCCCGGGAGCTGCGGGCGCGCCGCGGCCGGACCGCTGCGCACCTCCCCCTGTCTGTGTGTCCCACCCGCGCGTGTCCCCCGAGCGCTGCCACTGTCCCCGGCAGCCGCGCAGCCCCCGGGTGGCACCTCCGTGGGGCTGCCGTGACCCCTCCGTGGGGCAGAACCTCCCACGGAGGTGTGGGGCCAGAAGTTCCCGAGCCCCCCCTGGGTCCCCCAGGGCTGCGCGAAGGCTCCGGGGCTGCGTGGGGTCCGTGGGTCGGGATGTCCCCCGCTCCCTAATGAGTTTCTCCGGTCTCAGCGCCCCACGCGTGACCGGGTCAGCAGCGGCACGTGGGTGGCGGCGGCGGCCGGGACCCAAGGCACGGAGGGGACAGACCCCGTCCCGCCGCCCCACGGGTGGGAGCGTCCCCAGCCACCAGCGGGCGGCCCCGTCCGCCGCCCATCCCGGCTGGAATGGCGTGGGGGGAACGGGCAGGAAGGAGTTAAGCGCGGTGTGGATGATAACGGCCCTTTGTGTCACCAGTGGGGGGGGCGAGCAAGGGCTCAGCCCCGGCGCGGGGGGGGAAGGCACTCTCCGTCCGTGGGCGATGCCGGCGGTGCTGGCCCCGCTGCTGGCCCCGCTGCTGGCCCCGCTGCTGGCCCCGCTGCTGGCCCTGCTCCCGGCCCTGCTCCCGGCCCTGCTCCCGGCCGCGGGGACGGCCCCGGCCCCGCTGACCCTCGCCGTGGTGCTGCCCCAGCGCAACCTCACCTACCCGTGGGCTTGGCCGCGCGTGGGACCCGCCGTGCGCTTGGCCGCGGCCGCCGTGAATTCCCGGCGGGATCTGCTGCCCGGCTTCACCCTGGGCTGGGTGTTCGGCGACAGCGAGGACCGCCACGGGGTCTGCTCGGAAATGGCCGCGCCGCTGGTGGCCGTGGACCTGCGGCTCGCCCATCACCCCGCGGCGTTTCTGGGGCCGGGCTGCGTGTACTCGGCGGCGCCGGTGGCGCGGTTCACCAGCCACTGGCAGCTGCCGCTGGTCACGGCGGGGGCCGAAGCGCACGGCTTCGACGACAAGAGCGAGGAGTTCGGCTTGACCACCCGCGCCGGCCCCAGCCACCGCAAACTGGGTGAACTGGGCGTGCAGCTGCACCGGCGCTTCAACTGGACGCGGCGGGCGCTGCTGGTCTACTGGGACGAGCGGGTGGACGACCGGCCCTACTACTTCGCCGCCGAGGGTTTGTACGTCCAACTGCCCACCCTGCGCAACCTCACGGTCATGGACGTGGTGTTCCGCCACGGCGGCAACTTCTCCTTCATCATCCAGGAGATCAAGGCCAAGGGGCGCAGTGAGTGCGGGACGGGGCCAGCGCGGCGGGGGGACGGCGACAGGGCGGTGCACGGCCCCACATGGGTGTCCCCAGCCCCACACGGGAGTGCCAGACCCACACGGGTGTGCACACCCTACACGGGTGTGCCAGCCCCACACGGGAGTGCCCAGCCCCACATGGGTGTGCCCAGCCCCACACGGGAGTGCCCAGCCCCACACGGGAGTGCCCAGCCCCACGCCGGTGCCCGCGGGTGTGCCAGGCTCGGCACGCCTGTGCAGGGGTGTTCATGGCCATACATGGCCGTGCGCAGCTGTACCGGGGTGCCACGGGCGCTCCGGCCGTGCCCGGCTGTGCCGGTTTCACGCGGAGGCCGGACCGGCGGGCACGGCTCTGCGGGGCGTTGGCAGCCGTGCCCGGCTGTGTGCGGCTTCGCGCGGCGATTCCGTGGTTGTTCACGGCCGTGCCGAGGAGTTCGGGGCCGGACAGGGCCGTGCAGAGCTTCGCACGGGGTTTTGTGGGTGTCCACGGCTGTTCATGGTTATTAATGGTTGTTCATGGTTGTACAGGGTTGTACAGGGTTGTTCACGGCTGTACACGGCTGTTCATGGTTGTTCATGGCTGTTCATGGTTGTACATATTTGTTCGTGGTTGTTCACGGTTGTTCATGCTTGTTCACGGTTGTTCATGGTTGTTCATGCCTGTCCATGGCTGTTCATGGTTGGACATATTTGTTCATGGCTGTTCATGCCTGTACACGGCTGTTTATGGTCGTTTATGGCTGTTCATGGCTGTTCACGGTTGTTCGTGGTTGTTCGTGGTTGTTTGTGGTTGTTCATGCCTGTTCATGCCTGTGCACCGCTGTTCATGGCTGTTCACAGTTGCTCATGGTTGTTCATGGTTGTTGATGGTTGTTCATGGCTGGGTACACTTGTTCACAGCTGTTCACGGTTGTTCACGGTTGTTCATGCCTGTCCATGGCTGTTCACGGTTGTACATGGTTGTTCATGCCTGTACACCGCTGTTCATGGCTGTTCACGGCTGTTCACGGCTGTTCACGGTTGTTCAGGGCTGTTCATGGTTGTACACGGCTGTTCATGGCTGTTCATGGTTGTACACGGCTGTTCATGGCTGTTCATGGTTATCACAGCTGCACACACATGTCCCCCACGCTGCCCCTGCCCCACGCTCACGCCTGGACCCCTCCCCAGTCCGTGTCCCACCGGGGTCTCCGGGCGTTGTCACCTGTCCCGGTATCCCGGGCTGGCCCTGTCCCGGTGCCCCGGGCTGTTTCTGTCCCGGTATCCCGGGCTGGCTCTGTCCCGGTATCCCGGGCGTTGTCACCTGTCCCGGTATCCCGGGCTGGCCCTGTCCCGGTGCCCCGGGCTGTTTCTGTCCCGGTATCCCGGGCTGGCCCTGTCCCGTTATCCCGGGCTGGCTCTGTCCCGGTGCCCCGGGCTGGCTCTGTCCCGGTGCCCCGGGCTGTTTCTGTCCCGGTATCCCGGGCTGGCTCTGTCCCAGTGCCCCGGGCTGTTTCTGTCCCTGTATCCCGGGCTGGCTCTGTCCCGGTATCCCGGGCTGGCCCTGTCCCGGTGCCCCGGTCCGGCTCTGTCCCGGTGCCCCGGTCCGGCTCTGTCCCGGTATCCCGGTCCGGTACCGGGAGCCCCGGGGGCTCAGCTCGGGGGTGCCTCGGGGCCCCGGGGGTGTCAGGGCTGGCGGGGCCGTGGCGGGGCCCGGTGGCAGTCCCGGGTCACGGTGTCGCCGGGAATCCACCCGGGCCGCGGGGAGGAGGAAACGGAGTCGGGAAAACAGGAAACCTCAGCCTGGCGCCGGGGGCAGCGCCGGGCAGGGCACGGGCGGGCGGGGGGCGGCAGCGGGGCCGGGACCCCCGCCCGGGGCACCGCCACCGAGCCCGGGTCAGCAACGGCCGGGGACCCCCGCGATGTGGGGCTGGGGTCCCCAGGGGTCCCCAGGGGTGTTGGGGGTCTCGGGGCCATGTCACCCCAGGGACCCCCAGGATGTGGGGCTGGGGTCCTCCAGGGGTGTTGGGGGTCTCAGGGCCATGTCACCCCAGGGACCCCCGGGATGTGGGGCTGGGGTCCCCAGGGGTATTGGGGGTCACCAGCCCGTGTCACTCAGCAACCAGGGACCCCCGGGATGTGGGGCTGGGGTCTCCAGGGGTCACCAGCCCATGTCACTCAGTAACCAGGGACCCCCGGGATGTGGGGCTGGGGTCCCCAGGGGTCACCAGCCCATGTCACAGAATGACCAGGGACCCCCAGGATGTGGGGCTGGGGTCCCCAGGGGTCTCCCCAGGGGTGTTGGGGGTCACCAACCCGTGTCACTCAGTAACCAGCGACCCCCGGGATGTGGGGCTGGGGTCCCCAGGGGTCACCAGCCCATGTCACCCAATGACCAGGGACCCCCGGGATGTGGGGCTGGGGTCTCCCAGGGTCTCCCAGGTGTATTGGGGGTCTCAGGGCCGTGTCACCCCGGGACCCCCGGGCGCGGGGCCGGCCGGCTCTGGGGGTCCCTCCCGCTCCATGGCCGTGTGCCCCCAGTCGTGTACGTGTGCTGCGCCCCGGACACGCTGCGGGAGCTGATGCTGCAGGCGGAGCGCGAGGGGCTGACGGGCGGCGACTTCGCCTTCTTCTACATCGACACCTTCGGTGCCAGCCTGCAGGGACAGCGCTTCCCCGAGCCCCGGCGGCCCTGGCACCGCGGAGACACGCACGATGCCCGCGCCCGCCGCGCCTTCCAGGTGAGGGCAGGGCACCGGACAGGCCCGGGTGGGCACGGGACAGGCCCAGGTGGGCACGGGACATGCCCAGGTGGGGACAGATGGGCCCAGGTGGGGATGGGGACACGCCCAGGTGGGCACAGATGGCCCCAGGTGGGCACAGATGGGCCCAGGTGGGCACAGATGGGCCCAGGTGGGGATGGGGACACGCCCAGGTGGGCACAGATGGGCCCAAGGCAGGCAGAGATGGGCCCAGGCAGGCACAGGGACACAGCCAGGTGGGCACAGATGGGCCCAGGTGGGCACAGATCGGCCCAGGTGGGCACAGGGACAGGCCCAGGTGGGCACAGATAGGCCCAGGTGGGGACAGAACACGTCCAGGTGGGCACAGATGGGCCCAGGTGGGCACGGGACACGCCCAGGTGGGCACGGGACATGTCCAGGTGGGCACGGGGACACGCCCGGGTGGGCACAGATGGCCCCAGGTGAGGATGGGGACATGTCCAAGTGGGCACAGATGGCCCCAGGTGGGGATGGGGACACACCCAGGTGGGCAGAGATGGCCCCAGGTGGGCACAGATGGCCCCAAGTGGGCACAGGGACACACCCAGGCGGGCACAGGGACCCGCCCAGGCGGGCACAGCACCCCCGGTGGGTCCGTGCAGCCCCTCCAGCCCTGTGCCCGTGCCAGGCCGTCACCATCATCACCTACAAGGAGCCCGAGAACCCCGAGTACCGGCCCTTCCTGCAGCGGCTCAAGGAGGAGGCGCGGGACCACTTCAACTTCTCCGTGCAGGACGGACTGGTGGGACAGCGCCGGAGCGGGGGACAGCGGGCAGGGGACACCTGGGGACAGGGAGGGCGCAGGGTGGGGCTGGGGGAGCCGGGCTGGAGCTGGGCACCACGGGGAAAACGGGGATGGAGCGGGGACCCGCAGCCGTGTCCTGTCCCCGAGCTGTCCCCCTGTCCCCAGATGAATTTCATCGCCGCCGCCTTCCACGACGGGGTCCTGCTCTACGCCCACGCCCTGAACGAGACCCTGGAGCGCGGCGGCTCCGTCAGCGACGCCTCGGCCATCACCCGCCAGATGTGGAACCGAACCTTCTACGGTGAGCCCCGGGCCCCTGTCCCCTCCCTGTCCCCTCCCTGTCCCCTCCGTGTCCCCTCCGTGTCCCCTCCGTGTCCCCTCCCCGTCCCCTCCCTGTCCCCTCCCTGTCCCCTCCCTGTCCCCAGCCCCGTCCCCCTCCCAGCCCGGTGCCGCCCGCCACTCCCAGGGCGATATTTGGGGTCGGGACCCCCTCCCCAGCCCCCCACCCTCCCTCCCCAGGTGTCACCGGCTTCCTGAAGATCGACGAGCAGGGGGACCGCGAGAGCGACTATTCGCTGTGGGACATGGATCCCGAGCAGGGAAACTTCCAGGTCAGCCCGCTGTGGGGGCAGCCGGCCCGGGGGGGTTCGGGGGGCTTCTCCCCACTCATTCCTTGTCCCCCCCTCCATCCCAAAGATCGTGGCCAACTACAACGGCACCACCAAGAAGCTGCAGATGGTGCCGGGCCGAGAGATCCACTGGCCGGGGAACGCGGTCCCGTCCGATGTGCCGCCCTGCGGCTTCGGGGACAGCGAGTCCCAGTGCGGCAGAGGTGAGGGGGTGAGGGGGGACAGCCGCGGGACCCCCGCCCGCCCCCCCGGCCCTGAGCGCTCCCTGCTGTCCCCACAGCCTCGCTGTCCACGCTGGAGGTGCTGTCGCTCGTGGTCAGCCTGATCCTCGCGGCCATCACCGTCACCTCCTTCTTCATCTACAGGTGCGGGGCGGGCGGGGGGCGCGGGGGGCGGCGGGGGGCGCGGGCCGGGGTCTCAGCAGCCCCCCGGGCGCAGGAAGCTGCAGCTGGAGAAGGAGCTGGCGGCCGAGCTGTGGCGGGTGCGCTGGGAGGACCTGCAGATGAGCAGCCTGGAGAAACATCTGCGCAGCGCCGGCAGCAAGCTGACCCTGTCCCTGGTGGGCACCGGGGGCACCGGGGGCACCGGGGTGGGATCGCCCCGTGGCCCCTCGTGGGGATCAGACACGGGGGTCACGCTCGGGAAATGGGGGGACAGAGTTTGCCCCATATCCCTGCTCAGGGCCCGGGAACTGGGGTCACCCCACAGCCCCACTGAGGGACTGGGGATGGTGGGGATGGGGGTCACCCCACAGCTCAGGGACCAGGGATCGTGGGGACCGGGGTCACCCCACAGCCCCACTCGGGGCCCGGGACGGGAGGATTTGGGGTGCCGGGCTCACCCCACAGCCCCACTCGGAGCCCGGGACAGGAGGATTGGGGTGCCGGGCTCACCCCACAGCCCCACTCGGGGTCCGGGACGGGAGGATTTGGGGTGCCGGGCTCACCCCACAGCCCCACTCGGGGCCCGGGACGGGAGGATTTGGGGTGCCGGGCTCACCCCACAGCCCCACTCGGGGCCCGGACAGGAGGATTTGGGGTGCCGGGCTCACCCCACCCCCTCGCACAGAGGGGCTCCAACTACGGCTCGCTGCTGACCGCCGAGGGGCAGCTCCAGGTCTACGCCAAGACCGCCTACTACAAGGTGAGGGGCGGGGGGCAGGGGGACACCCACCCCCGTGTCCCCACCCCCGTGTCCCCCCGTGTCCCACCGTGTCCCACCGTGTCCCACCGTGTCTCCCCGTGTCCCCACCGTGTCCCCCCGTGTCCCCACCGTGTCCCCCCCGTGTCCCCCCGTGTCCCAGGGGAACCTGGTGGCCGTGAAGCACGTGAACCGCAAACGCATCGAGCTGACGCGCAAGGTCCGCTTCGAGCTGAAACACGTACGTGGGTGGCCGTGGGTGGCCGTGGGTGGCCCCGGGGGTGGCCCCGGGGGTGGCCCCGGGTGGCCCCGGGGGGGGACACGGCGGGACCCGGCCCAGCGCCGCTGTCCCCGGTAGATGCGGGACGTGCAGAACGAGCACCTGACGCGGTTCGTGGGCGCCTGCACCGACCCGCCCAACATCTGCATCCTGACCGAGTACTGCCCGCGCGGGAGCCTGCAGGTACGGCCGGGCCCGGGGGAACGGCACCGGCACCGGCACCGGCACCGGGACCCTCCCGGGGAGAACCGGCACCGGGACCGGGACCGGCACCGGGACCCTCCCGGGGAGAACCGGCACCGGCACCGGGACCCTCCCGGGGAGAACCGGCACCGGGACCGGGACCGGCACCGGGACCCTCCCGGGGCGAACCGGCACCAGCACCGGCACCGGGACCCTCCTGGGGCTGCTTCGGGACCGGGATTCTCCCGGGTCTGCTCCGGGACCTTCCTGGGGCTGCTCTGGGACCCTCCCGGGGCTGTATCGGGACCCTCCCGGGGCTGTACCGGCACCGGGACCCTCCCGGGGATGTACCGGGACCGGGACCCTCCCGGGGCTGTGCCGGGACTCTCCCGGGGCTGTACCGGGACCGGGACCCTCCCGTGCCGCCCCTGACCGCGTGTCCCCAGGACATCCTGGAGAACGAGAGCATCACGCTGGACTGGATGTTCCGCTACTCCCTCACCCACGACATCGTCAAGGTACCGGGGACGGTCCCGGGGATCCCCCATCCCACAGGAATCCTGCATCCCACGGGAATCCCCACAGGGATCCCCCATCCCACAGGAATTCCATATCCCACAGGAATCCCATATCCCACAGGAATCACAGGAATCCCATATCCCACAGGGATTCCCATCCCACAGGGATCCCCCATCCCACAGGGATTCCCATTCCACAGGGGTCCCATACCTCAGAGCTCTCCCCCACCCCACAGACCCCCCCATACCCCACAGACCCCCCGTACCCCACAGACTCCTCGTACCCCACAGCCCTCCCCACCCCACATCCCCCCGTCTCACGGCTCTCCCCGTGCCCCCAGGGGATGCAGTTCCTGCACAGTGGGGTCATCGTGTCCCACGGGAACCTCAAGTCCTCCAACTGCGTGGTGGACTCGCGCTTCGTGCTCAAGATCACCGACTACGGGCTGGAGAGTTTCCGCGCGGCGCCGGCCGGCGACGACAGCCACGCGCTCTTCGCCAGTGAGGCCCCAAAGCGCCCCCCAAGTGCCCCCAAGTGACCCCCAAGTGTCCCCCGAGAGTCCCCTAAATGTCCTCCAAGCGTCCCCTGGCCTGCCCCCCAAGCATCCCCTGGCCTGCCCCCAAAGTGTCCCCGAGCATCCCCCGAGAGTCCCCTAAATGTCCCCCAAGTGTCCCCTGGCCTGCCCCCCAAAGTGTCCCCCAAGAGTCCCCTAAATGTCCTCCAAGCATCCCCCAAGTGCCCCCCAAGTGCCCCCAAAGTGTCCCCGAGCATCCCCCAAGAGTCCCCCAAGTGTTCTCCAAGAGTCCCCCAAGTGCCACCCAAGCATCCCCCAGGTGCCCCCAAGTGTCCCCAAGCGCCCCCCAAGCACCCCCCAAGTGCCCCACAGCTCCCCCCAAGTGCCCCCAAAGTGTCCCCTGGCATGCCCCCCAAGTGTCCCCCAAGTGCCCACCAAGCGTCACCGAAGTGCCCCCCACACCCCCAAAGTGCCCTCAAGTGCCTCCAAGAGCCCCCCAGGTGCCCCCAAGCACCCCCCAAGTGCCCCCAGCTCCCCCCAAGCACCCCCCAAGCACCCCTGAAGTGTCCCTCAAACATCCCCCAAGTGCCCCCCAAGTGCCCCCAAGTCTCCCACAAGTGCCCCCAGGTGCCCCCCAGCTCCCCCCAAGCTCCCCCCAAGTGCCCCCCAGCTCCCCCAGCTCCCCCCGGCCCCCCGGCCTGACCCTTGGCGGTGCCGCAGAGAAGCTGTGGACGGCGCCGGAGCTGCTGCGCATGGAGGAGCCGCCGGCGCGGGGGACGCAGAAGGGCGACGTCTACAGCTTCGGCATCATCCTGCAGGAGATCGCCCTGCGCAGCGGCGTCTTCTACGTGGAGGGGATGGACCTCAGCCCCAAAGGTCAGCGCGGAGCTCCGGGGGGTGGCCGGGCCGGCGCTGGGGCCTGGAGGTGTGGGTGGGTGGGTGGAACCATCGGTGGGGTCTTGGGTGATCCATTGATCCGTTCTTGGGTGTGTTGGTGGGTGGTGGGAACCCAACCCAGAACTGATGGGTTCCTGGAGCTTCTGATGGGTTCTTGGACCCACTGATGGGTTGTTGGACTCACCAATAGATGGTTGGACCCGTTGATGGGTTCTTGGACCTGCTGATGAGTTCCTGGACTGGCCAATGGGTGTTTGGACTCATGGATGTGGTTTTGGACCCACTGATGGGTTCCTGGACCAGGTGATGGGTTCTTGGACCTGTTGATGAGTTCTTGGACCCACTGATGGGTTGTTGGACTCGTCAATGGATGGTTGGACCTGTTGATGGGTTCTTGGACCAGGTGATGAGTTCCTGGACTGGCCAATGGGTGTTTGGACCCATGGATGGGGTTTTTGACCAGGTGATGGGTTCTGGGACCTGTTGATGAGTTCTTGGACCCACTGATGGGTTGTTGGACTCGTCAATGATGGTTGGACCAGGTGATGAGTTCTTGGACTGGCCAACGGGTGTTTGGACTCATGGATGGGGTTTTGGTCCCATTGATGGGTTCTTGGACCTGCTGATGAGTTCCTGGACTGGCCAATGGGTGTTTGGACCCACGGATGGGTTCTGGACCCACTGGTGAGCCCCCGTGGGCGCCGCCCTCCGTGACGGGCCGTGACCCCCAGAGATCATCGAGCGGGTGAAGAGCGGGGAGCGGCCCAGCTTCCGGCCCTCGGCCAACGTGGGCTGCCACCTGGAGGAGCTGGGCCAGCTGATGCAGCACTGCTGGGCCGAGGACGTCCTGGAGCGCCCCGACTTCAACCAGATCAAGGTCCAGCTCCGCAAGTTCAACAGGTGCCACCGCGACCCCGACCGCGGGCCAGAGAGGGTCCCTGGGGGAGAGGTGGCCCCAGAGTGGGGCCCAGAGCGGGTGGTGACCCCAAAAAGGGTCCCCGGGTTGGGGGTGACAGCCAGAGAGGATCTTTGGGTGGGAGGTGACTCCCAGAAAGGATCTCCAGGTGAGTGGTGACCCCAGGGAGGGTCCTCAGTGGGAGGTGACCCCCAAAAAGGGTCTGTGGGTGGGAGGTGACCCCTGAAAAGGGTCTGTGGGTGGAAGGTGACCCCCAGAAAGGGTCTGTGGGTGGGAGGTGACCCCAGGGAGGGTCCCCAGGCAGGAGGTGACCCCCAAAAAGGGTCCATGGGTGGGAAGTGACCCCCAAAAAGGGTCTGTGGGCGGGAGGTGACCCCTGAAAAGGTGGGAGGTGACCCCAGACAGGGTCCGTGGGTGGGAGGTGACCCCTGAAAAGGGTCTGTGGGCGGGAGGTGACCCCTGAAAAGGTGGGAGGTGACCCCAGACAGGGTCTGTGGGTGGGAGGTGACCCCAGACAGGGTCCGTGGGCGGGAGGTGACCCCGTTCCCGCAGGGAGAGCAGCACCAACATCCTGGACAACCTCCTGTCCCGCATGGAGCAATACGCCAACAACCTGGAGGAGCTGGTGGAGGAGCGCACGCAGGCCTACCTGGAGGAGAAGCGCAAGGCCGAGGCTCTGCTCTACCAGATCCTGCCCCAGTGAGCGCCGGGAGGGGCCGGGAGGGCCCGGGAGGGGCCGGGGGGGGCCCGGGGGCCGCGCCCGCCCTGACCCGGCCCCGCTGTCCCCAGCTCGGTGGCGGAGCAGCTCAAGCGGGGCGAGACGGTGCAGGCGGAGGCGTTCGACAGCGTCACCATCTACTTCAGCGACATCGTGGGCTTCACGGCGCTGTCGGCCCAGAGCACCCCCATGCAGGTGGTGACGCTGCTCAACGACCTCTACACCTGCTTCGACGCCATCATCGACAACTTCGACGTCTACAAGGTGAGGGGGACAAGGGGCACACCTGGAGACACCTGGGGACAGGTCTGGGGACACCTGGGTGCACCTGGGCACACCTGGGTGCACCTGGGGACAGCTCAGAACACCTGGGCACACCTGGGCACACCTGGGTGCACCTGGAGACAGGTCTGGGGACACTTGGGCACACCTGGGGACACCTGGGCACACCTGGGGACAAGTCTGGGGACAGTCTGCTCTCCCAGGCCTGTCCCTTCAGAATTCTTGGCATTCCCGCTCTCTTGAGCTGAGGAATTCCCACTCTCCTGAGGTCTTTCCTTGCGGAATTCACACACTCCCGAGGCTTTTCCCTGTGGAATTGCCAACATTCCCGCTCTCCCAGGCCCGTCCCTTCAGAATTCCTGGCATTCCTGCTCTCCCGAGGCCTTTCCCTGCAGAATTCCTGCTCTCCTGAGCCCATCCCTTTGGGATCCCCATCATTCCCACTCTCCTGAGCTTTTCCCTTTGGGATCCCCATCATTCCCACTCTCCCGTGGAATCCCCGCCATTCCCGTGCCCGCAGGTGGAGACCATCGGTGACGCGTACATGGTGGTGTCGGGGCTGCCGGTGCGGAACGGGAAGCTGCACGCGCGGGAGGTGGCGCGGATGGCGCTGGCGCTGCTGGAGGCCGTGCGCTCCTTCCGCATCCGCCACCGGCCCCAGCAGCGGCTGGAGCTGCGCATCGGCGTGCACACCGGTGGGAACGGGATCGGGAACGGGATTGGGATTGGGAATGGGAACGGGAATGGGAATGGGGCTGCGCATCGGCGTGCACACCGGTGGGAACGGGAACGGGATTGGGAATGGGAATGGGAATGGGCATCGGCGTGCACACCGGTGGGAACGGGAACGGGGATGGGGATGGGAATGGGAATGGGAATGGGAATGGGGATGGGAACGGGAATGGGAACGGGAACGGGGATGGGGCTGCGCATCGGCGTGCACACCGGTGGGAACGGGGACGGGAACGGGATTGGGAACGGGAACGGGAATGGGAACGGGAACGGGGCTGCGCATCGGCGTGCACACCGGTGGGAGCGGGGATGGGAACGGGAATGGGAACGGGAACGGGGATGGGAATGGGAACAGGAACGGGAATGGGGCTGCGCATCGGCGTGCACACCGGTGGGAGCGGAATCGGGAACGGGGACGGGGATTGGGATTGGGAACGGGAATGGGAACAGAGCTGCGCATCGGCGTGCACACCGGTGGGAACGGGAACGGGATTGGGATTGGGAATGGGATCGGGAACAGGGATGGGAATGGGGCTGCGCATCGGTGTGCACACCGGTGGGAGCGGGAATGGGATCGGGAACGGGAACGGGAATGGGAACAGGCATCGGCGTGCTCACTGGTGGGAACGGGAATGGGAACGGGAATGGGGACGGGAATGGGGACAGGAATGGGATCGGGAACGGGCATCGGCGTGCACACCGGTGGGAACGGGATCGGGAACGGGGATGGGAATGGGAACGGGAACGGGAACGGGGATGGCATTGACGTACACACCAATGGGAACGGGACTGGGAACGGGACTGGGAACGGGAATGGGTATGGGGTCAGAGACAGGGACAGAGACGGATACAGGGACAGGGACACAGCCAGAGGTGACGGGGGCTGGACACACCCCGGGGTCCTGAGAGCAGACACCGGTGGGGTGGCCCAGGGGGACAGTGGCACTCTGGGGACACCGGTGGCACAGAGGTGGCACAGGGGGACAGTGGCACTCTGGGGGGGACACCGGTGGCACAGGGGTGGCACAGGGGGACAGTGGCACTCTGGGGACACCGGTGGCACAGTGGTGACAGGCAGGGGTGGCCCGCAGGCCCGGTGTGCGCCGGCGTGGTGGGGCTGAAGATGCCGCGGTACTGCCTGTTCGGGGACACCGTCAACACCGCCTCACGCATGGAGTCCAACGGAGAGGGTGAGCGGGGACAGCTGGGGACAGCTGGGGACAGCGAGGGGACAGCGAGGGGACAGCAAGGGAACACCTTGGGGACACTGAGGACAACCCAGGACACCCTGGGGACACCTTGGGGACACCCTGGGGACACCCCGGGAGTGCTCAGGGTGCCACCTCCCCCCCCCCAGCCCTGAAGATCCACATCTCGGGGGTCACCAAGGCCGTGCTGGAGGAATTTGGGGGCTTCGAGCTGGAGCTGCGGGGGGACGTGGAGATGAAGGTGAGTCCCGACCCCCAAAACTGCCCCGGACCCCCCCTAAAACTGCCCTGACCCCAAACTGCCTCAAACCCCCCCTAAAACTGCCCCAAACCACCCCAAAACTGCCTCAATACCCCCCCAAATCCCCCCAAACCCCCCAAACTGCCCCAAACCCCCCCAAACTTCTCCGACCCCAAACTGCCCCCACCCAAAACCACCCCAACCCCCCCAAACTGCCCCAAACCCCCCTAAAACAGCCCCAAACCCCCCTAAAACTGCCCCAAACCCCCCCAAAACTGCCCCAACCCCAAACTTCCCTGACCCCAACCCCCTCCCAAACTCCCCAACAACCCCAACCCCCCCCAGTGCCCCCCCAAAGGGGACTCCCCGCACCCCAAATTTGGGGTACCCCAAATTCCTCCCCACAGGGCAAGGGCAAGCTCAGGACCTACTGGCTGCTGGGGGAGCGCGGGGGCAGCACCCGGGGGTGACCCCAAAAAACGGGGGTGACCCCAAAAACCGCACCCGGGGGTGACCCCAAAACCCGCACCCGGGGGTGACCCCAAAACCCGCCCCGGAGCCCACGGGGCACCACGATCAGGGACCGGGGGCACCCCCGGAGCAGCTCCGGAGGGACCCCCGGGGCACCGGGAGGGGCGGGGGCGTTACCGGAGCTCCGGTTTTGCAATAAAAGTGCAGCGGACGCGCTCGGGGCTCTCCGTGCGCTGCGGGACCGGGGGGACCGGGGGGTCTCGGTGATTTCGGGGCTCCCGGGACGTTCCCAGGGCATTCCCAGTGGGTTCGGGCGGGTTCCCGGTAATTTCGGGGTTCCCGTTGGGTTCCCCGGGGCGTTCCCGGTGGGTTTGGGGTTCTTGAGGGGTTCCTGGGGGTTCCCGGTAATTTCGGGGTTCCCGGGGGGGTTCCCGGGAGGGTTCCCGGTGGTTCCCGGTGGGTTCGGGGTTCCCGGTGGGTTCGGGGTTCCCGGTGGTTCTCGGTGGGTTTGGGGTTCCCGGGGGGTTCCCGGTAATTTCGGGGTTTCCCGGTGGTTTTGGGGTTTTGGGGGGGTTCTTGGGGGAGTTCCCGGTGGTTCCCGTTAATTTCGGGGTTCACGGGGGTTCCCCGGGGGGTTTCTTGGGGGGGTTCCCGGTGGATTTGGGGTTTTTGGGGATTTCCCGGTGGATTTGGGGTTTTTGGGGGGTTACCGGTGGATTTAGGGTTTTTGGGGGGTTTTTGGGGGGGTTCCCGGTGAATTTGGGGTTTTTGGGGATTTTGGGGGTTTCCCCGTCACGCGCGGGTGGGCGGAGCCTCCTCCTCCCCGGCCCCGCCCCCTCATCCCGATTGGTCGAACTCCCTCCTGTGCCCCGCCCCCGAGCCCCGCCCCGCGAGCTGTCACTCAACCCCGTCCCGTCGCTCCCATTGGCCAGCGGCGGCGGGAAGGGCGGGGCATTCCTCCCGCGCGGCGCTTCCGCTTCCGGCCGAGCGCCTCCGTCGCTCTCCGGTAACTTCCGGCCGCCGCCGCCTCCCCCGGCCCGGCCCCAGCGGGGACCCCCGGCCCGGCCCGGCCCGGCCCCTGCCCAGCGCCTCGCCGTGCCCGCGCCGCCGCCGTTCCGCCAGCCGGCACCTTCCGCGGGCCCGTCCCCGCCTCCCCCATCACCGAGCCCGCCGCGGCTCCCGAGCGCGGAATTCCCGGGGGTCGCCGCCGATCCCGCCGGGCCGGGCTGGGAGGGGGCGCCCGGGCCCCCACGCGGGGGGCGCCTCCGGTCGGAGCCCCCGGGGAGGGGCGGCCCCCTCCCGGTGCCCTCCCGGTGCCCTCCCGGTTCGCTCCCGGTTCGCTCCCGGTTCCCGCCCGGGCCATGGAGCTCGGCAAGGGCAAGGCGGGAGCGGCGGCGGGCGGGAAGCTGCTGCTGTGCTCGCTGCTGGACTCCAAGGATGAGCTGGAGGAGGTGAGGGGACACCGGGAATACCGGGATAATGGGGATACCGGGAATAACGGGAGTAACGGGAGCACCGGGGATACCGGGACACAAACCTGCCCTGAAATGCTGCTGGTCCCAAATCCCCCAGTGCCCAAATTCCCCCAAATCCCCGGGCAGTTTTTCCCAGTTTTTCCCCATTTCCCCCCATTTTCCCCAATTTCTCCCATTTTCTCCTTATTCCCCCATTTTCCCCCGTTTTTTCCCATTTCCCCCGTTTTTCCCTGTTTTTCTCACTTTTTTCCCTGTATTTCCGTTTTTCCCATTTTCCCCCCGTTTTTCTGGTTTTCCCTGTATTTTTCCCCCATTTCCCCCCATTTTTCTCACTTTCCCCCCGTTTTTCCCCGTTTTTCCCCAGTTCTTTTCCCATTTGTTCCCCATTTTTCCCCGTGTTTCCCCATTTCCTCCCTTTTTTCTCAAATTTTCCCCATTTTTTCCCTTACTTTCCCATTGTTTTTTTCACTTTTCCCCCCATTTTTGCCCCCGTTTTTCTCACTTTTTTTCCTGTTTTCCCCCCATTTTTCTCACATTTTTCTCACATTTTCTGCTGTTTTTCTGCCGTTTTTCTCCCATTTTCTTCCATTTTTCTCCCATTTTTCCCTGTTGTTTCCCCGTTGTTTCCCCGTTGTTTCCCGTTTTCCCCCCATTTCCCCCCATTTTTCCCCCCATTTTTCTCACATTTTTCCCTATTTTTCCCCGTTTTTCTCACTTTTTCCCCATTTTCCAGAGGCTGGAGCGCTGTGTGGGCATCGTCACCTCTCTGACCAGCGGCCTCTCGGAGCGCGAGGCCAACGACGCCCTCAACGCCCACGTGAGTCCCGAATTCCCTCCTGGAGCCCAAAATTCCTTTCTGGGAGCCCAAAATTCCTTCCTGGAGTCTTGGAATTCCCCCTTGGAATTCAGAAATTCCCTCATGGAATCCTGGAATTCCCTCCAGGATCCTGGAATTCTCTCCTGGAATCCCAAAATTCCCTCCTGGAATCCTGGAATTCCCACCTGGACTCCAGAATTCCCTCCAGGATCCTGGAATTCCCTCCTGGATCCCGGAATTCCCTCCTGGAGTCCCGAAATTCCCTCCTGGAATCCTGAAATCCCAAAATTCCCTCCTGGAATCCCAAAATTCCCTCCTGGAGCCCAAAATTCCTTCCTGGAATCCCGGAATTCCCTCCTGGATCCTGGCATTCCCTCCATTCCCAGCTGGAATTCCGCTGGATTTGGCTGTCTCTGATTCCCAGGGGTGATCCAGGGATTTTGGGGGGGGTTTCCCTTCTCTCCCCCAATTCCCAGCTGGAATCCCCCTGGATTTGGGAATTTAAAATAAACCCCAGGAGCTCCTGGAGTGTCTGAGATTTCCAGGGATGTTCCAGGCGGGGGATTTTCCCTTTTCTCCCCTCATTCCCAGCTGGAATTTCCCTGGATTTTGGCTGTGCCATATTCCCAGGGATTTGGGGGGGGATTTTCCCTTCTCTCCCCCAATTCCCAGCTGGAATTCCCCTGGATTTGGGATTTTCCCCCCAGATCTGCAAAGGCACCCCCCAGCACGAGGAGATCTGCCTGGGGCTCTTCACCCTCGTCCTGACCGACCCGGCCCAGGCCCAGAAGGTGAGGAAAGCCCTGGAGAGGGAGGGAATTCGGGAATCTCCCTGGGAATTCGGGAATCTCCCTGGGAATTCCTTGGGCTTGGCCCCTGGGAGGGCAGATCCTGCTTTTTCCAAGGGTTTTTCCCGGTTTTTCCCTTGCCTTGGGAGGCCTGGAATGGTTTATTTCTCGTGGGAGCTGCTGGAATTCACCCTCTGGAGAAGCTCAGCTCCCAGGGAAACGGATTTTCTGGGAATTCAGCTCTGGGAATTCCACACCGGGAGGAGGAACGTGCTCAGCTCCCAGGGAAAGGGATTTTTTTTGGGAATTCAGCTCTGGGAATTCCACCTCCTGGATCAGGATCCCACCTTTGGGAGAGGATCCAGCCCCAGGAGGCGCCTCATGGAATCACAACTCGCTTTTCCTGGGAATCCCATGGATTCCTGTGGAATTTTCCTCTGGAAAAGGGAGGTTCTGCTGTGGCTGCTCCGGCGCTTTTCCCAAGGGAATCGTTCATTGGGATAATTGGGATAATTGGGATAAATTGCATCTGCCAGGCTCTGCTGGAGCCAGGGAGCCGGGCCAGGGGTTCCTGATCCCAGCAGGGATTTGGGATCTGGGATCTGGGATTTGGGATCTGGGATCTGGGATTTGGGCTGGGGTTAACCCCTCCCTGCCCGAGCAGCTCCCACATTCCCCCCCCACCACTGCCAAGGTTGGATTCCTGGGATCTGCTGGGCTGGGAAAAGCCAAATTCCCAAAACTTGGCCCAGAGCCCCCCAAACCTGCCCAGGGACCCCTCCCTGTGCCAAAAATCTGCCCCAAAATTTGGCACAGGGACCAAAAGAACAAAACCTGCCCCAAAATTTGGCACAGGGACCAAAAGAACAAAACCTTGCCCCAAAACTGGGCACAGGGACCCCAAATCTGCCCCAAAACTGGGCACAGGGACCAAAACACCAAAATCTGTCCCAAAACAGGGCACAGGTATGAGAATCTGCCCCAAAATTAATCACAAAGACCCCAAAATCTGCCCCAAAACTGGGCACAGGAACCAAAACACCAAAATGGGCCCCAAAATTTGGCACAGGGCCCCCAAAATCTGCCCCAAAACTGGGCACAGGGACTACAAGACCAATCTCTGCCCCAAAATTTGGCACAGGGACCAAAAGACCAAAATCTGCCCCAAAATCTTACCCCAAAACTGGACACAGGGACCAGAATCTACCCCAAAATTTGGCACAGGGACCCCAAATCTGCCCCAAAACTGGGCACAGGGACCAAAATCTACCCCAAATTTGGCACAGCCCCCCCCAAAGCTGCCCAGGTGTCCCCAGCTGGCTCCAGCTGCCCTCAGCTCCTCCTCCTGCTGAAATTCCTCGGGATGGAGCCCAGGGATGGTCCCGGCTTTCCCTGCCCTCGTTTGAAGGCTCCATTAATCACTCTGTGCTAATTAAACAGCCGGGCAGGGAGGAGCCCCTGGATTGTGCCAGCCTGGCAGAAATCCGGAATTCTGCTTCTCCCCCGGGGGATTTTCCCACCTGTCCCAGAGGGGCATTCCCACTTCTCCCAGGATTGGGGTTCTGGAGTGCTTGGGCGGGATGAATCCCACAAATCCAGCCAGGATTTCCACAAATTCCTGCCAGGAACAACCCCACACACCCCAAGCATTCCTCCTGGGATGGTTTTTCCCTAAAATCCTGCCAGGAATGACCCCAAACATTCCTCCTGGGATGGTTTATCCCTAAAATCCTGCCAGGAATTACCCCAGAGATTCCTCCTGGGATGGTTTATCCCTAAAATCCTGCCAGGAGTGACCCCACACACCCCAGAGATTCCTCCTGGGATGGTTTATCCCCGAAATCCTGCCAGGAATTACCCCAAACATTCCTCCTGGGATGGTTTATCTCCAAAATCCTGCCAGGAATGGTCAGGAATGACCCCAAACATTCCTCCTGGGATGGTTTATCCCTAAAATCCTGCCAGGAGTGACCCCACACACCCCAAACATTCCTCCTGGGATGGTTTATCCCCAAAATCATGCCAGGAATTACCCCAGAGATTCCTCCTGGGATGGTTTATCCCCAAAATCCTGCCAGGAGTGACCCTGCACACCCCAGAGATTCCTCCTGGGATGGTTTATCCCCGAAATCCTGCCAGGAATGACCCCAAACATTCCTCCTGGGGTGGTTTATCCCCGAAATCCCCGGATTTGCTGGCTCAGGATGTGTTTTCCCTGGTTCCCCGCTCAGTGCTACCGGGACCTGGCGCTGGTGAGCCGGGACGGGATGAACATCGTCCTCAACAAGATCAACCACATCCTCATGGAGAAGTACCTGAAGCTGCAGGACACCTGCAGGACACAGGTCGGGATCCCTGGAACCTCCTGTCCCACCTGGAACCGCCTGTCCCATCCCAAATCTCCTGTCCCACCCCAAATCTCCTGTTCCATCTGGAATCTCCTGGAATCTCCTGGAATCTTCTGTCCCACCTGGAACCCCCTGCCCCATCCCAAATCCCCTGTCCCACCTGGAATTTCCTGGAATCCCCTATCCCACCCCAAATCTCCCAGAACCTCCTGTCCCACATGGAATCTCCTGTTCCATCTGGAATCTCCTGGAATCTCCTGTTCCACCCCAAATCTCCTGTTCCACTCCAAATCTCCTGGAATCTCCTGTCCCACCTGGAACTTTCTGTTCCACCTGGAATTTCCTGTCCCACCCAAAATCCCCTGTCCCAGCACCAAGGGCGGGAGGGAGGAACGGGAATGGGGCCGTGGGTGGCTCTGATCCCAAAATCCCAAACCCCTGATCCCGAAATCCCAATCCCTGCTCCCAAAACCCCTGCTCCCAAACCCCTGATCCCAAAATCCCAAACCCCTGATCTCGAAATCCCAAACCCTGCTCCCGAAATCCCTGATCCCAAACCCCTGATCCTGAAACCCCTGATCCAAAATCCCAAACCCCTGATCCCGAAATCCCAATCCCTGCTCCCAAAACCCCTGATCCCAAAATCCCTGCTCCCAAAACCCCTGATCTCGAAATCCCAACCCCTGCTCCCGAAATCCCAATCCCTGCTCCCAAAATCCCAACCCCCGCTCCCGAAATCCCAAACCCCTGCTCCCGAAATCCCAAGCCCTTGATCCCAAAATCCCAAACCCCTGATCCCAAAATCCCAATCCCTGCTCCCAAAATCCCAAAGCCCCGCTCCCGAAATCCCAATCTCTACTCCCGAAATCCCAAACCCCGCTCCCGAAATCCCAATCCCCGCTCCCGAAATCCCAATCCCCGCTCCCGAAATCCCAAACCCCGCTCCCGAAATCCCAATCCCCTGCTCCCAAAATCCCAATCCCCGCTCCCGAAATCCCAATCCCCGCTCCCGAAATCCCAATCCCCGCTCCCGAAATCCCAAACCCCGCTCCCGAAATCCCAATCCCCGCTCCCGCTCCGCCCGCAGCTGGTGTGGCTGCTGCGGGAGCTGGTGAAGAGCGGAGTGCTCGGAGCCGACGGCGTCTGCATGACCTTCATGAAGCAGATCGCGGGTGAGCTGGGAACTGCTGGGAACTGCTGGGAATGTTTGGGATCAGGGCTGGGAATGTTCAGGATGTGAGCTGGGAATGTTTGGGATGTGAGCTGGGAACGTTTGGGATGTGAGCCGGGAATGCCGGGATCTGGGCTGGGAATGTTTGGCATACTGGGAATTGCTGGGAATGCTCGGGATCTGAGCTGGAAACGTTTGGGATCTGAGCTGGGAATTGCTGGGAATGCTCGGGATGTGAGCTGGGAATCGTCAGAATGTGGGCCAGGAATGCACGGGATCTGAGCTGGGAATGCCGGTTCTCCCTGTTTTCCCAGGTTTTCCCACATTCTCCCTGATTTTCCCTGGTTCTCCCTGATTTTCCCTGGTTCTCCCAGGTTTTTCCTGGTTCTCCCAGGTTTTCCCAAGTTCTTCTGGTTCTTCCTGGCTTTTCATGGTTCTCCCTGATTTTTCACGGTTTTCCCAACCATCCCGCTCCCAAATCCCGCTCCCAAATCCCACTGCCAAATCCCACTGCCAAATCCCACTGCTCCATCCCTCTCCCAAATCCCTCTCCCAAATCCCACTGCTCCCTCCAGCTGCTTTTCCCGGCTCTTTTCCAGGCGGGGACGTGACTGCCAAGAACATCTGGCTGGCAGAGAACGTCCTGGAGATCCTGACGGAGCAGAGGTACGGGAGCGGGACGCCTTCCTGCCCTCCCCACATTCCCAAACCGGGAATTCCCAGCCCTTCCTGCAGGCTGAGCGTCCCCAAATCCCCCCGGATCCCCCCGGATCTGCGGGGAATGTTCCCTTCCCGAGCTTCCCGAGCCGTGGGGGAGGTTTTCCTGTGGGAGCAGCGGCCTGGAGTTGATTGCCCGGAAAAGTTTCCTGTGTTTGGGCAGCTCATCCCGGGCTGGATGGATCCAGCGAGGATCCAGCAATTCCTGCCCTCAGGATTCCCGGGCAGGGCTGGGAGGAGCTTTGCTCCAGGCTGGAATGGCAGCGGATTCCCTAAAATCCGTGATTGTCCCATGGAGCAGATTCCCTAAAATCCGTGATTGCCCCATGGAGCAGATTCCATAAAATCCCTGATTGCCCTGTGGCCCATGGAGCTGCTGGCCCATTCCCACGCCCTGATCCCACAAAGATATTATTTAATATCCTAATTATTTATTGTCTTTATTAATGAACACATTCCCTAATGAATATACTTATTAATTAACACCTTTGCTGATCCCCTGGGCGATGGTTCCAGGTGACACCAGCCTGATCCCACCTTTGCTGCTGGCTCGTTCCCTTCCCAAACCCCGATCCCACAAAGATATCATTTGGTATCTTTATTATTTATTATCTTTATTAATTAACACATCCCCCAGTTAACACGCTCATTAATTAAAACCTTTGCTGATCCCCTGGGCGATGATTCCAGGTGACACCAGGTTGGTCCCACCTTTGTTGCTGGCCCATTCCCGGTGTTCCCAAACCCTGATCCACAGAGATATCATTTAATACCTTTATTAATTAACACACCCCCCAATTAACACACTGATTAATTAACACCTTTGCTGACACCTGGTGGTTCCAGGTGTCACCAGGCTGGTCCCACATTTGCTGCTGGCCCGTTCCTGCGTCCCCAACCCGCGGTTCCCACCGTTCCTGCCATTCCAGCATTCCCACAGCCCGATCCCACAGCACCCCGGTGCCGATCTGGGGCTGATTTTGGGGCGGATTTGGGGTTTTCAGGGAGTGGGTGCTGAAGAGCAGCCTGCTGGTGGCCATGGCCGTGTACACCTACCTGCGGCTGATCGTCGACCACCACGGCACGGCCGCGCTGCAGGCGCTGCGGCAGAAGGAGGTGGAGTTCTGCGTCTCCCTGCTCCGGGAGAGGGTGAGACTGGGATTGGGAATGGGATTGGGATTGGGAATGGGAATGGAGTTCTGCGTCTCCCTGCTCCGGGAGAGGGTGAGAGTTTGGGAATGGGAATGGGAATGGGATTGGGAATGGAGTTCTGCGTCTCCCTGCTCCGGGAGAGGGTGAGAGATTGGGATTGGGAATGGGAATGGGAGTGGGATTGGGAGTGGGAATGGGAGTGGGATTGGGAGTGGGAATGGAGTTCTGCGTCTCCCTGCTCCGGGAGAGGGTGAGAGATTGGGAATGGGAATGGGAATGGGAATGGGAATGGGAATGGGAATGGGAATGGGAATGGGAATGGGAGTGGGAATGGGAGTGGGAATGGGAATGGAGTTCTGCGTCTCCCTGCTCCGGGAGAGGGTGAGACTTTGGGAATGGGAATGGGATTGGGAGTGGGAATGGAGTTCTGCATCTCCCTGCTGCGGGAGAGGGTGAGACTTTGGGAATGGGATTGGGAATGGAGTTCTGTGTCTCCCTGGCCTAGGAGAGGGTGAGAGTTTGGGATTGGGAATGGGACTGGGAATGGGATTGGGAATGGAGTTCTGTGTCTCCCTGCTCTGGGAGAGGGTGAGTGGGGTGGGATTGGGATGGGACGAGAATGGGAATGGGATCCTGCTCCAGGAGCAGTGGATTGGGCTGGGATCCTGTTCCCCTGGGAAGGGCAGTTCGGGATGGGGCTCGGCAGCAGCCCCAGGCCTCGTTTGGCTCTGTGTGGAGCAGGAGACCCCCCCAGAGCTGGGATTTATCCCAATTTTTGGGATTTATCCCAAATCCTGCCCGTTCCCCATCCCCCCCGGCTCCGGCGCCGCCCGCTCGGTGCCAGGGCCCGGCTGCGGCGCTGGGGGGAAGGTGGCAGATTTATGGGATTTCTGGGCTGCTTGTTTGCTTTGGGAGGGAGAACATTCCAAAATAGCTTCCAGCCTTCCCTGCCTGTCCCCCCCATCCCAACCTGCGCCTTCCAGCGGGGAACGGAGCGGAACGTGCCCGGGGAGGCGGCAGCGCGGGGGGTTCCTCCCTTCCCTGCTCCCATCCCCCTGCTCCGGCCGGGATTTTCCTGTGAATTCCACGTTTTCCCTGCCCTTTCTCCCAGTTCATGGATTGTTTCATGATCGGCCGGGACCTGGTGCGGCTGCTGCAGAACGTGGCGCGGATCCCGGAGTTCGAGCAGCTCTGGAAGGACATCCTGCACAACCCGCAGGTGCTCAGCTCCCAGTTCACAGGTACCCGGCCTGGAACATTCCCTGTGCTCACCCAGCACCGTTTTCCAGGGATTTTCCAATGCTGCAGAGGCCTCGGAGGCATCCAGGCCTGACCCATCCCAGAAAAACCTCGTGGGATCCTTAAATGGTGCTGCTCCTCCTGGGCTCCACACTTCCGTAGTTTCTCCGCCCTGGAATTGTTCCAAGCTGGGTTGGAACAGCCTGATCCAGTGGGAATTGTCCCTGTCTGCGGATTGGGTAATCTCTGGGTGATTCCAACCCAAGCCAGTCTGCAATTCCAGGATAATTAGGGCTACTTCCCTTCGTTAAGTGATTTAAAAGCTGAGCCCAGACTCCGAAGTGGCTGAGCAGAGCCTGGGGAAGCTCCGTAAAAAGCCGGAATTCCAGGAGCTGCAGCAAGTGGCACTTCCATGGGATTTAGTTCCTCCCAGTAGCCTCGTTCTGTGGGAATAGTGATGGATTCCCCAGCTTTATTTACATTAATGATATTCCTATAAATTATTCCCTTCTCTGGGCGCTTCCCAGCAGGTTCTGGATGCAGCGATTCCAGGGAAATGGGGCTTGGAAGTGTTCCCACCCCTTTGGAGCCGGGTTAAATTCTGTTAAACACCTCAGCTGCTGCTCAGGGCAGCTCCTCAGGAGGTGTTTGAGCCCTTTTCCAACCAAAACCCCGCTGCCCATCCCTGCCCAGGTGTGCTGCAGCTCCTGCAGTCCCGGACCTCCCGCAAGTTCCTGGCGTGCCGCCTCACGCCCGACATGGAGACCAAGCTGCTCTTCATGACCTCGCGGGTAACTCCCCCTGGATTCCTTCCAAATTCCGCCTGGATTCCCTCCCAAATTCCCCCTGGATTCCATCCCCAGTTCCCCCTGGATTCCCTCCCCAGTTCCCCCCGGATTCCCTCCCCAATTCCCCCCGGATTCCCTCCCCAATTCCCCCCGGATTCCCTCCCCAATTCCCCCTGGATTCCCTCCCCAATTCCCCCTGGATTCCCTCCCCAATTCCCCCTGGGTTCCCTCCTGAATTCCCAATGGATTCCATCCCAATATCCCAATGTGTTCCCTCCCAAATCCCCCCTGGCTCAGGATCCTGCATGTCCCCACTGCCAGCCCTGTCCTCACTGCCAGCCCGTCCCCATCCCGGTGCCAGCCCCGCGGTGTCCCTGTCCCGGTGCCAGCCCCGCCGTGTCCCCGTCCCTGTCCCCGTCCCCGGTGCCAGCCCCGCCGTGTCCCTGTCCCCGTCCCCGGTGCCAGCCCCGCCGTGTCCCCAGCCCTGTCCCCGGTGCCATCCCCGCCGTGTCCCCAGCCCTGTCCCCGTCCCCGGTGCCAGCCCCGCGGTGTCCCCAGCCCTGCCCCCGGTGCCAGCCCCGCTGTGTCCCCAGCCCTGTCCCCGCCCCGGTGCCAGCCCAGCCCTGTCCCCGTCCCGGTGCCAGCCCCGCTGTGTCCCCAGCCCTGTCCCTGTCCCCGGTGCCATTCCCGCCGTGTCCCCAGCCCCGTCCCCGTCCCGGTGCCAGCCCCGCCGTGTCCCCAGCCCCGTCCCCGTCCCGGTGCCAGCCCCGCGGTGTCCCCAGGTGCGGTTTGGGCAGCAGAAGCGCTACCAGGACTGGTTCCAGCGGCAGTACCTGTCCACGCCCGACAGCCAGTCCCTGCGCTGCGACCTGATCCGCTACATCTGCGGCGTGGTGCACCCCTCCAACGAGGTGCTGAGCTCCGACATCCTGCCCCGCTGGGCCATCATCGGCTGGCTGCTCACCACCTGCACGGTCAGCCCCGAAACGGCAACTCAAAACGGGCACCCCAAAATGGGCACCCTGGAATGGGCACCTTGAAATGGGCACCTCGAAACGGGCACCTCAAAACAGGCACCGCGGAACGGGCACCTCGAAATGGGCACCTTGAAATGGGCATCTTGAAATGGGCACCCCAAAACAGGCACCCCAAAACAGGCACCTCAAAATGGGCACCGCGGAACGGGCGCCTCAAAACGGGCACCGCGGAACGGGCACCTTGAAATGGGCACCTTGAAATGGGCACCTTGAAATGGGCTCCTCAAAACGGGCACCCTGGAATGGGCACTCCAAAATCGGCACCCCGAAACGGGCTCCTCAAAATGGGCACCTTGAAATGGGCACCTTGAAATGGGCACCTCAAAATGGGCACCCCAAAATGGGCGCCCTGGAATGGGCACCCCAAAATGGGCTCATCAAAATGGGCTCATCAAAATAGGCACCCTGGAATGGGCACCCTGGTATGGGCACCTTGAAATGGGCACCTCAAAACAGGCACCCCAAAACGGGCATCTCAAAACAGGCACCCCGAAATGGGCACCCCAAAATGGGCTCATCAAAATGGACACCCCAAAATGGGCTCCCAAAACAGGCACGGGGTGGGCCAGAAGCAGGCAGAGCCCGAAAATGGGCCATGGGAATGGGAACATCCCAAAACCAGGGCATGGGAATGGGAACATCCCAAAAACGGAGTGTGGGAATGGGAACATCCCAAAAATGGGGTGTGGGAATGGGAACGTCCCAAAACCAGGGCACGGGATGGAATCTCAGGGGGGTTCTTGGAGGGATCTCAAGGAGTCTTGACGGAATCTTGGTGGGATCTGGGCACTGTCCTGGTGGAATAATTTGGGGTTTTTTGGTCTCCTGCAGTCGAACGTGGCCGCTTCCAACGCCAAACTGGCGCTGTTCTACGACTGGCTCTTCTTCAACCCCGAGAAGGACAGCATCATGAACATCGGTGTGGGGGCTGCCCGGGGGTCCCGGGGATCCGCTGGGGTGGGATCCTGGGTGGGATCCGTGGGTGGGATCCATGGGGAACCACCTTGGGATCGGTTCCTGGGTGGGATCTGCATTGGGGTGGGATCCATGGGGAACCACCTTGGGATCAGTTCCTGGGTGGGATCTGTGGGGATCTGCATTGGGGTGGGGTCTATGGGGTGTTCCTGGGGTGGGATCTACCTTGGGATGGGTTCTTGTGTGGGATCCATGGGGATCTGCATGGTGGTGGGATCTGTGGGGATCCGCATTGGGGTGGGATCCTGGGATGGGATCCATGGGGATCTGCTTTGGGATGGGATCCATGGGCTGTTCTTGGGGTGGAATCCATGGGGATCCACCTTGGGATGGGATCCATGGGCATTTCCTGGGGTAGGATCCATGGGGATCTGCTTTGGGATGGGATCCATGGGGTGTTCCTGGGGTGGGATCCATGGGGATCCACCTTGGGATGGGATCCACCGTGGGCTGGGATCCTGGGCAGCTCCTGGGTGGGATCCATGGGGTCGCTGTGACCCCCAGCCTGTGGATCCCGCGGATCCCGTGGATCCCTGGGCAGGGATCTGGGCTCTGGGATCAGGGGCTCGGCCCGTTCCTCCCCCAGAACCCGCCATCCTGGTCATGCACCACTCCATGAAGCCCCACCCGGCCATCACGGCCACGCTGCTGGATTTCATGTGCCGGGTGAGCGCCCTCCTGCTCCAGGGAATTCCTGGGGGTGGGAAAGCTGGGAGAGGACAGAGAGACCTGCTGGGCTCCCCAAATCCCACCCAAAAAGATCTCCCCGGGATTCCTCCCCTCTCTGGGATCCAGAGTCACCTGGAGCTCCCATCCTGATCCCAAACTGAGGAGGGATTTTCCCTTTGCTGCCAAATCATCGGTGGGAAAAATCCAGAGCGTTCCTGGAGCTCCACGTGTCCTCCCTTTCTGCTGGGAGGGCAGTGCCGCCAGCAAACCCTGCCAGGCTGCTGAGGAAAATCCTTCTGGATTGTTCCCTGACCTTCCTCATGGAATTCCCGGCCCAGCCCCGTCCCCAGGGGGGATCAGAGCGTCAGGGAATGATCCAGAGGGATCCTGTCCCTTCCCAGGGCAGGGGAGCAGCTCCAGGGATGGATCAGAGCGTCAGGGAATGATCCAGAGGGATCCTGTCCCTTCCCAGGGCAGGGGAGCAGCTCCAGGGGTGGATCAGAGCGTCAGGGAATGATCCAGAGGGATCCTGTCCCATCCCAGGGCAGGGGAGCAGCTCCAGGAGCTGCTGCAGGTTCCAGGAATGTTTCCCAGGAGGGCTGGGGGTGTTTCTGGGAAGGGCCTGGAGCTCTGTCCCTCCCTCCCAGTCCGAACCGGCCGCGGGACTGGGGGAAGGTTCCCGGCAGGTCCCGGGCTCCAGGGAGGAATCCCGGCCCTCCCTGGCAGAGCTGAGCATTCAGGAATTTCCTGCCCCTGGCAGGGATTTCCTGCCCCTGGCAGACCCCTGACCCCGCTCTCCACCCCGATCTCTTCCAGATCATTCCCAACTTCTACCCCCCTCTGGAAGCCCACGTCCGGCAGGGCGTCTTCAACTCCCTCACGCACATCGTGGAGAAGCGAGTCCTGGCGTAAGAGCCCCGGGGATTTTCCATGTTTTCCCTGAATTCCCAACGTGGACACAGCTGCCCTCTGCTCCCTGGATCTCTCCAGAGCTCTGAGCCCACCCTGTTATCCATGAAACCCTGGGAACAGCCAGGATCGTGTCCTGGAACTGCCCCATGTGGGAATTGGGATGTGGGGGTGAGGGAATTGGGATTTCCCAGGATTCCTCCCAGGAATTCCAGCCCCTGGGTCTCTCCTGAGCTCTGAGCCCACCCTGTTATCCATGAAACCTTGGGATGTGTCCTGGGGGCTGTCCTGAAGCTGTCCTGGGAGGGAATTGGGATTTCCAGGGATTCCTCCCAGGAATTCCAGCCCCTGGGTCTCTCCTGGGCTCTGAGCCCACCCTGTTATCCATGAAACCCTGGGAGCAGCCGGGGTCGTGTCCTGGAGCTGCCCCATGAGGGAATTGGGATTTCCCGGGATTCCTCCCAGGAATTCCAGCCCCTTCTGTTCTGGTGCCACCCCAGGGAGCTGCAGGTGACAGGCCCTGGCCCAGGGCAGCATTCCCACAGGGAATTCTGCTCCAGCTGCTCCCTGTCCCTTGCAGGCACCTGGCCCCGCTCTTCGACAACCCCAAGCTGGACAAGGAGCTCCGGGCCATGCTCAGGGAGAAATTCCCGGAATTCTGCAGCTCCCCCTCACCCCCCATCGAAGGTGGGGAGCGGGGTGGGTGGGGGGCTCCTGGCAGATCCCCCCAGGGAGTTTTCCAAGGAATTCCGCCAGCAGCAGTGGCTGGGTGGGGTCGGGCGAGGCTCCAGGGGGAGCGGGGCTGGGAGTTTGGGGAATTGAAATGGGATTTAGGGAATTGTGGTCGCCCCAGCGTCCCCTGTGCTGCACGGGGTCCCTTCCCAAAGCTCCCACAGCCCTTTCCCGGGGCTGTTTTTTGGGAGAGGCCCTGGCAGAGGCCTCACCTGGCTCCGTGCTGGCAGTGAAAATCGAGGAGCCGGTTCCCATGGAGATGGAGAATCACCTGGAGAAGGATGACGGCTGCTACGACAACGCCGAGGCCGCCTTCAGCGACGACGAGGAGGAGCTGAGCAGCAAAGGTGAGGGAGATCCCAGCTTCCCTCCGGCTGTGGAGGGGCTGATTCCCAAACCCAGCGGGATTTGTTCCCTCTCCTGGCCGTTCCCAGGAGCTCAGAGCGCTTTTCCAGCCGCAGTTCCCCTCTGGAGCCTCCCTGGTGGGATCCCTGTGGGATTCCCGCCGTGCCAGGGGGTTTTCCCAGCACTGGGAAGTGCCCACAGGCCTGGCATGGGGCAGAGGATGTGCCCTGGGAGCCTCAGGATCCCAATCCTGAGTTGTGCCTCCTTGGGAACGTTGGAGGGTCAGGTTTGGGAGCGGGGACTGAGCAGGGAGCACGATCCCAGACATTCCCACCTTCATCCGGACACGATCCAGGACAGGGGTTGCTGGGGAGGAGGAGAAGCCCTCATTCCACGGGGCATTCCCGGGTTTCCAGGGAAGAAGAGGGAGTTCAGGTTCCATCCGATCAAGGAGTCCATCGTGGAGGAGCCCGTGGACATCACCCCGTTCCTGGAGCAGCTGGACGAGTCCCTGCGGGACAAAGTGCTGCAGCTGCAGAAGGGCAGGTGGGGCCCTTCCCGTCCCGTTCCCCGTTCCCATTCCCAGGGATCTCCAGGGAGCTCCTTCAGCCATGGCTTGTCCCCATGGAGAGGGAATTCCTGCAGGAAAAGGGCTTGGGAAGGAGCTGCAGCAGAGCCCTGAGCTCCACCTCAATTCCCAGTGCCCAGGGCAGGTTGAACAGAGCTCAGCCCCGGCCATTCCATGGAATTCCTGCCTTGAAGTGCCCTAAAAATCCTGGGATTCACCCCAGCCTGGGATCTGCAGCCCTGGGCCTCCCCCAGAGGCAGCCCCGAGCCCTGCCCAGTGCTCCCAGTGCCCCCAGTGCTCATTCCCAGTGCCCCCAGTGCCCATTCCCAGTGCTCCCAGTGCTCCCAGTGCCCCCGGTGACTGGGCTCTCTGTCCCCGTGCTGCTGCAGTGACACGGAGGCGCAGTGCGAGGTCATGCAGGAGATCGTGGATCAGGTCCTGGAGGTAACGGGGCCGGGAGCGGCCGGGAGCTGGGATCTGTCCTGGTGGGATCTGGGATCGTTCTTGGGGGGGATTTGGGATCCGTCCCGGCTGGGATTTGGGATCTGTCCCGGCTGGGATTTGGGATCTGTCCTGGTGGGATTTGGGATCCATCTTGGGGGAGAATTTGGGATCCATCTTGAAGGGATCTGGGATCTATCCCAGCTGGGATCTGGGAGCCATCCCAGGCAGGATTTGGGATCCATTCTGGCTGGGATTTGGGATCCATTCTGGCTGGGATTTGGGATCCATCTTGGGGGAATTCGGGATCCATCCCAGCTGGGATTCAGAATTCATCCCAGGCAGGATTTGGGATCCATCTTGGGGGGGATTCCGGATGCATCCTGGGTAGGATTTGGGATTGATCCCGGGCAGGATTCAGGATCCATCCTGGGCAGGATCCAGGATCCATCCCAGATATTTTGGGATCCATCCCAGCTGGGATCCAGGATCTATCCCGGGCAGGATCCAGGATCCATCCCAGATATTTTGGGATCCATCCTGGCTGGGATCCAGGATCCATCCCGGGCAGGATCCAGGATCCCTCCCAGGGCTCTGCCGTGCCTTCCCCAGGAGGATTTCGACTCGGAGCAGCTCTCGGTGCTCGCCTCGTGCCTGCAGGAGCTGTTCAAGGCTCACTTCCGCGGGGAGGTGCTGCCGGAGGAGATCACCGAGGAGTAAGGGCTGGGATCCCCTCGGAACGGGAAATATTCCTGGGAATGTTCCCTGCTGGGCTCGCCCGGGCCAGCTCCTTCTCCGGGGTCTGCTGGGAGCTGCGGCCACAGGATCCAGGGCTGCTCCTGGGGAATCCAGAGGGATCCAGGGCTGTTCCTGGGGAAATCCAGAGGGATCCAGGGCTGTTCCCCAGGGCTGTTCCCGTGCCATTCCCGGGAAATCCCAGAGCTCAGCGTGTCCGTCTGTCCGCAGGTCCCTGGAGGAGTCCGTGGGGAAGCCGCTTTACCTGATCTTCCGGTAGGGCCCCAAAATCCTCAGGATTTCCAGGCTTGGGAATTCTGGGCCTCGGGAATTCCGGGCTCACCTGCTCTTTGCACATCCCAGAATCCCATGGAGTTTCCCGCTTCCCTCTGCCGTGTTTTTGGGGAAAGCAGGGATTCTGTTTTTGGGTTTTTGGGATTCGGGGCAGCGGGAGGAGCCTCGGGCGCCGTTATCCCGCTGACATTCCCGCCCTTCCCAAGGAACCTGTGCCAGATGCAGGAGGACAACAGCGGCTTCTCGCTGCTGCTGGACCTGCTCTCCGAGCTCTACCAGAAGCAGCCCAAGATCGGCTACCACCTGCTCTACTACCTGCGGGCCAGGTGGGCACGGGGCACCGCCCTCACCTGGGCGCCCCTCACCTGGGCACCCCTCACCTGGGTGCCACTTTTACCTGGGCACCCCTCACCTGGGCACCTCCCTCACCTGGGTACTGCTCTCACCTGGGCACCGCCTTTACCTGGGTGCCGCTTTTACCTGGGCACTGCCCTCACCTGGGCCCCACCCTCACCTGGGCCCCACCCTCACCTGGGTACCCCTCACCTGGGCACCACCCTCACCTGGGCACCGCCTTTAGCTGGGTACTGCTCACCTGGGTAATGCCCTCAACTGGGTAACACCTTCACCTGGGCACCCCTCACCTGGGCACCGCTCTCACCTGGGTAACACCTTCACCTGGGCACCCCTCAGCTAGGCATCACCTTTACCTGGGTACCCCTCACCTGGGCACCCCTCACCTGGGTACCGCCTTCACCTGGGCACTGCCCTCCTGTGGCTCCTCCCCCTCACCTGGGCACCTCCATCACCTGGGCCCTGCCCTCCTGTGTATGTGCCAGCTGTGCCAGCTGTGTGCCAGCTGTGCAGGTGCACTGTGCCAGCTGTGCCAGCTGTGTGCCAGCTGTGCAGGTGCGCTGTGTCCCCAGCAAGGCGGCGCTGGGCAGGATGGGGCTGTACGAGTCGTTCGCCCAGGCCACGCAGCTGGGCGAGCTGCACACCTGCCTGATGATGGACATGAAGGCGTGCCAGGAGGACGACGTGCGCCTGCTCTGCTTCCTCACGCCCTCCATCTACACCGAGGTGAGCCTCACCTGCCCAGGTGTGCCCCAAATCCTGTCCTATGCGTGCCCCAAATCCCGTCCCACGTGTGCCCCAAATCCCGTCCCACGTGTGCCCCAATCCCATCCCAGGTGTGCCCCAATCCCATCCCAGGGGTGCCCCAAATCCCGTCCCAGGTGAGCCCCAAATCCCGTCCCATGTGTGCCCCAAATCCTGTCCCAGGTGAGCCCCAAATCCTGTCCCAGCTGTGCCCCAAATCCCATCCCAGGTGTGCCCCAAATCCCGTCCCAGCTGTGCCCCAAATCCCATCCCAGGTGTGCCCCAAATCCCATCCCAGGTGAGCCCCAAATCCCATCCCAGGTGTGCCCCAAATCCCCTCCCAGGGGTGCCCCAAATCCCATCCCAGGGGTGCTGCAGCAGAGAATCCCCAAAAATTCTCTAAATTCAGAGAATCCCCACAGTGACCCCAAATCCCGGGATCTATCCCAGGGCAGGCTCCCGCTGTTCCCCACATCCCAGGATCTGTCCCAGGATGTTCCCCACACTGATCCCAAATCCCAGATCAGCCCTTGGCTCCCTCGGAGCCATTCCCGGCCCTTGGATCCTGCTGGGATTGATTTTGGGTTTCCGTGCGAGGCCCCGGAGCAGGGAATTCCAGAGCCAGGAGGAGAGGGAAAACGGGGAATTCCAGAGCCAGAAGGAGAGGGAAAACGGGGAATTCCAGAGCCAGGAGGAGAGGGAGAACAGGGAATTCCAGGAATTCCAGGCCCCCGGCCCGGCTGAGGCCTGCCACCCTCCCCCTGCTGCCTGCTGGAGCTTTCCCGTGGGGATCCGGGTTTTTGGGAGGGCTCTCTGGGAACCTTGCCCGCGGTTTGTGCATTCCCAGTTTCCGGATGAGACCCTGCGGAGCGGGGAGCTGCTCAACATGATCGTGGCTGTCATCGACTCCTTCCAGGTGCGGGGGATCCTTCCCGACCATTCCTGACCATTCCCAGCCCTTCCCAACCCCTTCCCGACCATTCCCAACCCCTTCCCAACCATTCCTGACCATTCCCAGCCCTTCCCAACCCTTTCCCAACCCTTTCCCAACCATTCCCGACCATTCCTGACCATTCCTGGCCCTTCCCAGCTCTTCCCAACCATTCCCGACCCTTTCGTGACCCTTTCCCGGCTCTTCCCAGCCCTTTCCAACCATTCCTGACCCTTTCCAACCCTTTTTCAGCCCTTCCTGGCCCTTTCCAACCATTCCCGACCCTTTCCCGACCCTTTCCCGACCCTTTCCTGACCCTTTCCCGGCCCCTCCCGCCCTTCCCGGGCCGGGAATGGCTCCCGGGAGCCGGGATGCTCCCAAGTCCCAAGGGTTGGCTCTCCTGACCCTGCCCCGCAGCGTTTCCTTCCCCTCCCTGCTCCCATTCCTTCCTGCCCGCTCCAGGTGCTTCCCTCTGGAGCTCGGGAGGGTCCTGTGGGATCTCCAGAGGGAGGAGGAGGAGGATGAGGGGCGGAGGGGGGAGCCCCCCACCCCAGCTGGATCCCAGGGGTGCTGCTGCCGTTTTTCCCGCTGGATCCTGACCCCATTCCCTGTCCCCATCCCAATCCCAGCTCCAGGAGCTCGTGTGCCACGTGATGATGGGAAACCTCGTCATGTTCCGCAAGGATTCCGTGCTGAACATCCTCAGTGAGTGCCACTCCCACGGGAACGGGCAGGGGCACCCCAGATCCTGCCCCGGAGCTCCAGAGGTCTGGGAGGGCTGGAGTTCTGCTCCCTGATTCCTGGGAATTCCCTCCCTAAAGGATTTGGGGTTTTTCTCCCCTGTATCCCATTCCACCCTAAAGGATTTGGGGTTTTTCTCCCCTGTATCCCATTCCACCCTAAAGGATTTGGGGTTTTTCTCTCCTGCCCTGAAAGCATCAGAGGTCTGGGAGAGCTGGAATTCTGCTCCCTGATTCCTGGAAATTCCCTCCCCTGGGGCTGAATTCCCTGTGGGCACAAAGGATCACGGCCCCAAGGCGGATTTTGGGATTTATCCCCGTGCCCCTGCCCTCCCCTGGGTGCCAGGCAGGGAATGGGGAAAATCCCCAAATATCCCGCTCTCCCTGATCCAGCTTTGGCAGCAGCGGGATCAGCTCGTTAATTAGGGAGCCTCGTTAGCTCTGGTGCCACAGCCCCTGCCCAGGGCTCTGTCCCCATTCCCAGTGCCGGAGGGGGCGCGGGGACCCCGGGCAGGTTTGGGGGTCCCCAGAGCTTGGGAAGGGGCTGGCACAGATCCCTGTTAACCCCATTGTCCCCATTATCTATCCCCATTATTCCTGTTATCCCCATTACCCCATTGTCACCATTATCCATCCCTGCCATCCCCCTGTCCCCCCTGTCCATCCCCCTCTCTGTCCCCCCTGTCCCTGCCATCCCCCTGTCCCCCCTCTGTCCCCGTGTCGGTGTGGGGCGCAGTTCAGAGCCTGGACTGGGAGACCTTTGAGCAGTACTGCACCTGGCAGCTGTTCCTGGCACACAACATCCCCCTGGAGACCATCATCCCCATCCTGCAGCACCTCAAGTACCGGGGTCAGCGCGGGGACAAGGGGACAGCGCTGGGGACACTGCTGGGGACAGCACCGGGACAGCGCCGGGGACAGGGGGACAGTGCTGGGGACAGGGGGACACTGCTGGGGACACTGCCAGGGACATGGGGACAGTGCTGGGGACAGTGCTGGGGACAGTGCTGGGGACAGGGGGACACTGCTGGGGACATGGGGACATGGGGACACTGCTGGGGACAGGGGGACACTGCCAGGGACAGTGCTGGGGACAGGGGGACACTGCTGGGGACAGCGCCGGGGACAGGGGGACATGGCTGGGGACAGTGCTGGGGACAGGGGGACACTGCCAGAGACACTGCTGGGGACGTGGGGATGTGGGGACAGCGCTGGGGATATTCCAGGGTCCATTCCTAGGGACATTCCCCAGGGTATTCCTGGGGACAGTCTTGAGGGACATTCCCGGGGTGACACCCCCGGGTGACAGCCCGGATGACACCCCGGGTGACACCGCTGTCCTTGCCCCCTTGCAGAGCACCCCGAGGCCCTGTCCTGCCTCCTGCTGCAGCTCCGCAGGGAGAAGTGAGCGCTGGGGGGTCTGGGGGTGCGGGGGGATTTGGGGGGCACTGAGGGGTTCCAGGGGGTCACTGAGGTGATTTGGGGGGCACTGAGGGGTTCCAGGGGGGCACTGAGGGGTTCCAGGGGGGCACTGAGGGGTTCCAGGGGGTCACTGAGGTGATCTGGGGGCACTGAGGTGATTTGGGGGGCACTGAGGGGTTCCAGGGGGTCACTGAGGTGATTTGGGGGGCACTGAGGGGTTCCAGGGGGTCACTGAGGTGATTTGGGGGGCACTGCAGAGTACTGGGGGTCTCTGAGCCGTCCCCACTGGTGTAGGGCTGTGGTGGCCCCCCCACAGGGGGGTGTATTTTTGGGGCTCTCCTGGGGGGTTTCTTGCCCATCCCCACTCCGGGGTCTGTCCTGGGGGGTCCCCTGCCCGTGCCCACTCGGGGGTCTCTCGGGGGTCTCTCGGGGGGTTCCCTGCCCATGCCCACTCGGGGGTCTCCGGGGGTCCCGGGGGTCCCCTGCCCTGCCCGCCGTGCCAGGCCCAGCGAGGAGATGGTGAAGATGGTGCTGAGCCGGCCGTGCCACCCCGAGGACCAGTTCACCACCAGCATCCTGCGGCACTGGGGGCTGCGGCACGACGACCTGCTGGGCGAGCACATCAAGGCGCTGCTGATCAAGAACAACAGCCTGCCCCGCAAGCGCCAGAGGTGGGAATTCGGGAATTCCTGGGAATTCGGGAATTCCTGATTCCCGGCAGTTCCCTCCTAAAGGGATTTGGGGTTTTCTGTCCTGCCCCGCAAGCGCCAGAGGTGGGAATCTGGGAATTCTGCAACCCGCGATTCCTGGGAATTCCCTCCCTGAGGATTTGGGGATTTTTGTCTCCCCTGCCCCACAAGCTCCGGAGCTGGGGAATTCCTGATTCCTGGGAATTCCTTCCCTAAAGGATCAGGGTTTTTGTCTCCCCTGCCCCACAAATGCCAGAGGTCTGGGAGTGCATTTTTGGGTTCTCGCTCCCATTTTTTTGGGCTCTCACCCCGTTTTTGGGCTCTCACTCCATTTTTTTGGGCTCTCACCCCGTTTTTGGGCTCTCACCCCATTTTTTTGGGCTCTCACTCCATTTTTTTGGGCTCTCACCCCATTTTTGGGCTCTCACTCCATTTTTCTGGGCTCTCACTCCATTTTTCTGGGCTCTCACCCCGTTTTTGCCCCCTCCCCGCAGCCTGCGCAGCTCCAGCAGCAAGCTGGCCCAGCTGACCCTGGAGCAGATCCTGGAGCACCTGGACAACCTCCGCCTCAACCTCACCAACACCAAGCAGAACTGTGGGTGCCTCGGGGGGGGCTCCGGGCTGTGGGATGTGGGCTGGGGGCGTCCCCCTGACCCCATTCCCGCCCCATTCCCACCCCATTCCCGCCTCTCTCCCAGTTTTCAGCCAGACCCCGATCCTGCAGGCGCTGCAGCACGTCCAGGCCAGCTGCGACGAGGCGCACAAAATGAAGTGAGACCCCCCGACCCTTCCCCTCCTCCTGCCTCCCCTCCCCTCGGGGGGACCCCCAAAGCCCCCTGAGCCCCTCTGCGCCCCCCCAGGTTCTCCGACCTCTTCTCCCTGGCCGAGGAGTACGAGGATTCCTCCAGCAAACCCCCCAAGAGCCGGCGGAAAGCCACGGCGCTGGCCAGCCCCCGCAGCCGCAAGAGCGCCGCGCAGCCCCCCAACAACGAGGAGGAGTCGGGCTCCAGCAGCGCCTCGGTGAGAGCCCCCCGAGACCCCCCCCCGGGGTCCCCAAATCCCCGCGGGGAGCCGCGGTGACCCCCCCGTCCCCGTCCCCGCAGGAGGAAGAGGACACCAAACCCAAACCGGCCAAGAGGAAAAGGAAAGGCTCCTCCGCCGTGGGCTCGGACAGTGACTGAGGGAGGGGACCCCTCCCCACCTCGGGGACCCCTCCCCACCTCGGGGACCCCTCCCCACCTCGGGGACCCCCCCTGACTCGGGGAGCCCCCCAAACCAGTGCCAGCAAACCCCCGGGCTCGGGGCCCCTCCCCGGCTCCCGCCGCGCCCTTGGGACCCCTCCCCACTTTCCATCACCTGGGGAGGGGTCGCGGTGTCCCCCCCCCGGTGTGGGTGGGGGTCCCCCCTCCCCGCCCAGGGGACACAAGCACAGGGAAGGGGGGACCCCCACCCCCATTTTCCTCTAGAAATGTAAATAAAGGGTGAAATGAGTCGCTGCTCCAGGATGATTTGGGGAGGGGGCAGAGAGGGGGTCCTCCCCCCCGGGGGTCCTGGGGGGGGTCAGCACCCGTGGCCAGCGGGATTTGGGAGGGGGGTCCTGCCCCCCAGGGCTCCGTCAGCATTTTTAAGTGTTTTTAAGAAAAGCAGCAATAAAAACCTTCGTGTTTTGTACCAAACGGCCCCAATTTGTGGCGGGGGGGGTGGGCGGCGAGGCCGGGGCCGTGTCCCCCCCGGGACGGGGACACTGCCAGGACCCCCCCGGGATGGGGACACTACCAGGACACCCCCGGGATGGGGACACTGCCAGGGACACCCCCGGGACAGGGACACTGCCAGGACCCCCCCGGGACGGGAATCTGGGACACGGAGGGAGCGCGGAGGCCTCGGGAGGGGACAGGGAGGGGACAGGGGAGGTGACACGGAGGGGGGACAGGGAGGGGACGGAGCGAACAATGGGGACGGTGCCGGGGAGGGGACAGAGGTGACACCGGGGGGGGCGTGGCCGAGGTGGGCGCTGTCGGGGCGTGGTCAGAGTGGGCGTGGCCGAGGTGGGCGTGGCCAGGTGGGCGTGTCCCCCCGCCCCGGGGCGGGCGCGGCGATGGCGCGGGCGGCGGCGCTGGGCGCGCTGGGGCTGGGGGCGCTGGGGGTCCTGGGGGGGGTCCTGGGGGGGGTCCTGGGGGGGGTCCCGGGGGCGCCGCTGGCCCTGGGGGCTCTGGGGGCGCTGCTGGCGCTGCAGCGGCGGCTGCGGCCGCACCTCTGGGCCGACCTGGCGTTCGCGCTGCGGGCGCTGCGGGCGCGGCGGCGGGCGCGGGCCGGTCCCGGGGGCAGCGTGGCCTCCCGGTTCCTCCGCGCGGCCCGGGCGGCCCCGGCGCGGCCGTTCCTGCGGGCCCGGGCGGGCGCGGTGCCGCTGGGGCGGGCGGCGCGGAGCGTGGCGCGGGTGGCGAACGCGCTGCGGGCGCTGCGGGCCCCGCCGCGGCCCGGGGACACCGTGGGGCTGCTGGCGGGCAACGAGCCCCGTTTCGTGTGGGGCTGGTTCGGGCTGGCGGCGCTCGGGGCCCGCCCGGCCTTCCTGGGCACGGCGCTGCGCCCCGCGGGGCTCCGGCACTGCCTGCGCGGCTGCGGGGCCCGGGCGCTGCTGGTGGCGGACGGTGAGACCCGGGGACAGCGGGGGGACAGCGGGGGGACACCGGGGGGGAGCGGGGAGCGTGGGGGGAAAGGGCCGAGAGGAAGCGGGGAGCGTTCGGGGCCCGGGGGATAACGGGGGGGACACCGAGGGGAGCGGGAGGGGACCGAGGAATGCGGGGGGAAGGCACCGGGGAACGGCGGGGACCGGGGGTGATGGGGCCGCGAGTGGGGCGATCCCGGGGTGTAACGGGACCGGGGGTGATGGGGCCGCGAGTGGGGAGATCCCGGGGTGTAACGGGACCGGGGGTGATGGGGCCGCGGAGTGGGGAGATCCCGGGGTGTAACGGGACCGGGGGTGATGGGGCCGCGAGTGGGGCGATCCCGGGGTGTAACGGGACCGGGGGGATGAGAGGACGGGGAGCCCGAGCGGGACCAGAGGAATAACGGGGCAGGACCGGGGACGAGGGGGACAAGGGGCGGGTGGCACGTGTGGCACCGGGGCCGGGGCGGTGGTCCCCACACGGTGCCGCCCCCCCAGACCTGTTCGGGTCGGTGGAGCCGCTCCTGCCCAGCCTGCGGGAGGACGGCGTGGCCGTGTGGGTGCTCGGAGCGGGGCCGTACCCGCCCGGCGTCGTGGCGCTGCAGGAGCTGCTGGACGCGGCCTCCGAGGAGTTGGAGCCCGAGGACGTGTGGGAGCCCCGGGACATGAACGACACCTGCCTCTACATCTTCACCTCGGGCACCACCGGTGGGACCGGCACCGGGGCTCGGGGGGGGGCTCTGCTTGAGCCTGGGGGGGCTCAACTCTGTTTTTCCCTTCCAGGCCTCCCCAAAGCCGCCCGCGTGTCCCACCTCAAGTCCATCATGTGCCTGAGCTTCTACGAGCTGGTGGGAGCCTCCAGCCGGGACGTCGTGTACCTGGCGCTGCCCCTCTACCACATGGCCGGGTCCCTGCTGGGCGTCGTCGGCTGCCTCGGCATCGGTGAGCGGGGCTGGGGCCCCGGGGGGGTTCCGGGGGTGTTTTGGGGCTGATCCCCCGTCCCCATCCCGCAGGGGCCACGTGCGTGCTGAAGGAGAAGTTCTCGGCCAGCCAGTTCTGGGATGATTGCCGCGCCGAGGGCGTCACCGTGTTCCAGTACATCGGGGAGCTGTGCCGCTACCTGGTGAACCAGCCCCAGGTCAGGGCGGGCGGCCGGGCAGGGGGGACCCCCGCGGGCACCCCCGGAGCTGACGGTGGCCCCGCAGCGCCCCGGGGAGCGGCAGCACGGGCTGAGGCTGGCGGTGGGCAGCGGCCTCCGCCCCGACGTCTGGCGGAGCTTCCAGCGGCGCTTCGGGCCCGTGCGCATCGTGGAGACCTACGGGATGAGCGAGGGCAACGTCACCCTCTTCAACTACACCGGCACCCCGGGCGCCGTGGGCCGCTGCAGCTTCATCTACAAGGTGTGGGGCGCTGGGGGCGGGGGGGGCTGCACCCCGAAACCTCCCCAGCCCAGGCGCTGACCCCCAGCCCGCCCCTCTGCCCAGCTCTTCTCGCCCTTCGAGGTCGTTCGTTACGACGTCGCGGCCGGAGCTCCGGAGCGGGACGAGGCCGGACGCTGCATCCGGGCCCGGACGGGTGAGGAGCGGGCGAGGGGCGGCACCGGGGGGTGCCCGGGGCTCCCCGTCACCGTGCCCGCGGCCGCAGGTGAGACGGGGCTGCTGATCGCGCCGGTGACCCGCCGGACGCCGTTCCTGGGCTACGCCGGCAGCCCGGAGCTGTCGGAGCAGAAGCTGCTCCGCGGCGTCTTCGCCGAGGGGGACGAGTTCTTCAACACCGGGGACCTGGTGGAGCAGGACGAGGAGCAGTTCGTGCGCTTCAGGGACCGCATCGGGGACACCTTCAGGTGCCCAAACCCCCCGGCACGGGGGCACCCCCAGCCCCGTGGAACATTTTGGGGGGTCTCATGTCCCCCAACCCGCTCTCCCCGTCCCTGCCAGGTGGAAAGGCGAGAACGTGGCCACCACGGAAGTGGCCGAGGCGCTGCTGGCCCACGAGGCCCTGCAGGAAGCCACCGTCTACGGCGTCACCGTCCCAGGTACCGCCGGCCCCGGTGCCGCCCCCGGGCCCCCGCCGGCCCCGCGGTGTCCCCACGTGTCCCCACGTGTCCCCTCGCCCGCAGGCCACGAGGGCCGGGCCGGGATGGCCGCGCTCGTCCTGCGGCCCGGCCGCTCCCTGGACGGGCCCGGCCTCTACCGGCACCTGGAGCAGCGGCTCCCGCCGTACGCGCGGCCGCGCTTCCTGCGCCTGCAGGTACCGGCTGGGATCGGGATTTGGGCTGGAATCCGGGAATTTGGGGTGAAATCCGGGAATTTGGGGTGAAATCTGGGAATTTGGGCTGAAATCCTGGGATTTTGGGCTGAAATCTGGGATTTGGGCTGAAATCTGGGAATTTGGGCTGAAATCCTGGGATTTTGGGCTGAAATCTGGGATTTGGGCCGAAATCTGGGAATTTGGGCTGAAATCTGGGAATTTGGGCTGAAATCTCGGGAATTTGGGCTGAAATCCTGGGAATTTGGGGTGAAATCTGGGATTTGGGCTGAAATCCTGGGATTTTGGGCTGAAATCTGGGATTTGGGCTGAAATCCTGGGATTTGGGCTGAAATCTGGGATTTGGGCTGAAATCCTGGAAATTTGGGCTGGAATTCCTGGGATTTCAGGCTGAAATTTCAGGCTGAAATCCTGGAATTTTGGGCTGAAAATCCTGGAGTTTTGGGCTGAAATCCTGGAATTTTGGAGTGAAAATCCTGGTGTTTATGGCTAAAATCCTAAAATGCTGGGTTTTGGGCTGACATGCTGTGTTTTTGGGCTGAAATGCTGGATTTTGGGCTGACATGCTGTGTTTTTGGGCTGAAATGCTGGATTTTTGGGCTGAAATGCTGGATTTTGAGCTGACATGCTGTGGTTTTGGGCTGAGATGCTGTGTTTTTGGGCTGACCTGCTGTGTTTTTGGGGTGCTGGGTCCCCAGGAACGGCTGGAGATGACGGAGACCTTCAAGCAGCAGAAGCTGCGGCTGGCGCAGGACGGCTGTGACCCCGCGCTGGTCCCGGAGCCGCTCCTGGTGCAGGACGAGGCCGCCCGAACCTTCGTCCCGCTGGACGCCGAGCGCTGGCAGCGGCTGCGGGACGGGCGGCTGCGCCTCTGAGCCCCCGGGGTCCCCAAATCATCCTGGGGGTCCCCAAAATCCCTTCTGGGGGTCCCCAGATCCATCCCAGGGGTCCCAAAATCATCCTGGGGGACCCCAAATTCATCCTGGGGGTCCCCAAATTCATCCCGGGGGTCCCCAAATCTCTCCTGGGGGTCCCCAAATCTGCCCTGGGGCACCCCAAATCATCCTGGGGGACCCCAAATTAATCCCGGGGATCCCCAGGTCCATCCCGGGGGTCCCCAGATTCATCCTGGGGGTCCCCAAATTTATCCTGGGTGTACCCATGTCCATCCCAGGGGTCCCAAAATCCATCCCAGGGGTCCCAAGATCCCTCCTCGGGGTCCCCAAAATCTGTCCCGGGGGTCCCCAGATTCATCTTGGGTGTCCCCGTGTCCATTCCAGGGGTCCCAAAATCCATCCTGGGAACCCCAAAATCCATCCCGGGGGTCCTCATGTCCGTCCTGGGGGTCCCAAAATCTGTCCTGGGGGTCCCAAAATCCATCCCAGGGGTCCCCAAATTCATCCTGGGGGTCCCTGTGTCCATTCCAGGGGTTCCAAAATCCATCCCGGGGGTCCCAAAATCCACCCCAGGGGTCCCCAAATCCATCCAGGGGGTCCCAAAATCCACCCCAGGGGTCCCCATGTCCATTCCAGGGCTCCCAAAATCCATTCCAGGGGTCCCAAGATCCCTCCTCGGGGTCCCCAAAATCTGTCCCGGGGGTCCCCAAATCCACCCTGTCCCCCCCCAGCCGCCGGTGCCTTCCCCCCCCCGTCCCCCCCGGGGGCTCTTTGTACACAAAATCCCCATTTTGGGATCTTTTTGGGGTTTTTTTGGCAAATAAAACTTTTGTAGCAAACCCGGTCCCAAATTTGGGACAGGGACACCAAAGCCGTGTCCCCACGGCCTGGAGGATTTTTGGGATTTTTGGGTTTGGGGGGGGGGAATTGGAGGGGCCCCACCTGGATTTGGGGTCTCCCCCCACCTCAATTTGCCAAATGATTCCTCAATTAAATAATTACCAAGGGCTGAAGTTTTAATTCATTTTATTTTTAAGATTTCTCCAAAAATAAGGAGATCCCCACCCCCCCTCCCCTGTTTTGCCATCAGCCCCAAGCTCAAAACCGATGGAAAAGAGGGAAAAAATGGGGGAAAAAACTGAAATTTGTGCAAAAAAACCCCATTTCCACCCTCCCCCCACCCCCAAAGCAGAAATGGGGCAAATTTGGGCTGAAATTGTCCAAATTTGGACCAAACCCTCAGATCCAGGGCCAAAATCCCCGAAATTGGGCCCGAAGGATGGAAATGGGAATTAAATAAATGCTGGAAATGGGGAGGGAATTCGCTCCTTTTGGGGCTGGAGCCAGAAACGGGGTAAAGTCCCACGAGCTGGGGCTGAAATCCCCCAAATCCCCCAAATCCCCCAAATCCCCAAAGTTTGGCCCAAATCCCAAAGCCGGGCACTGAAATCCTGCAAATCCGGAGCAGAAATGCAGAAATTGGGCCCAAAATCCGGGAAAATGGGAGCAAAATCCCACAATTCCGGCCTAAAATATTGATTTTTTTTTTTTTTTTCCTGACACCCAAACTGGGCTGAAACGCCGGAAATTTTATCAAAATCCCCAAATAAAAAATGTGTGTGTGAAATCCTGAAAACCGGGAAACCAAAGGTTGAGGCCAAAATCCTGGAATTTTGGGTGGAAATCTTGGAATTTTGGGCTGGATATTTTTGCTAAGTGGATATTTTTGCTAAAACCCTGGAATTTTGGGCTGAAATGCTGGAATTTTGGGCTGGATGTTTTTTGCTAAAATTCTGGAATTTCAGGCTGCAATCCTGGAATTTTGGGCCGGATTTTTGGGCTGAAATCCTGGAATTTTGAGCTGAAATCTGGATTTTTGGGCTGGAATTTTGGGCTGAACTCCGGGAATTTCATGCTGAAATCGTGGATTTTTTTTCTGAAATCCTGGAAATTTGGGCTGAAATCTGGAATTTTGGGCTGGAATTTTGTGCTGAACTCCTGGAACTTTGGGCTGGAATTTTGGGCTGAAATCCTGGAATTCTGGCTGGAATATTGGGCTGAAATCTGGAATTTCGTGCTGAAATCCTGGAATTTTGGCTGGAATTTTGGGCTGAACTCCTGGAATTTTGGGCTGGAATTTTGGGCTGGAATTTCAGGCTGAAACCCTGGAATTTTTTGCTAAAACCCTGGAATTTCGGGCTGAAATTTGGATTTTTGGGCTGGAATTTCGGGGTGAAGTCCTGGATTTTTTTTCTGAAATCCTGGAATTTTGGGCTGGAATTTTGTGCTGAAATCCTGGAATTTCGGGCTGAAATTGTGTATTTTTTTTCTGAAATCCTGGAATTTTGGCTGGAGTTTTGGGCTGAACTCCTGGAATTTTTTGCTAAAACCCTGGAATTTTGGGCTGAAATCTGGATTTTTGGACTGGAATTTTGTGCTGAACTCCTGGAACTCTGGGCTGGAATTTTGGGCTGAAATCTGGAATTTTGGCTGGAATTTTGTGCTGAAATCCTGGAATTTTGGCCTGGAATTTCACGCTGAACTCCTGTAATGTTTTGCTAAAACCCGGGAATTTCTCACCGAACTCCGGGATATTTTCCCCCACCCCCCGGAATTCCCGCCCCCCATCCCACCCCTCCCCCCCATTCCCGGTTTCCCATTCCCGGTTTTGGGGGCAGGAAGAGGCGCAGGCGGGGGTTGTTGGAGCCGTGTATTGTCGGGAAGCCAATCCAGAATAAAAACAGTGCAAATACAGGAGCGGGGGGCTCGGCCCCCCGGGGGTCCCGGCGCCGCCCCGTGTCAAAGGCACAGAATTCGGGGAGCCCCCCGGCCCCCCCCCTTGCACGGTTCATGTCACACACACCAGGTCGCACGACACGGACGTGACACTGCCACAACACCCGGGGACTTCGGACGGTTTGGCCGTTATTATTATTATTATGCTTTTTTTTTTGTTGGGTTTTTTCCTTTTTTTTTGTTTTTTTTGGGTTTTTTTTTTCTTTTTTTCCTTTTTTTTTTTTTTTTTTCACTCTACACAATGTACAGCTTTTCCTCGTTTTGGCTGGATTTTTTTTTTTTTTAACCTTTCTTTTGTACCCCTTTTTTTTAAACCTTTCTTTTTAACCCATTTTTTCCACCTTTTTTTACCCATTTTTTTAACCATTTTTTTTTACCCATTTTTTAACCATTTTTTTTACCCATCTTTTTAACCTTTTTTTTTACCCATTTTTTAACTTTTTTTTTTTTTTACCCATTTTTTAACCCTTTTTTTAACCTTTTTTTAACCTTATTTTTTAACCCCTTGTTTTTAACCCCTTTTTTAACCCTTTTTTTAAACCCTTTTTTTTAACCTTTTTTTTAACTTTTTTTTTTTAACTTTTTTTTTTTTAACCCCCTTTTTTTTTTTCTCTTTTTCTCTTTTTTAATCTTTTCACCTTTTAATGTGTCAAGAAACAGCTCAAGTTTTATATACACGGATGAGTCCTGGTTATATCGGCAGCGAGAGCGGAAGCGGGACGGGGCGGGACGGGGGAATTGGGGATGGGGATTGGGGATGGCAATGGGAGATGCCTTTGGAGGAACCAAAAAAATAAAACCCCCCCTCCCCCGAAACAGAAACCCCAAAAAAAGCGTTTTCACAAGCGGATCTACCCCTAGCCGGAAAAAAAGCGGGAAAATCCTCCGAGTTTGGAGGTGGGGAATAAAAAAAAGGGAATTTTAAAAGGGAATTTTCGGGGATGTCACAGCCCTGGGGGCGGCAGGGGGGAAAGGGCGGCGGGGAGGGGGGGCAAGCCAAAAATAATAATAATTATAATAATAATAATAATAAAAATAGGGATAAACCTATGCTGGGGGGGGGAGGCGGGACATGGATCCAAATCCCCGCGGAATTCCGGGATGGGGGTGGGGGAACTCCTCGGGATCCCAGGAAGGGTCTGGGGGCGTTTTTGGGATGGGGGGAGCCGGTTTTTTTTGGGGGGGTTGGAATTGTTCAGGAGGCCGGGAAGGGTTTGGAGTCATTTCGGGATTTTGGGCCGTTTTTTGGGGGTTTGGGGTCATTTTTTGGGGTCGTTTTTGGGAGGTGGGAACTGCCCGGGTTCATTTTGGGGGGGGGAACTGCCCGCAGCCCCCCGGGGCTGAGCCCCCCAGGGCACCCCGAATTTCGTTTATAGCACCAAGAGTTCGGCCCCCCCGCTATTGCACTTGGGTTTGGGATTCTTTTCCGGGTTTTCACCGTTTTTTCTGGGTGAAAAATCCCTTTTTTTAGGGTTTTTTAAAATTCATTTTCTCATCGAAACTCAGCCCAGGGGCCCTGGATTGGGGGGGGGGACAGTGGCACTTAGGGGGGGGGGACCCCCAGGGGGTGGAGAGGGAACGACCCCACCCCCCAAAATAAAAGAAACCCCTAAAATAACCCAAAAATTCAGGTTTTAGCCCCAAAAACCCGATTTGTCAAAGTGCTCCCGGGGTGAGAAAAGGGGCAGGGGGGGGAATTTTGGGGAGGGGGAATTGAAAGGTAAAATGGGGGGGGGGGGGGAGCAGCTGGAAACGCTCAAAGCCAACGAAAACACCCCAAAATTCCCCATTCCTGGCTACAAAACCCACCCCCCAAAAATCAGAACAAACCCCAACTTTTGCTTTGCCTCCGGGGCTGGGGGGCGGATTTTGGGGGGTCCAACCCCCCCCTGGGGTAAGTGCTCATTGAATTTGGGGAGGGGGCTGGAGAGGGGGACCCCAGTGGGGTCAGGGGTCCCAAAATTGATGGGGGGTTCCCGCCCCGATTTTGGGGTTGGGGTCTCCCCTTTAGGGCCGGGGTTTCCCCCTGGTTTGGGGGGGTGGGGGGGGGGCGGCGCTTGGGAATTGCACGAGAGGAGCGGGAATGGGGGGAAATTCAGGGAAAAAAAAGGGGAATTGGTAAAATTCACTGAAAGCACGAAAAAATGGGGAGGGGGAGGGGAGGGGAGGGAAGGGGAGGGGAGGGGAGGGAAGGGAAGGGAAGGGAAGGGAAGGGAAGGGAAGGGAAGGGAAGGGAAGGGAAGGGAAGGGAAGGGAAGGGAAGGGAAGGGAAGGGAAGGGAAGGGAAGGGAAGGGAAGGGAAGGGAAGGGAAGGGAAGGGAAGGGAAGGGAAGGGAAGGGAAGGGAAGGGAAGGGAAGGGAAGGGAAGGGAAGGGAAGGAAATGGGGATGGGGATGGGGATGGGGATGGGGATGGGGATGGGGATGGGGATGGGGATGGGGATGGGGATGGGATAAGGTCAGGATAAGGTCGGGAAGGCTGAAGTGCAAATCGAGACTTTTCTCGCGGCTCATTTTCTTGCTTTGGGTTGTCCTCGACCCCCCCCAGGGGACACCGAGGGCCTCCCCCCCCTCCCCCACCCATCCAGTGCCACCCCCGGGGACAGAGGGGACATCAGAGACCCCCCACCCCCAAACCCCGCGGTGCCACCCCTGTCACCCCCAGGCCCCCAGGGGGACACGGGTGCCATTGGTGACCCCGGTGCCACCCGTGGGTGACAGAGGGGCCAGGGAGGGGTGGCAGGGGCTGGGGACAGTGAGGGGACAGTGAGGGGACAGTGAGGGGACAGTGAGGGGACACTCACCCGCCCTGGCTGCCTTCGCTCCGCCGTCCGCTCCGGAGCCGGCGCGTCCCCCCCAACCCCGTGGGGACAGCGGGGACAGCCCGGGGGCCACCCCGAGGGACCCCTGGGGACACTGAGGGACCCCCTAGGGGCACCTGGGGTGGCTCTGGCAGCGTCTGTCACCCCGGGGACATCGGGATGGGAGCACAGGGCCGGCGTCTCTGGGGTCCCAGGGGGAGGTGACACCCCCGGGATCAGACCCCAAAGGGATCCATCCCCCCGGGATCAGCGCCTCCCCCCCAGCAGGCGCCCCCCAAATCCCCCCTCCCCGGAATCAGCACAAGCTGCTCCCCCAAAATCTGCCCCCCTCCCCACCCCGGGAACTGGGGAAGGTGCCCTTGCCAAAGTCTCTGGAAAAGGGAGAAAAAAGCTTTAACCATCCATGGAGCGAAGGGAGAGAGGGGGGAAAAATAAGGAAAAAAGGGGCAAAAAACAACCCACGACACAAGGAGAAAGCGGCGGCGATACAAAACGAGCGGCGGGGCCGGGGCTGCTCCGGCCGCGCGGGGAGCGGCTCCCGCCTGGAAAACCGAAGGAATCTCGGGCTGGGAGCGGGACCGGTCGCCGTTTGAAATGTTTGTTTTGTCTGTTTTGTTTTTTCCCCACGTTCTCTGTTTGTTTCTCTGGCCGGGGCTATTTCTGCCCGCTGATGGACTGGGATATGGAGCGCGGCGGGATCATATCCAGCAGGTATTCCCGCTGCCGGTCCGCCAGGCTCGACGCTTTGTGGCCCCCGATGCCGGCGTTCAGGTAGGCGATGTTCACTCCTGGGGGGCAGCACGGACCCTCCGGCACCGCGCCGATCCCGGGGACCCACCCACGGATCCTCCCACGGAGCCCAGGGATCCACCCACAGAACCCAGGGATCCCAGGGATCCTCCCACGGAGCCCACTGATCCTCCCACAGATCCCACAGATCGTCCCACAGAACCCACGGATCCTCCCACGGATCCTACGGATCCTCCCACAGCCACCCTGGAACCCCCACAGGGGAGGAAAGGCCAGGATGGGGCTGATACAGGGTGGGAATTCCCAAATTCTGCCCCAAAATCCAGTGGGTGTGGCCTGAATTGTCCCATCCCATCCCATCCCATGGATTCCATGTCATCCCAGTGATCCCATCCCATCCCAAGGATCCCATGGATCCCATCTCATTCCATCCCATGGATCCCATCCCATCCCATTGATCGTGTCCCATCAATCCCATCCCATCCTGTCCCACTCACCCCAGCCCCGTTCCCATCCCATCCCGTTCCCATCCCGCTGACCCCATCCCGCTGACCCCAGCCCCGTTCCCATCCCATTCCCATCCCGCTGACCCCAGCCCCGTTCCCATCCCACTGATCCCATCCCATCCCATCCCGTACCCGGCATTCCCAGGAGCCCTCCGGCCACGGAGAGCTGCGGGGCCTGGGCGAAGTTGGAGAGCATGGAGCGGGCGGAGGTGGGAATCCCGCGCTGGAGGCTGCTCTGGGGCTGCGGGGCCTGCGGGCACGGACACGGACACGGACACGGCGTTGGGATTGTGCCAGCCCCTCCCAGCGCCCCGTTATCCCGCTGCTATCCCGTTATCCCACCTGCCGGAGCGTGTGGTGCCGCAGGATCCCGTCCTGTTTGCCGACGCTGGGCACGGCGGGCGCGGCCGTGGGCGACAGCGCTGCCTGCTGCTGCAGCCGCTGCTCGATCTCCTGCGGGAGCAGCGCCCGGATTGGCCTCGGCAGCGCCGGGCACGGCCCGCGGGAACGCTACCCGCTCAATATCCCATGGGAATGCCACCCATCAATCCCCAATGGGAATGGCACCCATCAATCTCCAGTGGGAATGCCACCCGCTCCATCCCATTGGAATGCCATCCCATCAATCCCCAGTGGGAATGCATCCCGCTCGATCCCACGGGAATGCCACCTGCTCAATATCCCATGGGGATCCCAGTTGGACAGTTCCCGTGGGAATGCCACCCACCAATGCCCCCGGGAATGCCACCCCGCTCAATTCCCAGGGAATGCCAACCTGGCTGGTGATGGGATGAGTGGGATGGGGTCAATGGGATCAGTGGGATGGGAATAATGGGAACAATGGGATGGGAACAATGGGAACAATGAGGGAACAATCGGATGGGAACAATGGGATGGGGTCAACGGGAACAATGGGATGGGGTCAATGTGAACAATGGGATGGGGTCAATGGAATCAATGGGATGGGAACAATGGGAACAATGGGATGGGAACAATGGGATGGGATCTATGGGAACAATGGGATGGGGTCAATGGGATCAATGGGATGGGGTCAATGGGATCAATGGGATGGGATCAATGGGATGGGGTCAATAGGAACAATGGGAACAATGGGATGGGAACAATGGGATGGAATCAATGGGATGGGAACAATGGGAACAATGGGATGGGAACAATGGGATGGGAACAATGGGATGGGATCTATGGGAGTGAACCCATGGAATGGGATCAGTGGGCTGGAATGGGATGGGGACCATGGAATGGGATGGGGACCATGGAATGGGATGGTTCAGGATGGGATGAGCCCGCCGGAAGGGGCCGTGCCGGGCGCTGCCGACCTGCTCCTGCTGCAGGGCCTTGACGAAGGCGTTCTTGAGGCGATTCGTGTGCTCGGCCTTGAGCGCCTTCTTCTGGTTGGAGGTCTGGCACTGCTCGCACAGGATGCGCCCGCCCTTCTCCTGCTTCCAGTGCGGCGTGAAGTCCGTGCGGCACTGCGCGCACACGAACGGCTCCACGCGCGGCACCGCCGGGGCGCTCTTCCCTGCAACCAGCACCGCGCCCCGCTCAGCACCCGGGCAGAGAGACTCAAAATCCCGACTGAAATCGCCCGAAACTGCCCGGGAATATGGAAACGTTTGGCCGAAATCGCGCAAATCGGCCAAAATCCTGAAAATTTGGTCTAAAATGACGCAAATCTGATTTGAATTCGTGCAGACCTGTTAAAAACCTTCAAATCCACCCCAAAATTCCACAGCTTTGCCCTGAACCCCGCAACTTCACCCTAGACCCCACAACTTCACCTTAAACCCCATAAATTCACCCTAAACCCCATAAATTCACCCTAAACTCCACAACTTCGTCCTAAACCCCACAACTTCACCCTAAACCTCAGAACTTTACCCTAAACTCCACAACTTCGCCTTACACCCCACAAATTCACCCTAAACCCCACAAATTCACCCTAAACCCCACAACTTTACCCTAAACCCCACAACTTTGCCCTAAACCACACAAATTTGTCCCAAACCCCACAAATTTGTCCCAAACCCCACAAATTCACCCTAAACCCCACAAATTCACCCTAAACCCCACAAATTCACCCTAAACCCCAGAACTTTACCCTAAACTCCACAACTTTGCCTTAAACCCCACAACTTCACCTTAAACCCCACAACTTTGCCCTAAAACACACAAATTTGTCCCAAGCCCCACAAACTTGTCCCAAACCCCACAAATCCACCCAAAACCCCACAACTTTGCCCTAAACCCCACAACTTCGCCCTAAACCCCACAACTTCGCTCTAAACCCCACAACTTTGCCCTAAACCACACAGCTTTGCCCTAAACCCCACAACTTCACCCTAAACCCCACAACTTCACCTTAAACCTCACAACTTTGCCGTAAACCCCACAGCTTTGCCCTAAACCCCACAACTTCGCCCTAAACCCCAGAACTTCACCCTAAACCCCACAATTTCGCCCTAAACCCCACAAATTCACCCTAAACCCCAGGATCTCATCCCGAAACGCCACGGATCGGGCCCGGAAGGCCCGGAAGGCCCGGGCTGAGCGCGGGCAGTGACCTTGGCTGTCGATGACGCTCTGCACCACCTCCTCCAGCCCCACCATGTAGATGAACTCGCTGTTGGCCGCGCTGGGCAGGAAGTGCAGGAGCGGCGCCGGCGGCTTGGGCGGGGGGATCTCCAGCAGCGTCTTCTCCAGCTGCTTGCGCAGCGCCAGCTTGGCGGCCGCCTGGGAATTGGCGGCGTCGGAGAGAGCGCTGGGGCTGGGGAGAGGGGAGGACACGCGGGCCACCGAGCCCGGCTGCATGTGCGACGCGAGGTTCATGTAGATGGCGGAGGACGACGAGCGCTGGCACGGCACCGAGGAGCCGGATTGCTGCGGAGGAGACGGGATCAGGGCGGGGGTTTGGGATTTTTGGGATCTGGGAGTGCTGGGAGCACCGGGCTCACGGAGCAGGGCCTGGGCAGCCCTTGGAGCGCCGGGAGTGGGGACAGTGAAAATTGGTACAAATTGGTACAAACCAGTGCTCGAACCAGGGCTCAACCAGCTCCAACTGGCCCAAACCGGTAGGAACCAGTAAAAAACGAATGCAAACCAGTGCAAACCAACCAATGCCCAGGCAGCCCAAACCAGTGCCCAGACAGCCCAAATCAGTGAGAATCAGCCCAAACCAGTGCTCAACCAGCCCAAACCAGTGCTCAACCAGCCCAAACCAATGCCCAGGCAATCCAATCGGTGAAAACCAGTCCAAACCAGTGCCCAAGCAGTCCAAACCAGTCCAAACCAGCGCCCAAGCAGCCCAAACCAGTGCCCAGGCAGCCCAAACCAGCCCAAACCAATGCCAAGCCAATCCACACCAGTGCCCAACCAGCCCAAACCAGTGTCCAACAAGCCCAAACCAGTGTCCAACCAGCCCAAACCAGAGTCCAACAAGCCCAAACCAGTGTCCAGCCAGCCCAAACCAGTGTCCAGCCGGCCCGAGCAGCGACCCACCGGCTGGTAGTTGATGGCAGGGCTCATCCCGGGCGTGGAGCTGCGGACCAGGCCGGGTTTCTGGGGCCCGCGCTGGCCCTGGAGCTGGGCGGGGCTGGGGGCGATGACGCGCTGGGACATCAACATGTGGGGCAGGGCTGAGCTGGCGGCCGAGCGGATCACGCTGTGGCCCTGCCAGGGAATCCACGGGGAATCAGGGAATCGGACCCCGCACCACAGCCCCCGCCATCCCTCCCAGGGCTCCCTGAGCTCAGTAACAAAGTCAGAGAAAAATGAGGGAAACCTGGAGCATCGATGCCTTGATCCATGGAATTCCTGCTTATCCAGAATCCCAGTTAACCTCTAATGCCCCAATTCACTTTTCCCCAGGCTGTCCTGGATTTTATAGGATTCTGGCCGTTTCGCCTGCTCAAGCTGGCACATCCCTATTTCCTGTGGGAGGCTGGAATTGCTCCATGGTCCAGGAGAGAGGCAGAAATCCACAGAGCAAACACTTCCAGGGGCTTTTCCTCTGGGAGCAGCAGGAAGGCTGAAGGCCTTGGGGAATTCCCATCTCCAGCTGGGACACAGGACTTTCAGAGGATCATGGAACATCCAGCTCCACAAGGATCACTGAGTCTAATTCCTGACAAACCCAAATCCAGCCCCAAGGAACTGAGGGAATTCCCCCACCTCTCGGGAAAAACCCCTCAGCTCTCTGTGCACCCACCAAAACCAGCATTTTCCAGGAGAAACGGGAATGCTCACCTGTAATGTCCTTAAATTCTGCGGCTCCACGCCCTGAGCTCCGGGCCGGGAGGGGATCTTGGACAGGCCCTGCTGCCCGACGTGGGCGGGGGACGGCTGCACGATGGACGCGGCGTTCTGGACAACGGGAGTCTGGGGGGCAGGAGGGAGATCCGGGATCAGCACTCGGACTGGGAATCCAGGGGCAGAGCTGTGGGTTTGTCTCCCTGGAGTGGGGATCGGAAAGGGAATCCCACAGGAGGAGCGGAGGCTCCGTGCCCACCCCTTCCTGCCCATGCCTCACCTTCTGCACCACGTTTTCCTTCTGGAGCTGGCTCTGCCGCAGCTTCTTCAGGAGCACCAGCCGGGCCTCCTCCAGCCGCAGCTCGTCCCGGAGCTGCTTGATCAGCTGCTGCCGCTCCTCCAGGCTCTTCCCCTGGAAAACGCCGGGCACAGCGTCAGCAAGCGAGAGGGGGGAAGCCGAATCCAAACCCAAGCGGGAATTCGGACCACAGGTGCAAGAACCGGGGGGGCTGCAACTGGAATTTGCTGAGAAACGCCCTAAATCCTTCACCCCCCGCCTTGCCCCGTGCCTCTCCCGGGATGGAATTCCTGTTCCCTCACCTTGAACATCTCCAGGTTGGCCGCCTTGAGCCGCTCCTCCATGCGGGAGCTGGAGCGGGGGCTGGAGGCCTCGTTGTCCGACAGCACGATGATGTCCGGGGACGGGGTCAACCGGCCCCGGTCCTGGTCACTGCAGGGGGAAGGAATCCCGGTGAGCCGGGAATTTGGGATCTGGGGAGCCCCACTGAGCCAGCAATGTGGGGTTTTGGGGATCCCCCCCATTCCAGCACGGATCCGGAGCGGCGCGGCTCCTCTGGACACCGGGAGGGAAGGGCTCCCTCAAAAGCACTCCCTCACCCCCCAGGCCCCCTCCAGGAGTGCAAATCCCACCTGGGAACCAGGTGGGAATCAGGAGCGTGTCCTGGTGCTGGGATGGGAGGGAATGGCAGGAATTCCAGCCTGGAATCGCTCGTCCTCACTGCGGTGGAGAAGGGGCTGAGCCCCGCCCCCGTTAACGGCACCGCTCCAAGCCTATCCCAACCCAAATCTATTGGAGAAGCCCATTCCAGAAAGGAAAACCTGCATGAATATCCAACTGATCCACCACCAGCACCGGGACACCAAAGGAGCAGCAGGGAAGAGAAATAAACCAAAAATCAGCGGTGGAGTCCAGCAGGATCCAGGCGGGATCATCCCAGCGAAGGAGACTCCAAGAAAAGCCCTTTGCTAGCCTGGATTTCGTTCCTGCTGCAGGAGAGCCTTGGAAAACTGTGGGATAATCCAGCTCAGAGGCAATTCCGGCTCCCTGGAAGGTCCCTGGAGTGAGGGGAGACCGTGGAATGTCTCATCCCAAACTGTGAGCTCTGAACACCCAGAGGGAGCCCAGAGCCGAATCCGGCTCCCAGGTTTGGCTGCTCCGAGGGCGGGAAGATGCTCAGAGCTGGGACTGCCTTTGTCTCCCAAACATTCCGGCTGTTTTTGTGGATATTCCGAAGCAGCAGGGCACGGAGCTGCCCCTGGTCCCGCAGAGAAATTCCAGAGCATCCCAAGGAGAAGGAGCCAGCGGGAGCACATCCAGGCAAAGCAGGCTGCATCCCGGGAATTCCAAAGTGGGCTGGCACATCGGGACGAGGGCTGTCCTACAGCTCCTGGGGATAATTCTGCAGGAGCATCCCGATACATCCAGGCTGGATTACTGACATTCCACCAGGGGAATAAGGCAGAGCCGGAGTCCAAATCCAAGAGGGAAAATGGAGCCATCCATGAGGAATCACCAATTTTTGGATTTCCTTTGTCCAGGGAAGAGCAGATTTCCAACAGAATCACTGGAGGAGGAGCCACGGTGAGGGAGGCAGGCAGACGTGAGGAGAGGTGGAGCACATTCCCAAGGAAAATCCAGGAAAATGAGACATTCCCAGTCTCACTTCTCAACTCAGAGTGGAATATTCCCACCTCTTTCCAGGGCTGATTTCCTGATCCGAGTATCCGTGTACGATGCTGGTGCCCCACTGGGTAAGCTCATATTGCACAATATCCAAGGAATTCCGCCCAGGATGCAGCCCACGACTCCACACTCCGAGCAGGACCCTTCAGGGACACCTCCCACTATCCCAGACTGCTCCAAGCTTTGTCCAGCCTGGCCTCGGACACTTCCAGGGATGAGAAATCCACAAATCCCAGGACAACCTGTGCCACCCTCACAGGGAACCATTCCCTCCTGATTCCATTCCCTGTCATCCCACCGTTTCCCCCAGCTCCCAGCCTCACCAGGACCCCCCACATCCCATTTAACTCCCACGCCGGCTCCTCCCGCCCCGCCAGACCCCGGAATTCCCGGCACCCACCTCCTCCTGGCGCTCATGTCCACGGGCTCGTCGTTGATGTTCTCCTTGCCCGGCCGGGCCGCGCTCCGCCCGTCGCCGTGGGGCCGCAGGCTCCCGTTGAGCTTCTCCTCGTAGCCCTTGATCCCGTCCGGCTTCACCGGGAGCTCGTGGGGCACCTCCAGCCCCGCCAGGTCCTTGCGCTTGAGCAGGGCCAGCATCTTCAGCCTCTCCATGGCCTCGTGTCCCTCCATCTTCAGCCGCTTGGCCAGCACGTCCTCGCGCTCCTCCGCCGGCTCCAGGCTCCGCTTGAGCAGGTTCAGGCGCAGCGCGTCCTCCGTCATCCGGTCCATCCTGAGGGACAGGGACAGGGACAGGGACACTGTCAGTGCCAAGGAGCCCGGTGAATCCCCCCGGATCCCCCCCGAGCTCAGCTCGGCTTCCTCGGAGAGCTCCGATCTCCTCATGGAGCTCTGACCTCTTAGAGAGCTCTGATCTTCTCACAGAGCTCCGAGCTCTCGGAGAGCTCCAATCTCCTCATGGAGCTCCAATGCCTTGGAGAGCTCTGATCTCCTCATGGAGCTCCGACCTCTTAGAGAGCTCTGACCCCACAGAGCTCCAACCTCTTGGAGAGCTCCAATCTCCTCATGGAGCTCCAAAGCCTTGGAGAGTTCCCATCTCCTGACAGAGCTCCAACCTCCCCAGTCCCCACCCGGGTCAGGAGCTTCCCCCTCTGTAAGGCCCTGAAATCCCTGAGGACGGCAGCACAATCCCTCCTTTGGGATTAAATCCCACGGATGCGGCTCAGCAAGGAAGGGGGGCTGGGATGAACCCCCTGGGGAGCCCTGGAACGCCAGGAAACCCCCCACCGCGTGGATTTCCAGGCAGGAATGCTCAGCAGCTCCGGGGATGGAGGTTTGGGCAGCTCCATCCCCACCCTCCCGCCTCTCCAGCTGCCCCGCCTCAGCTCCAGGTGCAGGAATGCCCTCTGGAAAACAGGCGGGAGCCGCAGAGCCCATCCCAACCCCATCCCAGGCCTGGAGCCCATCCCAACCCCATCCCAGTCCTGCTCCCAGGCTGATAAGGAACCAGCTCCACCTGCACACCAGCTGGGCGAGGCCTTTCCCTGCGGAGCAGGGCCAGGGACCAGGACAGACACCTGGGGAATAGGTGGGAATTCCATGTGGCCGGCTCGGGCACACCGGGAATTCCTTGCTCCGCAGGGAACAGAAAGTGTCCCCGCTCAGAGCGGACAGGTCCCGGGCACCCGGAGCTGCCCCACGCCCGCCTGGACCCGGCTCCGAGTCACTCCCGGGATAAACCTTCCCCTGAGCCCAACTGCCGCCAGGAGGAGGCTCTGGCTCGGGTACAAATCCCTGGAATGACGCGTCCGTCCATCGGCACACGAGTTCAGCTCCCACTGGAGACAGCAGGAGCGGGGGAGGGCAGCAGGAAAACGGACGGAAATCCCAAATATGCCCTGCGAAAAAAGCCGGACGGAGCCTCCAAGGGAGCACCGAGGGCTCTCCCCTACCTGCTCATCCCGTCTCTCCGCACGTCTCCCAAATTTAGCCCGGCAAGCCGGGACAGGCCGCGGGAGCTGCTCCCGCCCCCGTCCCGCAGGAGTGACCCGGGGGGATCGGGGATGTTCCAGACACCCCGGGAGCGCTCGGAGCCGCGCCCGGCGCTGCGGCGGAGCCACCGGGAGCGCGGCCAGAACGGCAGAGAGGAGGAGAAGGAGGGAGAGGGCCGCAGGAGCAACATCCCACGGGATACGAGCTCCCCACGGACAGCCGAACTGAGCACGGAGCCGGGATCCAGCAGGGAGATCCAGGATCTCCTGGAACAGCTTCCCGCTCGTCCTCTCCCTGCAGGAATTCCAGAGACCCCCCCAGTCCCTGCTCCATCACCAAGGTGGTCCCAAGGGCTGCCTCTCCTCTGGTATTCCAAACAAATCCAAAGTGCCGTTACCGGGAATGGGGCCCACCACTATTTAATCCACTCCAGAGGTTTTCCAGGCTCAGCCAGATCCAATAAAAATTAAATTAGGCTTCGGATTCCGTACTGAATGGGGCCCTTTGGCTGGAGGGGGAAGGGGAGGATCCACTGGGAATTTCCAAAGGAGAGCTCCCGATTCCATCCAGAAATCCGCAGCAAAGAGCGGGAATGATTCCAATCCCAGGAATTGGTCTGGAGGTCAGAGAGGCGGGAGGCTCCGTGCCGGCCCCGCTCCGGTCTCGGCACATCCCAAACCGGATCATCCGGCCCCGCCGCCCTCCGGCACAGCCCCCGGGGATCCGGCACATCCCAGGGAACAGCCTCGGCCTCTCCCTTCAGCTGCACCAAAAAAATCCTCCTCACTGGAACCAAATTCCCAAATGGTGGCAGAACTCATGGAAAACAGGAGCTAAATCCACGGTGTGCCTCCGACCGGGATCATCCCCGGGAGCACCTTCCCTGAGTGCCTGGAAACAGGAACCTGGAGCAGGGGAGAGCAGAATTCCAGAGGCTGCCAGAGTGGGATGAGCAGGGTGGGCTGGACCGGCCTTGGAGCGCGTTCCAGGAATCCCGGTGTGCCGGACGCGGCCGCGCTCCGTCCCGACGGCGATTCCCGGATCTCCGTGGGGACGCTGCTCCTCGGCACGTTCCGCTGGCTCCGGGCGCTTCTCCCGCTCCCAAGGGCCCGGCAGGACGGGTTTGGCGCTCCCAGACAAACAAAGCAGCGCCTCGTTTTCCATGGATATTGGATGCGGCGCCCACAGGGAAAAAAAATCAAAAAAAAAAAAAAACAACAACCAAAAAAACCTCCTCAGCGGGAGGATTTGAAAAGCTGGAACGAGCAAGTTGGGCCGAAAGAAGGAATATTCCAGGAAGATGTGGGAATATCCAGGGAGAGATGCAGCCAGGAGGGAAAATATCCCAGGATTTACCCAATGGAATCCAGAACCAAGGCTTGGCAGCACCAGGAGTTCATTCCAGCCGGAGTTCATCCAGGGAGGTCCCAGCCCCTTCCCAGCCTCCTTGCAGGGTTTTCCATGGGTCAATCCCCACGTTGGTCTTCCAGCCCCAATTCCCAGCCTCGGAGCCTCCGGAGCTCATGGTGGGGCTGTAATTCCTGATCCAGCAGCAGGAATGATCCCTGATCCGCCAGGAACAATCCCTGATCCACAAGGAACAATTCCTGATCCACCAGGAATGATCCCTGATCCACCAGGAACAATCCCTGATCCACAAGGAACAATCCCTGACCCCCACGAGGGATCCACGTGCCCCAGTGCCGTGAGGTCTCCCCAGCACCCTCCGGTTTTCCAACCCCGCTCCAGCAGCGCCGGAATTCCGCCGGGGCCGACGTGGATCCCTGGGATCCAGGGAAGCGAGGATGGGAAATCAGGGATAAACCAGCCCAGCTGCTCCTTGGGAAGCCTCTGGTATTCCTGCAGCGGGCTCAGGGGACCCAGAGCATCCCCTAGTTTCCATGTGGGGCTGGAATGGCAGAATTAATCCCAGGAAAGACCCAGAATCCAAACCCAACGTGACCCCTGACGCTCCGTGGGGCATCCATCCCCAGAGCCGAGGTGCTCCGAGCGGCTCCAGCTCCATCCCGGTCGCTCCAAACCCAGGACATCACTCGGATGTGAGACTGATGGAACAAACCCCGTTCAAATCCAACTAAAATCCCATTTTCCCGGGATCGGGGAGCAGGCACCGCCGAGATCCGATTCCTGCAGCTCACCTGGGCGCGCTCCCGCTGCCCGAACCCCCCCCGAATCCCAGGATTGCGGCGATCCCGTGGGAAACCCACAGGGCTGGCTCCTCATCCGGAGCCATCCGGCTGGAATCCTGCTCCGGGGGCTTCCCGGCACGAGGCGGCTCCGATTCCATCTGGGCTCGGCACATCCCGGCGTCGGCGGCGTAAAACGCGCTCCGGCACGGAACACAAAATGGCTGGCTCCCAGGGCGAGCATTCCCAAGGAACGCCAGGAAAAGGATAATCACCGAAAAAGGTAATTAGGATTTAACGGCTCGGCGGCCGGGAGCGGGATCCGGAGCGGGACCCGGGAACGCCGCTGGAAAGGGAAGGGAAAAGGCTCCACGGCTGAACAAAAACCGAGCTGCTCCCGGTCCTGCTGCTCCGGGGCCGTGGTCAGGAATCCCGAGCAGGTAAGGGAGGCTGGGGGCGGCTGCCGGAATTTCCTCCGGGTTTAAAGCGACGCCAGAAAAGCCCCGAGAACGGCCCCGGAGCCATCCCAGAACCCACAGGGACACGGCTGCTCCCGGCAGGGAACGGGAATACGGCGGAAGATTTGGGAAGACAAACGGAAGGGTCGGGATGGGCACCGGGATGTGGCAGAGTGGGAATTCCTACGGAGCAGACTGCTCCAGGAGTTCTGCTGCTCCCGAATCCCTGCGTGGGGACACCTGTCCCTGCTCCGACACGCCGGTGCCAGACCCTGGATCCCCCAGATTCTGGATCTCCCAGACCCTGGATCCCCCAGATTCCAGATCTCCCAGACCCTGGATCCTCCCGATTCCAGATCTCCCAGACCCTGGATCCTCCCGATTCCAGATCTCCCAGACCCTGGATCCCCCAGATTCCAGATCTCCCAGACCCTGGATCCTCCCGATTCCAGATCTCCCAGACCCTGGATCCTCCCGATTCCAGATCTCCCAGACCCTGGATCCCCCAGATTCCAGATCTCCCGAACCTGGATCCCTCAGATTCCGGATCTGCCAGACCCTGGATCCCCCAGATTCCAGATCTCCCAGACCCTGGATCCCCCAGACCCTGGATTCTGGATCCCCCAGACCCTGGATCTCCCAGATTCTGGATCTTCCTGATTCCAGATCCCCCAGACCCTGGATCCCCCCGATTTTGGATTTCCTAGATCCTGGATCTCCTGGATTCCGGATCTCCCAGACCCTGGATCTCCCAGACCCTGGATCTCCCTGATTCCAGATCTCCCAGACACTGGATCTCCCTGATTCCAGATCTCCCAGACTCTGGATCTCCCTGATTCCAGATCTCCCAGACCCTCGATCCCCCCAGTTCTGGATCTCCCTGACCCTGGGTCTCCCAGACCCTGGATCTCCCGGATTCCGGATCGCCACCACCAGCTCGGGACATCCCCAGATTCTGCAAGTCCGGGTCAAGTACAAAACCAACAATGGGAAGCAGGAAAAGCAGGAAAGGAGGAAAATCCTCCCTCCCAAAACGAGCTTCCCTTCCCTCCTGAGTTTGTGCTCTCGTCCAACTCCGGGAAATGCCGGTGCCGTGTCCGGCACCACGCGCCTCACACCTCCTCCCACCCCAGGATTTTTGGGATGTGGGAGGAGAGCAGAATTCCAGAACCTGCTTCGTGCCCTGAGATGGGGGGAAAAGACCCAAAAACTCCACAAAGTCTGAAAGAGAGATAAAAAATTCCAGGGGATCCGGCTGGGACGGCCCAATTTGGGAAAAGCCAGCTGGAAAACGCTCTGGGAAAATAAAATCCAACAAAAAATGATGGGATGGAAGGTGGGGGGGGAGGGAGCGCCCGGCCCCCTCCCCATCCGGGATGACGCAGACTTCCCAGGCTTCCTTATATAACGCTTCCCGATTTCCTCGACTGCGGGCGCTGCCTTTGTGCGGCTCCGGCGGGCCATCGATCACCAATGAGCAACCGATCGATAACGATAGCCCAGTCAATCAATCGCCACCGGGAACGGGGTGGCGGGGTGGGTGTGACATCGATCCCAGGCATGGCTACTCCCGGTATTTCGGTATTTTGTCACCCCTCCGGCCGGCGCCGGGAGGGTGGGATCGGAGCATTCCGGCGGAATAGCGATGGTGGGAGCGTGGATGAGGTGGGGAAGGGGAGGGGGAAGGGAACCACGGACCCAGCACCAGCCAGCGCTCCTTTTCTCCTTAAAACACTCCCTCCACACACTCCCGTCCCGCTGCCAAAAAATAAAACAATAATAATTAAAAAAACACCAAAAAAAGAGAAAATAAAGCAGCAGCGGGCGGCCAAGCTGCTCTCCTTTAGGACCCCCCTTTTGTCCGGGATTGCCCACAAAGGCCGGGATGTGTCACACACGGGTACTCACAGGTGCGGCGGTCCCGCCGGCCGGAGGTGCGGAGGGAACGGAGGGAAGGCGGGGGCAGCGGCGGGGCCGGGGGGCGGCCGGGGCCGGGCAGCGCCCCGCGCCCCATCGCCCGCGGAGCCGCAGCCGCAGCCGGAGCCGGAGCCGCGCTCCGAGCGGGCCCTTCCCTGCCAATCATGCGCGTTCTGTTTTATTAAACAAAAGAAAAGGGGGGATGCTGACTTTTTTTCCCATCATGCCTCGCAGGGCAGGGAAAAAGAGAAGGGAGGGAAAAAGGAGGGAAAAAAAAAAAAGGGAATTTAAAAAAAAAAAAAATTTTTTTTTTTTTTGAATGAGGGAAAAAATTAACTCGCTCCCCACCACTGAAATAAAAAAAAAAAAATTAAAAAAAAAAAAATTCCAGTCGCGAGTGGTTTGGCACCTCCCGATGTGGAAGTGGCTCTGGATTTTGGGGGGGGGGTTAATTTTTCCTGGGATTTCGGCGCTCCCTCCCCGCTCCCCCTCCCCCCCGCTCCTGGCCCCCCGCCAAACTTTGTCTTCATTCATGGAAGCGCCTTCCCTCCCCTGGAATTTTAACTCCTTCCCTCCCAAAAACCAGGGTCGGGGCCTCCGCCATCCGGGATCCGCCCCTCCCATTCCCAAAAAAAAAAAATAAAACCGCGGCCCGAGGTTGGATCCGGCGGCGGAGAGGATGCAGAGGGATCCAGGAATGAACCAGGGGATCCCAGGGAATGAGCCGAGGGATCCAGGAAGGAGCCGAGGGATCCCAGAATGTGCCAAGGGATCCCAGGGAATGAGCAGAGGGATCTGGGAATGACCAGGGGATCCCAGGGAATGTGCTGAGGGATCCCAGAATGGGCAGAGGGATCCAGGAATGTGCAGAAGGATCTGGGAATGTGCCAAGGGATCCAGGAATGAACCGAGGGATCCCAGGGAATGAGCAGAGGGATCCCAGAATGGGCAGAGGGACCCGGGAATGTGCCAAGGGATCCCGGACCGTGCTGAGGGATCCCAGAATGTTCCGAGAGATCCCAGGGGATGAGCCGAGGGATCCCAGGGGATGTGCCGAGGGATCCCAGGGGCTGTGCCGAGGGATCCCAGGGGATGTGCCGAGGGATCCCAGGGAACTTGCCCAGGATGCGGATGAAGATGCCGAGGAATACACCGGGAAGCCACCGAGAGATGTCAAGATGCCAAAATCCCGGCACAGGGACCGAGGGAAGGCGCTGGAGGCGATGTGAGGGACGCCAGGAGCAGGTCCCTGAGGAGATTCCCAGATTCCCTGAAGGCGCCAGGGAATGCTGCAGAGGCCCGGCCAGGATGGGCTGGGAGGCACCACCCGCGGGGCTGGCGCTGGAGAAGGAGGATCCAGCGGGATTTGGGCTGTCCAGAACCTCCCGAGGCAGCTCAGCTGCTCCAGCCCCATTCCAGAGGTGCCCGGCTCCCGCTCCGGACTGAGCGTGTCCCGAGGAGGGAGCAGCAGGAGCGGGATGGGGACGAGTCCGGGGCCTCGCTCAGGAATTAACGACGGCTTGGAGAGGTCACCACGCGGAGAATGGAGAATCCAGGGAGGGAGAATCCCAGGGATGGAGAATTCCAGGGATGGAGAATCCCAGGGATGGAGAATTCCAGGGATGGAAAACCCAGGGATGGAGAATTCCAGGGATGGAGAATCCAAGAGATGGAGAATCCAAGAGATGGAGAATCCAGGAAATGGAGAATCCAGGAAATGGAGAAACCCAGGGATGGAGAATCCCAGGGATGGAGAATTCCAGGGATGGAGAATCCAAGAGATGGAGAATCCAGGAAATGAAGAATCCCAGGGATGGAGAATCCCAGGGATTGAGAATCCAAGAGATGGAGAATCCAGGAAATGGAAAAACCCAGGGATGGAGCATCCCAGGAGATGGAGAATCCCAGGGATGGAGAATCCCAGGCATGGAGAATCCAAGGGATGGAGAATCCCAGGGATGGAGAATCCAGGGAGGGAGAATCACAGGGATGGAGAACCCAGGGATGGAGAATCCCAGGGATGGAGAATCCCAGGGATGGAGAATCCAAGGGATGGAGAATCACAGAGATGGAGCATCCCAGGGATGGAGCATCCCAGGGATGGAGCATCCCAGGAGATGGAGAATACCAGGGATGGAGAGTCCAAGGGATGGAGAATCCCAGGGATGAAGAAGCCAGGAGACGGAAAATGCAGTTTTACACTAAAACACGGCAGATTGAGACGGGATATTTGGAATTCCTTAGCCAAAGGAATATCCTTGCCCTTCTTCCAGCACTCCCTGTGAGGACGGGGAGGCCCTGGCACAGGTTATCCCGGGAATCTGAGGCTGCCCCATCCCTGGAAGTGCTCAAGGCCAGGCTGGACAGGGCTTGGAGCAGCTGGAAGGTGCCAGATTCCCCCAAAACACCCCGAAAATCCCATAATCCCCAACATCCACGGCTTTGTTCCACCCCTGAGGTGTGGGAGTCTGGGAATTCCGTAGCATTCCAGCACTGGAACCCCCAGTTTGTCTTTACTGGATAAAATGGAACAATTTGGTTTCCAAAGGGGAAAGGATTAATTAGCTTTAATTGCATGCTCGTTTCCATGGATTTATCAGCTAATGAGGGGGTGGGATGGGCCCTGGGATGATTTATTCCAGGCTGCGTCCATGGAAAACGCAGAGGGCACAGGAGAGCAGCAAATTCCTTTATTTCTCCATTCCCTGGTTTTTCAGGGCCATTCCAGGCTCTTTCCATCCTCCGCTCTTCCTCGGGCCCTTCCATCCCTGTTTTTGCAGGTTGGGGATGCGGAAGGGATGAAATCCTCCCCAGCACCCTCGGGGAGGTTGATCCCTCCCATCCCTGCTCCTGCCCCGGCCGCCATCCCGCTGCTCCGGCCTTCCCAACGGATCCTCCCGGCCAGGATGGGGAAAGAAAGCGCTAAAACATCATTTAATGGGATTTGGGGGCTTTTCCCTATGGATCCATTCCCTGGGAGCTTCTGCTTCCAGGCTGGAAAGGTCTTTGAGGAAGTGTCCGACCAGAGCTCCTCTTATCCCAAATCCAAAGGATCCCCTGGATCCTCTTCCCCGCTGGTGAGAAAACAGAGAATTCCTGGATCCAACTCCCTCCTCCTGAACCGACGGCACCGGCGCCATCCCGAGCCGGCCTCGGGCCGACACCGCGTGCTCGGGAAGAGATTCCGGAAAAACTGGAGGATGATTAAGCAGGGAAAGGGACGATTTTTCCCCAAATTGCCATCCAAAGGGAATCCAAAGCCGGCTGATCTCCAGGGAAGGCATCGCTCAAGGAGGCTCCACCACAAACTCAACGCAGCCGAAGGTGGGAATCCATGATCCCATTCCCACGGATTCACCCCAAGCCCAGCTGGGATGAACCCCTCCAGAACGAGTCCCTAGCCCGATGGGAATTTGGGATTCCCATCCCAGCGCTATCCCAACGGACAGCGAGGCCATTCCCACCCACATCCAGCAGCTCCAACTTCCCAGCCCGGCACTTCCAGCGAGGAAATTGGGATTTCCTCAACCTTTCCATTGGAAAAGCAGGCCTGGGAGTCTTCCTGCTCTTCCAGCCCATGGCACCGTCATTCCGAATGCTCCGGCCGTGGACCCCGAGGTGGGATTTGCAGGAATTCCTGCAAGGAACAACCAACCAGCCTTGGGAATGCCCCCATCGCACAAGGAGGGGCTGGAATTTGCCACGGCTCCAAGATTTAACTGGAATCCAGGATTTAATAAAGAGCAAAACGCACCAAGTTCGGCGTTACTCAAGAAGGACCATGGGACAATTCTGGTATTCCCTGGAATTCTGCATCGCTCCGATCGCTGCCTGTTCTCTCAGAACTCCCCACTGTGCAGGCAGCACGGATGTCGGGATGTGTCTGAGGAGCAGGGAAATTCCTCATGGATGCGGGAGGAGCTCCTCCACCTGCACCCCTCCTCTCTGAGGTGAGTTGGAACTGGGAGCAAACTGGGAACAGCCCAGATTCCCAACCCTTCCTTCAGCCAAGGGCCCAACCTGCACGAATCCCCGGAGCACCGACCTTAAAATTCCCTGGGGGCCGTGGATCCTGTGGGAAACAGCCCAAGCAGGTTTTCCAGCCAGGCCCTCCCTAAAAACCAGGATTTGGGGAGCGCACCTGGAGGTCTGCTCCTGGAGTCTGGGGAATTTTAGGTGGATTTTGGGGAACTTCTTGCTTGCAACCGACTGGGAAAGCAAAAATGGATCCTGGGACAGACGACAAGGAGCAGCCTCCCCTTCCCACGGGGACACACGGCTTCGGCTCAGTCTCATCCCAAAAAACTCCAGGATTCATGCGTCCATCTTCTGAGGCTCCAGGAGAATGGAGCCCGAATTTTATTGTGAAGAACACACCAGGGTGGAAAACGCACACAAATCCAACCCTTCCCACCCCCCGCCCCAAGGAACCGGCGCAGAGTCCATCAGGATTCCGAAACGGGACAATTTCAGGATTCAGCCCCAAAATCCACACTCAGACCTCATCCAGTGGACTCTACGGAGCAGGGGTGGGACAACATGGATGCAATAAGGATCCATGGAAATAAAACCCGGCCTCCTCGGGGCTAATTTTAGGCTTGGAAGCGCCGCTCCCAACACCCTCCAGATTCCAAAGGCTGGTGCTGCTCTTCAGAGGGATTTCAGGCATATTCCAGATCCCACCATCCCAATGCCCGGCTAAGACTGCCCGTCCAAGGGGCAGAGACACAACACTGGGACCTGAAGGGGAGAGTTATCCCCTTCCCCCAGCCCATCCCGAACCCGCCAGCGCCGGGAAGCGCCACATTCCCGGGAAAATCACGGGGAATAAAAAAAGAACCAAGCCCGGCGCCGCTGCCTCTTCCTGACCCGCTTCCCACGGATCGGGACCAGCTCTGTGCCAGCACGAGTGCCCTTTTTTTGGGCACTTTTTGGCCCAAAAAGCCAAACCCGGCAGGATGGGGACAGCTCCGTACCAGGATGTCCCTGAACATTCCCTGTGTCCTGCTGGATGGAGCACCCGGAGCTGTTACAGCATCGGAGAAGAGCCAGGATGGCAGAGCTGGGATTGCCCAGCCTGGAAAAGGGAAGATCCGGGGAGACCTCGGAGCATCTTCCAGTGGTCAAAGAGGAAAGTGGGAATGGCTTGGAGGTGGGATATTGGGAAGAAATTCAGGTGCTTCCCAACACGTCCCATCCCAGCATCCCGAGATGCTGCAAAATGCAGAATATCCCGAAAAACCTGGGGAAGAGCCTAAAGCACCAGCAAAGCCACGGCAAACACAGCCCCAGCCACCCGTGGCTGCGCTCCCCAGGACTGCGGAGCGGAATTCCAAGATCCATGCGAAACCCAAACCCACACCAGGAACACTGATGGAGCAAGGAAATTCTGCTGTTGGATATGGAGTGGAAAGCTGTCAATGAATGGGAAATAATCAGGAAAGAAGCTGAAATGACTGATTTTCCTCAGATCCCGGCGCGGCGAGCGAAGGGATCCGGGAAATTCCCGTCCTGAGCGGCGGATCCCGACCCCTGGGACAGGAGATTGAGGGGAAGGTGCTCCCAAGAAGATCCCGAGTGGGATAAATCCTGCCAAGCAGGTATTCCTGCCCCGGGAACACCTGAGGGGAGGCGGGATGCTCCAAGGAGAGGACGCTGGAAGATGGATGGATGCTCCCGTCGGCGCCGGCCTCGTGACCGGGAACGGCGCCAGGCGCCAAGATCCCGACGGATCCACGGAGTCCTCGGATGGATCCGACGGAATTCCAGCCTGGATCCCTGGCAGGGACTCCCTAGGGATGGACACGCCGGCTCCATCTCACCCCAACAGCACCCGCAGCGTCGTGGATGTCCCAAATCCTGGCACGTGCCAGGGTTGCCCACCGTGGGCACCCCCAATCCTTAAAACCCCAGAAATTCCCGAAAAAACCGCGGCTGCCTCTGCGATCAGCCCCAACCCCCACCCGGGAGCACCGAGGAACAGGAGTCAAATCCTCCCACACTCCTGCCAGGAGGAGGCTGTTCCCATTCCCGTGCTCCCCCTTCCTCCTCCTCCTCCTCCTCCTCCTCCTCCCGCCCGGCAGCGGCCGAGGAAGCTCCAGAAGATCAAATGGATATTAAAAATAAAATTAAATTAAATGAAATTAATAAAAAAAAATATATATCAAAAACGCTCTGGAAAAGCCGATCGATCCCGGCGCATCCGCACGCCGCCGCTCTTCCTCCCTGCTCCCAGATTCCCAAATCTCCTCCTCCTCCTCTCTTCCCGGCAAACCTCCCCCTCCCCCCGCCATCACAGATCCCTTTTCCAGGCTCCGAGGGGAGGGGAGAGCGCCCGAACGCCTCGATTTTGGGAATCTGGGGAAGGATTCTCCTCGGGAGCACAAATCCTCATCCTTGGCAGGAGGAATCCTCTCGATCCCCTCCTGGCAGAGGATCGGGCTGGCGAACGTGGGTGAGGAAGGGTCCGTGCCCCTCCCCACCACCTCAGTGCGGAGTTTTCACCCAAAAACCGGGAAGGGGCGCGGGCAGTGCCCCCAGCTCCGCGTTATTCCAGGGATGGCAAAGTTTCCCTGCTGCTTTGGAGCCGGGGAAGCAGCACCGGGAAGTGACCGGGGGTGGGGGGGCAGCAGGAAAAGAGGGAGAATCCCGCGGGGCGGAAATCCTGGATGAGGCCGGAGCCGCTTCCAGCGGGGAAAGGATCGGGAAGCGCTCCCGAACCTCGGTGTGGAAACAAAGGGGGGCTCAGAGGGGCGATCCGGGGGGTTCCCGGCATCCGCCCCCCCAAATCCCATCGGGAACCCCCCGGGCCGCCCCGCCCCTCCCCCGTTTTCCCGGGGGATTCCCCGGCGAGCCCCCAAACCTTCCAGGCTGACCCCCAAAATCCCTCAATTCTGCTCCCCAAAATCCCTCATTTCTGCTCCCCAAAATCCCGAGTTCTGCTCCCCAAAATCCCGCAGCTCTGCCCCCCAAAATCCCTCAACTCTGCTCCCAAAAATCCCTCAGCTCTGCCCCCCAAAATCCCTCATTTCTGCTCCCCAAAATCCTTCAGCTGCGCTCCCCAGAATCCCGCAGCTCTGCTCCCCCAAATTCCTGAGCGCTGTCCCCAAAATCCCTGTGCTTTGCTCCCCCAAAATCTCTCAGCTCCGCCCCCCAAAATCCTTCAGCTCTGCTCCCCTGAATCTGAGCTCTGCTCCCCAAAAATCCCTCGGCTCTGCTCCCCAAAAATCCCTCGGCTCTGCCTGCCCAAAACCCCTCAGCCCTGCACCCCAAACCCCCTCAGCCCTGCACCCCAAAATCCCGGAGCTTTTCTCCCCCCAATCTCAGCTCTGCCCCCCAACCCCGAGCTCTGCCCCCAGGCACAGCCCAGATCTCCCGCACCCCTCGGGCTCTCCCTGCTGCCCCCCAGATCACCCCAGGGCCCCCCAAATCCGCCCTCAGCGCCCCAAAATCCCCCCCCCTCATCCCCCGGTCCTCCCCCCCCTCAGCCGGGCCCTGCCCCGCCCCCGCCGGGCCCGGCCCCGCCGCCCCCGCGGGCCTCACCTGGCTCGGGGGTCGCGGGGGGCGGCGGCGGGTTCCCGGCGGGTTCCCGGTGTCTCCCCGGTGTCTCCCCGGTGTCTCCCGGCGGATCCCGGCCGTGCCGGGGGTCCCGGGCGGTCCCGGGGGTCCCGGGCCGGGCGGGCGGAGCAGACGCGGCCACCGCCGAGCGCAACCGGCACCACCACAAACAATGCCGCTGATTGGCCGCCGCCGCCGCCGCGCCCGCCCCGCCTCCCGACCCCAGCCGCGACGCCCATTGGTGCGGCGTCCAGACTGGCAGGAATCCTCACCAATCGAATCGGTGAAATTCTCTTTTATCCCACCTCACGCTTTTTACTGGCTGTCTCAGCAAAGATTGACGCGGCGCTGCGCCAATGGAAACGCGCCGAGCTTCCCCGCGGGGCGCCTTTAATGGGTGCCCGAGTCTGAACATCCGGGTACCGCCAGCGGCGCGCGGTGGCGGCGCGCAGCTTCTCCCCCCGGCCCGCGGGGGCGTTTTGGCCGCTCGCGGCCGCCGTACCGGCCCCAAGCCCGGTACCGGCCCGGTTCCGCCGCACGTGGCGCCGGCGCGAGGCCGCGCGTGGCTTTTTAGGGGAGTCCCGCCTCCGGGGGCACCGGCCAGAGCTCTCCCCGTGCCCGGCGGGGCGGCAGCGCGCGGGGCCAGGCGGCCGTGAGGCCTCATGGGCTGTGCCAGGATCCAAGATGGCGGCCTGAGGGCAGCGCCCGGGCCGCGCCAGGATCCAAGATGGCGGACCCGGCTTCACTCCCCCCCCCCCGGCCGCCTCCGGGGGTCTCCGCGCCCCCAAAACCCCCCAGGAACAAAAACCGCCCTGGAGACAGCGGGGAAAATACCGCAGCAGCTTTTATTTACAGGCCCCTGGGGCGGGGGCTGCTATTGCACAGTGCAAGGGGAGGGGGCGGCCCCGAACCCCCCCCAATGGCCACCAAACCCCCCCCGGGGGGCCGAACCCGGAGCCCCCCTCAGCTGCCCTGACCCCACCGGAGGGGGGCAAAACACCCCCAAACCCACCCGGGGCTGAGAACCGGGGCAGGAATGAGGAGGGGGAACCCCCCCGAGCCGCCCCTGCCCGTCCCACCCGCGCTCTCACTCTGGGGGCTGAATAAATAAATAAAAATATATTAACACTGGCGTATAAAACCCGTCGTGAGCCTGGCGGTTCCCGGGGGGGTCCCTTTTCCCCACCTTTGGCATTTGAGGGGGGTCCTGGAGGGGCCCTTCCCCACCTTGACCCTCCCCAACACTCTTGGGGGGTCCCTGTCCCACTTTGGGGGTCCCCTGGGATCTCCTATTTAATACTGAGGGTTCTTCTCCCCACCCTGGAGTGTTTGAGGGGGGTCCTGGAGGGGCCCTTCCCCACCTCGACCCTCCCCAACATTTTGGGGGTCCCCTGTGAGCTCCTATTTAATACTGAGGGTTCTTCTCCCCACCTTGGAGTATTTGAGGGGGGTCCTGGGGGTCCCTTTTCCCCACCCTGGAGCATTTGAGGGGGGTCCTGGGGGTCCCTTCCCCATCCTGGAGTATTTGAGGGGGGTCCTGGAGGGTCCCTTCCCCACCTCGACCCTCCCCAACACTCTTGGGGGGTCCCTGTCCCACTTTGGGGGTCCCCTGGGACCTCCTATTTAATACTGAGGGTTCTTCTCCCCACCCTGGAGCATCTGAGGGGGGTCCTGGGGGTCCCTTTTCCCCACCTTTGGCATTTGAGGGGCGTCCTGGAGGGTCCCTTCCCCACCTCGACCCTCCCCAACACTTTGGGGGTCCCCTGGGAGCTCCTATTTAATACTGGGGGGTTCTTCTCTCCACCCTGGAGTGTTTGAGGGGGGTCCTTTTTCCCCACCTTTGGCATTTGAGGGGGGTCCTGGAGGGTCCCTTTCCCACCTCGACCCTCCCCGACACTCTTGGGGGGTCCCTGTCCCACTTTGGGGGTCCCCTGGGAGCTCCTATTTAATACTGGAGGATTTGAGGGGGGTCCTGGGGGTCCCTTTTCCCCATCCTGGAGCATCTGAGGGGGGTCCTGGGGATCCCTTTTCCCCACCCTGGAGTGTTTCAGGGGGGTCCTGGGGGTCCCTTCCCCACCCCAGCCCTGCCCCGCACTCGGGGGTCCCTCGCACGGGGGGGGTCCCGGGGGGCTCAGCACTCGGGGGGCGCCCCGAAGGTGCGGCGGCAGTCGGAGGCTTTGGCGCTGGGGGGCTGCGCCCGCCGCCGCCGCAGCTCGTCCCGGCCCAGGGCCCCGCTCAGCCGCCCCAGCGCCGCCCGGTACCGCCGGTCGAAGGCGGCTGGGGGGGGTGGGGGTCAGCACGGGGTGCCCGAGACCCCCCAGTGCCCCCCGAGACCCCCCAGTGCCCCCCGAGACCCCCCAGTGCCCCCCAAACACACCCTGAGAGCCCCGTGTCCCTCCGTGTCCCTCTGTGCCACCCCCAGTGCCCCCTGAGACCTCCCAGTGTCTCCTGAGACCCCCAAACACACCCTGAGCCCCCCGAGACCCTCAGTGCCCCCCAAGACCTCCCAGTGCCCCCTGAGACCTCCAGTGTGCCCCAAGACCCTCCAGTGCCCCCCAAACACACCCTGAGCCCCCCTGAGCCCCCCGAGACCCCTGGTGTCCCCTGAGACCCCCAGTGTGCCCCAAAACCCCCAGTGTGCCCCCCAAGACCCCCCAGTGCCCCCCGAGACCCTCAGTGCCCCCCTGAGCCCCCCAGATTCCCCCTGCACCCCCCAGGTGCCCCCCAAGTTCCTCCTGAGCCCCCCAGATGCCCCTGAGCCCCCCAGGTACCCCCCAAGTTCCTCCTGAGCCTCCCAGCTGCCCCCTGAGCCCCCCAGTGCCCCCCAAGACCCCCAGTGTGCCCTGAGACCCTCAGTGCCCCTGAGCCCCCCAGATTCCCCCTGAACTCCCCAGCTGCCCCCCAGCTGCCCCCTGAGCCCCCCAGGAGCCCCCAGCTGCCCCCTGAGCCCCCCAGGTGCCCCCCAGATGCCCCTGAGCCCCCCAGGTGCCCCCCAGGTTCCTCCTGAGCCCCTCAGGTTCCTCCTGAGCCCCCCAGATTTCCCCTGAACCCCCCAGGTGCCCCCAAGATGCTCCTGAGCCCCCCAGGTGCCCCCTGAGACCACCAGTGCCCCCCAAGACCCCCGGTGTGCCCTGAGACCCTCACTGCCCCCTGAGACCCCCAGTGCCACCCAGGAGCCCCCCAGGTTCCTCCTGAGCCCCCCAGGAGCCCCCCGAGCCCCCCGAGCACCCCAGGAGCCCCCCAGGTTCCTCCTGAGCCCCCCAGGTGCCCCCCATGCCCCCCGTTCCCCCCATGCCCCCCGTTCCCCCCGTGCCCCCCGTTCCCCCCGTGCCCACCGATGTCCGTGTGCTCCCGGCCCAGCGCCGCCAGCGTCAGGAACAGCAGCTCCCGGTAGATGCTCCTGCAGGAGGGGCCGTCAGGGGGTTTTGGGGGGATTTGGGGGATTTGGGGCTCAGGGGGCTGTGTGGGTACCTGTGCGGGGCGCGGGGGGCTCCGGGCGCTGTGGGGGTCTCCAGGAGGAGCGCGATGGCTTTGTGCACCTCGTTCAGCCCCACGTGCGCCAGCAGCGCCTCCAGCAGCGGCAGCGACAGCGGCGGGGCCGGGGGGGCCCAGGGCTGCAGCCGCGGGGGGACGTTACCTGGGGGGCACAGAGTGTCACCCCAATACTCAAATCACCAATCCCCAATCCCCAATCCCCAATCCCCAAATCCCCAAACCCCCAAATCCCCAAACCCCCAAACCCCCAAATCCCCAAACCCCCAAACCCCCAAATCCCCAATCCCCAAACCCCCAATCCTCAAATCCCCAATCCCCAAATCCCTAAATCACCAATCCCCAAATCCCCAAATCCCCAATCCCCAAATCCCCAATTCACCAATCCCCAAATCCCCAAATCCCCAATCCCCAAATCCCTAAATCACCAATCCCCAAATCCCCAAATCCCCAAATCCCCAATCCCCAAATCCCCAATCCCCAAATCCCCAAATCCCCAAATCACCAATCCCCAAATCCCCAATCCCCAAATCCCCGGGGATGTTACCTGGGGGGCCCAGAGTGTCACCCCAAATCCCCAAATCCCCAAATCCTCAAATCCCCAAATCCCCAATCCCCAAATCCCCAGGGATGTTACCAGTCCCGTATCCTAAATTCCATCCCCCCAATCCCATCCCCAAACCCCCACCCCAATCCCACCCCCATTCCCACATCTCCATTCCCATATCCCAATTCCCACCCCCCCATTCCCACATCCCCAAATCCCACCCCCCAATCCCATTCCCAAATCCCATATCCTCATTCCCATACCCCATCCCCACATCCCCAGTCCCACCCCCCGTCCATATCCCACATCCCAAATTCCACATCCCCAGTCCCATACCTCATTCCCACATTCCCAAATCCCAGCCCCCATTCCCACCCCCCCATATCCCAAATCCCACATCCCAAATCCCACCTGCCACATCTCACATCCCACATCCCAAATCCCAAATCCCACATCCCACATCCCAAATCCCACCTCCCACATCCCAAATCCCAAATCCCACATCCCCAGTCCCATACCTCATTCCCACATCCCCGAAACCCAACCCCCATTCCCACCCCCCCAATCCCTCATCCCACCCCCCCCACCCCAAATCCCACATCCTCCATCCCAATCCCACCCCCCATTCCCACATTTCCAAATCCTAAATCCCACCTCCCACATCCCACACCCCAAATCCCATCCCCCATTCCCACCCGCCCCAAATCCCAAATCCATTATCCCACATCCCCAAATCCCACCCCCCAAATCCCACCCTGCATTCCCACCCCCCAAATCCCAAATCCCACCTCCCCCACCCCCGAAATCCCAAATCCTATATCCCAAATCCCAAATCCCACCCCACTCCCCCCATCCCGCGCCGCTCACTGTGCATTCTCCAGAGCACGTAGAGCGGGGGGCAGCTCTCGGGGTCTGCGCTCAGCACGTCCCACAGCAGCCGCACGCGCACCCGGCCCGGCTCGGGGGGCTGCAGGCGGGTGGGGAGGGGGCTCAGCACCGTGAACCCCCCCAGGACCACCCCAAAACCCCCCAAACGCACCTGGGGGCGGCGGGGCGCGTGCTGGGAGCCCAGCAGCAGCAGGGGCAGGTTGCTGGGCAGCGCCAGGCGCTGGAAGTACCAGACCAGGTTCCAGAAGATGATGGGGTGGCTGTCCACCAGCTCGGGCCGCGCCAGCAGCTCCGCGCCCTCGTTCTCCAGCAGGCTCTCCAGCTCCTTGCGCAGCACCAGCGGGCTGACGTAGGCGAAGGCCACGCGCTCCCGCCGCCCCGGCGCCTGTGGGGCGGGGGACACGCGTGGGACCCCCGAACCGGCGGGGAGGGACGGCCCCGGCCCGGGCCTGCAGTGCCCCGGGGCGTGGGGATGGGGGAAAATCCCGAATTGTGGTGCTGAGGGAGCCCCTAAACAGCCCTGCAGTGCCCCAGGGCATGGGGATGGGGGAAAATCCCCAAATTGTGGTGCTGAGGGACCCCCTACACAGCCCTGCAGTGCCCCGGGATGTGAGAATGGGGGAACCCCCAAATTGTGGTGCTGAGGGACGGCCCCGGCCCGGGCCTGCAGTGCCCCGGGATGTGGGGATGGGGGAACCCACAAATTGTGCTGCTGAGGGAGCCCCTACACGGGCCTGCAGTGCCCCGGGACGTGGGAATGGGGGAAACCCTAAATTGTGGTGCTGAGGGACCCCCTAAACAGCCCTGCAATGCCCTGGGATGTGGGGATGGGGGAAAATCCCCCAAATTGTGGTGCTGAGGGACCCCTGCCCAGGCCTGCAGTGCCCCGGGATGTGGGAATGGGGGAAAATCCCCGAATTGTGGTGCTGAGGGACCCCTGCCCTGGTCTGGAAACCCCCGAATTGTGCTGAGGGACCCCCTGCAATTCCCCAGGATGTGGGAATGGGGGAAAATCCCCAATTGTGGTGCTGAGGGACCCCCTGCAGTGCCCTGGGATGTGGGGATGGGGGAAAATCCCCGAATTGTGGTGCTGAGGGACCCCTGCCCAGCCCTGGAAACCCCCAAATTCTGGTGCTGAGGGACCTCCTACACAGCCCTGCAATGCACCAGGATGTGGGAATGGGGGAAAACCCCCAAACTGTGCTGCTGAGGGACCCCTGCCCAGCCCAGCCCCACCGTCAGGGCCCCCCGACGACCCCAAATCCCGAGTGGGACTGTCCCACCCCCAAATCCCGAGTGGGACTGTCCCACCCCCAAATCCCGAGTGGGAGGAGGGAGCCCCCCGTTCCCGCCCCCTCCCCGGTGTGCCCCGGTACCGGGGGCTCGGCGCAGCCGTTGCAGAGCTCGGGGGTCCCGTCCAGCTCCAGGCAGCGCCGGCGGTCACTGAGCACCGGCCCCTGCGGGGAGGGGGGCACCGGGCCGGGCCCGGGGGGGCTGCGGGAGAGACGGGGGTCACGGGGGTCACGGGGGTCACGGGGGGCACGGGGGTCACGGGGTGGGGGGCACCGGGGAGCCCCCAAAACAGGGAGGGAGGGAAGGAGCAGAGGGGAGCAGCGCGTTGGGGACACCGGGAGGGCAGGGAAAGGGTCCCGGGGGTGTCGGGGTTGTCCCAGGGGTGTCCCAGGGGTGTCCCGGGGGTGTCCCGGGGGGTCCCGGGGGTGTCCCAGGGGTGTCCCAGGGGTGTCCCGGGGGTGTCCCGGGGGTGTCCCGGGGGTGGCACCTGGGGGCCCGCCGGAAGTCGCGGATCTCGATGCTGAGGAAGGGCACGAAGGAGCGGGAGCAGAAGGGGCAGCAGGTGTTGAGGTTGGAGTCGTCCGAGGTCCAGCCGGCCATCAGCTCCTCGTCGAACACCAGCGCGGCGCAGCCCGGGCAGCGCGAGCAGCTGGACAGCAGCACCTGGGGGCAGCAGCAGTGCCCCTAAAATGGGGTGTGCCCCCAAAGCCGAGGTGTGCCCCTCAAATGGGGTGTGCCCCCAGAGATGGGGTGTGCCCCCAGAGATGGGCTCTGACCCCTAAAATGGGCTCTGACCCCTAAAATGGGCTGTGACCCCTAAGATGGGGTGACCCCAAAGATAGGGTCTGCCCGCAAAGATGGGGTCTGTCCCCTAATATGGGCTCTGACCCCAAAGATGGGGTCTGTCCCCAAACCTGGGCTCTGCCCCCCAACCCCAAGCTCTGCCCCCAGCCCCCTGTGCCCCCCAGTGCCCCCCAACCCCGCCCTGTGCCCCCCCACCCTGTACCCCCCTCACCTCCAGGGCGGGGGGCTCTGTCCCCGCTGCCCCATCCGCGGGGGGCTCGGTGGGTTTGGGGGTCCCGCCGCTGCCCCCCGAGGCATCGGACAGGTCCAGCTCGCTGCCCAGGGACACGGAGCTCTGGGGGGGGGACACACGGGGGGTCAGCGCCGGGACCGGGACACCCCGGTGCCCCCCCGGTGCCACCCCAGCCTCACCTCGGACGCGGTGGACTCGGGGCGCTCCCGGGGCCGCAGGAGGCTCTCGGCGGGGCTGCGGCGGGACGGGGGCTCCGCTTCCCGCGGCTCCGAGCCCCGGCGGGCCCCGAGATCCCGGGGGGGCTCCGCGGGCCGCGCCGGGGGCCGTTTACCGGGGGACAGCAGCTGCTGCAGCTTGGCCGCCAGCCCCCGGCGAGGGGTCGCCGCCCCGGGACCGGGACCGCCACCGGGACTTCCACCGGGAGCATCACCGGGGCTTCTACCGGGGCTTCCACGGGGACCATCACCGGGAACATCACCGGGACTTCCACCGGGCCCCCCGGCCGGTCCCTCGTCGCCGCCGCTGTCGTCGGTGCCGATGTCCGAGAGGCTCCCGTCGGTGGAACCGGGGGGTCCCCGCGGTTGCGGCGGCGGCGGGGGCGGGGTGGGGGTCCCGAGGAACCGGGGGCTCTCCCGGGCCGCCCCCTCGGCGGGGAAACTGAGGCTGCCGCTCTTGACCAGGCGCGGGGCCGCGTCCCGCAGGCTCCGGCCCGCCCAGGTGGTCTGGCGCTGCAGCGGGGGGCGCGGGGCCGGGGGGGCCCGCTCACCTGCGGGGACAGAAAACACCCAAAACACCCCAAATTATTCCGGGCATGGGGATTGGCGGGTTCCATTTGTGGCTTTTGGCGTTCTTCTTCCCTCCTGAAAGCTCTTTCTTACTGCAGACGGGCTTTCTGATGGTCCAGGTACATTTGGTGTCTTGTTTTATTTTGTATTTGTATTATTTTTGTTATTTTAAATGCTTCCCTGAGGTTTTTTTGGGTCTTTGAAATACCTACTTTGGAGGAAGTAGGTAAAATGTAGGTAAAACACTTAAAATGTACGGGGTTTTGGGCTAGGTACAACAGAGTGGGTTTTTTACTCATTTTTACTCAATTTTTTTACTCATTTTTGGTTCACTTTAGCTTTCACTGCAGCGAAATTTTGTGATCATCTAGCTACACTAGCAATAAATTTTGTTCTTGTGTATCCTGACAGGATTTATATTCCTGGGCTTTAGATGTGTCGGGTTAACGAACTCATGCAGCTTAAAAAATATTGTTTTCTTCAGTTTCTACTTGCTTAACCTTGGTTAGGGCCCCTTGACCCCCATAACACCCCCCAAATTTTGGTTATCCCCCCATAACACCCCCATAACACCCCCCAAACTTTGGTTATCCCCCCATAACACCCCCCAAACTTTAATTATCCCCCCCATAACACCCCCATAACACCCCCAAACTTTGGTTAACCCCCCATAACACCCCCATACCACCCCCCAAATTTTGGTTATCCCCCCATAACACCCCCCAAATTTTGATTATCCCCCCCTAACACCCCCATAATACCCCCCAAACTTTGGTTATCCCCCCATAACACCCCCCAAACTTTGGTTAGCCCCATCTAACACCCCCTAAACTTTGGTTAGCCCCCATAACACCCCCATAACACCACCCAAAATTTGGTTATCCCCCATAACACCCCCATAACACCCCCATAACACCCCCCAAACTTTGGTTAGCCCCCCATAACGCCCCCAAATTTTGGTTATCCCCCCATAACACCCCCATAACACCCCCAAATTTTGGTTATCCCCCCATAACACCCCCATAACACCCCCCAAACATTGGTTAGCCCCCCATAACACCCCTAAACTTTGATTAGCCCCCCATAACAGCCCCATAACACCCCCTAAACTTTGATTAGCCCCCCATAACACCCCCCAAATTTTGGTTATCCCCCCATAACACCCCCATAACACCCCCAAACTTTAATTAGCCCCCCATAACACCCCCTCCCCCAGAGGGGATCAGGCCCTGGCAGCAGGGGACAACCCCAGGGGTCTCCCCCAGACCCCAGAGACACTCGGAGGGACCCAATCACCCACAAGGGGACCGAGGCGGGTGTGAGTGGGCACCGACCCCCCGTTCCCCCCCACCCCTCACCTCGGGGGTCTCTGTTGGCGCCCCGGCGCTGCCGCTGCCGCAGGGGCTGCCGGAACTGCGCCGCTCCCAGCACCACGTTCCGCAGCTTGGCCCAGCGCAGCCGCCCGCCCTGCGTCCCCGCCGGCCACTTGCTCTCCAGCACCGCCTGCCAGGGGACATGGGGGGTCAGCAGCGCCCAGGGGACCCCCCGGGCCCTCCTCACCCACCCAGGGGCGCCCCTCGGGGTCACCTTGTTGTAGTAGCCGTAGGTGACGGTGTTGGGGACGATGCCGGCGCGTTTCATCTCCAGCAGGACGCGCACGGACAGCACGGGCTCGCCGTACTGCCCGCAGAGCTGCATCAGGATGCGGTAACACACCTGGGGGGGCACCTGCACCTCAGCCCGGCCCCAAACCCACAGCCAGCCGGCCCCAAAACCCACAGCCCACCGGCCCCCAAACCCACAGCCCGCCGGCCCCAAAACCCACAGCCCGCCGGCCCCAGGACCACCACGCCAACTGCTCACCCAGAGCAGCGTCCTCCCTTCCCGGACACGCCGCTCCAACCCTCCCAAAGCCTGGCCGCCCTTTCCAGGAGGAATTTCCCCAAATATCCCCCCTGAGGCTCCCCCGGCACAGCCTGAGGCCGTTCCCGCTCTGTTCCCGGGAGCAGAGCCTGACCCTGCCGCTGTCCCCTCCTGCCAGGAGCTGTGCAGAGCCGCAGGGTCCCCCCTGTCCTCCTCTTCTCCAGGCTGAGCCCCTTCCCAGCTGCCTCAGGAGTTCTCCGTTCCCTCCTCCTGCTGCTCCAGCCCCTTCCTCATCTCCTGATGCGCTCCAGCCCCTCCCTGTCCCCGCTGCCCCAAGCACTGGGCACAGCACGGCTGCTCCCCGCACATCCTCTGTACATGGGGACTCCAGTGCTCCCATCCCATCAGCAGATCCCGTCCCATCAGCAGATCCCATCCCAGCAGATCCCACCCCATCAGCAGATCCCATCCCATCAGCAGATCCCATCCCATCAGCAGATCCCATCAGCAGATCCCATCCCAGCAGATCCCATCCCAGCAGATCCCATCCCATCAGCAGATCCCACCCCACCAGCAGATCCCACCCCACCAGCAGACCCCTTCCCAGCAGCAGATCCCATCCCAGCAGCAGATCCCACCCCATCAGCAGATCCCACCCCATCAGCAGATCCCACCCCATCAGCAGATCCCATCCCATCAGCAGATCCCATCCCAGTGACAGATCCCATCCCAGTGACAGATCCCATCCCATCAGATCCCATCCCATCCCATCAGCAGATCCCATCCCATCAGCAGATCCCGTCCCAGCAGCAGATCCCATCCCAGGGGCAGATCCCATCCCGTCAGCAGATCCCATCCCATCCCAGCAGATCCCATCAGCAGATCCCACCCCACCCCACCAGCAGACCCCATCCCGCCAGGCTCCGGGGCAGGACCCCACCTCATCGGGCAGCACCACCTTGTGCTGCTCCATCTTGCGCAGCACGTCGTAGGCCAGCTGCAGGGCGCGCAGCTTGGCGGGGGCGGCGCGCACGTGGGCGGGCAGGTACAGGAACCAGAGCCCGTAGCAGTGCCCCAGCAGGCAGCGCGCCCACAGCTCCGGCACCGCCGACGACTTCTGCGCCACCCGCTGCGCCACCTTCATCTCCTGGGGACGGGGGAGTGGGGGATGAGCCCCCCGAGCCGTGCCCAGGTGGGCACCTGGCCGGGTGTCGCAGCTCAGAGGCACCCGTGGGTGTTGATCCAGCTCACGGGGACACCCAGCCACAGGTTGTCACACCTGGGCAGGTCACAGATCATGGGGACACCCGGCCAGGTGTTGTCCCAGTGCCTTTGAGTGTTGTCCCAGCTCACAGGGACACTCAACCTGCCCAGATGTCACAGTTCAGAGGCACCTGTGAGTGTTGTCCCAGCTCATGGGGACATTCAGCAACATATTGTCCCACCTGGGCACCTGGCTGGGTGTCAGAGCTCACAGGGACACTCAGCTAGGTGTTGTCCCACTCAGGTAGGTGCCCAGGTGTCCCAGCTCATGGGGACACCCAGCCAGGTGTTGTCCCAGTGCCTCTGAGTGTTGTCCCAGCTCACAGGGACACCCAGCCACATATTGTCCCACCTGGGCAGGTCACAGCTCATGGGGACACCCAGCCAGGTGTTGTCCCAGTGCCTTTGAGCATTGTCCCAGCTCACGGGGACACCCAGCCAGGTGCTGTCCCACCCCGGCAGGTGCCCAGGTGTCACAGCTCACAGGGACACTCAGGCAGGTTTTGACCCACCCCAGCAGGTGCCCAGGTGTCCCGGGCAGCCGTGCCCAGGTGTCCCGGGCAGGTGCCCAGGTGTCCCGGACAGGTGCCCAGGTGTCCCAGCAGGTGCCCAGGTGTCCCTGGCAGGTGCCCAGGTGTCCCAGCCAGGTGCCCAGGTGTCCCCGGCAGCCGCCCAGGTGTCCCAGCAGGTGCCCAGGTGTCCGGGCAGGTGCCCAGGTGTCCCAGCAGGTGCCCAGGTGCCGTCCCTCACCTGCTTGGTGCGGCGCGGGGCGGGGCTGCTCGGGGCGCTGCTCCGGGCCTGGCACAGCTGAGCCAGCAGCGGGTCCCGGGGCGGCTCCAGCAGCTCCGGGCGCAGCGTGGGGAACCCGTCATACCTGGGGGGTGAGGGGGCACAGGTCAGGGGGGTTTGGGGAGGGGGAGACCCAGGGAGGCCCCCCGGGGGTCTCACCTGTAGCGGGCGGGGGGCTCGGCCCCGTCCGGCCCCGCCGGCTGCTCCGGGGGGGTGATGAACACCGTGTGCTCCCCACCACGGGGGTCGTCCAGCTCCATCAGGGGAGTGTCCTCGGGCTTCTCCAGGTCCACCTGCACCTGGGGAGGGGCAGAGGGGCGTGGCAGGGACACGGGGACACACCTTGGGACACAGGTGTGACAGGAACTCGTGGCAGGGACCGAGGGACACACGAGGGACACGCGCAGGGGACACGGGGACGCACCTTGTCGACGCAGGTGTCGAAGAACTCGAGGCAGGGCTCGCGGTCGCTGGCGAAGGAGCAGTCCTCGATGAACTGCGTGAAGAGCTGCGTGCGCAGCAGCTGCCCGTAGAAGCGCTGGTACGCCCGCTCCCGGGAGCGCAGGAACCCTGCGGGACACGGGGACACGGGCTGGGGTCATGGGGATGGGGTGGGACCCATGGGGTGGGATCCATGGGGTGGGATGGGATCCATGGGGTGGGATGGGATCCATGGGGTGGGATCCATGGGATGGGATCCATGGGATGGGATGGGATCCATGGGATGGGATCAATGGGATGGGATGGGATCCATGGGATGGGATGGGATCCATGGGGTGGGATCCTTGGGATGGGATCCATGGGATGGGATCCACAGGATGGGATCCATGGGGTGGGATGGGGTCCATGGGATGGGATCCATGGGATGGGATGGGATACATGGGATGGGATGGGTGGGATGAGATCCATGGGATGAGATGGGATAGGGTGGGATCCATGGGATGGGATGGGATCCATGGGATGGGATGGGATGGGATGGGATGGGATGGGATGGGATGGGATGGGATGGGATGGGATGGGATGGGATGGGATGGGATGGGATGGGATGGGATGGGATGGGATGGGATGGGATGGGATGGGATGGGATGGGATGGGATGGGATGGGATGGGATGGGATGCACAGGATGGGATGGGATGGGATGGGATGGGATGGGATGGGATGGGATGGGATGGGATGGGATGGGATGGGATGGGATGGGATGGGATGGGATGGGATGGGATGGGATGGGATGGGATGGGATGGGATGGGATGGGATGCACAGAATGGGATGGGATGGGATGGGATGGGATCCATGGGATGGGATCCATGGGATGGGTTCCATGGGATGGGATGGGATAGGGTGGGATCCATGGGATGGGATCCATGGGATGGGATGCACAGGATGGCATGCACAGGATGGGATGGGATGCACAGGACAGATGGGATGCACGGGATGGGATGCACACAACAGACTGCACAGACCAGGACGGGACAAAGACCAGCCACAACCAGCGGAACAGCACAGCACAGCCCTCACAGGGACACAGCCCGGGCCCACCCCCCACCACCCGCCCCTTGCCCACGCACCCTGCAGGGCGAAGAGGCTGCCGGCGTCGCGGCCGGCCGGGGCGGGCGCGGGGGCGATGGGGCGCAGGAAGGAGCGGTACCCGCGCAGGGCGCAGGCCATGAAGCGCAGGAAGGCCGCCCGCGCCTCCAGCTCCAGCTGCGCCCGGCGCGCGCCCGCCGCCTCCGCGTCGCTCAGCACCAGCTCCGGCGGCTCCTCCTCGCCCGGCGCGCTCAGCACTGCGGGGACAGCATGGGACGGCGTGGGGAGCAGCGCCGGGGAGTGAGGGAACGACCCCGCAGCGCTGATCCCACTGGGAAACGTGCCCAGGCCAGGGGGGCATTTCAGCCTTTAACCCCAGCGGGTCGCTCCCAACTTGGTAACAGCACAAGTGGGGGATGCGGTGACCCCCAGCCCCCCAGCACACCCCCAGGACCCCCACTCACGCTCGTCCAGCTGCTGGGACAGGCTGTGCAGCGAGGCCAGCAGCACCTTGCAGGGCCGGCGGGGCAGCGCGCGCGGCGACAGCAGCTTCCGCTCCTCGCTCCTGGGGGCACAGGCACGGGGCAGGGCGGGACCCCCTGGGACCCCCTCCGGGACCCCCCGGCACGGCCCACCCGCCCCCGGCCCTGGGGACACTCACTGGAAAATGGTGTTGGTGTCCAGGTCGACGAAGATGACGTCGCGGGGCGGCTCATAGAGGTCGAAGTAGCTGGAGTGGATGCCTACAATGAAGGGCACGGGGGCACACAGCACGTCAGCCAGCGCCAGCGGGCACAGCGGGATGTAGGGGCACTGCCAGCGCAGGGGGAAGATCATCTGGGGACAGGACGAGGGCGGTCAGCGCCGCAGGGCCCCCGCCAGGCGGGTCGGGGGGCTCAGCGCCGCGGGGTGGGGTCTGCAGAGCCGTGGGAGCGGGATCGCCGACGGTGCCGTGGGATCGGGGTCCCCGGCACCACGAAACGGGGATCCCCGGCACCACGGCACGCGGGTCCCCGCGGTGCTACGGGATCCCCAGCGCCGAGGGGCGGCGATCCCCACTGCCGCAGGACCGGGGTCCCACGCCGCCACTCACCGCCACCAGGGCTTCGCCCACGCTGGTCAGGACATCAGGGCGTAGAGAGTGGATGAGCAGCTTCTGCTCGGTGAGGACGGCCACCAGCAGCGCCACGGCGTTGTCGGGGCCCAGGTTCTGCAGCAGCGTCAGGAAACTGGCCCCGCTGCGGGCGGGGACACCGCCCGGTCACCCACGGCCCCCTCCCCACCCGTCCCCCCGCAGCAGCGGCCCCCAGCCCCACCTGAGCGGCAGCGGCGAGGACACGGGCCGGCACAGCAGCAGGCTGTCGTACGGGGACATCTGCGGGGACACGGGGCCGCGGTGGGGGACGCAGGGACACGCCGGGCCGGGCCGGGGGTCTCTGCGAGCCCCCCCCGGGCAGGGGACTGACCTGGACCAGGATCCGCGGGCGCTGCGGGGACGGGAAGGGCACGTTGTGCATGAAGTGGGAGATGTGCCTGCGGGCGGAGCGGCCCCGTCAGTGGGGCACGGGGCACAGACCGAGCGCCCCACTGAGCCCCCCGAGCCCCCCGAGCCCCCCGAGCCCCCCTCTCCGCGCTCACGTCTCCAGGGGCAGCACGTGGGGGCCCGAGATGGAGTAGCGGTAGATGAACATGAGGAACTTGCGGAAGACCTCGAAGAAGGGCCAGTGGGACAGGACGCAGATGCTCTTGCGGGTGTGCAGGGAGCGCCCGGGCACCGGCCGCCGGTCCACCACGCTGAGCAGCCCCAGGCGCAGCGCCTGCGCCTCCGACAGCCGCTCCCGCGGGAACGCCTCGTGGAACTGGATAGCGGCACCGTACACCTGCGGGGCACGGCCCTCAGGGCACCGCGGGCACCGGGAGCCCGCCCCGCCAGGGATGGGAGCCCCGGGCACCGGGATCCAGGTCCCACAAGGGATGGAACCCCGGACACCGGGATCCCTGTCACATAAGGGATGGGAACCCCTGGCACTGGGATCCCAGCCCCACAAGGGATGGAACCCCTGGCACTGGGATCCCTGTCCCATGAGGGATGGGACCCCTGGCACTGGGATCCAGGTCCCACATGAGGGATGGGATCCCCTGGCACTGGGATCCCTGTCACATGAGGGATGGGACCCCCTGGCACTGGGATCCCTGTCACATGAGGGATGGAACCCCTGGCACCGGGATCCAGGTCCCACAAGGGATGGGACCCCCTGGCACTGGGATCCCTGTTCCACAAGGGATGGGAACCCCTGGCACTGGGATCCCTGTCCCATGAGGGATGGGACCCCCTGGCACTGGGATTCAGGTCCCACAAGGGATGGGACCCCCTGGCACTGGGATCCCTGTCCCATGAGGGATGGGACCCCCTGGCACTGGGATCCCTGTCCCATGAGAGGTGGGACCCCCTGGCACTGGGATCCAGGTCCCACAAGGGATGGGAACCCCTGGCACTGGGATCCCAGCCCCAGAAGGTGCTGAGACCTGAGGACCCACCCCCTCCCACAGCACTGGGGACCCCCGTCCCACACCCCCCGAGCCCCCTGTCCTGCCGTGCCTTGTCCCCCGAGGCGCCGGTGAGGACGAAGGTGGAGAAGACGGGCAAGGGGTACTTGGTGCCCACGGGCCAGCTCTCGATGGTGGCCCCCATGGGCAGGCAGAACACGGGCACCGACTCGGGCAGCGGGAAGGACTCGCTGTCCTGCTCGGGGTAGCGGCTCAGCAGCCCTGCACGGACACACGGACACATGGACACCCGGACACCGGACACCGGGATCAGCCCCCCAGGTCATCTCACCCACCCCAATGAGGAGGGGGCAGCCAGGTGAGTGCCCACAGCTCCACCAAACCACCCCCCAAAATTTCCCCTCAGTGGGAAACCCAATTGCCCCCAACCCTCAGGAAGAGACCCCACTGTCACCCCAGTAAGGGACCCCACTGTCACCCAGTAAGGGACCCCACTGTGCCCCCTCCCCAGTAAGTGACTCCAGTCCCCAAAGCCTGGCAAGGCCCCCCAAAGGGGTGCTGGGGCAGCTGAAGGGCCCCACCTTGTGCTCCCCAAACCCCCCTGAAGACACTCAGGGGCTCCTGCACCTCCCCCAAATCAGCCCCGCACCAGCTGGAGGAGATTAATCAACACAGAAAATACTTTTTAAAACTAACAACGACACTAAACAACTCTGGCTCCCCCTGGGAGCACCCAGAACCCCCGTCCCGAGCTCCCCACCTGCCTCGTAGACCAGCGTGTTGTCCTTGGCCACGGCGATCTTGTAGCACAGGAACAACGCGGGGCCCCACTGCAAGGAGGGATGGGGGTTTTGGGGGTCAGCAGGGGCTGGGCACCACCCGGGGGGGACAGGAGGGACCCTCCAAACCCACCATGCTGGTGTTGAGGTTCTTGTCCACGCGGCAGAAGGTGTGGGGCGTGCTCTCGCCCTTGCTGGGCATCACCAGGCAGATGTCGGTGACCCCCAGCGTGTGGTGGCCGGGGGGCTCGGCCGCGCGGCGGAAGGTCAGGAACGTGCGCTGGTGGCCCGGGGACCCCGAGGCCAGGTTGGCCGAGCGGCTGTAGGGGGTCGTGTCCAGGATCTGGTAGCCCGGCTTCGGGCGGTCCTTGCCCTCATAGTGCACCCTGAGAGGGGACAGGGGTGAGGGGGACCCCAGGACTGTCAGCGGCACCTCCGGGCTCTGTCCCCAAACTGTCCCCCCAGCCTGGGGCACCCCACGGGGCCGCTGTGACCCAGAGCGGGACTCGGGTCCGTCCCCACTCACCCCAGCTCGATCAGGGGGGGTTTGTCCCTCCCGCGTTTGTAGCACAGGAACATCTGCGGGTTGTTGAGCAGCCCCGCGTTGAGGTCCACGGGGTGGCCCGAGGTGCTGGTCTCGATGCAGGTGAAGCCCTGGGGCACCTCCTCGCCCTGCGAGCGGATGATCACGGCCACGTCCGTGATGGGCTCCCCGGGCCGCGCCGGCCGCGGCTGCTGCTCCTCCTCCAGCGCCCGCGACGCCTCCGCCAGCCCGGCCACCACGAAATAATCCACGAGCTGCGGCGGCTTCTCGTCCGACATGGCTGTCACAGCATCTGCGGGGACACGGGACGTGCCACCGGTCCTGCCGTGCCACCGGCCCCGCCGTGCCACCGGCCCCGCCGTGCCACCGGCCCCACCGGCCCCGCCGTGCCCCCGGCCCCACCGGCCCCGCCGTGCCACCGGCCCGGGGACCCCCCAGCCCTTCCAGCCACCCCCTCCCCAGCACGGGCAGTGCTCGGAGGAAGAACCCCCGCCCTAAAGCCCCCCCGGTTTTGGGGACCGGCTCCTTCCCTGCGCCCCCCTGTCCCCAGCACCCTCCGCAGTGCCCCAGCCCCGCGGTCCCCGGAGCGGGAAAGGGGAAGGAAACGAGCGCCAGGCCCGGCCCCGCGCACCGGGGCGGCGACACGGCCGCGGCCCCACCGCCGACACCCCGCAGGGCCCCGGGGCTGCCGCCGGGACGGAGCCCTGAGCCCGGGACGGAGGTCACGGCCCCGGCCCGAGCGGTCACAAGGCCGGGAGCGGTCACAGCCCCGGGGACCGGGCGGTCAGAGCCGCCTGGGGACACCGACAGCCCGGGCTGCGGTCACCTCCTGCGGCCCTGTGCCCCCGGGGGACGCTCGGTGCCCGTGTCCCGCCGGGTGACGCTCCCGGAGGGTTCCCCATGCCCGCGGCCGCCCCGGTGGTTCCCGGCGGGGTCCGCATCCCGGTGTGCCCCCCGGTGACTCCCCCACGCACCGGCCCCGCAGCCCCCGCAGCCCCGCGGGACCCCCGGCCCGGCCCCCTCCCGGTTACCCCCTCCCCACACCGGGGCCGGTACCTGCGGGCCGGGCCGGGCCGGGCCGGGCCGGGGCCGCGTCTTTGGGCTCCGCCGGGCCGTGACCGCGCGGCCCCTCCCGCGGCAGCGCCCCCTGGCGGCGCGGAGGACTCCGGTACCGGCAGCCGCCGCCCCCCGGGACCCCCCCCCCCGATCTCCAGAACCCCCCAGATCACCCCAAAAAAACCCCGGGACCCGCAGGAGACCCCCCCGACCCCCCGGGAAACTCAAGGAGCCCCCAAGGAACGTGGGGGACCCTATTTTTCACCCCCCCCCCCGTGTAGGGGACCCCATTTTTCACACAACTCCCCCCCCGTGTAAGGGACCCTATCTGCCCCCCCAAAACGAGACCCCTTTGCCCCCCTCCCCTTTAAGGGACCCCCGTGTTCCCTCCCCACTCAGCGACCCCAGCCCCAAGGGCCTGGCAGGGCTGGGGGGGCTGGAGCAGCTGAACCCCCCCCCCTTTTAACCCCCCCAAAATCAACCACACGCCAGCGGGGAGGGGGGATTTAATTAACATAGAATATATTTTAAAAAATAATAATAATAATAAATCACTCTGGCTCCCTCCGGGGGGGGCCCAGGGCCCCCCACCCGCGGACGGGCCCCCACCCCGTGCTCCCCCGGGGGGGCAATTTTAGGGGGGGGGGGGCAAAGTTACAAGTGCTTTCTACACGTCCCCGGCAGCTGGGTAATTTGGGGAGGGGGCTGGGGGTACATATTGGGGGGGGAGGGCGGGATTTCTCCTTAAACATGATGATTAGCCGGAAAAATGATAAAGTAAAGGCAGAAGCGGCCCCCCCCAGCCCCCCCAGGGGTCTCTACCTACGGGGTTATGTACAGCCACCCCGGGGGGGGCCGGGACCCTCCGCCGGGGTCTGGGGGGGTTTGGATTGCCGCCCCCTCCCCGATTTCCCCAGGGTTTTCCCAGGAGAACGGTGCCTGCTCGGGTCTGGGGGTGGGAATTAGGGGAGGAACCCCCCAGGCTTGTTTTGGGGGGGCCATGGGGTGCCTGGATTGTCTCTCCCTCCCCAGTTTTCCCCGCTCCGAGGTGGTCCCGGGGTTTTCCTGGAGCTGGGAGCTGGGGGGGGAACTGGGGGGTGCTGGGGACCCCCCCCAGCCTCGGATGGAGCAGAAGGAGCCCTTGAGTGGAACCCCCTCCCCACTGTTCCCAGGATTTTCCTGGCGCGGCCGAGGGGCAGTCCCGGAGTGGGAATTTTGGGGGGGGGCTCGGAGCCCTCGACAGCGACAGTCTGGAGGGTCGGTGGGGGCGGCAGCGCCCGGACGGAGCCCCCTGCCCGCTTTTCCCGGGGTTTTCGGGAAGAACAGCGGCGCCGGGGTCTGCAGGAGGGGACCGGGGGGGTCACGGTGCCGCCCCCCGCCCCGGGGCAGCCGCGGCTCCCTCCAGCCGGGCTCGGGGCGCCGTTCCCGGGGCTCTCCCGGTTCTCAGCGGGAGCGCAGCGGGCGGCGGGGCCCCCCCGGGCTCACTGGAGGCGGTCGGAGCGGAAGGAATCCTCGACGGCGGGGTCGGTGAGCAGCGCGCAGGGGTCGCTCAGCATGCTCAGCCCGTCCAGCGTCAGCGGCTCGATGCGCAGCTCCTCCTCCAGCCCCCCCAGCCCCCCCAGAGACCCCCCCTCCACCTCGAAGCCCGGGACCCCCGCCAGCGCCGTCGTGATCTCCTTGGACAGCCCCGGGGGGGAGTCGCCTGCGGGGAAGGGCGGGGGGGACACACGGGGTCAGCCTCGGGGTGACCTGCACAGACCCCAGGCCACCCACCCCGAGCCCCCAGCCCACCTCCCATGACACCCCCGAGCCCCCAGCCCACCCCTGGTGCCCCCCCCAAGCCCCCACCCCACCCACCCGGCTGTGACACCCCCGAGCCCCCAGCCCGGCCCTGGTGCCCCCCCCCGAGCCCCCAGCCCGCCCCTGGTGCCCCCCCCAAGCCCCCAGCCCACCCCTGGTGCCCCCCCCGAGCCCCCAGCCCACCCACCCGGCCGTGACACCCCAGAGACCCCCGGACACCCCCCGAGCCCCACCTGTGAAGATGATGTTGGGGATGGGGCCGTGGCGGCTGCAGTTGCTCAGGTTTGGGCGGTTCAGGCCGGGGGGGTCGTAGCCCCCCTCGCTCGGGGGGTAACTCAGGGCCCCCAACTCCTCGGGGAACCCTCCGCTGTTGCCGGGGGGGCTCTCCCCGATCCCGAACTGCTCCAGCTGTGGGGAGCGACACGTCAGGTGAGACCCCCGTGGCGGCTGCCCGGCCCCTTCCCTCCCTGCTGACCCACCCGGAGGGTCTCCACCCCCACATCCCCCCCACCACAGCCCTCCCCCCGTGCCCCCACTCACGCTGCCCAGGCCGAAGTCGCTGTGGGGCTGGGCCAGGGGCTGCCCCAGGGCGGCGCCGGGGGCGTACGGGGGGTTGTAGGGGCGCGGGGGCGGCGCGGGGGTCCGCGGCGGGGGCTGGGAGCCCAGCAGCATCCCCGGCTGGCCGTAGGGGTAGGGCGGCAGCCGCTGCTCCGCCGGCAGCTTGCTGGTGTCCAGGGGGACGCCCTGCGGAGACAGTGGAGGGGACGGGGTCAGCGCGGCCCCCCGAGGGTGGGGGGCTCCCCCAGCCCCCCCGGCGCGGGCAGCGGAGCCGGCCCTGAGACCCCCAACTCAGCCACGGCTGCACCCGGACCCCTCTGAGGGGAGGGGGCCTGAAGGGACACGGGGGTCCCCCCATCGGGGGAGTGGGGGCGAGGGGGGCCCTGGGGTGTGGGTGAGATGAGGATGGAAACGAGACGAGAAGTGAAGGGCAGGAGCAGGGGAAAGAGGAGGAGGGCGAGGAAGAGGAGGGTGAAGACGGAGGACAAAGATGAGGTCCAAGACGAGGACGAGGATGGGGAAGAGGAGGAAGAAAAAGAAGACAAAGAGGAGGAACACGAGAAGGAAGAGAAGGAGGAGGAGGGAGGGCAAAGGAGGAACAGGAGGAGGAGGAGGCCGAGGAAGAGGAGGCGGCGGCGCTGGAGCGTGGGGACAATGCGTACCTGGGTGATGGAGGACAATGTGGGTGACATTGTTGGTGAGAACTGTTTGGGGTGCTGCCGTCTGCAGTCGCCGGCCACGGGCAGGGACAGGGGGCTGAGCGGGACCCGCCGGCGCGGCGAGGTGGCCGCGAAGGAGCCCCCCAGCCCCGAGGGCAGGCTGGGGTTGCTGGGCGAGGACTGGAGGGGCTGGCTGCGGGGGGACGTGGGCAGCGAGGGGTTGGAGAGCGAGGAGGACAGGGAGGAAGGCAGGGACTGGTTGGAGAGAGAGGAGGGGATGGAGGAGCTGCTGTGGGAGGACTGGAGCGAGGGGTTGCTGAGGGAGGCCTGGAGCGAGGGGCTGCGCAGGGAGGCCTGGAGGTTGGGATTGCTCAGGGAGGACTGCAGGGACGGGTTACTCAGGGAGCTCTGCAGAGGTGAGGGGAGTCCTGTGGGGACAAAAACAGAGAGCACCGTTACCCCGGCACGGCCCCGAGCCCCGGGACGGCCCGGGCGGGGCTCCCGGGGCACGGACGGGGATGGAGGGGGGGACGGAGCGACCAAAACGATGGAGACGGACACAGGGACGGACACACACCCCGGGCGGGGGGACAGCGGCGTGTGGGGGCACCGGGGCGGGAGATGGGCTCCTCCCAGACCCCTGAGAGACCCCTGACACCGTCAGACCCCAGGGAATGAGAGCCGGGCTCCCCCAGGCCCCCGTGGCACCCACAACTGCACTGAACCCCGTAGGGCAACAGGGTGGGAGCTGGGCTCCCCCCACACACCCACAGGAGCCCCAAATCCATCAGACCTCACCCCCACCCCACTCCAGACTGCCGAGGCTCCATCCCAGAGCGGGATTCCTGGAGCTGCCGACTCACAGCCACCCCAGGACACCTCCTGCCAGTGCCGGGTCCTTGTGTCCCCGACTCTGCTGGCCACTGGCCGAGGCTCCCTGTGTCCCCCACACCAGCTCCCGGCTTTGGGGTCCTCTCAGGCCCCCCGCCTGCCCCCGCTGGCTGCAGGGAGGGGGTCCCGGCTCACCTGGGGGGTCGTAGCCCAGCCCGACGCCGCCGGTGCCGCTGATGCCCAGGTGGGTCATGGTGGTGGCCAGGTTGGAGGTGCTGCTGCCCCCGCTCAGGGGCGGGTACGGGGCCTCCTCAGGGTCCAGGGGGGTGGGCAGGGGGGACGGGAAGTGCAGCGTGGTCAGGTCGGGCAGGGACCCCCCCGTGTTGAGGGCCGAGGGCATGAGGGGCACGTTGGCAGGTTGATCCGGGGATGGGAATACGCTGGGGGAGGGGGGAGAGACAGGATCAGGGCAGGAGCGGGGCTGCCTCCCCCAGCAGCCCCTGCCCAGTGTCCCCCAGTGCCCCCCACCCTGCTCCAGCCCCTCCCCAGTACCCTCCTGCTTCCCAACACCCCCTCCCAGCACTCACTGGATTCCCGGGACCTCGCAGGAGCGTGGCCGGGCCGAGGAGGACGAGAGCTGTGGGATCAAAGAACGGGAGTCAGGCCAGGCCATAGGGCTGGGGGACACAGGGGGGACACAGGGGGGACACAGGGGGGACACAGGGGGGACACGGCCACCCACCTTCTTGGCGTCCCAGGGCTTCAGCGAGTGCTTGTTGTCGTCGAAGTTCTCTTCGATGGGAGGCACTTGGAAAAGGAACACTGGGGAGGAGACGGGTGTGGGTCTCAGATTCAAAGAAAGAAATTAAGAGTTTCTAGCCAGGCAAAAGCCTGGGTAAAAACTCTTAATTTCTTTCTTTGACTGAATCCGAGACCCACAGGCGGGGGTCAGTGGGAGGAGGGGACACAGAGGGGGCTGCCATGGCACAGAGAGGACACGGCTGGGTGCCACGCTCACCTTTGCTGTCCGAGTCCCCGTCCAGGAAACCTGTGTGGGAGCAGGGGGGTCAGGGGAGCACGGAGGGCCGGGGGCTGCCCTGGGACCCCCCAGAGGGCTCGGGGGCAGCGGGGGGAGCTCACCGGCACGGCGGCCGGGGGGCGGCCCGGCCTGCGAGGGGCCCAGGTAGGCGTCCTGGGGCGCGGGGTTCATCACGCTCGTGTGCAGCGCCGAGTCGGAATTCGTCCTGGGAACGGGGAGAGCCGCCTGCAGCCGGCCCCCACCCCACTGACAGCCCCCAGCCCCAACCCCTGCCATCCCTGTGCCCCCTCCCCACGGGGGTCCCTCTCCTGAGTGCCCAGAGCGGCTCCGCTCCCGCTCCTCCCGTGTGGGGGGACACGGGACTGCCCTGAGACCCCCCCGGGGACCCTTTAGGGGCTGGGGGCACCCGGGGGGCTCCCAACGAGCTGTTCCAAGGGTGAGGATGGCAGGGAAGGGTTGGGAAAAGGCCGCTGGGACGAGTGACAAAGGGACATTGTTCGGCTGTGGCACAGGGGACCCCTCCAGCGGGGGGCCCCAAGGGGGAGTCGGGGCCACCTCCTCCCCAGGGGGGTCCTGGGGCCTCTCCGGGGTCCCCAGGGCCACCTCCTCTGCAGGGGTCCCTAGGAAGGGCTGGAGCCTGGCTTGGGAACAGGGAGAAAATGGAATAAATCCACCCATTACCTGTTGAGAGCCGAGGGCAGCCGGAATAAATGTCCTTTTTCCATGGGGAAATTGTTCCAGGGCATGGTCCTGAGGAGGGAGAAAGTGGGATCAGGGAAGGCAGTGGGGTGGGGAAGGAGCCAAGGGGGAGGCAGTGAACCCCTCAGCGATCCACGACCCCATTCCCGGACACGGGAGGGCTGGGAACAGCAGGGGGATGGGATGGGGACAGGGACACGGCTGTCACACCCCACACTGGGACAGAGACACTCCAGGGATGGAGCTGGAGCTGGGACCTGTCACCTGTCCCTGGGGATTGCCCGCAGCCAGACCCCTCTTCCTGGATGTAATTCCTGGATGAAATTCCTCCTCAAACCCCCACTTTGTGGGACAATCCCAGAATCTGAGAGGCAGGAGCTTCCCCCCAGCCCTCTCCCAGCGTTCCCCTCTGCCTCCATCCCAGTTCCCAGGATGGGATGGATGAAAATTCTTCCTGGGTGAAATTCCTGGATGAAATTCCTCCTCAAACCCCCACGTTGTGGGACAATCCCAGAATCTGAGAGGCAGGAGCCTCCCCCCCAGCCCTCTCCCAGCGCTCCCCTCTGCCTCCATCCCAGTTCCCAGGATCGGTGCCTGTGCGGAGCCTCCTCCACTCCCAACCCTCGGGGATGGGAAGAGGATGGGAAGAGGATGGGAACGGGCTCCCAGGCTGCAGGGACAGCGGGGAATTACCTCCTCCAGCTGGGCTCAGGCGGAGGCGACAGGTAGGTGGGTCCGTAGGGAGAGCTGTCGATGTGGGGGCGCGTTAAGGAGCACACCGGGAGCTCCCGAATCCCGCGGGAAGGGCGGGAGCAGCGGGAGGCAGCGCGGGGCACACGGGACAAAGGATATCTGCCGGACGTAGCGGCGCAGCGGGGACATCATCCGGCGCGGGTCCCGCTGCACGCGCTCCACCAGCCCGTGGTGCCGCGTGCTGCGCGTGGAATCCAGCGGCGACGGGCCCTGCGGGGAGGGGGACGGGAGAGGGGCTCGGCACCGGCTCCGGAGCGTGGGAGGGGGTGAAGGGATTGGGGAACGTCCATCCCAGCCCCCCGCCCCGCCGTGGAGTCACCTGGAAGTCGGGAACGCCGGTGCCGATCTGGTTGACGTTGGGCAGGGAGCCGCTGTAGAAGGGCCCCCGGCTGTGGGCCAGACGCAGCTTCTGCGCCTGCAGCTGTGGGGACACGGGGGGGACGGTCAGGGGGTGTCACAAACCGCCCCTCTCAGCCCCCATGGGACACGCAGGCTCCCCCTTCCCGCACAGCGTCGCTCCCCACGGCGGGGACGCTCCGGATCCGGCCCCTTCCCGCAGCCACAGCGGGATGGATGGGGGTCAGGATCCCGAGAGGGGATCCCTGCTCCACGCTCCCGCAGCAGAGGCCGGGCCTGGCAGCCCCTGTGTCCCCCCTGTCCCATCCAGGCTCGGGGCTCAGCCCACCCCCACGGATCCAGAGGGATTTTCCACCTCATCCACGCCAAGGCCACCCCGGAGATTCCAGCGCCGAGCCGGACTCAAGGCCGGGGATGGAGCCGCAGCAGAGCACGGCGGGAGATAACGGGATCCCAAAAACACCCGGGGGACAGGGAACGGCCCCCACCACCCCTCCAACCCCCCCATCCTGACGGAGCAGAGCTCCCCTGATCAAACCCACAGGGAGGAGCATTTTCCTGGGCTGAACCCACACAAATCCCCTTTCCCTCTGGAGCTGGGGGGTCCCTGGGGGTCCCAAGAGCTGCTGCTCCTCAGCGCCCGGAGAAGTCCCAGGGAAAGAGAAGCTGAAGCCCAAAAAAACAGCTGAGAAACGGGAAACCCCAAATTCCTGAGCGTAAAACCACGGAAATCCAGATCCAGAGGGAAAAACAAGGGAAAGAACCCAAAAAACCAGGAGATTTAGGCAGCAGCTGGCGGGATTAGCGCCCGGAGCTGCGCTGGGGCTTAAGGTCTTGGGATGGAGCACTGAGCTCCGAGCCAGGATCCCTGCGGGAGCTGGAATCCGGGAGCAGCTCCCAAAGAGCCGGGAAAAGCTCCAGGAACCACGGAGCAAAGCTCAGGGGGCTGCGGATCCCACAGGCGGGAACAGAGCCCACAGGAACCAGGGATGAGGGAAGGAATTCCCAGAGGAGCCATCCCAGAGGAGGATCAGGGGGTGAATTCCCGGAGGAGAGATTCCAGGCAGGGATCAGGACAGCCCTGCTGCACATTAACCAGCTGTTTGCTCTGCAAACACGGCGGAGGCTTCCCAAAATCCCTGGGGATGGAAGCAGGCAGAGGATCCGGCCCGTTCCCAAACTCTCCAGGGATGCTCCACCCCATTCCTAAACTCTCCAGGAAGGGACAGAAAAGCTCCGGCCCATCCCTGAACTCTCCAGGGATGTCACTGTCACTGTGACATCCCAGATCGCGGGTCCCCGCAGAGCCGGGAGCCACGGGGACCTCCAAGCCAAAAATTCCCGGTTTTTAAAGCTCTGCTGGGTATTCCCTGGATCTTCCCAGGCCCGGAGCTGCCCCCATCCCCTGGAGGGGCCTCTCCGTGTCTCCCCGGATTCCACACTCCACATCCTCGCAGTTTTGCTGGGAAGGACCAAATTCCACCAAACCCCGGGGTGGCGGACACGAAATTCCCACAGGTTCCGGGAGGCAATTCCTGGACGCGCTTTTAGGAAAGCACATCTGGAGCGTTCCCGGCCTTCCCGATCCCCCGAGATCCCTCGAGGGAGGTCAGCATTCGCTCTTCCCGGAGCTGCCGAGCGGGATTTATCCCAGATCCCATCCCGGGAGCGGTTCCCTGCCTTGCCCAGGTCCAAACGAGCCCAACCTGAAGCATCTCCGAGGGTCCCGGGGACAGGGACGGAGCCGCAGCTTTGGGGAGGGGGCACGGGTGGGATCCCAGCGATCAGGGATCCTCCTCCCACCCCGATCCCGGGAGCTGCGCTTGGAAGCGGCGCCGGCACACGGGACACGCCGGGATCCACCGGAACCCCCTCCCCAAAATCCTCACAGCCCCCTCCGACACCCCCAAACCCTTCAGAGCCCTCCCGGACCCTGCTACCCCCAACCCAAATTCTTCAGAGCACACCTCGCCCCCCCAAACCTTCGCAGCCTCCCAAGTGCGCCCTGACCCCCTCCCCAAATCCTTCAGGGCCGCCCCATCCCCTCACGGCCCCCCCAGCCCCCCACACCCTCGCCCCCACGTCCCCTCACGACTCCCCCCCCCAAATCCCGGCCCCCGCCAGCTCCTCAAGACCCCCCTGAGCCCCTCACGATTCCCCCGGCCCGCGCCCCCTCCGCCCCGGTCCCCCGAGCCCCTCACGGCCCCTCCGCCCCGGCCCCCCCCGCCCCGCGGCGCATCCGGCGCGGCGGCCCGTCCTCACCCGTGTGGAGCAGATCTCCATCATGACCTCCTCGAAGGCCGCGGTCTCCTCCGCCTGCCGCTGCTTCTGCAGTGCGATCTTCTCGCTGAACTTGCGCGGGTTGGACGCACCGGCTCCGGCCGAGGGTCCCGCGCCGGGCCCGGGCCCGGCCCCCGCGCCCGCCGCCGCCATCTTCCCCGCTCCGCCGCTCCGCCGCCGCCGCCGCGCGCGGCACGCCGGGACCTGTAGTTCAGCTGGTAGTGCCAACAGCAGGGTGTGCGGGGTGTCTGGACTACAACTCCCAGCGGTGCGTGCGGGCGCTACGCAGGGAGCGCTGGGAAACGGAGGCGCCGGGTTAAGAGGTGCTAAGCGGTGAGGGAGGTACGGACTACAAATCCCGGAGGGCATCGGGGCGGGGAGGGGCGTGGCCGCTGGGGGGGCGTGGCCTGCGGTCGTGAGGGGAACGGGGCGAAGTGGCGGAGGGGCTCTGAAATGGAGGGGCGGCTCTGGGGTACGGCGGGGCCACCCCCGCCCCGAGCCCGGGAACAGAGCAGACACCCCCACACCCAAAATTAGGGGGAGCCAGACCCCCCCAGCCCATATATCCTGGGGGGTGCGCGGGGGACACTGCGACACACACCCCCAGTTCCATCCCACCCGCCCCAGGCAGAGGCAGCACTTTCGGGTTCAGTCCTTTATTTGCTTCATCCAACACCCCCAAATCCGGGGGAGTCCGTAAGGGCACTTGTGGTTATGGGGGGGACACTCACCCCCTCCCAGGGTCCTGGGGGGGGGGGGGGGTCACAGCACCGATCCATTGTGCAGATGGGGAAACTGAGGCACAGCGCTGAGAGGCACTTTGGCACTTCGGAACACGGGGCGCAGGGTGGGACAGGAATTCCCGGAGCGAGAACGGGGGACCCCCGGCAAGGCGGGGTCTCCCCTTGAGAAAGAGGACAGTTTAGAGGGGAAACTGAGGCACAGAGACCGGAGAGGCACTTTGGCACTTCGGAAAGGAGGATGCAGGGGGGGCACATGAATCCCATGGGATTCTCCGAGCCCGGCGTGCGGATCCCGGCCCGGCGCATCTTCATCCCTTGACGAAGAGGATGGCGCTGACCAGCGCGAAGCCGGCGAGGATCAGGATGACCTTGGGGATGCGATTTCGGGGCGCCTCCAACTCCTGGGGCAGAATCTCCAGGAAGGTGACGAAGAGGAAGGTGCCGGCCGCCAGCCCCTCCAGCACGGCCCGGCACAGGCGCTGCCGCGGCCCCGCGCCCGCCGCCAGCGCCGTGCCCACGCCGACGCCCAGCGGGGACATGAGCGCCAGCAGCACGAGGCACGAGGCCACGGCGGGCGGGCGCAGGCGGCTGCGCAGCAGCTCCAGCGAGAGGCCGAAGGCCACGGCGCCCTTGTGCAGCAGCAGCGCCAGCAGCACGCGCAGCGCGGCCGCGTCGCCCTCGCGCAGCCCCAGCGCCAGCCCCTCCAGCACCGCGTGCAGCGCCAGCGCCAGCGCCAGCGCCGCGGCCCGGAGCGCCCCGGGACCGCCGCCGGCCGCCGGCACCGTGCCCACCGTGCCCACCGGGCCCACGGGCAGCGCGGCCTGGATGGAGCCGTTGGGCAGCAGCGCCCGCGACTCCTCGGGAGGCTCGGCCAGCTCCCGCTGCGCCAGCGTCACCTGCTCCAGCACCAGCACCAGGAAGAAGCCCATGGCCAGGATGAACTCCGGCAGGGGGAACTGCAGCTGCGGGAAGGGGGGTCAGTGCCAAGGGGAAGCTGCGGCAGATGAGGATCTTTCCATGCGTCATCGGGAGCACAAGGGGCTCCTGGCGCCGCCGGGGGACAGTGTCATCGTTCCGGGGGAACGTTGTCGCCATTCCGGCTGCTCCGCTGGCAGCAGGCTGGCCCTGCTGTCCCTGTCACTACTGTCCCCTCTCTGCTGCCCCAGCCCCTCTGTCCTTCCCCATCCTCAATGTCCTCAGCACCCCGTTCTCACTGTCCATCCATGTCCTTGTCCCTTTGTCACTGTCCATCCCTGTCCTTGTCCCATTCCCACTGTCCATCCCCGTCCTTGTCCCTTTCTCACCGTCCATCCCCTGTCCCCATTCCCTCCCCTCCAGCCCCTTTCCCAGCAGCCGCAGTTGCTGACCCCGATCCCGGGGACAGGGACACCCGTGGGGAGGGGGACAGGGACAGGGACAGGTCCCCGGGGTGTCCCGGGGGTCTCACCGTGATGCGCAGCCCCTCCAGCGCCGCAGCGATGCTGTCCAGGTAGTCGGGCAGGAGGTCGAGCAGGAAGGTGCCCATGAAAACGCCGCCCGAGAAGCAGCTCACGAGGCTGAGCACGGGGCTGCGGGGGTCTGGGGGGGAGGAAATTGGGGGGCTGAGACCCCAAAGAGACCCTTCCCCCTCAGCCCTCCCTTGGGGACAGCCCTGAGGTGGGGACAGCCCTGCTCCCAGCTGCTCCAGACCCTCGGGACCCCCGAGACCCCCAAACTCCATGAGCCCCCAGAATGCTCCAGACACCCACGACCCCCCCCAGCACCTCAGACACTCCCCCGACTCCACAATCCCCGAGACCCCCCGAACCCCCGAGACCCCCCATTCCCGGTACCGGGGGGCTGTCGGAAGCACCAGAGGGGTGCGAGGCCGCAGGCGAGGGGCAGCAGCAGCAGCAGCACCAGCGACCCCAACTTCACCGCCAGCCCGGGCGGGGGCTGCGGGGCCGCCCCGGGGCTCCAGGCCAGCGCGGCCCCGCTCCCGGTGTCCATCCTGCTCCCGGAGCTCAGCGCCCGCCGCCGGGGGAGCTCCGAGCCGCGCTGCGCATCCCCGGGAAGCGGCGCTGCAACGGGACGGGCCGGTCAGAGCCGCCCCCCGGCCCCGGTGACTCACCCGGTGCCGACCCCCCCGCCCGGGGCCCCGGGACACCGACAGCGCGGCGGGGAGGGACCGGAGCGGGAACAAGGACCGGCACCGGAATCAGGGACCGGGACGGGGAACTCGGCAGCACAGACCGCGTTAGGGGGTAAGGACCGCCACCGGGGACCGCGACCGCAGCGGGGATCGAGGACCGGGACTCGGCTCGAGAACCGGGACCAAGGAACGGCACCGAGCGGGATCGGGAGATAAGCGCCGGGATCGGCGTTTCCGGGGATCGGGGTGAGGGAGGGCAGGGCAGGACCGGGACCGGGACCGGGACGGGGACCGGAGCCGCTCCCGCCGCACTCACCGCCCGCCGCATCCCGACCGCGTCCCGGGAACTCCGGGGGGCGGCGCCGCCCCGCCAGCGCGGCCAATAGCAACGCGGAACCGCCGCCGGCGGCGCTGATTGACGCGCGGCGCAGCCAATGGGGAGCGAGCGGAGCCCGCGCGGCCCCGCGGCCCCGGGAGCGCGCACGTGTCCGGGCGGGGCGGGGGAACCCTCCCGGTCCCGCCGTGCCGGTACTGGCGGGATCGCCCCGTTCCTGCCCTCCCGGAACCCGTTACCGGGGGCATCCCCCGGTTCCTCCGCCCCGAACTCCGTTACCGGGACTGAGGGTGGCAGCGGCTCCGGTCCAGAGCCACCCGCGACCGCCGCGGAGCCCCCCCCAGGCCCGGCCCCGTTCCCGGTTCCCCCGCGAGACCCTCCGGGACGCGGTACCGGGCCAGCCGCACCCCCCCGCTTGCCCCGGTGCCCCGGTAGGGCGGCGGAGCCCCGCTGGGGAGGGATGATCGCGGCCCTTCCCGGCACGGGGCGGGACTTGGCTGGATTCCCCGGGATCCCGGAGATCCTGGTGCTCAGCCCGGCACCGGGCGGAGGCGGCGGCACCACCGGGAACCGGGGCACCCCGAGGAGGGGGCGCAGGGGGTTCATCCCCGGGCGTCGGGGCACGAGGGATCCCGCGGGGGGGTCCGCCGGGAACCCCAATGGAGGCACCGGAGCTCCCGGAGCTCCCGGAGCCGGACGGGCTCTTCCCGGATCCCCCGTCGCTCCCGGTGCCGGTACTGGGCTTCCAGACCTTGACGCTCCCGGAGGATGATGTGAGTGGGGCCGGGAGGGGCGCGGGTGGGCAGGACCCCCACGGGGACACCGGGATGTCCCGGGGATCCCGTCACGCGTCCCCCGGCCCGGTATCCCCGCAGGGCAGCGGAGCCGAGGAGCTGCTGGGGCTGACGGTGAACCCCGACATCGCCTGCGGGCTCGGCAGCAGCCCGGAGCGCCCCCGGCCCGCCGGGCCGCCCCCGGTGCTGCTGGAGGTGGTGTGTGACCTCAGCACGGCCCTGGACCCCTCCCTGTTCCCGGGCATCCCGCTGGCCCCGAGCCCCGAGCCCCGGCCCACGGTGAGTCCCGCACCCCCGGTTCACCCCGGATTCCCCGGTTCACCCCGGGACTCTCCCAGTTCACCCCGGACCCCTCCAGTTCACCCCAGACCCCCCCAGTTCACTCCTGGACCCTCCCAGTTCGTTCCTGGACCACCCCAGTTCACCCCAGACCCCTCCAGTTCACTCCCAGACCCCCCCAGTTCACTCCCAGACCCCTCCAGTTCACTCCCAGCCCCTCCCAGTTCACCCCAGACCCTCCCAGTTCACTCCCAGACCCCCCCAGTTCGCCCCAGTCCCTCCCAGTTCACCCCAGTCTGTCCCTGTCCCGCAGCTCCAGCTGACGGAGGAGGAGAAGCGGCTGCTGGCGCAGGAGGGGGTGACCCTGCCCGGGGCGCTGCCCCTCACCCAGGTGTGTGCGGGGGCTCGGGGGGCACGGGGGGCCCGGGGGGCAGCAGGAGTGACCCCCGCGTGCCCCAGGCCGAGGAGCGGCTCCTGAAGAAGGTGCGGAGAAAGATCCGGAACAAACAGTCGGCGCAGGACAGCCGGCGGAGGAAGAAGGAATACCTGGACGAGCTGGAGAGCAGGTGGGGCTGATGTTCATTCCCGTTATCCCGGCGTTCATTCCCGTTATCCCGGGTGTGTCCCTGTCCCGGTCACTGTCCCCGTCTCTGTCCAGGCAGGGCGGCCGCGTGCTCAGCGCTGAACCAGGAGCTGCGGAAAAAAGTCCAGGAGCTGGAGACGAGTAACGGGTGGGCACGGGATGGGCACGGGATGGGCACGGGATGGGCACGGGATGGGAAGGGGCACCAGGAGGGGCACGGAGCTCACCCCCGTTCCCGCAGGTCTCTCCTGCGGCAGCTCCAGGCGCTCATCAAGGAAACGTCCACCAGGCCCGCGCAGACCGGCACCTGTGTCCTGGTACGGCCCCTCCGGGACCCTCCCGGGACCCTCCCGGGTGCCCCGGCCCCGCTCTGGGGCTCACGGCTCCCATCCCTCCCCAAATCCTGCTCCCATCCCTGGGGCTGATCCTGCTCCTGTTCCTGGGGCTGATCCTGCTCCCATCCCTCCCCAGATCCTGCTCCTGTTCCTGGGGCTGATCCTGCTCCCATCCCTCCCCAGATCCTGCTCCTGTCCCTGGGGCTGATCCTGCTCCTGTTCCTGGGGCTGATCCTGCTCCCATCCCTCCCCAGATCCTGCTCCTGTCCCTGGGGCTGATCCTGCTCCTGTTCCTGGGGCTGATCCTGCTCCCATCCCTCCCCAGATCCTGCTCCTGTTCCTGGGGCTGATCCTGCTCCCCAGCTCCAGCCCGTTCCCCCGGAGCAGCAGCCGGGACAGCCTCGGACCCACCGGAGGTACCGGGAGCGCCGAGATGGGGGTGGGGACAGCCCCGGCCCTGTCCCTGCTCCCACCCATCCCAGCCCTGCTCCCGCAGGGATCTCCAGGAACATCCTGACCCTGGCGCGGCAGGAGCCGGGAGCGGCCGGAGAATCCCCGTTCCCGTTCCCATTCCCGTTCCCGTTCCCGCGGTGGATGTCGGGGACGGAGCCGGGATCCCGTGTGGAGGACGGAGCCCGGGCAGCGCCTGGGGATGGGATTCCCACCCCCCAGGGGGATCCAGGCTCCAATTCCTCCCGGCAGGACACGGGGACAGGGACATGGGGACACGGGGAGGAGATGTGACCGGGAGGCCTCAGGACGGGGAACGCTCCAGAATAATCCCACACTCTGTTTGCACCCCATGGAATGCCGGGGGGTCGGGAATGGGGGAACCCCCCAAAAAGCAAACATTCCAGTGCTGCTGCAGCCACACGGATCAGGATTTATTCCACATCCCACTCTGGGCTGGGGATTCTCAGCATGCTCCCGGGGTAGATCCCACGCTGGAGGCAGCAGGGATCCCCCAGCAAACAAACACAGCACCACCCCGGGAACCACGACCAGGATTTATTCCATACCCCTCTCCTGGGGCAGATCCCAGTGCTGGGGGGACGGGGATCCCCCAAAAGGAACGAGCCCAGCGTCACTCGGAGCAGTGACCAGGACTGATCCCCCATCCCGCCAGGGGATCCCCGGGACGCTCTCCCCAGGCGGATCCCAGCAGCGCTCCAGGGCAGTGAGGCAGAGCTGCTCCTCCTCTCCCCCGGAATTCCCGGTTCTGGCTAAATGGACTCGATCTGCTTGCGGACCTTCTCCAGCGCCCGCCGGTCCAGCACGCGCTGCCGCAGCACCACGAGCGCCGCCGCCGCCGCCGCCACCGCCAGAGCCGAGCCCACGAAGCGCCAGAAGCGCTGCGCCTCCAGCGCGGCCGAGCGGCAGCTGCGGGACGCCCGGTCACCGGGAATTCCGGCCACATATCCCGGGAATTCCCGGCCACATCCCCCGGGAATTCCCAGCCCTGATCCCACAGAGCTCCCAAACCCCAATCCCACAGCAATTCCCAGCCCCGATCCCACAGCAATTCCCAAACCCCATCCCACAGCAATTCCCAAACCCCATCCCACAGAAGTTCCCAAACCCCATCCCACAGAAGTTCCCAGCTCTGATCCCCCTGGAATTCCCAGTCCTGATCCCCTGGGAGTGACCAGCCCCGATCCCACAGGAATTCCCAGCTCAAATCTCCCAGGAATTCCCAAAGCCAATCCCAGAGGACTTCCCAGACTTGATGTCCCAAGAATTCCCTGCCACAATTCCCCAGGAATTCCCAGTCCCAATCCCCTAGGAATTCCCAGTCCCAATGCCCTGGGAGTTCCCAGTCCCAATCCCAGAGGAATTCCCGGCCCTGATCCCACAGGAATTCCCAGCTCTAATCCACCGGGAATTCCTAGTCCCAATCCCAGAGGAGTTCCCGACCCCACCTCTTGTACTCATCCCGGTGGGACGAGGCGCAGTTGATCTTCTCGATGAAGCCGGTGGGGCCGCAGGCCGGGATCGTCTTCTGCCAACCGGGAACGGAGCGGTCGGTCGGGGAGAGACCCCCGGGCCAGGGGGGGACCCCAACCCCCGCGGCCATCCCGGGGACCCGCACTCACCATCTCGAAGCCGGAGCACCGCGTGCACTCCTGGGCAACCACGAACTGCTCCACTCGCCAGCACGGCGTGGCCACCGCGGGGCTCGCTGCGGGGAGGGAGATCGCGTTACCGGAGAGCCGGCGGGGAGCGCCCCGGTACCGGGCAGAGCCCCAGCCCCGGACCAAGACCCCGCTCCCGGACAGACCCCTCCGGCTGAGCCTCCCAGACACGGTTCTACCCCGGTACGAGCCCCCCGGGAGCGATCCGAGCCCCCGGGACCGGTCCGAGCCCCTCACACCCCGGTCCGAACGTCGGGAGCGGACCGAGCCCCCCGGGACCGGACCGAACCCCCCGGGACCGGACCGAACCCACCGGGACCGGACCGAGCCCCCCAGACCGTCCCAGACGCCGGCCCGGCCCTGCTCACCGGGCCGCTCCTCGCTCGCCGCCGCCGCCGCCGCCGCCGCCGGGCTGTGGGCACACAGGCGCTGCCGTGAGGGCCCGCACCGGGCCCGCCCCTCACACCCCCCGGTCTCCCCCGGTCCCCGCTCACCGCAGCCCGCCCGGCACCGCGCTCAGCACCGCCAGCAGCACCGTGAGGCCGTCGGGCCCCATCGGGGCGCCGGGATCCGCCGGAAAGCCCCGGGAGCCCGCGGGATCCTCCGGGAACCACCGGGAACTACCGGGCCCGGCCCCGCCGCCACCGCGGCGCGGCCATGTTGGAAGTGCCGGGAGAGGGGCGGGGCCTGGCGGGGGCGCCGGGCTCAGCCAATGGGAGCGAGGGGCGTGGCTCGAAGGCCATAAAGGGGCGTGGTTTGCCCATAACCGGGGCTGTTCGATTTAATGAGGGGCGGGGATATGCACGAGATGGGCGTGGCTTTTGTGATGGGCGTGGCTTGGGCGCGGCCTCGCCGCCGCTCGTCCCGGTCCCGGTCCCGACTCCCATCCCGGTCCCGATCGCAATCCCCATCCCAGTCCCGGTCCCGATCCCGACTCCAATCCCGATCCCGATCACGACTCTGATCCCGGTTTCGATTGCAATCCCGGTCCCGACTCCAATCTCGGTCCCGATCGCAATCCCCATCCCAGTCCCGGTCCCGGTCCCGGTCCCGGTCCCGACTCCGATCCCGGTCCCGACTCCGACCCCGGTCCCGATCACGACTCTGATCCCGGTTTCGATTGCAATCCCGGTCCCGATCGCAATCCCCATCCCAGCCCCGGTCTCGATCCCGGTCCCGGTCCCGGTCCCGACTCTGATCCCGGTCCCGATCGCAATCCCCATCCCAGTCCCGGTCCCGGTCCCGACTCTGATCCCGGTCCCGATCGCAATCCCCATCCCAGTCCCGGTCCCGGTCCCAGTCCCGACCACAATTCCCATCCCAGTCCCGGTCCCGGTCCCGACTCCGATCCCGGTCCCGATCGCAATCCCTATCCCAATCCCGGTCCCGATCCCAATTCCCATCCCGGTCCCGGTCCCGGTCCCGGTCCCGGTCCCGACCCCGTTCCATCCCCTGCCAATCCCCGTCACACAGACTCCAGAGGCGGGACAAGGCACAGCGGGGCTTTATGGCACAAGGAGAGAGGGGGGCAGCCCCAAATCCCCCCGAACTCCCCCCCAGATCCCTCGGGAGAGGCGCCTGCGCTGCCCCGGGGGTCCCGGGGAGCTCCCGAGCCTCTACCCCAGGGAGCATCTCCCGCCGGCCTTCCAGGGGGGGCCGGGCTCCAGCGGGGCCCTGCTGCTGCTGCCGGGGGGCTGCGAACAGAGGGGGGGTCAGTGGGCGCAGGGGGTCCCCGGCCTGGCCCCCACCCCCCAAATCCCGGCCCCACTCACGCCTTTCCGGAAGGATTTGTGCAGGATGTCCCGAGCCAGCGTGCGGAAGGCCTGGGGGGACAGGGGCTGCTCAACTCGGGGCAGCGCCCGGGGACCCCCCGGGAGGAGGGAGGGACCCCCTGTCCCGCCAAATTGGGGGTGCAGCCCCCCCGGCCCGGGACCCCCCTCACCTCCTCCACGTTCTCGCTGGACTTTGCGCTGGTCTCGAAGAAGCGAATCCCGTGTTCCTTCGCCAGCTGAGCGACCACGACCCCCCTGTGATCCCCACGCAGCCCCTCCAGCCCCCTGCGACCCCCCAAATCCCACTAAACCCTCCTGTGATCCCCCCCAAATCCCACTAACTCCCCCCAACCCACCTGTGACCCCCCCTTCCCATAGAACCCCCCCAGTCCCAGCCCCACAGACCCCTCCAGAGTGTCCCCAGAGCCCCCCAGCCCCACAGCTACCCCCAGACCCTCCTGCCCCACGGAGCCCCCCGAGTCCCAGCCCCACGGATCCCCCCAGATCCCCCCAAACCCCTGCCCACCTTCTCGGCCGCCTCCCGCTGCACTTTCCGCCTCCCCTCCATGTCGCACTTGTTGCCCAGGAGGAGCCGCTCGACCCCGGCCGAGGCGTTCTGGGGAGGGGGGAGAGGGAAGAAAAAACACGGGCAGGACCCCCGCGACCCCCCCCCACCCCACACGCGACCCCCGGAGTCCCCCCACCCACCTCCTTGATGCTTTTCATCCAGTTCTGGATGTTCTCGAAGGATTTCTCGTCCGTGATGTCGTACACCAGCACGATGCCCTGGGGGGATCGGGGGTCAGGGGGGGGTCGGGACCCCTTACCCGCGGTTTTGGGGTGGGGTCCCCGCCCCTGGAGCCCCCCCGGGCTGCAGCCCCCTGCCCGTACCACGGCTCCGCGGTAATAGGCCGTGGTGATGGTTTTGAAGCGCTCCTGTCCCGCCGTGTCCCTGCGGAAACGGGGCGGGTTTGGGGATTTTGGGGGAAATTCGGGGGTCTCACCCACGCCCCCCCTCCCCAACCAACTCACCAGACCTGCAGCTTGATCTTCTTCCCATCGATGTCCACAGTGCGGATCTTGAAGTCGATCCCTGGGGAAAGGGAGAGAGGCACTGGGAGTGGAGGAGCAGAACCGCTCCCAGTGCTCCCAGTTCCCCCAGTATCCCCAGTATCCCCAGTGCTCCCAGTGCCGGCATTCCGGCTCCCAGTAACCATCTGGCTCCCCGGGAAAGGAAAGGGCCAAAATCCGGGAGGGGAATCCCGGAGCGTTCCGGGCTGAAAGTTCCTGGCAAGAACCGGGGTCCCGGTGGGGGCTCGGGTCGGTCCCGGGATGGGGGTCCCGGTGGGTCCCAGGGTGGGAATCCCAGCGTGGGGGTCCCGGACACTCCCGGTGGGTCCCGTTGGGAGGTCCCGGTGAATCCCGGAGGTTCCCAGCTGGGGAGGGTCTCGGGGGGGAAGGGGGTCTCAGGTTGGGGGGGTCCCGGACAATCCCGGTCGGTCCCGGTTTGAGGGGTCCCGGTGAATCCCGGTGGGTCCCGGTTTGGGGAGTCCGGGTTTGGGGAGTCCCGGTTTGGGGGGGTCCCGGTGAATCCCGGTGGGTCCCTGTTTGGGGGATCCCGGAGGAGTCCCAGGATGGGAATCCCAGTGCGGGGGTCCCGGACAATCCCGGTCAGTCCCGGTTTGGGGGGTCCCGGTGAATCCCGGTTTGGGGAGTGAGTCCCGGTTTGGGGGGTCCCGGTGAATCCCGGTGGGTCCCGGTTTGGGGAGTGAGTCCCGGTTTGGGGGGTCCCGGTTTGGGAGGGTCCCGGTGAATCCCGGTGGGTCCCGGTCTGGGGAGTCCCGGTTTGGGGGGTCCCGGGGGGGTCCCGGGGGGTCCCACTGACCGATGGTGGAGATGTAGGTGCTGCTGAAGTTGTCCTCGGCGAAGCGGATGACGAGGCACGTCTTGCCCACGCCGCTGTCCCCGATCAGCAGCAGCTTGAAGAGGTGGTCGTAGGCCTTGGCCATGGCCCCGCCACCGCCCGCCGCCACCGGGACCGGGACCGGGACCGGGACCGGACCGGCCCCCCCCGGGCGGGGCCTGGCTGCGGCCCCGCCCCCCGCCGTGACGCCACGCCCCGGTGACGTCACCCCACGGCAGCCTGACGTCACGAATGAGCGGTGCCACCCCCAAAATGGCGCGAGCGGCAGCTCAGGCGGCCTTCCCAAGATGGCGGCAACACAGGGACCTTCCCACAATGACGGAAACACAAACCGCCATGAGGCCCCTTCCTAAATTCCAACAGCTGAAGCCGCCGCCCCAAATGGCCGCAATGAGCGGCGCCTTCCCCAAGTGACAAACTTTAATCACAGTCCCAAACGCGGTCAGTGATCGACCCTCCCAACATGGCGTCCCCAGCGCGCCGCAGTGCCACCCGGCCCTGCCCCTGTTCCGGCCCTGGCGCCGCCCCGCGGCGGAAATGGCGGCGCGGGGCTGAGCCCGTCCCTTTCCGGCCCCTCACGCCGCCGCCGCCATGCCCGTGAGTGCGGCCCGAGCCCGCCCGGGCGCCGCCGCCCCCGCGGCACCGCGGCTCCGCGCCCGGCGGGGCCGGCCAGGGGCGGGAGGGCGCGGGGGAGGCGCGGGGGGCGCGGCGGGGCCGGGGCGGCGCGGGGCGCTGCGGGCGGGCGGCGGCGGGCGGCCGCGCCAAGATGGCGGCAGCGGCGTGAGGGGAGTGGGGGGGCAGCGGGAGCGGTGTCCCGGGACTGACCCGCGGCGTGTCCCCGCAGCTCGCCAAGGACCTGCTGCACCCGTCCCCCGAGGAGGAGAAGCGCAAGCACAAGAAGAAGCGGCTGGTGCAGAGCCCCAACTCCTACTTCATGGACGTCAAGTGCCCCGGTGGGCACCCAGGGCTTCCGGGCCTCCGCGTGTCCCTCCGTGTGTCCCGCTGTTGGCCCCGCTCTCTTAACGCCATTCCTCGTGTCCCGTGGCCTTTCCACGCGTTTATTTCCCCGTGTTCTGACGTCTCTCCGTGTCTTCCCTCCATGTGCCCTGCGCTGTCTCAGGGTCCCCTTTGTGTCCCCTTGTCGCATTCCCCTCCCCACGTGTCGTGGCGTCCCTGCGTGTCCCCCCACGCGTGTCCCCCCGGTATCCCCGGTCCCCTCGGTGTCCCCCCGGTATCCCCGCGCTGACTCCGCTGTCCCCGCAGGCTGCTACAAGATCACCACGGTGTTCAGCCATGCCCAGACCGTGGTGCTGTGCGTGGGCTGCTCCACGGTGCTGTGCCAGCCCACGGGGGGCAAGGCACGGCTCACCGAGGGTGGGTATCCCGGGGGCTTTGGGAGTCCCGGGAGATGGGGGGCTGCTCCATGGGGAGGGCTTTGGGAGGGTCTGGGAATCTTTGGGGTGGGGGCACAGGGTGTGGGGATCCCACTGGAGACCCTCGTGAGGGGCTGGTTCTTCCTTGGGGGTGGGGGGATTTGGGATCCCAGGGGGGGCTGGTTCCCCCCTCGGTAGAGTTTGGAATTCTGGCTGTTTTGGGAGCCTCCAGCGGCAAAATTCCCCCAAAATTTGGGTTGGGAGATGTGGAATTCCCATTCCCAGACCCTGCAGCATTCCCAGGATTTGTGTGTCCCCCCAGGCTGCTCGTTCCGGCGGAAGCAGCACTGAGCCAGCCGGGATGCCACGGAGACAGACGGGAATTCCGCCCGGTCCCTGTAGCCCCCTCCGCTTCCCACCAATAAATTTTGGATAAAACACCCAGAATGGGTCGGTTGTGGTTCTTGGCTGCGGGGTTTGGGGGCGTGGGGAGGGAATTCCTTCCCTGGGAGGGTTGAGAATCCACGAGCTGGTGGTGCCACCACCACCACCCTGGGTGGGACGAATCTCCTCCCTGTCCTCCTGGAGACCCCTGGGATGCTCCAGCTGGGAATTCCACGTGAATAAACCTCTTCTGTCTGTGGTTTAACTGGGAGAACTGGGAATATCTGCGCTCTGATCCTAATGTGGATCCTGTTCCCACCGGGATGTTCTCCCCAGATCTGGGGCTGGGGTGAACTGGGGGGGCTCAGCTCTCCCTGTTCCCACCCAGAGCTCCCAAAATCCATCCCCAGGCTCTGGTGGGAGCCTCTCCCGAGATTTTGGGGGCGCTGGAAGGACGAGCCCCGTCCCAGCCCCGCTGGCCCCTCGGATTTAAAGCGAAATCGAAATCGGGGTTTCGGTTCCTCGCTCCCTCATTTCCTGGTTCGTGATTTCTGCCCGCGGCGCCGCTGCCAGCGCCCCAAATCCCGGAATTCCTGCCCGGGAAGGCTCCGGATCCCCGCCCCGATCCCCCTGCCCGGCCCCGCTGGAGCTCGGGGTCACCCCGGGGCCCTTCTGGAGGTAATTTGGGAGCCTGGGATGTTTAATCCCCGCCCCAGGAGCACTTTGAGGAAGTAAAACTCCGGGACAAGCAGATTTATGGGGGATTTGGGGTCTGTTTTATCCCGGGGCTCTGCCTGGACTGTGGGATTGTCGCTCCTGGGGGGCGGCTGTTGGATAAAACCAGGGAATTCGGGGATTTTGGGGCGTGGATTTGTCCCAGAGGTGCTGGGGTGGCTCAGATGTGTCCCGGCCTGTTCCACGGACACGGACACGGGGCTGGCTCCCGGATTCTCCCCTGCAGGGAATTTTGGGGTGCGTGTCCGGGCGGGCCGGTGGCATCACCAGGTCACCCAGGTGTTGCCACCTCCCTGCCCAGACCGGATTTGTCACCGAGGGGTCAATCCCGGCTCCGAATCCCGGGATGGAGCCGCTGGCCCCCGTCACCCTCCTGGCCCTGCTGGTGCTGGCACTGGGACACCCCGACCCCGCGCTGGACCGGCACTGGGAGCTCTGGAAAAAATCCTACGGGAAGGAATATCAGCCCCAGGTGGGAACGGCACGGGGAGGGAGCTGGGGATGTGCCAGAGGTGCCCTGGGAATATCCCAGGATTTTCCGGGGTCTCCTGGTGGGTTGAAGAAGATCCGACGGCGCTTCCACAAGGGAGGACCCAGCTGGGGCTCCCAGCAGCCTTTACTGGGATGAACTGGGGCGGGATGGCTCCGGAGGGGCCGGCCCGGCTCTCATGGGCCCCTCTGGAATTCCAGGAGGATTCGCTCCGCCGCCTGACGTGGGAGAAGAACCTGTGGCTGGTGACACTGCACAACCTGGAGCACTCCCTGGGGCTCCGCTCCTACACGCTGCGCATGAACCACCTGGGGGACATGGTGGGTGCTGGTTCCAGCCCCCCGGAATCGCCCCGGAGGGCGGCTGAGCCGGGAGTTTGGTGGGTCCGGGGCGGGAAAACTCCTGACATCCCCCTCAGCCCATCCCAGTGGGATCCAGGGACCGGCTGCTCTGGAATTCTGTGAGGAAAGGACTCCTTGGGGTGGCATTTGGGGCGCACGGGAGCTGGGGTGCTCGTTTGGGATGTTTATGGGTCATCCCTCTTCTGTATGCCAAATTTGGGGGGGGTTATGACCCAGCTTCCAGGGATTTGGGGAGCTGAGCTGAGCTTTTCATTTTCTGATAAAAACCTGGAAATTAGGTGGAAAAACAAGGAGTTAAGGATCCCCCACAGCCAATTCCACCTCAGAATTCCCCGATACCTTCAGGTGAGGCTCACAGAGAGCAGGAATCACCCTCTGGGATTTTCCTTCCCACCAGACCAGCGAGGAGGTGGCGGCTTCGCTGACGAGGCTCCAGATCCGTCCTCGTCCCCGCCGGAATTCTGCATTCCCAGCCCAATTCCGGCCGGTCGGGGACATCCCGGAGGCGCTGGACTGGCGGGACAAGGGCTGCGTGACCGAGGTGAAGAACCAGGTGAGCCTCACCCGGGAGCCTCCCGGGAGCTCCCCGGGGCAGCTCCTGAGCCGCTCCCGGCTCCTTCCCAGGGCGCCTGCGGATCCTGCTGGGCCTTCAGCGCCGTGGGAGCGCTGGAAGCGCAGGTGAAGCTGAAAACCGGGAATTTGGTGTCGCTGAGCGCCCAGAACTTGGTGGATTGCTCCGGGATGTACGGGAACAAGGGCTGTGCCGGGGGGTTCATGACGGAGGCGTTCCAGTACATCATCGACAACGGCGGCATCGAGTCCGAGGAGTCCTACCCCTACACGGCTCAGGTGGGCCTGGGAAGCGCCTGGGAAACCTCTTTCCCAGAAAAAAACCACATGGAAACACCGCCCTGTTCCTGCTTTCCTTCCTCCTCTCCCATCCAGTTCCCCCTGGCCCGGTTTCCTGGTGGCACCTCAGGATCCAAACCCATCCCAGGAACCTCGGGATTGTTTGGAGGGGAGTGACTGGGCCAGGAGCTGGAATTCCTACCTGGTTATTTCACCATTTCTTAGGCAACGAGCTGGAGGGGAGGGAGGAATGGGTCAGGAGCTCCTGAAAACACGATCCCGGGAAATGGGTCACAGCAACAACAGCTCAATCCAAGAAAAAGTGGGATTTAACTCTCCAAAGGTGGAGCTGCAGAGGGAAAAGCTGCTGTTCCTGGGGTCCAGAGGGAATGAGAAGCATCTGTGGATAGGGAGGGTGAGGATGGAGACTCCAGGGAAGAGGAGGATGAGGATGGAGGCTTGTGCTGGATTAGTTGGGATTGGGAAGGGGAACCAACCCCAGGATGGAGTTGGAGTGATGTTTTTGAGGAAAAAGGGTGGAGAAACCTGGGAACAAACAAAGCCAAGGACAGGGAAGGCAGGGCCGGAGGGGCTTGGACAGAGCTCCAGGGGTCTGGGAACGCTCCTGGATCTCATCAGCTCCTTCCCATTTCCCAGCTAGTTCCTGTTTCTTGGCTTATTTCCATTTCCCAGCTTGTTCCACTCCTGGCTGATTCCCATTTCCCCGTTCATTCCCGTTTCCCCTTTTGTTCCCATTTCCCAGCTCATTCCCATTTCCCATTTTGTTCCCGTTTCCTGGCACATTCCCATTTCCTGGCTCGTTCCCATTTCCCAGTTCATTCCCATTTCCCGGTTCATTCCTGTTTCCTGTCTCATTCCCATTTCCTGGTTCATTCTCGTTTCCCGGCTCATTCCCGTTTCCCATTTTGTTCCCATTTCCCAGTTCATTCCCATTTTCTGGCTCAATCCTGTTCCCTATTTTGTTCCCATTTCCCGGTTCATTCCCGTTTCCTGGTTCATTCCCGTTTCCCAGCTTGTTCCCATTTCCTGTCTCGTTCCCATTTCCCGTTCCGTTCCCGTTTCCCGACTCGTTCCCGTTTCCCAGTTCATTCCCATTTCCCGGTTCATTCCCATTTCCTGTCTCGTTCCCATTTCCCGGTTCATTCCCGTTTCCCGGCTCATTCCCGTTTCCCGTCTCTTTCCCATTTCCCGGCTCATTCCCGTTTCCCAGCTCATTCCCATTTCCCGGTCCGTTCCCGTTTCCCGGCAGAACGGGACGTGCCACTACAACGCCTCGGCCCGCGCCGCCTCCTGCTCCCGGTTCCTGGAGCTGCCCGAGGGCGACGAGGCCGCGCTCCGGGACGCCGTGGCCACCGTGGGCCCCGTGGCCGTGGCCATCGACGCCACCCGGCCCAGCTTCTTCCTGTACCACTCCGGTGAGGGCACGGATTGGGTGGGATTCGGGAATTTGGGGGTTCATTCCTGCAGGGAGGCTGGGATCAGCTGGAATTCCCGTTTTTCTCCTTCCCCAGGGGTGTTCGACGACCCCCAGTGCTCGCAGGAGGTGAACCACGGGGTGCTGGTGGTGGGATACGGCTCCCTGGAAAACAAGGAATACTGGCTGGTGAAGAACAGGTAAAGCCTGGGCATCCACAGGGAATTCTGGAACATTCCTGGCTGGAGGAGACCCACAAGGATCAGAGTCCAATTCCCACCTCTGGGCACCCCCAAATTCCCACCTTGTCCCTCAGGGCCTTGTCCAGGTGGGTTGGAAGGATGATCCATAAGGTCCATTCCAACCCAACCCACTCCAAAATTCCATGATTTTGTGTTTGGAGCTGCCCAAATCCGTGTGGATGTGACACTTGGGGACACAGTCCCGTGGTGGCGTTGGCAGCCTCGGGGGGGACGGTTGGATTTTGTGATTTCCGAGGGTTTTCCGTGAATTCTGGGATTCCGGCGCCTTCTCCTTTCCAAAGGAGGGTTTCCCTGTTCCCAAAGCTGGGGCGTGCACTTCGGAGACGCGGGGTACATCCGCACGGCCCGCAACGCCTCCAACCTCTGCGGCATCGCCAGCTACGCCTCCTACCCGCTGATCTAGCCACAAACACCGTCCCCAGCCCCGGATTTCCACGGATCCCGTCCCAGCGGGGATCCCTCCTCCTCCGGCACCGCTCCCCAGCACCGTGGGCCGGTCGGATCCGTGGGCTGGGAGGGATCCGGGCCATGGGAAGGGGGAATGCCGCTGACAGGCATCCAGGGGATGCTTTTTTGGGGAGGGGAAATTTGGGGCTTTGGGAGTAGAATGGCGATTCCTGCAGGGATTGGCCATAGGGATCAGGTACTGGGATCGCAGGGATCGTTGGGATCAGGCGCCAGGATCACAGGGATCACAGGGATTGGATACTGGGATCACAGGGATCGTTGGGATCAGGCGCCAGGATCACAGGGATCACAGGGATCGGATACTGGGATCACTGGGGACCGCCAGGATCATTGGGATCAGGTGCCAGGACCACAGGGATCATTGGGATTGGGTACCACGATCACAGGGATCACTGGGATCACAGGGGTCACTGGGATCATTTAGATTGGGTACTGGGATCACTGGGATTACTGGGATCACTGGGATCATTGGGATGGGGTGCCAGGACCACAGGGATCATTTGGATCGGGTACCAGGATCACAGGGATCATTGGGATCACAGGGATCGGGTGCCAGGACCACAGGGATCATTTGGATCGGGTACCGGGATAATTGGGATCACAGGGATCATTGGGATCACATGGATAATTTGGATCAGGTACTGGGATCACTGGGATCACTGGGATCATTGGGATCATTGGGATCAGGTACTGGGATCATTGGGATCACAGGGACCACAGGAATAATTGGGATCAGGTACTGGGATCACTGAGATCATTGGGATCATTGGGATCACAGGGACCACAGGAATCACTGGGATCAGGTACTGGGATCATTGGGATCGGGTACTGGGATCACTGGGATCATTGGGATCAGATACTGGGATCATTGGGATCGGGTACTGGGATCATTTGGATCGGGTACTGGGATCATTGGGATCGGGTACTGGGATCACTGGGATCGTGGTTTCCTCCCTCCGGAGCTGCTGCGATGCCGAACATGGATTTCCCTCCGTGTGACGCTGCGGGAATTCCGGATATTCCACGGCAAATAAAAACTGCATTTTGCTGCCTCCAAATTCCGATATTTGGACGCGAATGTTTGGAGATAACCCCCCCCCCCAAAAAAAAAAAAAAACTCCAATATTTGGTGTCTCCGGTCAGCCCACAGCCAAGAATTCCGTGTTGGTGGCCGGAGATCCCGAGGGAACAGTGTCCCTTTGTCCCGGGGCTGGAATTCCTCACCCCCGGCTCCCGCCCCTCGAGGTGCCGGGAGGATCCGAGTACCGGGATCTCCTCACCGGGATGAGGGGTAAGGATGATCCCGCCGGGATCCGGCTCCTGCTGCCACTCCCGTGGGATTTAGAGCTGGAAAAAGGGCGAGGGTGGCTCATTCCCAGCAGCGGGATTGGCCTTTAGGGCGGTTTTGTTGGGAAAAGGAGTCGGCCCGGTTGTATCCCAAATCCTGGCGCCAGGAATGTTGTTGGTCCCGGATTTCGGGAGGTGGAGCTGTGGGATGGGGCAGGATGAGACCCCCCGAGGGCGCCCTGGGGAGGAGGAGCCAATTCCCGAATCGCCTCGGAAATCATGGAATGATTCAGGCTGGAAAAGAGCTCGGAGGTCACTGACTCCACCTGGAATATTTCTGGCGTTTTGGGGTCACGGCTCCTTGGAAGGAGTTTTTGTCCTGCCGTGGAATCGCGGCTTGGCTTGGCAAGGACTCAAAGGCCCCATTCCCGTCTCCATTCAGGAATTTCAGCCCCAGCTTCCCAAATTCCACCCTAATTCCAAAGGTTTATGCACACAAGCACCGCGCGGGGAGGTCTCCGGGGCGGACCCGCCAGAACCAGGAAATGCAGAGCCGAAATTTAACCCCAAAAACCTGGGAGAAGGCTCATTCCCTGCCCTGGAAAAAAAAATAAAATAACCCTGGCGTAGGGATTTCCCCAAGAAATCCCTGGAAAAGCTTCGGGAGCGGGCAGGGCGGTGTCACCTCCTGGCACCTCCCGAATCCCGCACAAAGGTCCCCGTTCCACCCGTTTGTTTAAACAAACCCATTCCCGGCGGGATAAACCCCCAGGAATACCCAGCAGGGATTCGCAGCCGAGCTGGGCTCCGGGCCGGGGGGAATTTGGGATTTTCCCGGAGTTTCTGCCGGCGGGGAGGCTCCGGGACACCCCGGCTGAGGCTCCCGGAGCTTTTCCATGCTCCCGGATATTCCCGGTAGGTGGGAATTGTTCCCCCGGGGGTGCTGAGGGCCCGCAGGTGCCGATCCAGGCGGGATTGACTCGTTCCATGCTGCTTTTTCCCAGGAGATGAAATCCCGCCCGGATCCGGCCGTGCTGGGATTGTCCGAGGGGTGTGATCCGTCTGGAACCGGGGCGAGGTGGGGATGTGGGGGCAGTCCCCTGGATTTGGGGTTCAGCCCCGCGGATGTGGGGTTCTGCCGGCAGCGGGTTGGAAAAGGGGGAATATTCCGCGGTGGGGAGAAGGAATTCTTGCCTTTGGGGCAGGGAAACTGAGGCACGGAGTCACCCCCGCCCTGCCCCGCGGTGCTTTGGGGGTGCCCGGCTGAATTCTCCATAAATCCCACGGGAAGGGTCTCCGGGAGTCGGGGAGGGGCAGTTTAACCCCAGGGGGACGCGGGGGCTGCTCCCGATCCCTGAAAAGCGCCGGGAAAGGGAAGCGGGGGGTGCCGAGGGCAGTGGGGGAGGGGGGATGGGAGCGGTTCCGGATTTGGGGAACGGGAGCGGCACCCCCGGACCTGCGGGAAAAGGGTTAACAGGGAACAGGATCTGCCCGGCCGAGCGGCTCCTGGTTTGTTTGGAGTGCGGAGAGGAGAGGGAGGGGGAGGGGGCGCCGGGCCGGGACCCCGGGAACCGGGAATCTCCGGGCTGGGACTCGGGAATGGCCGGGACCCCGGGAATTGGGGGTGTCCGGGCGCTGCGGAGCTCCCCCATCCCCCGCAGGTAGGTCCGGGGTCACCTGGGGTCACCTGGGGTCACCTGGGGTCACCTGGGGTGACCTCGGGACGGCCCGAGCCCCCCAGAGTCCCCCCGAGCCCCTCGGCCCTGAGCACCCCACCCCTTCCCCGGGGTCCCGGACGCTCCAACGGGACACGGCGAGGGCGGCCCCGTCCCCCCGGGGTCCCCCGAGGTCACCCCCGTTCCCGCACCCCCGGGATGGGGATCCCCGACGGTGCCCCCCCAAAATCCCGCGTCACCCCCGGCTCGGAACCCCTCCGGCCCCGGGAATCCCGGCAGGAATCCCGGCAGGAATCCCGGCCCGCCCCACCGTGCCCTCCCCCGGCACCGGGCACAGCCGAGCCCGGCCCGCCCCACCCCGGCCATGGGTTTGGGAGCAGCTCCCGAAGTTCCCGGGCCGCCGTTATCCCGCCGTTATCCCGCCGTTATCCCGCCGTTCCCGCATCCCGGGAAGAGCCGTGCCCGCGGTTTTCCCTCCCGTGGGAGCTGCCCTGGAGCGATGGCCACGCTCCTCTCCGCTTTTTTTTTATACTTTAATATTTATTATTCCACATTTGTGGCCGATCCCCGGCAGATCCACAAAGGAAAGGGAATTTTTTTTTTTTTTTTAAATCAGCTGACCGGGCTGGGAATGTAAAAACAGGAAAACGGCTGAGCTCATCCCAGCTCATCCCAGCTCATCCCAGTCCTCTCCCTGTCCCCAGCGGGGTGAGTCTGGCCAGGGCTGGGCAAGGATGTGCCAGCCCGGGAATGCTGCCGGGATTTGGGGGGATCCACCGGGAGCAGCCCGGGATCCACCTGCAGCCAGGCGAGGAGGGGATCCCCGGCTCGGGATGCTCAGGGGAGGAATGTCGGGATTTTGGGAGGGGACCAGAATTCCCAGGGGTTTCCCAGTCACATGTGGCCTTTTAGAGGCTGAAATCCCTCAGATCCCATCCCAAACCTCGCCGTGTTCCCATCCCAAATCCAGCCCAGGTCCCATCCAAGATCCCATCCCAGATTTCCCGGTCCCTCTAAAGCCCCCTGGGCCCCTCTCCCAACCCCGGGGGGTTTATCCCTCCCCTCAGGAGGTGGGAATTTGGGGGCTCAGATGAGCTGCATCCTTGTGGGGTCTCCCTGGGGCGGGGGGATCCCATTCTCAAACCCTTTCCTGTTCCCGTTCCTGTTCCCAATCCCATTCCTGATTCCCGTTCCCATTCCCCTTTCCAATTCCCCATTCCCCATTCCCATTCCCATTCCCATTCCCATTCCCATTCCCATTCCCCATTCCCATTCCCATTCCCATTCCCATTCCCATTCCCATTCCCATTCCCCATTCCCATTCCCATTCCCATTCCCATTCCCATTCCCATTCCCCATTCCCATTCCCATTCCCATTCCCATTCCCATTCCCCATTCCCATTCCCATCCCCATCCCCATTCCCATTCCCATTCCCATTCCCCATTCCCATTCCCCATTCCCCATTCCCCATTCCCATTCCCATTCCCATTCCCATTCCCATTCCCATTCCCATTCCCAATCCCATTCCCCGTGCCCCGTTCCCGTTCCCATTCCCATTCCCGTTCCCGTGCCCACCCCAGCCGCTCTCATCCCGAATTCCTGCCTGTTTAATGATTAACCAGCCGCGCTCACCTCTCTGGGGAGGGGGTGTCGCGCCTCGCCGCCCCCCCGGGGGCTCTGGGGACCCTCGGGCGCTGTGGGACCCGGCCGGGAGCGGGAGCGCTCCGGGGAGGGACCCCCCAAATTCAAATTCATCCCCCCGACCCCTCTGCACCCCCTTCCCGCAGCGCCCGGCCCTGAGCGGCACCGGGACCCCCCCAGCGCCCTGGAGCCCCCCAAAATCACCCCAGAGCCCTGCGGGGGGGTCCCCGCGGGGCTCCCACCCCCGAGGCGCCGCTGCGTGTCCGTCCTGGAGCGCGGCACGGCCTGGGATGAGGAGGAGGAGGAGGAGGAGGAGGAGGAGGAGGAAGAGCGAGCGGCCCGGGTGTCCCTGCGGAGAGGGGGGACGCTCCGGAGCCCCCCGGACCCGTTCCGCCGGCACAGCTGGGAGCCGGGCAGGGACCCGCGGGGTGTCCCGGGCTACGGCCGGCTCAGGTAGGGGGACCCCCGTGTCACCACCCCCCTGCGTCCCCGAGCCCCCCAAAAACTCAGAGATTGGGATCCTCGTCCGTCCGCACCTGGCTGGGGACACCCCGACCTCCCTGCTCACCCTGGGGGACCCGGCCTGCTTTGGGGGTCCCCTCAGCTGACGTGTCCCCCCCTCCTGCAGCGGGAGCCCCGAGCTCGGCTCCAGCCCGGAGCAGCTTGGGGGGCTCTGCCGGCAGCAGCGGGACCCCCGGAGAGCCCCCCTGGTGCACAGCAGCGACCGGCTGGACTCGCTGCTCTGGCAGGACCTGGAGGACGAGGCCGACCTGAGGCGGGCACAGGTGGGACCCTCCTGTCACCCCGGGGTCCCCCAGCACCCACCTGAGCTGGGGAGGGGACAGGGGACCCCGGGGAGGGCGGCGCTGCGAGAAAGTCGCGTCCCGGTGGCTCTGCCATCCGCCCTGGGTGGCTTTGTCATCGTCCCGGTGGCTTTGGCGTCACCCCGAGGGGTTTTGCCGTCATCCTGAGTGGCTTTGTCATTGTCCTCGCGCCTTTGCCACCATCCTGGGTGGCTTTGCCATCATCCAAGGTGGCTTTGCCATCGTCCTGGTGTCCAGAGTGACTTTGCCGTTGTCCTGAGCGGCTTTGTCATCATCTCCAGTGGCTTTGCCACACTCCTGGTGGCTTTGTCATTGTCCTTGCGCCTTTGCCACCATCCTGGGTGGCTTTGCCATCACCACGAGTGGCTTTGCCACCGTCCAGAGTCTCTTTGGGACCAGGACGCTCCTTCCCAGCCCTGTCCCCTGGGAGCAGCTTCCTTTTGGGGACCCTGAGGGGGCCGGGGAGGGTGGCAGTGCCACTGTCGCTGTCCCCTCTGCCGGGGCCGGGGGAGGGTGGCGGTGCCACTGTCGCTGTCCCCGCTGCGGGGGCCGGGGAGGGTGGCAGTGCCATTGTCGCTGTCCCCGCTGCGGGGGCTGGGGGATGGTGGCAGTGCCACTGTCGCTGTCCCCGCTGCGGGGGCCGGGGAGGGTGGCAGTGCCACTGTCGCTGTCCCCTCTGCAGGAGGACGCTCAGAGGCTCCCGGCTCCCCGGGCCGGGCCGCGCTCCCGCGGCTGGTCCCGCTTCAAATCCGCGTCTCTCGGTGTCATCTCCGGTGTCCCCGGCCAGGAGGGTGAGTCTGTCCCCCGTGTCCCCCCGGCGCTGTCCCTGCTGCCACCTCCCCGCTAACGACCCGAAATCGATGGCGCTGCCACCGCTGTTAATTATTATCCCCCCCCCGGCAGCTCCTCGCGACCCTTTCCTAAATCTCTTTTCCCCTTTTCCAGCTGCCGAAATCGCCCCGTTCGCCTCCCAGCAGAGCCTGCTCAGCGGGTGAGTCCCCTCGTGTCCCCTCGTGTCCCCTCGCTGTCCTGTCCCCTGCCTGGCCCCGTCCTGTCCCCTCCCCGCGCCTGTCACAGCCCATTCCCGTCCTCATTAGGGCCAAGCGTCGCGCCGGGGCTGGCCGGGAGCCCCGCGGGGACGGGGACAGCCTTTGGGGACAGGGACGGGCTTGGGGACACGCTGGATGGGGCATTGCCCCCGTCAGAGGTGGCTCGTCCCCGTCCGGAGGTGGCTCGGCCCCGTGCGAGGGCACCTTGTCCCCTCTGGGGGTGATTTAGCTCCGAGCGTGGCTTGTCCCCCGGGATTTGTCACCCACGGGGGGGATTTGTCACCCTCAGTGATGATTTGTCCCCCCAAAAAGAGATTTATCCCCTTCAGGGGGAATTTGTCCCCCCCAAAGGGGATTTGTCCCCCCACCGTGGGATTTCTCCCCCCAAAAGGGGATCTGTTCCCCACCAAAGGGGATTTGTCCCCCCAAAAAGGGATTTGTCCCCTTCAGGGGGAATTTGTCCCCCCCCCGAGTGGGAATTTGTCCCCCCCCAAAAGGGATTTGTCCCCTTCAGGGGGAATTTATCCTCTCCAAGGAGGGTTTGTTCCCTTCCAAGGGTGGCTTTTGTCCCCCCCCCGGGGGTGATTTGGCCCCTCCAAGGACTCTTTGTCCCCCTCCGAGGATGTCCCCAAGGAACCAGGACCCCCCCAGGGCAGTGAGGACCCCAAACCCAAACCCAGAACCCCCTCCCCGCTCCCCAAATGGGGGGGCAGAGACACGGGGGGGGTCCCAGGGGGGGACAGAGGGGACTGGGGGGGGGGACAGAGGGGACGGGGGGGACAGAGGGGGCTCTGTGGTGGCAGCGGGGAGGGGACACGCTCGCTCCTCCCCGTTCCCGGCGGGGACAGAGCGGGATTGTCCGGCGGGATTGTCCAGCGGGATCCTCCTCCCGCAGCACCGGGAGCCGCGAGCGGCTGGCGGAGGAGGCGGGGACCCCCCCGGGCCGGGAAGGGACCCCCCTGGACAGGACCCTCAGCTTCATCCGCAGGATGACCGGGAAAACAAAGGTGGGGAAAAACCGGGAGCGGCGCGGGGATGGGCTCGGCGGGATAACAACGGGAAAACAACGGGAAAACAACGGGATAACGGCGGGATAACGGCGGGATAACGGCGGGATAACGGCGGGATAACGGCGGGATAACGGGATGCGCTGCTGGATGCTCGGCCGTGCCTCAGTTTCCCCTCTCCCGCCCGCTCCTGAGCCCCTTTGGTGACCCGCGGTGGGGTCGGGGGGTCCCCCCTCCGCACCCCCGTTCGGGGGGCTCGGGAGGGGAAACTGAGGCACGAGGGGACGCGGCAGCCGCCGGTGCCTTTGTCCGGTTCTGGGGGGCCCAAACCGCGCTCGGCCCCCCCGGGCGGCCCCGATTCGCCGCGGAGCCGTTAATCCCCGACCTCCTCGTGCCGCCCTTCCCGCCGGATCCGCCGCCAGATGTTCACATCTGGGGGGGCCCCGCGTCCCCCCCGCTCCAAATCCCGCCCGGAGCCGCCGCGGGGCCGGAACCGCCCGGCGGGACGGCCCCGGCCCCATCCCGGGCCGGAATCCGGCGGTTTTGGGATGTTTATTAGGATTGTTGGATTGTTTGTTGGGGTTTTGTAGGGAAAAGGCGCCTGGAAGTCCGGGGGAGCCGGGGCGGGGGGGCTCCGGTTCCGTTCCGGGATGGGATCGCTCCCGGTGGAACAGCGGGACGTGGAAGGATATTCTTCCCCAAACGGCGATTTCGGGAAAAGAAAGAATAATCCCGGGGGGAACGGCCCCCCCGGGGGCTGCGGAGCCCCAGACCCGGTCCCGGCACTCCCGGTGGGACGTTCCGGTGCTGCCGTGACTCCGGGGGTCCCCCGTTACCGGGACCCCCCCGCGGCCTCCGTGGGGTTTTCCCGTGCGGATCCACGCGGGAGCCGCCGCCGGACCCCCCCGCTCCGGTCCCCCCGAGCATCCGGAGGCCTCTCCGGGGTTTCCTCCGGTGGTTTTGGGGCCGTTTCGGGGGAACGGCGGGAGGAGAAGCGAGTCCCGGCCCCGCAGGAAACGGGGACCGGGAATGTGGGTGAGGGGGGGTCTGACCGAATCCCCCCCCCCCCCCCCGATCCGGGGCCCCCCGAGGCTTCGATTCCGCTTTGGTGAGCAGCAGTTAATTAAAATGTGCAGTTTAATTAAAATCCGGCCTTGGCTGTCCGGAAAGGAGCCGGGAATGAGTTGGGAATGAGTTGGGAATGAGTCGGGAATGAGTCAGAAATGAGGCCCAGCCGCTCCCAGGGATCTGTTCCCGGGATTTCCTCCCAGGGATTTGCTCCCATGGATTTACTCCCAGGGATCCTCCTGTGGATTTGCTTCCATGGATCTGCTCCCAGGGATCTGTTCCTATGGATCTGTTCCCATGGATCTGTTCCCATGGATCCTCCCATGGATCTGTTCCCATGGATTTGCTCCCATGGATTTGCTCCCAGGGATCCTCCTGTGGATTTGCTTCCATGGATCTGTTCCCAGGGATCTGTTCCCATGGATCTGCTCCCATGGATCTGTTCCCATGGATCTGCTCCCATGGATCTGTTCCCATGGATCCTCCCATGGATCTGTTCCCATGGATCCTCCCATGGATCCTCCTATGGATCTGTTCCCATGGATCTGCTCCCATGGATCCTCCCATGGATCTGTTCCCATGGATCTGTTCCATGGATCTGCTCCCATGGATCTGCTCCCATGGATCTGTTCCCAGGGATCTGCTCCCATCCTGGCCTTGGCACACTGGATATTTTCCTGGATCCCAGTTTTCCCTGGGAAGGGCCATCCCACCCCTCTCCCCACGGATCTGTGGGGTCGTTCCCGTCCCACGGGCGCCGTTTTCCGCAGGGAAACTGAGGCAGCCGAGCGGCGGCGCCTCTCCATGGGCACCGCTGGGTATTTCTGTATTTCCTGGTTATTCATTAACCCGCTCCTGTCCCTGCCCGAGGTCCCCTTGTGGGAAATTCAGGATAAAAGGATAAAAAAAGGACATTTCATTCCTGCGCATCCCGGAACTGTGTGTGTGTGGGGGGGGGCTGGCTTTGTCCTGGGGCTCCCCAGGTGACACTTGGGGACTTTGGGATCCCCAAAAAGCCGCAGCCGGGACTGGGAGCGTTATCTTGGATTTATCTGATCATTCCTGGCTTATCGTGCTGGAGTTAATGTTCAACCAGTGGCACCAGCCCCGACGGGGCCTCTCCCAGCCGCTGTTTTCCCAGGGAAACGCAACATTTTCCCGAAATTCCCAACTTTCCATCCCCGTGCGGGGGCTCTCCCGGGAAGGACCCGGCCTGGATTTCAGCCGGGAGCTGAAAGCCCCAAAGTAGAGGGGAGCGGGGTCGGGATTTGTGTCACCCCAAAACGGCACCGTGGGGCCTGCAGGGCTGGGGAGATTTGGGAGAGGTGGGATTCCATGGGATTTGCTGCTTCCTTTTGGGATTTGCTGCTTCCTTTTGGGATTTGCTGCTTCCTTTTGGGATCCAGTGCTGGGAAGGGACAGGGACAGGGGTGTTCCCAAAGGTCGGGGCTTTCCAGGGGCTGTGTCAGGGGGAAACTGAGGCACAGAGAGGAAGGGCCGGACCAGAGCTGGGGCCACATCCGGATGCTGGGGCCGGAGCCGGGGGGGTTCCGAGGGGCGATCCCGGGGATGCGGGGCCTGGTCTGGGGCGGCTGCTGGGCTGATCCCGAGGGATTTTGGAATTTGGATCGCTCAGGATGCAGGGACACAGATCCCTGGGGATGTTGGAACACAGATCCCTCGGGATGTTGGAATTCGGATCCCTGGGGATGCAGGGACACAGATCCCTCAGGATGTCAGAATTTGGGTCCCTCGGGATGCTGGAATTCGGATCCCTGGGGATGTCAGAATTCGGATCCCTGGGGATTTTGGAATTTGGATCCCTTGGGATGTAGGGACACTGATCCCTGGGGATGTTGGAATTCGGGTCCCTCGGACTGTTGGAACACAGATCTCAGGCTCAGTCCCGCCTCTGATCCCTCGGGATTTTTGGGAGCCGATCCCGGAGGAGGGTGCGGTGCCGATCCTGGCCAGATACCAGCTGGATCCCGGCTGGATCCCGGTGATCCCGGCTGGATCCCAGTGATCCCGGCTGGATCCCGGTGATCCCGGCCGGATCCCGGCTGGATCCTGGTGATCCCGGTGATCCCGGCTGGATCCCGGCTGGATCCCGGTGCTCCCGGCCGGATCCCGGGGACCCCGCTGGAACAAAGGCCCCGCGGGCAGCACGAGGCCGGCGGGCGGCGCGACCCGCCCCCGGGAGGGCGGGACCGAGCGGGACCGGGCAGGGACCGGGAGCACCGGGAGGCACCGGGAAGGAGCCGGGAGGCACCGGGAGGGTACCGGGAGCACCGGGAGGGTACCGGGAGCACCGGGAGGGAGCCGGGAGCGCTCCCTGGATTATGTCCCGGATCGAGTCGCTGTCGCGAGCCAGGAGCGATCGCGCCAAGGTGGGTCCCGGCGAGCGCAGCCCCCCGAGCGGGGTTCCCCCTTTTCCAGCCCTTCCTGGGGTTGTGGGGGGCTCCTCCCTCCCTGCTCGGAGGGGTCACCCCATCCCTCAGCCCGACTTTGGGGGGCTCTGCCCTGCCCCAGGCGGCCGCGGGGATTTGGGGGTTTTTTTTTGGGGGGCACGGGGCGATGCTCGGGGTGCGTTTTGGGGTCTCCACATTGTGCAGGGGGGGTGTTGGCCGGCCCAAGGACCCCCCACCCCGAGTGTCCCCCAAAAACTTCTCCCCGACTCTTCCTCATCCTCCTTCCCGCCGGGGCCGGAGTTTCGGGTGACGCGAGGATGAGGATGAGGAGGAAGTCGGGCGGGGAAAGACATTTTTAGGGACCCCCCACCCCGATTTTATCGCTTTTCATGGAGACAAAGCCCGGCGGGGAGTTCGGGGCTGGGGAAACTGAGGCACGGGGCCGCGGTTCCGCCACCCGTGACCGGGGCTGGACCGGGGGGGGGGGGGGGGATGTGGCAATGCCCGCGTGGCGTGACCGGGGGGGGCTCGGGGGGGGCGATGCTCTGTGCCCTTCCCCCCCCAAACCTCAGTTTCCCCCACGGGGGGAAACTGAGGTTTGGGGGGGGAGGGGCACAGAGCATCGCCCCCCCAGCACGGAGATTTTGGGGGGCACGGAGAGACCCCAAACCGCCGCTCCCCCCGCCCCGACCGCGCTCGGGTGGCTCGGGGCTGATTTGGGGGTGCCCCCAGCCCCGAATGGGGTTTGGGGAGGTTTTGGGGGGCTGAGGGGGCGGTTTGGGGTGATTTTGTAGAAGGGGGAAGTGGCTGTTGGGCTCCGCGCCGCCTCGGGGGTGGGGGGGAAATGGTGAATTTTTTATTTTTGTTGTTTTTTTGTTTAAAAAAAGTTTCGTCCGAGGCGTTTTCGCCCCACCCAGAACCGGGGGGGGGGTCGGGTGGGGGTCGGGGGGTCGGGGTGACCCCACAAGGGATCCCCAAAAGCAGCGGGACCCCGTCCGGGAGGCGATTTTTGGGGACCCCCCCCCCCCTCTCCGCGCCACCCTCGTGGCTTTCCGGGGGGATCCCCACCTGCCTTTGGGGGGGCAGCGACCCCCCCGAGCCCCCCAAAACAGCTCAGGGGGTCCCGCTAGCCCAGATCTCCCCTCCACAGCTGCGCCCCTAAATCCGGGGGGCTTCAAACCTCCGAGGGGGCAAATTTGGGGGTTCAGGGGGTCTGGGGGTGGGTTTTTTTTGGAGTCCCCCCGTTTTTCCCGTCCCGGCCCAGCGGGGTCTTTGTTGCCTGGGCCGGGGCTTTGTTCGCCGCCGGGGCGGCAGAGGGGGGGCTGTCCCCAAAAAGCGGGGGGACCGTCCCCAAAAAGGGGGGAAATTCCCCCAAAAACGAGAGGCCTCGTCCCGGGCAGCTCCGTGACGCCGTTTGGGGGTTCAGCTCCCCCAAAACTCTGCGGGTTTTGAGGTGGGGGGGTTCCCCCCTTCACACCCCACGCCGCTTTTAGGGTGGGGTGTGAAGGCTCTGAGGGTACCCCAAAAACTCCTCCCGAGCTCCGCGCGGGGTTTTGGGGTGCGGAGGGGCCCCGGGCCGGAACAGGAACCCCAAAAACCCAAAAAAAAAACCCCGTCTCTATTTAAAGCACCGAAACTTCCTCCGCCCCCAGCGCCGGAGGGGGGGGAGGTGTGGGGGGACCCCAAAATTCCGCGCACGGAGCAGCCGCGTGTCCCGGCACCCGGTTTGTGCGCGGGGTTGGGGTTTTTGGGGGAGGGGTCTTGGTTTTGGGGGGTTTTGGGGGGTTTTGGGGGGTTTTAGGGGGTTTTAGGGGGTTTTGGGGGTTTTGGGGGGTGCGGGAGGGGCGCGGCCGCTTCCCCCCCCACCTCCACCTCCCCGGGGTTTTTGGGGCTGGGGGTGCACCCAAACCCCCCAAATTTGCGGTGGTTCCCCCCCCCTCCCCAGCGCTGCATAAATAAGGATGAGGGACCCCCCCCCTAAATTCTCCCAGGGGGATTTTTGGGGTTTTGTGCGGTGTGACCCCCCCCCAGCACTTCCCCTGAGGGTTTGGTTCGGGGGGACCCCCCCAAAACCGGGGAGGGGTCCCGGGGCGGGCAGGAAGCGGCGGCGGCTCCTGCCTTTGTCTGGTTTCCTTCGCGGGCGGGGGGGCCCAAAAAAGGGAGGAAAACACGGAAATCTGCGAGGGAAAAAAGCGGGGAAAGAGGGTGAAAATCAGGAGGAAAACGGTCCAAAAAAAAAAAAATAGAGGTAAAAAAGTGAGGGGGAAAAAGAGGAGAAAAAAGGAAAATGGGGTGTAATAAAGGGAAAATTAACGGGGGAAAAGCAGTTAAGATGGGGAAATCAGTTACAAAGGAAAATGCAGTAAAAAGGGGGAAATAAGCATAAAAAAGGAGAAACAGTAAAAAAGGAGAAACAGTTAAAAAGGGGGAAGGTAAAAAAAAAAGGGGAATGTTAAAAGCGGGAAGAAAATCGGGGTGGAAAAGGAAAGAAAAGCAGAAAGATAAAGGGAAGAAAGTGAAGGGAAGGAATGGGATAAAATAGGGGGGAAAGGGCGAGAAGGATAAAGGGAAGCAAAGCAAAAAGCAAAGGGTGGAAGGAAAATAAAAACAAGCAAATAAAGGGAGGGAAAGAAAAAAAAAAGAAAAGAAATAATTAAAAAAAACCGGAGGGAAATAAAAGCAAAACACACAAAAGCGGCGAAGCGGAGGGGAAATCAAAGGAAAACAAACCCGCGGGCGGGAACAATCGCGCGTGGGGCGGGAACAATCGCGCGTGGGGCGGATGGCGCGGCCGGGGGGGCCCGGGGGGTTCGGGGGTCCGGGATGTGCTGCTGCTCCTGCGCCCCGTTCCCGGCGGAGGGAGCCCCGAGGCGAGAGAGGGTGAGCCCCCAGGGGGGGTCCCAAAGGTGCCCACGGGGTCCCAAAGGTGCCCACAGGGTCCCAAAGGTGTCCATGGGGTCCCAAAGGTACCCAAGGGGTCCCAAAGGTGTCCAAGGGGTCCCAAAGGCACCCACGGGGTCCCAAAGGTGCCTACGGGGTCCCACTCCTGATCCCCGGGGTCCCAAAGGTACCCAAGGGGTCCCAAAGGTGTCCAAGGGGTCCCAAAGGTTCCCATGGGGTCCCAAAGGTGCTGAAGGGGTCCCAAAGGCGCCCATGGGGTCCCAAAGGTGCCCGTGGGGTCCCACTCCTGTCCCTGTTCTTCCTCCCCTCCCTCTCCCCCCTCCAGGCTCCCCCCGGGGGTCCCTCAGCCCCTCCCCGGCCCTCGGGGGGGGGGTCGGGAGCAGGGACGGGCACCGGGACGGGCACCGGGATGGGCACCGGGACGGGCACCGGGACGGGCACCGGGACGGGCACCGGGACCCCCGTGTGCCGTGGGGTCGGGGGCTGGGGAGGGGCGCTGGGGGTCCCGGAGCGCCGCCGTTTCGGGGGGCTGTCGGTTGTCACCCCCACCCGCCGGTGCCAGGCACGGCCGGGGGGTGCCGGGGGGGGCACAAAGGCCTCTCTGTGCCCGTGTGGGGACACGGGGGGGGCCCGAGGCGAGCGCGGGGACACTCGGGGTGACACCGGCTCGATCCCCCCACCCCAAACCATCCCCGGGGCGGGGGGGGGGATGCTCAGCCAGCTCAAACCATCAACCTGACCCCCCAATTTGGGGGGAAAAGGGCAAAACCCCCCAGTTGGACTAAAAATAGGCGGGGAGGGGAGCAGGACGATGTCCCCACCCCCCCGGTGCGCCCCCGCAGCCGGTCCCCATTGGGGCTCCTGGCGGTGGGGCGGGGGGGCCGTGCCGGGGCGGGGGGGATCTCACGGCAGCTCCGGTTCTCCGGTTACCGTGGAGACGGGATGCAGGGAAGCGGCGGCGGCGGCGAGCGGGGCGCTCTCTCCCCGGGCTCGGGGCTCCCCCCGGGCGCCCCGCAGCCCTCCCGGTTCACCGGGACCATGAGCCGCGTGCCGAGGCCGGCGGGGCCGAGCGCGGGGCGGCCGCGGTGCCGCAGCCCCGTCAGGCGCCCGGTGCCGCTGTCCGGGCAGGGCAAGGACAAGGAGAGGATGAAGGAGGGCATGAAGGAGAAGGAGGCGCGCTACAGCAACGGGCACCTCTTCACCACCATCTCCGTGTCCGGCATGACCATGTGCTTCGCCTGCAACAAGAGCATCACGGCCAAGGAAGCGCTGGTGTGCCCCAGTGAGTGCCCGGGGGGTGCCAGCGGCGTGTGCCCGCTGCGGGGGTGCCAAGGGGGGGTTTGATGGGGGGGATTTGCCAGGGGGGATTTGCCAGGGGGGATGTGCCAGGGGGGTTTGCCAGGGGGGTTTGCCAGGGGGGTTTGCCATGGGGGGCTGCCAAGGGGGGATTTGCCAGGGGGGATGTGCCAGGGGGGTTTGCCAGGGGGGTTTGCTAGGGGGGATGTGCAGGGGGGGCTGCCAAGGGGGGGATGTGCCAGGGGGGATGTGCCAGGGGGATGTGCCAGGGCAGGGGTGACACGGTGGCATTGCTGGGGTGGCTTTGCCAGGGTGGATTTGATGGGGTGGCTTTGCCAGGGTGGCTTTGCCAGGGCAGAATTTGGTGGGGTGGCTTTGCTGCAGTGGCTTTTCCAGAGTAGGATTTGATGGGGTGGCTTTGCCAGGGCAGGATTTAATGGGGTGGCTTTGCCAGGTTGGCTTTTCCAAGGCAGGATTGCCATGGTGGCTTTGCCAGGGCAGAATTTCATGGGGTGGCTTTGCCAGGCTGGCTTTGCCAGGGCAGGATTGCCATGGTGGCTTTGCTGCAGTGGTTTTGCCAGGTTGGCTTTGCCAGGGTGGATTTGATGGGGTGGCTTTGCTGCAGTGGCTTTACCAGGGTGGATTTGCCAGGGTGGATTTGCCAGGGCAGGATTTAATGGGGTGGCTTTGCCAGGGTGGCTTTTCCAAGGCAGAATTGCCATGGTGGCTTTGCTGCAGTGGCTTTGCCAGGGTGGCTTTGCCAGGGTGGATTTGATGGGGTGGCTTTGCTGCAGTGGCTTTTCCAGAGTAGGATTTGATGGGGTGGCTTTGCCAGGGCAGGATTTAATGGGGTGGCTTTGCCAGGTTGGCTTTTCCAAGGCAGGATTGCCATGGTGGCTTTGCCAGGGCAGAATTTGATGGGGTGGCTTTGCCAGGCTGGATTTGCCAGAGCAGAATTGCCATGGTGGCTTTGCTGCAGTGGCTTTGCCAGGTTGGCTTTGCCAGAATGGAGTTGCCAGGGTAGCTTTGCTGCAGTGGTTTTTTTTTGGGATGGCTCCTCTGGGGTGTCTTTTCCATCATGGTTTCACCAGGGTGGCAGGGCTGGGGGTTGAGATGATGGGATGGCTTTGCCAGGTTGGCTCTGCCAGGGCAGAAATGCCAGGGTGGCTTTTCCAGGATGAAATTTCCGGGGTGGCTTTGCTGCAGTGGCTTTGCCAGGGTGGATTTGGTGGGATGGAATTGCCAGGGAGGATTTGCTGGAATGGAATTGCCAGGATGGATTTTCTGGGGTGGCTTTCTCATGGTGGCTTGGCCAGGGTGGCATCGCCGCAGTGACTTTTCCGCTGCGGAGTTGCCAGGGTGGCTTTTTCTGGGGTGGCTTTTTCTGGGGTGGCTTTTTCTGGGGTGGCTTTTTCTGGGGTGGCTTTTCCATGGCGGCTTTGCCGGGGTGGCTTTGCCGCAGTGGCTTTTCTGAGGAGGCTTTTTTTGGGATGACTTTTTTTGGGGTGGCTTTGCTGGGGCGGAATTGCTGGGGTGGCTGTGCCGGATTGGATTTGCCGCAGTGGGTGGCTTTTTTGGGATGGCTTTTTTTTTATTTTTTGGGGTGGCCTCGCCAGGATGACTGTGGCTTTTCCAAGACGCCTTTTCTGGGGTGGCTTTGCCGCGTGGGCACCATTCCCATGCCCGGTTCCTCCCGGGTTCGTTGCCTGGAGCAGGAGAGGGTTTCTCCACCCTGGCACATCCCGGCTCCCTGGCACGGTGGCCCCGGGCTGGCGCGGTGCCCTCGGTGTTGGGGCAGCTGTTCCCTGGCAGCTGCAGCTGCGGGTGATCCGCATCCACCCGCGTCCCCACCGCATCTGCTCCTGTCGCTCTGCCGGGGGAGGAGGAGGAGGAGGGGGTGGCAGGAGGGTCCCCACGTCCCCCCCGTCACCTCTCCGTGTCCCCCAGCCTGCAACGTCACCATCCACAACCGCTGCAAGGACACCCTGCCCAACTGCACCAAGGTGAAGCAGAAGGTGAGCGCGGCAGAGGGATGGGTGGGCGGCAAGGGAAGGGGGGACGCGGGATCGGGGACACGCGAGGACAGTGACGCGAGGACAGTGACAGTGACAGTGACGCTTCCGCTCCCCCGCAGCAGCAGAAGGCGGCGCTGCTGAAGAACAGCTCAGCCCTGCAGTCGGTGTCCCTGCGCAACAAGAGTGAGTGGGGGGAGCTTCCCTCCCCTTCCCTCCCCTTCCCTCCCCTTCCCTCCCCTTCCCTTCCCTTCCCTTCCCTTCCCTTCCCTTCCCTTCCCTTCCCTTCCCTTCCCTTCCCTTCCCTTCCCTTCCCTTCCCTTCCCTTCCCTTCCCTCCCCTCCCCTCCCCTCCCCTCCCCTTCCCTTCCCTTCCCTTCCCTTCCCTTCCCTTCCCTTCCCTTCCCTTCCCTTCCCTTCCCTTCCCTTCCCTTCCCTTCCCTTCCCTTCCCTTCCCTTCCCTTCCCTTCCCTTCCCTTCCCTTCCCTTCCCTTCCCTTCCCTTCCCTTCCCTTCCCTTCCCTTCCCTTCCCTTCCCTTCCCTTCCCTTCCCTTCCCTTCCCTTCCCTTCCCTTCCCTTCCCTTCCCTTCCCTTCCCTTCCCTTCCCTTCCCTTCCCTTCCCTCCCTCTCCCCTCCCCTCCCCTCCCCTCCCCTCCCCTCCCCTCTCTGCACATCCCAGGGGGTGTCAGGGGGGTCCCAGCACCGGTCCCCTGCTGTCCCCCCCCCAGATGCCATCCGGGAGCGCCCCAATTCCGCCATCTACCCCTCGGAGAGTTTCCGGCAGACGCTGTTGGGGTCCCGCCGCGGCCGCCCCTCCCTGTCCCTGTCCAAGAGCGTCTCCACCACCAACATCTCGGGGTAAGGGCGGGACAGGAGGGGGGACAGGCGGATCCGGGGGTGTCCCCAGTGTCCCCACCGTGTCCCACACCCCCCACAGGACATTCAACGATGACTCTCCCCTGGGCATCCGGCGGATCCTGTCCCAGTCCACGGATTCCCTCAACATGCGCAACCGGACGCTCTCGGTGGAGTCGCTGATCGACGAAGGTGGGGACACCGCGGGGACACAACGTGGGGTCACCAACGTGGGGACCCCGTGTCCCAGCGATGTCACCGATGTCACCTGCAGGCCCCGACGTCATCCTGAGCCAGCTGCTGAGCGATTTGGAGGCGGACGGGAAGGAGTTTGAGGCGGATTCCTGGAGCCTGGCGGTGGATAACAGCTTCCTGCAGCAGCACCGCATGGACGTCATGAAGCGGCAGGACGTCATCTACGGTGAGGGGACACGGGGACACGGGGACACGGGGACATGGGGACACAGGGACAGCACAGGGGACACAGGAAGAGGTTGGAGAAGCAGAAATGGGGACAAAGGGACAGGACAGAGGATGGAGGGATGGGGATGCGATCATGAGGACACAGGGCCAGGCTGGGTGGCTTTTCCTGGGGTCCTGCTCCCCCTCTGTGCTGTCCCTGGGATGCTGTCCTTGTCCCCAGGGCTGTGTCCCTGTCCCCTGGGGATGCTGTCCCTGTCCCCAAGCTGCTGTCCTTGTCCCCGGGGATGCTGTCCCTGTCCCCTGGGGATGCTGTCCCTGTCCCCTGGGGATGCTGTCCATGTCCCTGGGGATGCTGTCCGTGTCCCCAGGGCTGTGTCCCTGACCCCGGGCTGTGTCCCTGTCCCTGGGCTGTGTCCCTGTCCCCTGGGGATGCTGTCCTTGTCCCCGGGGATGCTGTCCCTGTCCTCAGGGCTGTGTCCCTGACCCCGGGCTGTGTCCCTGTCCCCTGGGGATGCTGTCCTTGTCCCCTTGGATGCTGTCCGTGTCCCTGGGGATGCTGTCCCTGTCCCCAGGGCTGTGTCCCTGTCCCCTGGGGATGCTGTCCTTGTCCCCGGGGATGATGTCCCTGTCCCCGGGTCTGTGTCCCTGACCCCGGGCCGTGTCCCTGTCCCCTGGTGACCGCGCCGTGCCCCCGCAGAGCTGATGCAGACGGAGCTGCACCACGTGCGGACGCTGAAGATCATGGGCGCCCTGTTCCGCAGGGCGATGCTGGAGGAGCTGCAGCTGGACCCCGGCACCGTCCAGCGCATCTTCCCCTGCCTGGATGAGCTCAGCCACATCCACGAGCGCTTCCTGGCCCAGCTCCTGGAGCGGCGCCGGGAATCGCTGGCCCAGGACAGCAACAAGAACTTCGTCATCGACCGCCTCGGGGACATCCTCGTCACCCAGGTGGGCGGGAGACCGGGAAATCAGGATGGGGGATGAGGATGCTTTGGGGTGGGGGTGCCAGGGACTGACTGATGACGGGTTTGACGATGGGGACGCGCTCACCGATGTCCCCTCGTCCTTCCCGCTGCCAAGTTCTCGGGCCCGAGCGCGGAGCAGCTGCGCAAAGCCTACGCCGAGTTCTGCAGCAAGCACACCAAGGCGCTCAAGGAGTACAAGGACCTGCTGGCCCGGGACAAGCGCTTCCAGCAGTTCATCCGGGTGGGCTCCGTGGGGACCCCGGGATGGGGGTCGGGGTCTGCATCCTCCAGAGGGACCCCCGGGATGGGGGTTGGGGTCTGCATCCTCCGGAGGGACCCCCGGGATGGGGGTTGGGGTCGCCCTGCGCGTTCCGGGCTTTGTGCCCTGGTGGGAAACCCTTCTCCCAGCTCCGTGCCTCAGTTTCCCCGGCTTGTGTCCTTCCCTCACTGAGCTCTGTCACTGATGGAGGGGGGTCTCTGCTTTTGGGGGTCCCTGCTGACGCTGTGCCCCCCCAGAGGGTGACACGATCCCCCCTCCTCCGGCGCCACGGCGTGCCCGAGTGCATCCTGCTGGTGACGCAGCGCATCACCAAGTACCCGGTGCTCATCGAGCGCATCCTCAAGAATTCCAAAGGTACCGGGGCGGGCGGGAAGGGGCCAGGACCGGCGCCTTGCCGGGGATTCCAGCTTCCAGCTTCCCTCCCTGCTGGCAGACAACGAGGGGGACTGCGCGGACCTGTCGCGGGCGCTGCGGCTGGTGAAGGAGCTGCTCTCGGCCGTGGACGAGGAGGTTCACGCGTGGGAGCTGCGCGGGCGCCTCTGGGACGTTTTCCGGCGCGTGGATCCCCGCGCCAAGGTGCCGCTGCTCTGGGACAGCCGGCCCGGAGCCTTCGGCAGGGACGAGCTGCTGCGCAGGAAGCTGGTGCACAGCGGGGCGATGCTCTGGAAAACGGCGGCCGGGCGCTTCAAAGGTGGGAAATGGGGGAAAAAAGGGGATTGGGAGATGCCCAGGGAAGCTGGCATGGAATTGGGGGTCCCGAGAGAGAGGGGGTGCCTGTGCAGCAGGATGCTGGCAGAGCCCCTCTTCTCCGCGGCTGAATTTGGGGGGTCTGGGGGCTCGGCGAGGTGAACCCCCCGCTCACCCCGGCTCATCCCAGACGTCCTGGTGCTGCTGATGACGGACGTGCTGGTGTTCCTGCAAGAGAAGGACCAGAAATACACCTTCCCCATGCTGGTGAGCTGCCCCTCCTCATCCCCTCCTCATCCCCTCCTCATCCCCTGCTCATCCCCAGCCTCGCCGGGGCTGCGGGGCGGCGTTCCCCATCCCCGGCGCTCCCCATCCCGCAGGACAAGCCGGCCGTCATCTCCCTGCAAAACCTGATCGTGCGGGACATCGCCAACCAGGAGAAGGGCATGTTCCTGATCAGCGCCGCCCCGCCCGAGATGTACGAGGTGCACGCGGCGTCCCGCGATGACCGCAACCACTGGATGAAGGTCATCCAGCAGGCGGTCAGCCTGTGAGTGTCCCCGGGCTTTGGGGACAGCTGGGAGCCCCCCGGGATCTCTGGGAATCGCTGGGGAGCCCACGGGCACAGGGTGGGTGCTGGTGGGTGCTGGGATCTGGGGGAGAAGGGGGTGGGTGTGGGGTGATGGCTCTGACCGCCCCAATCCCGGTCCCCTCAGCTGTCCAAGCCGCCAGGATTTCCCCCTGATTGAGACCGAGACGGAAGCGTCCTTGCGGAAGCTGAAAGGTGGGGGCTCATCCCTGTTCCTCCCATCCCATTGATCCCATCCCATCCCGCTGATCCCATCCCATTCCATGGATCCCATCCCACTGATCCCACTGATCCCATCCCATTCCATGGATCCCATCCCTTTGATCCCATCCCTTTGATCCCATCCCATCCCATGGATCCCATCCCACTGATCTCATCCCATCCCTTTGATCCCATCCCATCCCATCCTGTGCTTCCCATCCCATTGATCCCATCCCACCCCATTGATCCCATCCCTTTGATCCCATCTCATCCCATTGATCCCATCTCATCCCTTTGATCCCATCCCATTCCATGGATCCCATCCCATCCCATCCCTTTGATCCCATCCCATCCCATCCCATCCCATCCCATCCCATCCCATCCCATCCCATCCCATCCCATCCCATCCCATCCCATTGATCCCATCCCACTGATCCCATCCCACTGATCTCATCCCATCCCATCGATCCTATCCCACCTCATCCCATCCCCCGGATCCCATCCCACGGGTCCCACCCCGCTGACCCCATTCCCGCCGCCCCTCTGCAGAGCGGATGGAGCAGCACGACCGTCAGATCGCGGCGCTGCTGGAGGACAAGGTCGGCATTTTTGCCGACATGCTGGCGCTGGGCAGCGGCTCCGAGCCCCCCCAAGCCCCCCGCGGGACCCCCTTCCCCGGGGAGCCCGGCCGGGCGCCCCGCGGGGACGTGCTGCTGCACGACGCCATCCGGGAAGGTACGGCAGCGCCGGGATCGGGATCCGGGCGGGAACGGGCGGTTCTGCGCCGGGATGGAGACTCCCAAACGCTCTGGGATGTTCTGGGATGCTCCAGGGTGGGGAAACTGAGGCAGGGCTCACGCTGCCCTTCCCCGCAGTGGAGTGCCTGAAGGAGATTTTCACGGGATGCGCCCGGGATCGGGATCGGGATCGGGATCAGAACCACAACAACCGCCCCGAGGCCGAGAGCTGCCCCAGCCCCAGCGCCAGCAGTAAGGGGGGACACGGGGAGGGGTCGCTGGGTTGGGGGGACCCCCGGGACCCCCCTTGGGGCTCACCCAGCCTTCCCCTGCAGACGGCGACTCCGGCAGCATCAACGGCTCCTTGGAATTCCGGGTGGATCCCGACGCTGGGCAGCGGGTGAGTTGGGGAGGGGGCACGGGGGGACAGCTGGGGGGCACTGGGGGGCACAGGGGGACAGCTGGGGGGCACAGGGGGACAGCTGGGGACCCCCAGCCCACACTGGGCCCCTCGATGTCACCACACTCTCTCCGCAGGACGGGAATGGGAACCAAGTCCCGCCCAGGGGATCCCAGGAGGTGAGGAAAGGGTTTTGGGGAGGGGGGCGGTGCTCACCCCACGCTGCCTCGGTGTCCCCCCCGGTGTGGCACTTGGGGTTCACCCCCCTCCAATCCTGTCCCCCCCCAGGAGATCAACCAGCGCCTGGTGAACCTGTACGGGCTCCTGCTGCGGCTCCAGGTGGGGAGGGGGACAGGGAGGGGGGACCCCTGCCCAAATCCATCCTGCTCCCTTGTCCTCTTTGTCCCCTTCCCATTCCCCTCTTTCCCCTCATTGCCCCCTGCTCCCTTTTGCCCTATTTCCCCTTTTCCTCCCCTTTCCCCCCTTTTCCCCCCCTTCCCCCCCATTTTCCCTCCTTTTCCACCCCTTTCTACCCCCTTTTTCCCCCCTTTCCCCCCTATTTTTCCCTCCATTTCCCCCCCTTTCTACCCCCCTTTTTTCCCCTCTTTCCCCCCTTTGTTTCCCCCTTTTTCCCCCTTTCCCCCCCACTTTCCACCCTTTCCCCCCCTTTTCCCCCCCTTTTTCCCCCTTTTCCCCCTTTTTTCCCCTTTCCCCCTCCTTTTTCCCCCCTTTCCCCCCTTTTTCCCCCTTTTCCCCTTTACCCCCCTTTTCCCCCCTATTTTTCCCTCCTTTCCCCCCCCTTTCTACCCCCCTATTTTCCCCCTTTCCCTCCCTTTGTTTCCCCGTTTTTTTCCCCTTTTTTCCCCATTTTCCCCCCATTTTCCCCCCTTTTCTCCCCCTTCCCCCCTTCCCCTTCCCCAGCACCCTGACCTCTCTCCCCGCAGCTGCAGCTGACCCACCGGGAGGTTCTGTTGGAGTTGCAGCTGCCGGAGGCGCTGCAGCGGCCGCGGCCCCGCCGGGGCTCTCAGCCGGCCGTGCCGGTTACCGGGGGCGCGGAGCCGGGCCCCGGGGCGGAGCTGGCGCTGCTGCAGCGGCAGCACGGGCTGGTGCAGGAGGAGCTGAGCCGCTGCCGCCAGCTGTGCCAGGAACGGGCGCAGGAGGCGGCGGCGCTGGAGTCGCGGCTGCGGGACAGCGAACGGGAGCGCTCCCGGTTGGAACGGGAGCTGCAGGAGGCGCGGGGAGCACCGGCGGGGCCGCGGGGCCGGCGGGCGGCGGAGCCCCGGCGCAGGAGCCTCCCGGCCGGGGATGCGCTGTACCTGAGCTTCACCCCCCCGCAGGTGGGAGCGGGGTACCGGGAGCACCGGGGGTACCGGGGGCACCGGGGGTACCTGGGGCACCGCGGGTACAGAGAGCACCGCGGGTACCGGGAGCACCGGGGGATACCGGGAGCACCGGGAGTACCGGGAGCACCGGGGGCACCGGGAGCACAGGGGGTACCTGGGGCACCGGGGGCACCGGGGGTACCGGGAGCACCGGGGGTACCGGGGGGAGCCACGGGTAAGGATGGGGTCGCTGTGACCCGCGTGGGGGGCTCGGGCCTGACCCCCCCCACCCCACAGCTGATCCACGGCAGCCCCCCCGCCCACTCCCCCGCCGCCCCCGGCCCCCGGGACGAGCTGGAATTCCCGGGCACCGACCCCGAGCGGCTCCGCCAGGGGGGTGAGGACAGCCTGGACGTGCTCCTGGAGGGCGAGGGGGGCTTGGGGAGCCGCCACTCCCCCCCCGCCAGCCCCCGAGGTGGGTTTAACCCCCCCCCCGGCCCCAAATTGGGATCCCCATTTTATTTCGGTGGAAGTTGCTCACCAGGAGTTTTTCCCGCAGATTTCCTGAGGATGCAGGATATTCCCGAGGAGGCGGAGAACAGCCAGGAGCTGAAGGAGGGCGACGGGGACAGTTAGGGACCCCCGCAGCCCCCCCAGCCCCCCACGATCCCCCCAGGACACGCCGGGGGCTGGATCCGGCTGTGGGGAGCGTTGGGAAAAGCGGGATGGGGACGCTGCTATTCCCACGGGAGCCTTATGGGAACGGGGCGGGGTCCGCTCGCCCCCTCCCCTACTCCAGCCCGGGGGGGACAGGGGTGACATCGTGTCCCTCCTCTTCCCGCTGGGATTTATTTATTTATTTGGATGTTTTGGGGTGCGGGAGGTGGCCCCAGGGCGAGGAACTTCCAGCTCCTGGGTCAGCGGTGACAGTGACCCCCCCGTCCCCGGTGTCGGGGGGCTGCCCAAGGGTGGGGCGGGGAGGGACGGGGTCCCCGCGGATTAACTGTAAAAACAAAGGGCGAAAAGAAATGAAAAATATTAAAAAAAAAAAAAAATTTGGAAAATCATGAAAATGAAGAGTTTGGAGGCAAAATGAAGGGGGTGGGTGGAGGGACCGGCTGGGGCGGGGGTCTCTCAGCCGGGGGGCGACGGGGCCGGGTTCGGGGCGCACCCGCAGGGCGGGGCCGCTCCCGGGGCGGTGCCGGAGCCGCCGGGCCGGGTGCGGGACCGGGCGCGGGGCGGGGCGGGCGGAGGACGCGGCCCCGGAGCGAGCGGCGGCTCCCGGGGTCCCGCAGCGAGGAGGGGTCGGGGGGCCGAGAGCGGAGGGGCGGGGGTCGGGGGGCTCCCGCGGCGGCCATGAAGAGGATGTTCTCCTGCTCCAGCTCGCAGGTGACGGTGAGTCCCGGGAGAGAACGGGGGGCCCGATCCCGGTGCCAGCCCGGTGCCAGCACGCTGCCGGCTGTGACCGCCCCCGGTGCCAGCCCCGTGCTGCCTCAGTCCCGACCCCAATCCAGCTCCAATTCCACTGCCCCAGCCCCAATCCCAGCCCCAATCCCAATCCCAGTCCCTGTCCCAGTCCTGCTGCTGGTCCCGATGCCGCCTGCAATCCGATCCCCATTGGCCGCCTCCATCCCAAATCCAGCCCCAATCCCAGCCCCAATCCTCACCCCAATCCATCCCCCAGCCCCCAGCAGGTCCCGCAGCCCATCCCCGCTCCCAGTCCCACTCCCGCTTCCCGTTCCCAGACCCCGGTCCCGGTCCGCGGTCCCGTTCCCAGTCCCGGTGCCTGTCCCGGTGCCACCCCCGCCCGTGCCACGCTGGAGCCCGGCCCGGCTCGGTGGCACTCGCCAAACCAGCCGGGCGGGCACAGGCCGGGACACGCTCCGGCCCCTCCGCCCCCTCCCGGCTCTGCCGAGCCCGCGGAGCGGGGAAACTGAGGCAGGAGATGCGTGGGGGGACCCACACTGGGGGGTCCTGTGCGGGGTGGGGGTCCCCCCCAGAGTTTGGGGTCCTGTGCTGGGTCCCCCCGCAGATGGAGAGCTGGACGCGGCAGGACCAGAAGCTGCTGGAGGCGGTGACACGCGGGGACGTGGCCCGGGTGGCCGCGCTGGCCGCCCGCAAGGCCGCCCGCCCCGCCAAGCTCAACGCCCGGGGACAGTCCGCGTATGTCACCGCCGGGGGGACACGGCGGGGGCTCGGTGGGTCTGGGGGTGGCACACGGGTCACGGCCACCTCTCGCTGCCCCCCCAGGCTCCACCTGGCCGCGGCCGGGGGTCTCACCGAGTGCCTGACGCTGCTGCTGGAGCACGGAGCGCCCGTCAACGAGACCAACGATGACGGTGGGTGGGGACAGCTTGGGGACAGCTTGGGGACACCTTGGGGATACCCTGTGTCACCCCTGGAGGAGCCCAGACCTGCTCCCCTTGGGGACACCTGTGTCACCCCTGGAGGAGCCCAGACCTGCTCCCCAAGGCAGGGACCCCCGGGAGCAGCCTGGGGAGTGTCCCCAAGGAGGGGGTGTCCCCTGGGGGTGTCCCTTAGCGGGGCAGTTGTCCCCTGGGGGTGTCCCCAGCACCGGCCCTGTCCCCACAGGTAGCACCGCCCTGCACTTGGCCACCATCGCCTGCCAGCCCCAGTGCGTGAAGGTGCTGCTGCAGGTACCGAGAGGGGCGGGAACGGGGCGGGAACGGGGCGGGAACGGGACGGGAACCGGGCGGGAACGGGGCGGGAACGGGACGGGAATGGGACGGGAACGGGGCGGGAGTGGGATGCAAACGGGATGGGAGTGGGATGGGAATAAGATGGGAATGGGGTGAGAATAGGATGGGAACGGGATGGAAACAGGAATTGGAACGGGATAGGAGTGGGATGGGAATGGGAACTGGAATGGGATGGGAATGGGAACTGGAATTGGAATGGGAACTGGAATTGCAATGGGAACTGGAATGGGATGGGAATGGGAACTGGAATTGGAATGGGAACAGGAGTGGGATGGGAATGGGAACTGCAATGGGATGGGGATGGGAACAGGAATGGGATGGGAATGGGAACAGGAATGGGAACTGGAATGGGATGGGAATGGGAAGAGGAATGGGAACAGGAATGGGATGGGAATGGGAACTGCAATGGGATGCAGCTGGGGGTGAAACCAGGGATGGAGATCAGGACAGGGACAGGGATAAGGACACGGATGGAGGTGCAGAGGAGGATGAGGATGGGGACAAGGGCAGGGAACAAGGACGGGGACGAGGATGGGAACAGGCTGCGATGGGGGTGTCGGTGCCATCCCCGTTCCCTTCCCGCTGTCCCCCCAGCATGGAGCCAACGAGCGCCACGTGGACGGGCAGAACCGGACTCCGCTGCACTGGGCCGGTGAGGGGGGGGACACGGGGACACCCCGAGACGTGGGGGACACCAGGGGGACACCAGAGGTGCCCCAGAGGCCCTGCAGTGACCCCACCCCCTGCAGCCTCCTCGGGCTGCGCCTCCAGCGTCCTCCTGCTCTGCGACCACGAGGCCCCACTGGATGTCCCCGACACTGTGAGTGGGGACGGGGGGACAGCAGGGGGTGACAGGGGACAGCAAGGGTTGATGGTCACCCCAGTGTCCCCCCAGCACGGCCAGACCCCCCTGATGCTGGCGGCGCAGGGGAACCACGCGGCCGTTTGTGCCCAACTCCTGCGGCGCGGGGCCGAGCCCGGGCGGGCCGACAGGGATGGCAGGTGGGTGACAGGGGACCCTGGGTGTCCCCAAGGGTGTCACCGCTGTGGGGAAGGGATGGCGGTCACCTGTGTCACCGTGTCCCTCCGTGTCACATCCCCGGCCCAGGACAGCGCTGGAGCTGGCCCTGGCTCACGGCAGCCTGGAAGTGGCCGAGCTGCTGCAGGGCCACCAGAGGGACAAGAAGGACACCGGGAATGTCACCTGGAATGTCATCGGGAAGGCCCCGCGTTGGGCTCTCCAGAAGGTCCCACACAGCAGGAGGAGAGGTGAGACCTCCTGGACCCCCCCAAAAAAGGGAAAGGGGGGAAATGGGAAAACAACGGGGGGGAATTGGAAAAAACGGGGAAAATTGGGAAAACGGGACTGTGCTTTTCCCTCCGGCAGAGAACGGTGCTGGGCAGGTGGGAATACAGGCTGAGGAGGAGGAGGAGGAGGAGGAGCAGCGGGACGGACGCGCTGCCCGGCGGCTGCGGGAGGAGCTGGCGAGGAAGACTCTGGAATGCCGGAGGCTGGAGGAAGCTGCCGAGGGCACCCGGCGGCGGCTGCGGGAGCTCGTGCGGCTCCTGCCGGGACGGGACGCGGCTGAGGATGAGGAGGATGAGGAGGATGAGGAAGATGAGGGCGCCTGCCTGGAGCTCCTGGCCCGGCGCGTAGCGGAGCTGAGGAAGAGGACGAGGGATGAAGAGCAGGAAGGAGGACAAGGCAGCGCCGAGGCTCCGCTGCTGATCCCGTTCCTGGCCTGGCTGGGAGAGGAGTGCTCCAAAATGCGGGAAGCGAAGGTCGGCGCCTCCTCCCGGAGCCAGGAGCTGCGTCGGGAGGCAGAGGATTCCCTCCGGGCCGGGGCCTGGCAGCAGCTGGCGGCGGGGCTGGAGCAGGCGCTGGAGCAGCAGGACCAGATCCACGGCAGGATGCTGCGGGGATCCCAAATCCTCCTGGAAAAGCTCCGGCGGGAGCCCGCGGCAGCGTGCCGGTGCGCGGTGCCCGGCTCGGAGATGCCGAGGGAGGGCGGGAGGATGGAGAAGGAGCTGCTGGAGCTGCGGGAGGGCAACGGGAAACTCCTGGCGGAGCTGGCGCGGCTGGGCCGGGAGCGGGAGCGGCTGCAGCAGGAGCTGCGGGAGCTGCGGGATCCCGGGGAGCGGGACGAGGCGCGGCGGCTGCGCCGGGAGCTGCGGGAGCTGCGGGACGGGCTGGGAGCGCGGGTGCGGGAGGCGGGAGGCGACGCCGGGGCCGGAATCCTCCGGGACCTGCACCGGCGGCTGGACGCGCTGGTGCGCTCCCAGCACGAGGCGCTGCAGCTCATCACGGAGATGGAGGGAGAGACCGGAGAAACGCCCGGGATACCGGCAGAACCGGGTACCGGCGAGCCGCGGGGCACGGAGAGCGGCGCCGCCGATGTCCCGCCGGGCTCGGAGGCGGAGCGGTGGCGGGAGGCGGCGGCGGCGGCCGAGGCGCGGGCGGCCGGGAGGGAGCGGGAGCTGCGGGAGCTGCGGGAGACGGCGGAGGGGCTGCGGGAACGCGCGGCGCGGCTGGAGCGCGCCTGCCGGGACAAGGACGGGAAGGTGAGGCACAGGCCGGGAACGGGGACGGGACCTTCCCGCACCAGTCCCGTTCCCGTCATCATCCTCCTTCCATGCTCGTCCCCACTGCCGACCCCCTCCCATCTTCCTCTTCCTCCCATCCCCACCCCCTTCCCATCCTCTTTCCATCACCATCATCATCCTCATCCCTTTCCCATCCTGTCCCCATCCTGATCCATCTCCCAGTCCCATCTGGGGGACCTTGGGGACAACTGAGCGGGACCTTGAGGGCTGACAGGGACCAAGGGGGTTCTGGGGGTGCTGAGAACAACCAGCCCCCCCCAGTCCCCCCAAATCTGCCCCTGACTTTCCCCCCAGCTGAAGCAGCTGCTGGCGGAGACGGAGAAACTCTCGGCTGAAGTGTTGGGGCTGCGGGGCCGCAGCGCCCGGCTCCAGCTCCAGCTGGAGGTGGGGACAGCGCCCGGCGTCACAACGTGTCACCCTTTGGAATTGTCGTCACCCTGAGTCACCCCGTGTCACCCTGTGCCCCCCCCAGGTCCAGCAGAAGCAGCACCGGGACACTGTGGCCGTGTACCGGAGCCACCTTCTCCAGGCTGCCCAGGTGGGACCCCCGGCCCTGCCCTGCCCGGGGTCTCTGGGGGTGGGGGCACAGTTTTGGGTACCGGGCACAGTTCTGGGTGCCGGGCACAGTTTTGGGTGCCGGGCACAGTTTGGGTGCCGGGCACAGTTTTGGGTGCCGGGCACAGTTCTGGGTGCCGGGCACAGTTTTGGGTGCCGGGCACAATTCTGGGTGCCGGGCACAGTTCTGGTGCCGGGCACAGTTTTGGGTGCCGGGCACAGTTTTGGGCTCTCCAGAACGTCCCGCACAGCAGGAGGAGGGGTGAGACCTCCTGGACCCCCCCCACAAAAGGGAAAGAAAGGGGGGAAATGGGAAAACAACGGGGGGAAATTGGAAAAAATAGGGAAAATTGGGAAAAGGGGATCCCGGGTGGGATCCTGGGAAAATCCACGCTCCCCCCTCCGCAGGGATTCATGGACGAGGGCGTCCACGCCGCGCTGCTGCGGATCCTGCGGGCCGAGGCGGGAGCAGGACTGTGCCATTAAACCGGGAATCCGCCACCCACGCGTGGCCTGCCTCCCACTCCGTGTCCCACTCCGTGTCCCCATCCCTGCTCCCCTCCCCTGGCATCCCCCTAAACCAGGGAATGACATTGCTGGTGTCTCCCCGGCCCCACTCCAACCCGGGCCGGGATTTGGGATCCCGCTGGAGTTTTAAACCCGGGCCGGGATTTGGGATCCCGCTGGAGTTTTATTCCCGTTCCTCCCGGTCGGGCCCCGCCCGCCGCCGCCCCAGCGCGAATTTGGTGCCGGTGCTGACGCGCTCCAGGTCGGGGCCGTGGGCCGGGGCCCGGCGCAGGAGGATCCCGGTGGGAATGCGGCAGCTCCGGAGGCCGTGGGGGCTGAGCTCGGTGATCCTGGGGCAGGGAACGGGGTCAGGGATGGAGCCAGGACAGCCCCGGGGCTTTTCCTGTCGCTGTCCCCACGGTGTCAGCGGCGTCTCACCCCACGGTGGGCGGCAGCTCTCCGGGGAACGATCCCGGTCCCGGTCCCGGTCCCTCGGCTCCATCCTCGGTGGCAGCGATGGCCTCCAGGACCGGAGGCTCCAGCCAGGCCACGGCACTGACCTCACCCGGGCTCGGACACAGCCGGGCCTGGGCACGGACCCCCGTGGGGGGAGGGACCCCCGGGGGGGGAACCCCAACCTTGAGAGGGACCCCAACCCCAGGAGGGACACCCCAGCCATGGAGGGACCCCCACCCTCAGAGACACCCAGATCCAGAGAGGGACTGCAACAGCGAGAGGGACCCCCACCCATGGAGAGACCCCCTCGGAGGTGCCCCCCACCCATGGAGGGACCCCCTCGGAGGTGCCCCCCACCCATGGAGGGACCCCCCCGGAGGTGCCCCCCACCCATGGAGAGACCCCCTCGGAGGTGCCCCCCACCCATGGAGGGACCCCCTCGGAGGTGCCCCCCACCCATGGAGAGACCCCCTCGGAGGTGCCCCCCACCCATGGAGGGACCCCCTCGGAGGTGCCCCCCACCCATGGAGAGACCCCCTCGGAGGTGCCCCCCCTCCTTAGAGGGTCCCCACCCATGGAGATGTCCCCCACCCATGGAAGGACCCCACCCATGGCAGTGCCCCCCACCCATGGATTGCCCCCCACCGATGGAAGGACCCCACCCATGGAGGTGCCCCCCACCCATGGAGGTGCCCCCCACCCACGGAGTGCCCCTCACCCACGGAGGTGCCCCCCACCCATAGAGTGTCCCCACCCATGGCGGTGCCCCCCACCCACGGAGATGCCCCCCACCCAAGGAGGTGCCCCCGCACCCACGGAGTGCCCCCCACCCACGGAGTGCCCCCCACCCACGGAGTGCCCCCCACCCTCGGAGCTGCCCCCACCTGCAGCCGCTGCCGGGGCTCGGCCGAGCGCAGCCCCAGGTAGGTGACAATGTGGTGGCAGCGCGGTGGCCCCCAGCTCAGCGAGGGGGGGAACACGGACTGTGGGGAGCAGGGGTGACCCGTGGGACACCCAGGGGTGCCACCCCCTGCCCAGCCCCGGGTGCGGGGGGGTCGTTACCTCCCAGAGGCCGAGCAGGTCCCACGAGAAGGTGCCGGGCTCCAGGTGCAGCCCCGTCTCCTCGGCCAGTTCCCGCAGCCCCGCGGCCACCAGCTGCGGGTCCGGGGGGTCAGGGGACACCCGTGTCCCCGCGCTCACCTGGGCACCCCCTGCCCTGCCCACGGTGCCACCTCACCTCTTCTCCTGGCTCCAAGTGCCCACCTGGGTGGGGGGACAGGGGTCAGAGCACCCCAAAATCCCCGTCCCCACCTGAGTGAAGGGTCGGGGGACCCCAAAGCTCTGCTGTCCCCGTCCTCGCGCTCACCTGGTGGCACCCAGACGTTGGGGAAGTGGCGCAGGGTGGTGGCCCGGCGGGTCAGCAGGACGTGGCCGCAGGCGGCCTCCAGCAGCACGGCCACCGCTGCGGCCACCCCCGGCTGTCCCCGCGGCTGTCCCCGCGGCTGTCCCCGCGGCTGTCCCCGCGGCTGTCCCCGCGGCTGTCCCCCCGGCTGTCCCCGCGGCTGTCCCCGCGGCTGTCCCCGCGGCTGTCCCCCCAGCTTGGCGGGGCAGAACGGGGGTCTCTGCGGGGACAGGGGACATCAGCGGCGCGATGGCTCCCGGGGGGACGCGGTGACACCGGGGGAAACACCGGGGGAAACACCGGGGCCGGCGGCCCCGCGCACCTTGAGGACGGTGGCGGTGGAGCCGGGGAAGGGGACATCGGAGATGAGGAGGTGGCCGCGCTCCAGCCCGCAGCTCACCGGGGCCACGTCCGTGTGCGCGGGGCAGAACACGCCGGTGACACTCTGCGGGGACACCGGGGCCGCTGTCACCGCACCGGGACAGGCGGGGGGGACACCGGGGCCGCTGTCACCGCACCGGGACAGGCGGGGGGGACACCGGGGCCGCTGTCACCGCACCGGGACAGGCGGGGGGACACCGGGGCCGCTGTCACCGCACCGGGACAGGCGGGGGGACACCGGGGCCGCACCCCCTCCCCTGCACTGTCCCCCCCCATTCCCCCCATTGTCCCCGGTTCCCCCCGGTGCCCCCGGTGCCTCCCGGTTCCCCCGGTTCCCCCCGGTGCCTCCCGGTGCCCCCCGGTCCCCCCGGTTCTCCCCGGTCCCCCCGGTCCCCCCCGCTCCCCCCCGCTCCCCCCAATCCCCCCCGGTCCCCCCGGTCCCCTCGGTCCCCCCGGTCCCCCGGTCCCCCCATTGCCCCCGGTCCCCCCCGGTCCCCCCGGTCCCCCCGGTCCCCCCCGGTCCCCCCGGACCTGCCCGAACGCCGCCGCCCCCCCCGCCCCCGCGCGCCGTACGTGCACGAGCACGCGCGCGCCCGCCATGTCGGGGGCGGGGCCTACCGGGGAAGGGGGCGGGGCCTCCCTGAGAATGGGGCGGGGCCTGACGCGCTCCGGGGGCGGGGCCTGAGCCGCGCCGGCGACTGCGCCCCCTGCAGGGCAAAGGCCGCACCCACGGGTGGGGACAGCGGGGACAGCTCCGTGTCCCCCGTGTGTCCCCGTGTGTCCTGAGTGTGTCCCCGTGTGTCCTGCGTGTGTCCCCCGTGTGTCCTGAGTGCGTCCCCGTGTGTCCCCGTGTGTCCTGCGTGCGTCCCCCGTGTCCTGAGTGTGTCCCCCGTGTCCCCCGTGTGTCCCCGTGTGTCCCCATGTGTCCTGCGTGTGTCCCCCGTGTCCTGCGTGCGTCCCCGGGTGTGTCCACGTCCTCCGCGTCCCCCCACTGGCCACACTGTCACCGGCCGTGGCCACCCCTGGGGACGCTGCCGCCCCTCAGGGACACTCCGGGGACACCGCGGTGTGTGTCCCCAGGGCTGCCGCCACCGCCCCGGGGACATCGCCCCCTCTGTCCCCGCCGTGCCGTTCCAGGCCGTGCCAGCAGGTGTCACCCCCTGCCCGGCCCCTCGGGACCCCCGGAGTCCCCCCACGAGTCTCGGGGGTGTCCCCATGTCCCCCACCCCTGCCGTGTCCCCAGGGTCCCCTCTGAGCAGCGGTGACACTCGGGGACCGGAGCCTGAGCGGGACCCCGGGGGCAGCTCGGCGCTCCCAGTATGTCCCAGTAACTCCCAGTAACTCCCAGTAGCCACTCGGGCGAGGCAAGTGGCCACGCTTTGGCGCGGGTGACAGGTCACCGCTCTGGGGACAGAGGGGACACACGGGTGGCCGCCACGCCGCACACGCGTGTGCAACGGGGGGGGGTCTCGGGACGAGAATTGCACGCGGGAGCGCGCCCCGGTAACGGGGGGGGGGGGGGGAGCCACCGCCGTGCCCGCGCACACGCGCGTGCAAAGCCCCCCCACCCCCGGCAGTTAATGAGGATCATCTCATTAACGGGGATTAACGCCTATCTATAGCGCGGCCGCGGGGGGAGTCCCGCGGGGGTCCCGGTCCCGCCCCCGGCCCCGCTCCGGCCGGTGCCCGGTCCCGGCCCGTTCCGGGGCGGAGCCGCTCGGCACCGAGCGCGGAGCGGAGCCGGTACCGAGCGCCGGGGGCCGCGAGGGGCGGCGGTTGGGGGATGCTGGGGCGGGGGGTGCTGGAGGGGTGGGACGGGGTGGGTTTGGGGTGGGTTTGGGGTGAGTTTGGGGTGGCTTTGGGGTGTAGGTTGGGTGTTGTGGGGTGTTTGGGGCAGGGGGTGTGTAGGGTGCTGTGCCGGGGCTTTTGGGGCGGTTTTGGGGTGTTTTAGGGCTTTGCGTGGGACGCTGACTGTTGTGAGGGTGTCGTGGGGGTGCTGCAGTGTTGGGGGGTGTTTTGGGGTGCTCTGAGAGCGGTGTCGGGGTGTAGGGGGGCGTTGTGGGGTGCTGTACAATGGGGCGCTGGGGCTGCTCTCCTGTTCTGGGGGAAGTGTCCCGGCACTTCTGGCAGCAGCTCCCGGAGCACTGGGAGCACTGGGAGCACTGGGAGCACTGGGAGCGCTGGGGGCACTGGGAGTAGTGGGAGCACTGGGAGCACTGGGAGCACTGGGAGCACTGGGAGCGCTGGGGGCACTGGGAGCACTGGGGGCACTGGGGGCACTGGGAGTAGTGGGAGCACTGGGAGCACTGGGAGCACTGGGAGCGCTGGGGGCACTGGGAGCACTGGGGGCACTGGGAGCACTGGGAGCAGTGGGGGCACTGGGGGCACTGGGAGCACTGGGAGCACTGGCACGGGGGTACTGGGGGCACTGGGAGCAGTGGGAACACTGTCCCCACACTGTCCCCACACTGTCCCCAATCCACCCCCCACCCCCGTGCCTCAGTTTCCCCCCGCTCGCAGCCCGGGGCGGGGCGGGGGGGTCGCTCTCAGCCCCACCCGCCATGCCGGGGGTCCCGCTGCCCTTCGTCGTCCTCCTCCTCCTCCTCCTGCTCGCCGGGACCCCCGCGCAGCCCTTCCCGCGGGACCTGGCGGCTCGCAGCACCGTGGGGCTGGCAGGTGAGCGGGGCTCGGGGGGGCTCCGGGGGGCTCGGGGGGGTCACCGGGGGTCTCACCGCCTCCTCCCGGTGCAGCCACCGCCGCCTACCCGCGCTTCGGGGGTCTCCGGGGGGACAACGGCACGGCGCGGCTCGGCCTCGACTTCCAGCGGATGCTGCGGCTGAACGGGACGCTGCTGGTGGCCGCCCGGTGAGCCCCGGGGCGCGGCTGCCGTGCGTGAGCATCCTCGGCTGTGCTTGTGCAAGGATTTGCACGCCCCTCGCATCTTGGCAGTGCCCGTGCCCCGCCGTGTGTGACCCCGCAGTCCTCCCTGCGTGTCACTGGCGTGTTGTCCCGTGTCCCCTTGCACACCCCGTGTCCCCTTGCACACCCCCATCCCCTTGCACACCCCCATCCCCTTGCACACCCCTCACCCCCTTGCACACCCCGTGCCCCCTTGCACACCCCCCGTGTCCCCTTGCATATCCCCATCCCCTTGAACACCCCGTGCCCCCTTGCACACCCCCTGTCCCTTTGCACACCCCCTGTCCCTTTGCACACCCCCCATCCCCTTGCACACCCCCTGTGCCCCCTTGCACACTCTGTGCCCCCTTGCACACCCCCATCCCTTTGCACACCCCCACCCCCTTGCACACCCCCTGCCCCCTTGCACACCGTCTGCCCCCTTGCACACCCCCCGTGTCCCCTTGCACACCCCCCATCCCCTTGTACACCCCTGCACCCCCTTGCACACCCCGTGCCCCCTTGCACACCCCGTGCCCCCTTGCACACCCCGTGTCCCCTTGCACACTCACCCCCTCCCCCAGGGACCACATCTACGCCTTCGACCTGCGGCAGGACCGGGGGACGCTGTACCCGGAGCGGGTAAGGGGGGGACAGGCACAGACCCTGGGCACAAGGGGGGCGCAGGGGGTGCCCACCCACGTGCCCGCCCACCCACCCCCGTGCCCACCTGCCCCGGCAGCACCTCACCTGGGAGCCGCAGGACCGGGAGAACTGCGCCATGCGGGGCCGGCGGCAGGTGATTTGGGGCCGGGGGATTTGGGGGCGCAGCAGTTCGGGGCGCAACACAGTGGTGACGCCACGGTGTCCCCCCCACCCCGTGTCCCCACACGCAGGACGAGTGTCACAACTACATCCGTGTGCTGGTGCCCCGCGACGCCGAGACCCTCCTGGCCTGTGGCACCAACGCCTTCAGCCCCCTGTGCCGCACCTACCAGGTGGGGTCCCGAAATTGGGGGTCCCGAAATTGGGGGTCGCAGCTTGGGGGGGTCTCAGCCCCCTCAGGGCGGTTCCCAGGTGTGCGATGAGCGTGGAGGTTCTCGGCCGTGTCCGTGCCGGGGTTGTGATTTATTGAAAAAAACATCTGGATATTGATCTGGTACCGATATCCAACCGTGAGGGACAAAAACTGGCGGTTTAAAGTTAGAAAGTGTGTGCGGGACAGCTCCTAAATATACACCGTGATTATAGAGCTTTTATATCTATATTTTATACTTTTTATCTATACTTTAGCTGTAGTTTTTATCTGAACAAAATACAAATACATATTCATCATTTTGGTACATCCCATTCCCCACTTCATACGCTGATCACTCCCAAAGCCATTCAGCAGGTGTGGCTTGTCCCTTTCATGGGTTGGTGTCCCTTTCATGGGTCGGTGTCCCTTTCTCCCAAAATGAGGAAGTTAATTAATTCTTCCTCCTTCTGACTTTTTACCTTTTCAATGCCAATTTGACAACTGAACTCTTGGTAGAACTCCCATTCCTCATCTTCAGTTGGTTTCAGAACAGAGGAGGCCCACGATTGTTTTATGTTCCTAAAATCTATTTATCAGTTTATATTCTTCATTATAAACCCAGCTAACTAAACATTGTGCTGACAAGCAATCAGTTATTAGTTAACCCCTAACTCCTAACTTCATCAAGCCCTACTCATTCATTATTATTATTTTAATTAACTCTAGCGAGGCTTATTTCCAACTAAAATCTTATCTCCTCTAAAAATCTCTAAATTCCTTAAAATGTACCTGTCAGCTGGGGGTGGCACAAAGGGGTGCTGAGCACTGGGGGGGTCTCACGGCCTCTGGGTGTGTGTCCCCCTCCCCAGGTGGGCAGCCTGGCACAGCGGGGCGAGCAGATCAGCGGCCAGGCCCGGTGCCCCTTCGATGCCAAGCAAAGCATCGTCGCCCTCTTCGTCGGTGGGTGCTGGGCAGGCTGGGGGGGGCACGGGGGTGGTCCTGGGGGGCACGGGGGTCACCCCAAGTGTCCCCCCCGCAGATGGCAGCCTGTACTCGGCCACGGTGGCCGATTTCCAGGCGAGCGATGCCGTCATCTACCGCAGCCTGAGCCCCGGGCAGGCGCCGCTGCGCAGCCTCAAATACAGCTCGCGGTGGCTGCAGGGTACCCGAGTGGGGCCTGGGGGGGGGACAGGGGTCTGGGGGGGTCTGGGGGATGGGATGGGGTACAGGGGTCTGGGGGGGTCTGGGGGGGTGGGGGTACAGGGGGTCTGTGGGATGGGATGGGGGTACAGGGATGGGATGGGGGTACAGGGGTCTGGGGGGGTCTGTGGGGATGGGATGGGGGTACAGGGGTCTGTGGGGGTCTGGGGGATGGGGGTACAGGGGTCTGTGGGGATGGGATGGGGGTACAGGGGTCTGTGGGATGGGATGGGGTACAGGGGTCTGGGGGGCTCTGGGGGGATGGGGGTGCAGGGGGTGTGTGGGGATGGGATGGGGGTACAGGGGTCTGTGGGGTGGGATGGGGGTACAGGGGTCTGTGGGGGTCTGTGGGGACGGGATGGGGGTACAGGGGTGTAGGAGGGTGCAGGGTAGGGGTTACACGTAAGGAGGGATGTGGCAGAGTGGGGCAGGGGGACATGGGGATGGAGTCGGGGCTGCAATCTGGGGGTACAGGGGTCAGGGTGCAGGGGAGGGGCTGAGCACAAGGGTGTGGGACAAGGACGGGAGGTGGTGGGGGCTGATGGTCCCTCCAACCTCCCCTGCCCCCCCCCAGAACCCCACTTTGTCCAGGTCCTGCCCTACGGCCCCTACGTCTACTTCTTCTTCAGGGAGGTGGCAGTGGAGCTCAGCGCCCTGGGCAAGGTGGGTCTGGGGATGGGGGGCACAGGGAGAGCCCCCGGGGGGGGTCGGGGCAGGGGAGACTCCTCAGCCCCTCACCGTGGGAACCCAGGGGTTCCCTCTGGCTGCCCTGGGACCCTGGCAGGGGTCAGGAACCCCCTGGACAGAGCCCCCAGAGACACTGGCTGTGATCTCTGGCCATGGAAAAGAGTTTTCAATCTCACAGGATGAATTACCAGCTCTGAGTGTTTGAGATCAGTAATAATTAACTGTGGCACGGGTGCAAAAGTAAAATTTTAGGATTCTAGATGAGGGGTCCAAAGGGGACAAGATGGAGGAAATTGGGTGTGCCTTGTCCTTTTCTCCTTCTTCATGCCCTCCATGTTTCACTGTGGTGTTGGCATTTTTCTGTGGGTTCAGGCTGGGGACACACTGTCCAACGTAGGTGACAGATATTGGCACGTTATTGTAAATCCAGCACAGGTAGTTTGTGGTATTTAATGTTTGTACCATCCCACTGAGGGCAGAGCCCCACACGCTGCCCTGCAGGACAGAGCTGCGGCAGGGCAGCAGAACATGTTAGAGATAAACAGAATAAACAACCTTGAAACAGCACAGATGAATTATGATTTCTGCTTTGGCAGCGGGGCTGAAAGACAGAGACTTTTACAATCTCGGAATCAGACGCCCAGAGGTGCCCAGGTGCCCTGGGTGGTGACCCCGAGGGCGTGCAGGTGCTGAGGCGGGTCCCCGTGCAGGTGTTGGTGGCCCGGGTGGCCCGGGTGTGCCGCAACGACCGCGGCGGGTCCCCGCGGGTGCTGGAGCGGCGCTGGACGTCCTTCCTGAAGGTGCGGCTGCAGTGCTCCGTGCCCGGGGACAGCGTCTTCTACTTCGATGTCCTGGAGGCTGTGACACCCCCTCAGAGCCTGCACGGGCGCCCCGCTGTTCTCGCCCTCTTCGGCACCCAACCCAACAGGCAGGGACGTGGGGACGTGGGGACATGGGGACATGTGGGGATGTGGGGTCATAGGGATGTGGGGACGTGGGGATGTGAGGACATGGGGCCGTGGGGTCATGGGGACATGCAGATGTGGGGACAGGGTGATGGTGACATGAGTAAGGACTCACACGTGCACATGGGGCTTGCCCAGGGGGACATGGGGATGGACTCACATGGGGACGTGGGGACACAGAGGGGCAGCAGACAGGGAAACAGAGCATGGGGACACACCCGGGACACGGAGGAGCCCTGGTCAAACCAAAGCCATCCTGTCCCCGCCTTGCTGTCACCGCAGCATCCCCGGCTCGGCCGTCTGCGCCTTCTACCTGGCAGACGTGGAGCGGTCGTTCGAGGGTCCCTTCGCCGAGCCCCGTGGGGCCACCTGGACCCCAGTGCCAGAGGACAGGGTCCCTCAGCCCAGGTACCAGCCCAGGTACCCCCACCCCACACCGGGACACCCCCGGGGGCCGCAGACGCCGCGCCCCAACGCCGGCTGTGCCGCAGGCCGGGCTGCTGTGCCGGGATGGGACCCGCTGCCGGTGTTGTCACCTCCGGGGACTTCCCTGACGAGACGCTGCTGTTCGCCAAGGAGCACCCGCTGCTGCACGGCGCCGTGCGCCCCGCGGGCGGGCGGCCGCTCTTCACCCGCACCGGCACCAGGTGCAGGGACGGGGCGGCCTCGGGGACAGGGTGGCCTCGGGGACAGGGTGGCCTCGGGGCTGGGATGGACTTCTGGATGGAGTGGCCGTGGGGACAGGGTGGCCTCGGGGACAGGGTGGCTTCAGGGGTGGGATGGACTTGTGGATGGAGTGGCCGTGCGGACAAGGTGGCCTTGGGGACAGGGTGCCCTTGGGGACAGGATGGCCTCAGGGCTGGGATGGACTTGTGGATGGAGTGGCCGTGGGGACATGGGGACAGGGAGTAACCCACGTGAAGAGGTTCAGGGTGTGAGGACGCTGCGGGGTGGGGACGGTCCTTGCCCAGGGCTCCCCGTGAAGGGTGTGTGGGGCCATGAGAAGGTGCAGGAAGCCCCCGAGCAAAGCCCAGCCCCAGCCCGGCTTTGCGAGGCCGTGTCCCACCGCAGGCTGACCCAGCTGGCCGTGGACACGGGCGCGGGGCCCCGCGGGAACCAGACCGTGCTGTTCCTGGGCGCCGAGGACGGGCGGCTGCTGAAGGTCCTGGCAGCTGCACAGCACCCCGGGGGCACCCCGGGGGACAGCCGAGAGCCGGGGGACAGCGGGAACAGCAGTGCCAGGACGCTGCTGCTGGAGGAGATCAGCCTCTACGACCCCGGGCGGTGAGGGGCGGGCATGGGGTGCCCAGGGCTGGGGTCTCGGGGGGTGCTGGGGGCTCCTGGGGGCCATGGGTGCTGGGAGTGCTGGGGAGCTGGGGGGCACTGAGGGGTTGGGGGTGCTTGGGGGTCTGGAGGGTGGGTTCTGGGCACCGTGGGGCTGTGAGTGCTGTGGGGGTTTGGGGGTGCAATGGGGGTCTGGAGGGTGGGTTCTGGGCACTGTGGGAGCTGGGGGGCACTGAGGGACTCTCGGGCACTGTGGGGCTGTGAGTGCTGTGGGGTTTGGGGGTGCAATGGGGGGTTCTGGGCACTGTGGGGCTGTGAGTGCTGTGGGGTTTGGGGGTGCAGTGGGGGTCTGGAGGGTGGGTTCTGGGCACTGTGGGGCTGTGCGTGCTGTGGGGTTTGGGGGTGCAATGAGGGTCTGGAGGGTGGGTTCTGGGCACTGTGGGAGCTGGGGGGCACTGAGGGGCTCTCGGGCACTGTGGGGCTGTGAGTGCTGTGGGGTTTGGGGGTGCAATGGGGGTCTGGAGGGTGGGTTCTGGGCACTGTGGGGCTGTGCGTGCTGTGGGGTTTGGGGTGCTGGGGGGCTGTGCTGTGCTGACCCCGGGTGCTGTCGGGTGCAGGTGCCACAGCCCGCGGGGTGCCGGGGTCCCCAGCCGGGTGCTGGGGCTGGAGCTGCACCCGCCGGGCCGGGAGCTGATCGTGGCCTTCGCCGGGTGCCTCCTGCGGCTGCCCCTGAGCCGCTGCGGCCGCCACGGCTCCTGCCAAGGGTGAGCGGGGCCGTGGGGAGCTCGGAACGAGGGTGGGCAAAGGCAGGGGAGCGTGCAAGGATGGGAGCGTGCAAGGGCGGGAGGGAGTGTGCAAGGGACGCAAGGATGTGTGAGGTCACGGAAGTGGCACAGGGACACGGGTGGCAGCTGCATCCCCGTGTCCCCGCAGGAGCTGCCTGGCTGCCCGAGACCCCTATTGTGTCTGGCTGCCCTCCAGGGGCTGCGTCCCCTTCTCCGAGGACCTTCCGTGAGTGTCCCTCCCAACCCCGACCTCCTGGGGCCCTGCCCCGTGCGGGGACACACTGGGGACAGAGGGTGATGTCCCCTCTGTGTCCCAGGAGTGGCTTCCAGCAGGACGTGGAGGGATCCCTCGGGATCAGCGGGACCTGCCAAGGTGAAGAGGGGGAGCATGGGGGACACTGGGAATGTTTGGGGATTTCTGGAGACACCAGGTCCTGGGGGATGCAGGTGGTACCACAGTGACACCGGGGTGGCTCTGGCACACCTGGGTGATGCCAGAGGATGGGGAGGACGTGGAGGGGACACGGGTGGCTCCAAGGGACACGGGGGAGCCTGGCCCGACCCTGCTCTGCTCTCACAGGGGCTGCAGAGGACAGTGACGAGGATGGAGACCTGGCCCACGGTCAGTGACATTGTCTGGGGACCCTGGGGACCAGGGAGGGACATCCCAGGGGTGGGAGAGACACCCCAGGGTTTGGGGAGGGGGGCACCAAGGACTGCAGAGGGACTGTGGAGTCGGGAGGACCCCAGAGACAAATATGAGTCCCCAGGGGTGGGATAAAGATCACAAGGGTGGAAAGGGGACCCCAGGGAAGGAGAAGGACCCTGGGGTGGGGGGACCCCGGGAACAGGAGAGAGGTGAGGGGGGACCCCAGGAATGGGAGGGGCACCCCAGGGACGGGACTGGGGGGATCTCTGGGGGGATATCACCCTCCCGCTGGCCCCGGGCTGACGGGTGCTCCCGCAGGGGTGCGGCAGCCCGGGCCGGGGCTCGAAGCGACCGTGCCGGTGCCGGTGCTCGTGGGCTGCGTGCTGGGCGCCTTCGCCCTGGGCGCCCTGGCCAGCGGGCTGGTGGCCACTTGCTGCCAGCGCCCCGCCGTGCCCAAGGCGCCCCCGGAGCCGCCCTACGCCCCGCGGAGCCCGGCGCAGCCGCCGGTGCCCCGGCTGTACCCCGCGCTGCCGCGGGACCCCGCCGAGCCCGAGCCCCCCGAGCCCGACCGCCCCGCGCAGCCCCGGGAGCCCCGGGAGCCCCGGGAGCCCCGGGAACCCCGAGAGCCCCGGGAGCCCCGGGAGCCCCGGGAGCCCCCCGGGCCGGTACCCCCGGGCAGGGCGGCCCGGGAGGCGCCGCCGCAGCGGCTGCCCGGGGGCTCGGCGTGGCCGGCGACCCCTCCGGGCAGCGGCTCCTTCGCCAACCGGGTGCTGCCTCGCCCCGCGGGCCCCGGGCCGCCCTTCGGTCCCCACGACCGGGCCCCGGTGCGGCTGGACGTGCCCCCCGACAGCCCCCCGGCCCCGCGGCGGCCGCTGGCACCGAGCCGCTCGCTGGGCGGGACCCCCGCCGGTGCCCCCGGGCCGCCGCGGGGCCTCACCCGCATGTACTCGCTGGGGACACCGGGGGCGGCTCCCTGGGGACCCGGTGCCCCGGAGCGCTCCGTGCCCGTGAAACCCCCCGTGCTCCCCAAGCCGCTGCTGCTGCCCGCGGCCCCGGGCCGGCCCTGAGACCCCCAGCCCTCCCCTTCCCCGGGGCAGGGTCCCGCTGCCCCAGCTCCCGTCCCCGTGGCACCAGCACAGTCCCCCCCAGCAGTGACAAGGGCTCCGCGTCTCCCATCCCCCTGGTTTTGCTTTTTTGTTATTATTTTCTAATTTATTTTCTGTTCGAGGGGGAGTGGGAGTTGCCGTCACCACCCCTTGGGGACACCAGGAAGGGGGACACATGGCCCAGCCCATCCTACTGTGTAGGACCAGGGCTGAGCTGGGGCACCACAACAGTGGCACAAGATTTTATTAAAAAATACACAACAAAAAATGAGCATAAATGTTGACATTTCTGCATTCCAAAGCATTGCTAGAAAAGAAGAAAAGCCTTTATGTTCTTGTCCCAGCACTCAGAGAATCTGTCCCCGATTTCTTCAGTGATCAAAACAATGTGATAAAGGTCCAGATTAATCAAATAATTAGATTTGTCACAAGGAGGGGATGGGGTGGAAGGGACGGCGCCCCACGCTCAGCCCGACCCCCAGGTCTGTGCTCCCCCTTCCTGGGTGTCTGCAGAGCTCAGATTTGGGATAACTCAAACCACTCACAGCCAACAGCAGGGAGACACGTGTCCAATTAACCCCAAAGTGTGCTAATTAACCCCAAAGTGTGCTAATTAACCCCAGACCGTGCCCACGGGAGGGCACACACAGGGCTCTCCTGCCCACGCTGGCACGGATGCGATGCCAGGCCCGGGAACGGCGCGGGCAGGAAAAGCCCTGACACGGCACAGCCCGGCCGGGACTCCCGTGGGAGGGAATTTACTGACCAAAAAATGCTGCTTTGGGCTTAAAAAGCTCCTGGTGGTTTTTCTCTGGAAGAGCTGGGTTTGAATTCCAGGCAGAGATCAAATCCTCCTCAGTTTTGCTACACGGATCCTTCCAGAAATTAAATCAGGGGATTCCCCTCCAAAAGGTGACAACATCCTCAGCTTTATTTCCTACAAAAATAACCCAAACCAGTTCCCATGAGCCCTACGGACTTTTTATTTTTCATTTCCTCTTCCAAAGGGGAAGATTTTTCCCCAGCTGAAGGGATTTTTTGGCAAAATCACCTGTTTTGGGGAGAAGGATGGCAATAACTGAGGGCAGCAGTGGGGAAGGCACAATACAGATCGGCTGCATGTTAAAAAAAGGTTTTAGTTCTTTAAAAAAAGAAATTTTAATTTAAAAAGTGACATTTGTATCTCCAAAGAAAAGCAGACTCCCAGACTGCCATATCTGGATTTCCATGTGCCACCAGTTTACAGCACTGGCCAGTGTGGGAATTAGAATATTTGCCTAAATATTGTAAGACCAGGGAAATTTTTTATTTTGGGTGTTTTCTTCTTGAAACAAACAGGTGAAGGATAGTCTTCCCTGAGAGTGTGAGATGCTTCATGTGAAAAACATTCAATGTTGCCTCAATCTAAAAATTAACAATTCTGGGAGAAGAAAATGATGGATAAAAGGGGAAAAAAATACCTTCTACACCTCTGCAAATATTTAAAGCAACACGCCAAGAGAATATTTTTGTTGCCATTGCAGATCTGGTCCCTGGGATTTGCAGGTCCTTGCACAAGGTCTGTGTTCAGGCTGGAATTCCCAGGCAGCTCAGCACTAATCCAGCTGCTTTGGCACACTGGGATTTCTTCCCATTCCCAACAATGCAGGTATTGACATCCCAGAATAAGCCGTGGGATCACCTGGCTGGGTGGAATTTTGTGGAAAAGCTTCGGATCTATGCAGGGCAAAGTTTTAAAAAAGTTTTTGGCATGGCAGGAAATGGAGGCTGGAGGGGGCACTGCGGGAGCAGCCCCGGATTTGACCAAAAGGAGAGGGAAAAAAAGGAATTTTCCTTTCTAAGTGCCAGGATTAGGAGGTGACAGTGTCATTAGGTGGCTCCAGGCTGGTGGGTGAAGGTAGGTGAGATCCTACCCGAATGAATTTCAAAGGTTGGAAAGAGGTGGAACCAAGGTGCAAGGAAAAGAAAAGAGTTACCAGCGATGGAAAGTTGGGAGGGAAATGAGAAAAACGTTTTTCCTCCTAAAAGAGGGATGAGGAGCTATTCCTGCTGTGTTGCTGAGACCTGGATTATGCCCAGCTTCTACTGGGAATCCTGAATTGTCCCAGTAAAACCCCTGAGCTCCAGCCAGGAGTATCCACCTCGTGTTCCTTGGAGTCATCCACTCTTTGTTCCACTCCTTGCCTCGCAGGAGGAGGCAATTCCAAGTCTGAAATATCCAAGTGTTTCACCCCAATGGGGCTTACAGAATCCAAAGTCAGAAATTTTCATCTTAAAAAGAACCACTTGAGGAAAAAAAAAGTATAATTTTGATGCCTCAGTAATGGAACTTCCAGCCCAGACAGGGTGAAGGAGAGGAATAGAAAGCTCTCCTGGATAATTCCCGTCTCTAAGCCCCCAAGCTGCTTTAAGCACATGCAAGAGCTGCACATTTCCAGAGAGTAAATATTTTAAATCTGTAAACATGAGTTTTTGCTTTGGGAAGGCAGAGTTTGGCCAAGCAGGGAGGAGAAAGCTCATGTGAGTGACTGAAGGTAGCGCCACCTAAACAGTTCTCCCTTTGTCTTCCTGGTGGGTCCCAAGCCAGGAATGATTTGTAGTAATTTGGCAAATAATTCAGAATAATTAACAGCTTTAGAAAATTGTTTTTCAGCAGGGCAAGTCTGTAAACAGACAGAACTGATGTAACCCGTCTCCGTGCATGCATTAAAGAGCTGCTCTGCTTCCTAATCCTCTTTTCCTGCCCCGAAGTTAATCCAAATAATCGAGTATCCCTGGGACACGCTGGAAGAATTGGCGGTAGTAGGCAAGGCTGGGGAATGACATCCCTTGAGGAAACAAAACAGAGCTCTGGAGCTGTGCCCTGCTTTGCTGAACACCATTTGTATCTGTCTCATCAAATAACGAGATTACAGTGCCCCGGGCGGTTTAATGGGCGGACAAGGCGGGCTGAGGCTGATATGAACGGCCCAGGATGAAGTTGTAGAGAAATGATGGAGTAACGGGTTGGAGTTGATGATTTACTCCCAGGCTGGGACGTTCCCCACAGGATAAAGGAACAGTCTCTACCAAAGAGACAACAACTTGGTATTCCTCCTCCTGAGGGTGTTGGGCTTCCAGGAAAAACCCAAAATATTCAGGTGTGGTTGAGGTGGCGCTGACAGAAGCCCCAAGGACACGCAGACCCCGCAGGCTCACAGGAGCTGGAATGTTTTCCCTCTGGAACTGAAGCTGCTCCTCACCTTGCTGCTAGGGGCTGGCAGGGACAGGTGGCTCCGGGCACAGTGGCACTCGGGTGGCACAATCCACAGCTGCTGCTTCCACCGCTTCCTCCCCTCTTACCCTGGGAAATAAAGCAAACACAGAGAAAAGAGTCAGGGTTTCCTTCTCTCTTCCTTGAATAGAAACTGAAGGGGAAAGGCTCCAGTGTGTGGCTTGAGACTCCTGGGATTGTGGAAAACAATGTGGGAATACAGTAGGTTTTAGCAGGAGAAAGAAAATAACACTGCTACAACTCAGCAAAACAAAGTTTTCAGGGTAAACCCAGCGTAGCTGGAAGGTCCAAACAACCTCCAAGATCACCAAGTCCATTTGAAGGTCAGATTGGAAGTGTTTTCCAGCCTTAATAATTTTATTTTGTGCACATTAATAAGGACCAGCACACAAATTAAAAGCCCTGGAATTGGAGGCAGCAGTTCAGCGGCCCTGGCTCTGCAAAGCTTCCTTCCCTGCCCCTTCCCTTGGCTGCATCCTGCTCCCAGTGCAGGAAACTGGGACCTGACCTGTGCTGGGTGCCAGAGAGGAAAACACTCGAGCACCACGGGTCAACAAATCAGAGCTGTGGCACCAGCAGCTTCAAGAATTTAAATCACTTCTCTCTAGACTCTAGGAAAAAAAAAATGCTTACCTTTGGGGAAGAGAACGGAATTGAGAAGTGAGGGGATTAGATAAACTTCCACTTTATCAAATTCCTAAATCCAAAGTTAATTAAAGGTCAAACAGCATAAGAGACTATTTAAAACAAAACACAAAACAACACAAACCTTTCTGTACGAAGGGGTTATCAGAGCCTCAACATGGGGACAGGAAACATTTGAGACAATTTCACTCTGAACTATTTATCCAGGATTGTGTGTTCCAATCAATCCATTTCTGTAGCAGTGGGTTTCCATTTTTATTATTTATTTTAAAAAATAACTATTAAAGCACATCAAGGGCTGCATATGGCAAGATCAGACATGGTGACTCATTTAAAACTTAATAAGAATTAAGTTATTTCTATTGGTATCCATCAGTGTTTCTTTAATTAAGTTTGAACTGGGATTGAATCAATCAATCACCCAAAAAGCACGCTCACTGCAGTGAGATATTGACTGAAATGAGATAAACAAGCCTTCTCAGCCCCAAAAACAATGTTTCTTCCTGCAATTGACCATAGTAGCTCCTATTCAATGCAAACTCCGTAAGAACGGGACAGGAAATTACCCAAATGGGCGCAAGCTCAGTGCTGAGAACCCACAATTCCTCTTTAAAAGGGAAGAAAAGAGATCCTGTTCCTCAGCCCTGGTGTAGATCAACAGATTATAGGCACACAGAGGGAAGTTCACCTAAAGTTCTTCTCATTTAACCCTTGCAACCTGTTTTTTTCTCTCTTCTTTTACCTGATTTAGCAAGTTTGTCAGGTTTTTTTTCTTAGAATACTTGGGTTGGCAGGTGAAAACAGCCCAAGGCTGGAGTTTTCAGCACCTTGTAACCAGATTTTGCTTTAGCCCAGCTAAAGACCCTTGTTCCCATTAAAAAAAAAAAAAAAAAAAAAAAGACAAGAAAAGTCTTTATCTGGAAGTGGTTTTGTTACGATTAAAGTGGTTGCTGATGCCATCTCGTGGGAAATACAAAATTTACCTCTCCGAGCAGCAGACACGGCTGTTCCTGAGCCTTTTCTGGGTGGGAATGTCAGGATCTGGGATTTCAAAAGTACTCTCTGATTACTAAGCAAACATTCACACAAGTGAACAGTCCCACTTAACCAAAGAATTGCTCACACGCAGAAGTGTTTGCAGGTTGAGGCCAAAAAGCTTCCCAAAACTTTTCAGCAGCCTCAAGACTGCAGAGAAGCAGCAGTTTGGGTTTCCCCAAATGCACAAAATTGACTTAATGAGTGATTAGAAAAACTGGGATTACTCAGAAAGAATTTGCACTTAGAACCAAGCTAGATGGGTTTTCCCTGCCAAAATAAGGCTCAAGGAATAAGGGGAAACCTAATTATTCCCATCTAATATGGGACAGAATAAATAAGGAGTAACCTACACATCCCTTAGACCTGCTTATCCAGGAATTTCCTTACTCAGTGTTTACACAAAGCAAAACACTCAACACTGGCGGTGAAGAGCAAAGCAACACGGTTCCACTCTCAGGATTTGGCAGAGGCAGGAATTCTCATTATTCCTCTGTTGCAATCAGGCAAATCCATTTTCTGCAGACCTGGAGCAAGGCCTGGCCAGGCCCACCTGGCACTGGAACCACCTTTATTTACACCAGGGGTAGGATCCTCCTCCCTTACCTCGCCTGGTGAAAACATTCAGGGTCAGGAAGAGCAGCTGGGCGTGTTTGGCTGCATTTCAGCACTTTTACTTTCCTAAATACCCATCTGCCCTCTACTGGAGACCAATCTTAGGGTTTGTTTGTTTGGGTTCTTTTTTCCCATGGTTTTCATACTCGAGGTCCTCCAAGACTTTACTTGAGGTGGTTTTGGCGTTTGCTGAAGGGAGGAGATTGAGAACTCGCAGTGGTATTAAGAATGAAGGGCAAGCTGGGATGTTTGTGATAGGATTTGCTCTCTGGGCGAGCATCCACCACACGAGGGGTCCCCCTTCCTCAGACCCCCAAGACCGTAGACCTTCCCCTCACGGGGGTCCCCAAAACCCCTCACGGGAGTCCCCAAAACCCCTCACGGGGGTCCCCAAAGGCCCTCACAGTGATTCCGCCATCCTCACACCCTTAAATCGCCCCTCTCAGAGGGTCCCCCAGCCCATTCCCTCACTGGAAGTCCTCTGAACCCCTCACAGGGGTCCTCCCTCCTTAGACCCCCCAAGATCGCAGCCTTGCCCCTCACAGGGGTCCCCAAAACCCCTCATGGGGGTCCCCAAAGGCCCTCACGGGGATCCCCCATCCTGAGACCCTTAAGATCGCCCCTCTGAGGATTAGCCAGCCCACTCCCTCCCTGGGAGTCCTCTGAACCCCTCACAGGGTTCCTCCTTCCTTAGACCCCCCAAGATCACAGCCTTGCCCCTCACAGGGGTCCCCAAAACCCCTGACGGGGATCCCCCATCCTGAGACCCTTAAGATCGCCCCTCTCAGAGGGGCCCCCAGCCCACTCCCTCACTGGGAGTTCTCTGAACATCTCACAGGGGTTCTCCCTCCTTAGACCCCCCAAGATCGCAGCTTTGTCCCTCACAGAAGTCCCCAAAGCCCCTCCGGGGGATCCCCCTCACAACGCCCCGCCCCTCCCGCCGCCGCCTCACAAAATGGCGGCCCCGGCAGCGAGCCCGTGAGGCGGCGGAAGGATTTAGGACCTGTGACAAAAGAGTCCTCCGAGGCGGCGCAGAAAAATCGAGCTGGCCCCGCACTCGCTGTGCCGCAGCGGGAACTGTGCGGAATGCGGGGATTTCTCTCTTTATTTTCTGCGCCGTTCTCCCCGCCCTGAGTCGGAGAGGCCTGGCAGGGGAGTGTTTTCCTCTGGCGGAAGGATACCAATCAGTGGTGGCTCTCCGTGACAGAGGCTGAGGTCCCTGGAGTTAGATCCGGCAGAGGCGTTTTTGCGCCAAGTATAAAATGGCGGCGGCGCCTCGCTGAGGCGGTGTGCTTTAGATGTCCTTTGGAATTTTAATATCCAGGATTTGTAAATTTATTTGTGTTTAGATATGTGTATTTCAGTAGCTTGAGCATATCTGTCCCCCGAGTCCCTTCCAGTCCAGGGTTTAACTCCCCTCAGGCTGCCAAACCCCCCTCTCCAAGGTGTGTTACCCCTGACTTGCCCAAAATGTCCTTTTTTTGAGGTAAAATTGGAGCTCTGGGGCCTATTTCTCCTCTGGGGTGTTTTCCTGTGAGGATTGGAGAAGCCGAAGTGTAAATAATATCCTTAATGTGCTTATAATAATCTTTCAGGCTTAGTTTTTCCACACTTAAGTCTTCCACAGCATGTGCGAAAACACGGGTGAGTTCCCAGCTCACTGTAAAGAGATTTGAGACATTTTAATGCTAAAGACCTTGTCAGTCTACATGTCCACAGGAATGTGTATGTTTTGAAGTGATTTTATTTAAACTTTCATAATAAATACTTCTCCTGCAGGTTTTCCTAGCTGGGAACACAGAAGTCAAACAGCTCTGCAGAGAAGAATTTACATTTTTCATCTCTGGTTTTACACAGATGGTTCAAAATCAGCACACTTGATTATTTCTGCAGATTACAGGAGAGCTGCATCCAATCTTCGTAGTAGAATGCAGATTTTTTCCAATTTTTTGCCTATTTCTGGCACTTTTTAAGTGCTGCCTCAGCCATATGCCCCCCAACTCTCAGGATGATTTTGGGATGCTTCACATCACTTCATCCCAATCAAGCCCAAAAAAAAGCACATTCAAGAAGACAAATCAATCCCAGAAAACAATCTTGGGGAGGGAAAAAAAACCCCACAACTATTTAAAAGACAAAAATTATTCCAGGTTGGGTTTTTTCCCCCAATTTTAAGCTGATGCTCAGAAATAAACCTCAGCAGGTGAAAACCTCCCCGGAGAAAACTCAAGGCTTCCACTTGAATGAATGCAGCATTGTTTGTTGTTGTTTTTAAAGGGTTTGATTAAGGGGGTGGAAAACCCGAAATATTTTCATCTGGGGGTAAGATTAATCTTTCAGCTCTGCCCCATCGCCCTTCCAGACCCTACAATGTACCCAGCATCTGTCCCAGTCAGGAGTTGCACTGGGAATAAACCATGTGGAGCATTAAAAAGGATAAAAAAAATCAAATTTGGGGCAATAAACACCCAGCCTTGACCCCACTAAGCAAGATCAGTGCATTTCCATGTCTATTTACCCTCCTGGACATATTTTTTTTTCTGCTTGGGCTCGCACCACAAGGCTCAAAGTGATTATTTTTCTCAAGAAGAAGATATCTCTACCTCTTCCACCTTGCATTCCCGAGGGGAAGGTCAAGGGACAAAGAGGGATTTTGAGAAATTGGGCCAGGGGAGCACAGAGGGTCGATGCTTTCTGCAAAACGAGGGCGATTCCCATTGCTCCTCAATTGCACAAACGAGTTTCTTAAAAAAGCACACGAGAAATTGTCACACAGGGCGGGGACAGGGCGGGTGGCACCTCCCAAACCCTCTGGGAACGGAGAGGGGCAATGTGGGGGCTTTTTTTGCCCCCTCCCCTCGTGTTTGCCACCGTTGTGATTCCAGGGGGAAAACGGGGAGAAGGGCTGGAGATTTTTGGGGAGCCCATCACCGTTGAAGCCGCAGTGAACTGCTGAGTGAGCGAGGAATGGCAAAACTGCCCAGAACCCAAAAAAACCAAAAAAAAAAAAACCAACCCAACAGCCTCCAAACTGACAACAAAACCAAATCCTGGCATGCCTGGCGGAAAAAGAGAGAGCAGGGGGGGTGAGGAGGGGCAGGGAGGGCTTCAAATTAAATCGAAATCTAAGGAGCTGATGCTGGCAATGGGAGCTCGCCAGAAGTTAAAGCTGTTGAACTGCAGCAGAGTGTCCTCTTCTGGGGACAGGTCCTGGCTGTCCCGCTCGCCGAGCTTGGCCAGGCCTCCCTTGGGCGTGTAGAGGGCCATGTCTGCGAGCCCCAGCCCCTCCAGCTCGGCCATGTCCAGCCGCGGGATCGGCATCCTCCAGTAGATGAAGGAGTCGTACTGGCTGCTGATGGTGTCCAGCATTTTCAGGCTGGGAAAGAAGAGAAAAGCTCTACCAAAGACACAAGAGTTGCCCCAAAGTGGCCAGAAATCCGGGTGTTGCCATGTTGACCCTGCCCCGTAGGATAATCCCCTAAAAAGCTGATAAACCCCTAAAAAAGGAGTTGATGGTGGAGGAGAGCATGGGGTTGTGGAGGTTTGACTCTAGGCTGGGTCTAACTGCAGGTTTGGTTTTATCCCCACCCTTCTCTGCGCCGAAATTCGGAAGGGGCCCAAGGGATTTGTCACGCCGTGCCTCAGTTTCCCCGGGCAGGGTGGGGATTATCCCCCTCCCAACTGCTCCTCCTGAAATCCATCCTGCCGGCTCTGGGGAGCAGAGGTGGGAGAGCAGCACCCAAACAAACCCTTTTCCCACACCTCCACACCTTTCCCGTGCCGAATCCCCTCGGAGTGGGCAGTGGGGAGGGGTCCCTGTGCAGCCCCCTCCCCCCGATCCCACCCCATCCCTCCCTCCCATGAGCGAACCCTCTAGAAAGGGCTGGAAGGAGCATCCCCACCACACCCCACCCATCCCTGCCCGTCCCTGCTGCAGAATTCCCCCTGCAGCCCCACCCCATCCACCAAAAAATTGGGAAAGGGCAGGAGGAGAGGTGGATCAGCTTCTTCAGGCGGGAGCTGAGTCACTGCCCGGCTTCTCCCCGGCAGGGCTGTGTCATTCACCTCCTCGAATGGCAAAAAAACAGCAGACTAACCCAAACCATCCTCATTTCCCCGCTAATTCCCCGTTTTAAATCTCGGAAATCAGAATTCTCAAGGATGATTCAGGCATATTTTGGATCGTGCCCTGTCTGTGCGATGAGGGTTGGTCAGCTGCTAAATTTAAGGTTTTGGATGTCACTCAGGGGCTGTGAAAGCTCCTGTGTCACCCCCGCCGGGTAAACTGAGCCACAGGACTTTAAAATAATCTCTTCCCTGGGAATTTACCCCTGGGAGGTCCATCCCTAGGGGTCTGTCTGTGAGTTTTTGCAGCACGACAGCAGAGAATTATTAATGGTGTTGCGGACATGGATTTTTAAGCTCCAAATGTTGGAGAATTGGAGTTTAGTGACAAGAGAGGGGAAAAGAGAGTTTAGTGACAAGTAAAATAATAAAATATCTAGTAAAAGGGAATGAACGTCAGGGGGAAACCCCTCTCGTTTGGCGTGTCACCCCTAAAAAAGAGCATTTCCCACGATCTCAATGTGCTCTGCTCATCCCATGGAAGCAAAACCACCTTTCTCCACTTAAATCCCGGCTGGCTGTGGCTCATTTCCCCCCCATCAAAAAAATAAAAAAAAAGAAAAGAAATTCCAACAAAATCCTCCACCCAAACCCTTCCCGGAATAAAAGCATCCTCTGGCATCCCTTACCTGCGCAGGGCTCGGTGCCGGCCGCGCTCTTTGTGCCGGGGAGCCGCGGGAGGAGCAGCGGCGCTTTTGTCTGCGGGCTCGGCTGGGTCTGCAATGCAGCCCCTCCGACTGCCCTTCCTCGTGCGGGAGGATGATGATGGTGATGATGATGATGGCAGATGAGTCAGCGGCTCCCACCCGCGCCAGGGAGGGGGAGGACGGCAGGGGCGGGGAGTGGGGGGGATGCTGCGCGCTGGACCCCCGAGCCGAGGATATATTAAACCTGAAGCCTTCAGCTCCGTGTTGGGAGGAATAATTTAAGGTCTGCGAGGAGCTGAATAAAATAAAATATAAATAAAATAAAATATTTATTTTACCTGCATGGGAAGATCTGGGGTGCTGTGGTATCCCCAAACCTTGGGAGGGCACTGTGCAGGTCAAACACAGGGAAATCCGGCTCAAAGAAACCCCCCAAAATTATACACATATCTATTTTTTTAAGTTTTTTTTTTTTTTAATCTGAGACTGAGAATATTTAGTCCTAAGGTCACACAGCAAAAATATCCCAGCTTGGTGACCAAAGCCGGACGTGGAACTGGAAATAGAGGGAGACACCCCAAACTGGCATCAATCACTGCCAGGGCTGAGGGGGGGCTTCACCCAGGGTGGGTGGGGGCACCTCACACCCCACTTGCCCCCACAGCTGACGCCGGGTGTTGGAGCTGTAACAAAGAAAACCCCGATGCAACCCCTCAGACCAGGGAATCTCCCTGCCCCAGCACCACTGAGACCCCAAACACCCTTTTTGGGGGGCACAGGCCACATCCATCCACCTGAGGGGCTGAGGGCAGCCCTTGCCCTCCTCTCCCTGGGCTTTGCCTGAGATCAACATTCTTTTGGTGCTTTAGGGTTTTTTTTCTTTATTTTCCTCCCTGTTCCCTGTGCACAGCTCATTTCTGATGGTGCCAAGCTGTTCTGCCAGTGCTCGGCTTTCAGCCAGACTATTTCTGCCTCCTCTTCCTCCTCCTCTACCTCCTCCTCTTCCTCCCAGCACGGTAACGGGCAAAGAGGATCCCATGTTCCTGCTCCAAAATAGACCCTTGGTCTCAGCTGGGCCCCTGCAGCACTTGGCACGGGGAAAATTCCATCTGGGAGTCCTCTGAAGGATGCTGATCCCTCCAAGGGCTTGAGCTGCTGGTTTTGGGGGTACCCCAGGCCATGGGGTGAAGTTTGGCTGAGCAGCCTCAGAAGAAGCTGGATGTCACCCATCTCCTTGCTCTTCGAGGTCTTGTCACCTGCTCACATGTGACAGCCCGAAGACTGAGATGTCCCTCTGTGGGAAAGGACCTGGGGCTGAACCCCCACGGGGACGTAGCGATGAGGGCACTGCTCCGAGCCCCGCGGTTTTGGGAGGGCTGCAAGGGGGACAGGGTCCTCTGGCAGCACAAACACCAAAAAAAAAAAGGCTCTTCAGCTGAAACGAGTCACAAACACTTGGGGTATTATCAGCCAGGGCCACCCGATGGCTGGGGACAGGCGTGGGACAGAGACCTGACTGAGTGGGGACAGTGCTGCCTTGTTCAGGGTTTCTGGAGTGGGAGCAGTGGGGATGGTTGGGATTTGGGGGCTGACACGGGAAGGGACACTCTGAGGCTCACACAGGGGCATCTCCTGGGTGGTGGCCGTGGCAGGACTGTGGTGGTGGCAGTGGCAGGACTGTGGTGGTGGCAGTGGCAGGACTGTGGCGGTGGCAGTGGGTGGTGGCAGTGGGTGGTGGCAGTGGCAGGACTGTGGTGGTGGCAGTGGCAGGACTGTGGCGGTGGCAGTGGGTGGTGGCAGTGGCAGGACTGTGGTGGTGGCAGTGGCAGGACTGTGGCGGTGGCAGTGGGTGGTGGCAGTGGCAGGACTGTGGCGGTGGCAGTGGGTGGTGGCAGTGGGTGGTGGCAGTGGCAGGACTGTGGCGGTGGCAGCAGCCCACCAGATGTTGTGCAAGCGGAAGGGCACCGAGCCTGAAATGGTGAAACCACTCAACACCAGCTGCAGGGCGGCGCTGGGGGGGTCCCACGGCCCCCATTGCTACCGGGACCCCCATTCCTACCGGGACCCCCATTCCTGTCGGGACCTGGGCCCCCATTCCTACCGGGACCAGGACCCCCATTCCTACCGGGACCCCCATTCCTACCGGGACCCCATTCCTACCGGGACCCCCATTCCTAGCGGGACCCGGGACCCCCATTCCTACCGGGACCTCCATTCCTGCTGGGACCCCCATTCCTACCGGGACCCCCACTCCTACCGGGACCCCCCCTCCTACCGGGACCCGGGCCCGCACCCGGCAGTGCTGGCGGTGCCCGGGGAGGGCGCTGTACCGGGGCCGGGCCGGGCCGAGCCGCGCCGGGCGGCGGGAGCAGCGCCGCGTCCGCACCGGGCCACGCCTGGGGCTGCGAGCGGCCACCGGCACCGGCACCTCCCGGCCACGCCTCGGGCTGCGAGCGGGGCACCGGAACCCGCACCGGGACCCGCACCGGGACCGGGAGCCCCGAGCCACGCCTGGGCTGCGAGCGGGGCTCCGGCACCGCCACCGGGAGCGGGGCTCGCACAGGGATCGGGACCTGCACTCCCGGGCCGCGCTCGGGGCCGCTGCGAGCCGGACACCGGCAGCGGGACCGGGACCTGGACCTCCGAGCCACGCGTGGGGCTGCGAGCCGGACACCGGACACCGGCACCGGGACCCGCTCCCGCGCCGGGACAGGTAATGGGGCCGCCACCGGGACGGGAACGGGCGGGTGCGACCCTGCGGAAGGGCCCCCGGAACCGCCGTGGGAAGGCGGAGAGGGCACCGGGATCGGCACCGGAACGGGAACGGGAGCGGGACGGCGGGACGACCCCCCCCCCCCGCAGCCCGCCGGTGCAACCGGGGAGCCCCGCCGGGATCCGCACCCTGCCGGTTCTCCCCAGCCCCACCGGGATCCCGCGGCCTGCCGGGTCCCACCAACCCCGGCAGGACCCCCGGGGTCCCGGACGCTGCTGGGACCCCCGAAGCGCCCGGAGCCCCGCGGAGCAGCCGCTGCCCCGGGGGTCGCAGCCGGGACCGAACCTCGCCAAGCAAATCCCCCTTTGCCGCCCCATCCCGGGGTCCCGGGCCCGCAGCCGGGGCACCCCAGCACTCCCACCCCGTCCCCCCACGGGGGTCTTCCCCCCGAGCTCCGGGAGCCCGCAGCGGGTCCCCCGGCAGCGGGTGGCCCCAGTGCGGGGGGCTCGGAGCGGACCCCCCTGCCCGGAGCCCGCCGGTGACGCAGAACCGAGCGGTGCTTTCCCAACCGGGAAGTCATTTCGGCCGTGCCGGCGGGGCCGGGCCCAAAGCCGCCCTGCCCGGGCCCACCGAGCGGCCCCGGTGGGCTCAGCCCGGGCACGGCACATCGCCGGGGTGGGTGCGGGGGGCGTGCGACCCCTCGGAGCGGGGATGGGACCGACCGGAGCCGCCGGGACCGGCCCCGCCGTCGCCCTTTGGAGGACGCGAGGCCCCGGTGGGTACCGGAGGGGCGCTGCGGGCCGGGGGTCGTGGCCGTGCGAACCGTGGAGCTTTCTCCGGTGGCTCGTCCTTGGCCGAGCTCCCCACGGAGCCCCGGGAGCGGCTGCTCGGGGGGCACCTCCCCGGCGAGGTGGGCACCGACCGGGACGTGTCGCAGCCTGCCCGGTCCCGGTGCTGCGCTCGCTGGGGACGGGGACGGGGACACGGGCACGGACACGGGCACAGACACGGGCACGGACACGGACACAGACACGGACACGGGGGTGCTCTGGTTGTGCCAGGCTGGCCGTGGTGGGGGCAGCACAGGGGGCAGCCACCCCACGGGTGCACGGGAATGCCCGGTTACCGGGGGATTCCGTGGGGTCCGTGGGGCAGGGCCGGGGATGGGGCCGTGCCGGGGCTGGTGGGCTCGGAGCAGTTTTGGGGGGCTGCCCCGCGGCCCCGCTCCCCCCCGGCACAGCAGGAAGTGCGGCCGGACTTTGGTCCATCCGGCGGCACCGGCGGCGGAGGAAGGAGCTTGTCCCGTTCGCCGTGGGTCTGGCACCCACCGGCCGTGCCCGGGGGCTCTCCCGTGGCTGACACCGGGCTGAGCTCCGGCCACGGCCCCTCGTGGGCGGGTGAGTTCCCTGCGTGCCGCCGGGTGCTGGTGCGGCAAAGGAGTTGTCTCTCCTTGGCACGAGTCAGCCCCATTTTGGGGGTGAACCCCCCTTTTCCACATCTCCTTGCCCATCCAGGCAGTACCGTGGGAGTTTGGGCTAAAATCCCACCAAGTCCCTGCTTATTTCTCGCTGTCTGCACTTCAAAAGCTGGAGCGGAAGAGCTCAGGCTCCGGCCCCTTTTCGGAAAGGATATTTATAGCTGCTGGCTCAGGGAGTTGGGATTTGCCAGGGCTGCCTCCATCCCCCCCATCCTGCCGCAGCATCCTTCAGCTGTGTCCTGCCCCGCAGCGGGGCCACGGCCTGGCCCCGATCCAGCCCTGGCCGTGGGGACAACTCTGGGGGTCTCTGTGCGATGCCCAGGGGTCCCTGGTACGTCTCTGACCTCTGGGACTCCCTGGGGATCTCCTTACAACGACAGGTATCCCCTTGGATGGTCTGGGTGTGACCCCAGGGGTCTGCTGGCGGCTCTCTGCTTTTTCTTCATTGATGGGAAGTTGTTTTAGGATTAATTTGGGGAGGTCAGGCTTGGCAACATCGCTCTCCCTTCCCGCTCACAGCCAGCTGCTCCTCTCCACGCTGTGCCACCCCGGCCAGGTGTCCCCATGGAGTGACCCAGCGCAGGGTCCCGGCAGCTGTGCCAGCGCGGGGGGACGCCGGCTGCCAGCACCGCGAGCATGAGCGACTTCTGGCACAAGCTGGGCTGCTGCGTGGTGGAGAAGCCCCAGCCCGTGAGTACCTCCCCTCCCGTGCTGCCATGTGGGGCAGGGCTGCGGGGTCAGCGGGGTCAGCGGGGTCAGGGGGGCTGATGTCCTTCTTCCCCTTGCAGAAGAAGAGGAGGAGGCGGATCGACCGCTCCATGATCGGGGAGCCCATGAACTTCGTGCACCTGACGCACATCGGCTCCGGGGACATGGCGGCGGGAGAGGGGCTGCCCATGGTACCCCACGCTGGGGGGGCTGGGGCTCGGCCTTGGGGTGTTGGGTCTCAGGGATGGGTGACAGGTGGTGGTTTTGGGGTGGTAGAGTCTCACAGTTGGGTGGTGGATGTTGATTTAGGGGTGCTGGGTCTCAGGGTTGGGTGGTAGATGTTGATTTAGGGTGCTGGGATTCAGGGTTGGTGGTGGGTGTTGTTTTGGGGTGCTGGGTCTCAGGATTGGGTGGTGGGTGTTGTTTTGGGGTGCTGAGTCTCAGGGTTGGGTGGTGGATGTTGATTTAGGGGTGCTGGGATTCAGGGTTGGGAGGTGGGTGTTGTTTTGGGGTGCTCGGTGTCTGGATTGGGTGGTGGGTGTTGTTTTGGGGTGCTGGGTCTCAGGGTTGGGTGGTGGGTGTTATTTTGGGGTGCTGGGTCTCACAGTTGGGTGGTGGGTGTTGTTTTGGGGTGCTGGGTCTGAGGGTTGGGTGGTGGGTGTTGTTTTGGGGTGCTGGGTCTGAGGGTTGGGTGGTGGGTGTTGTTTTGGGGTGCTGGGTCTCAGGATTGGGAGGTGGGTGTTGTTTTGGGGTGCTGGGTCTCAGGATTGGGAGGTGGGTGTTGTTTTGGGGTGCTGGGTCTGAGGATTGAGTGTTGGGTGTTGATTTAGGGGTGCTGGGTCTCAGGGTTGGGTGGTGGGTGTTGATTTAGGGGTGCTGGGTGTCTGGATTGGGTGGTGGGTGTTGTTTTGGGGTGCTGGGATTCAGGGTTGGGAGGTGGGTGTTGTTTTGGGGTGCTGGGTCTCAGGGTTGGGTGTTGGGTGTTGTTTTGGGGTGCTGGGTCTCAGGGTTGGGAGGTGGGTGTTGTTTTGGGGTGCTGGGATTCAGGGTTGGGTGGTGGGTGTTGTTTTGGGGTGCTGGGTGTCTGGATTGGGAGGTGGGTGTTGTTTCAGGGTGCTGGGTCTCAGGGTTGGGTAGTGGGTGTTGTTTTGGGGTGCTGGGTCTCAGGGTTGGGAGGTGGGTGTTGTTTTGGGGTGCTGGGTCTCTGGATTGGGAGGTGGGTGTTGTTTTGGGGTGCTGGGTGTCTGGATTGGGTGGTGGATGTTGTTTTGGGGTGCTGGGTCTCAGGGTTGGGAGGTGGGTGTTGTTTTGGGGTGCTGGGTCTGAGGGTTGGGTGTTGGGTGTTGTTTTGGGGTGCTGGGTCTCCTGGCTGGGCGAGGGGGTGGCACAGGTGGGTGACAGGGCCTCTCTGCAGACTGGAGCTGTCCAGGAGATGAGGTCCAAGGGCGGCCGGGAGCGACAGTGGAGCAACTCCCGTGTGTTGTAGCGTGTGAGTACCAGGCCGTGGCACCTCCAGCATCCCCTCAGAGCCACCACCTCTGAGGAACACCCAAGGGAGCCACCTCTTGGGCGCTCCCATAACCCCTCCTCTTGGATTTTGCAGATTCCTGGCTTTTTCAGCCCAAACTTGAACTGCCTGATCCCCCCGCTGGAGGAGAAGCTGACCTCGAGTGCTTTAACCCCGCGGTATTTATGCAGCACCATCCTCGCCCAGCTCCCGGTGACTTTGGGTCGTCTCCCTCTGGAAAATCCCTCCTTCCCGGAGGCCCTGGCCGGTGACACGGGGAGGGAGCGGGGACAGCAGCCCCCATCTCCTGCCCCGCCTGGAAAGGACACAGCCACCCCCCTGAAACGTGCCAGGAGCTGCCAGGCGCAGCCCACGTGTCCCAAACTCTCCCAGTTTTCCCTTTTCCCACTCCTTTGTCTCCCATGGGCTGCGTGGTGGTGCCTCAGTTTCCCCAGGGAATCACTCATGGTGCAGAGGCAGATTTGATGCCTCCCAGAACATCACAGAGGAGCAAAACCAGGATTAAGCCCTGGTGTTCTGGCGCCAAACCAGAATTAAACCCAAGATGTTCTGGTGTCTAACCGGGATTCGATGTCAAACTGGGATTAAACCCCAATTCTTCGGAGCAAAAGCGGGACTAAACCCCGATGCTTCGGTGCCAAACCAGGATCCAGCCCCAGCGCTCGGGTGTCTCGGCGTCACCGAGCCCACAGTGCCTCCAGCCGGCATTCCCACCGCCGCCAAACTCCAGCTCCCTCCTTTTTGTAGGATCTCTTCTTATTTTTAACTCCAAAACCCACCCGAGCAGCCTCCATCGCCTCGGGCAGGACCGTGGTGGGGTCCCCTCCACCCGGGACTGTCCCCGGCCAAGGCCGGACAGGGCCTGAGCCGAGAAGGGCTCTGGAATTCAGGCGCGGGTGTACATAGTTTAATTAGCGCCAGGATTAAATATTAATTAGCACGTGCTGGGTGACAGAGCCTTTCCCCTGCCCTGTGCTCCAGCGATGCTCTGCTGGCAGCCAGGTTTCTCCAGCCCCGCGTCACGCTCGGGTCAGGGTTTTTGGGGAAAAAAAACATTCCACCTTTGAAATAAATGCCTTGTGCTGGCCCAAGGGGTGGGTGCACAGGCTGCTCCAGGCTCCTCGCTCCCTCCTCTGCTCCTGGAGCAGCCAAATCCACAGGGAAAAGCCGAGCCCGCTGATATTCCCAGCAGGCAGAGGCCACAACTTTTTATGGCACAACTCTCAGCTGGGCTGGACTCGGGAGTGTGGCTGCACTGACACCCCCTCCTTGGACACCCCAAAATGTTCCTCTGACCCACTGTAGAGGGGATTGCACCCCAGGGAAAGAGGGGCTGCACCCCGACCCAGAATAAAACCCAACAGTCAAAACTGGAAGAAAAAGGAGATTTAATCCTTGGAAAACTGACACTTCTGGACGGCTGCATGTCCGGACCCACCCTCTGGGGCCCCCCAAGGAAGGAAGATCATCAAGAACTCGTTAACTCCCCCACCCCAACGCCTTCATTAAGGGGGTGCAACTGCTGCCCGTGGCATCCCCAAAAACCCACCCTGGGGACCACTGGGGCACAGGGAGGACCAGGAGCCGAGCTCAGCTGCAACCCCGCCCCACACCCAGGCACCCCACTGGGGGGGGCTGCCCAGGGACCCCAACTTCTCCTCCAGACCTCAAAAAAGCCACGAGGTGCCTGCTGCTATTTGGGGGAGCCGGGGGGCTGCCCCACGGCGATGCGGCTGACCCGCTCCAGGACGTCCTGGGGACACAGCGGGGGCACGGCCTGCGCCAGGGGACACTCCTCCACCAGGCTGTTCATGGGGGTGGGCGGGGGCACCACCTCCTCCTCGGGACCCCCGGCAGCCCCCAGGCCCCCCAGCGCTGCCCGCAGGATGGGCAGCACCTTCTTGCGAGCGGCCACGGCGTTGCCCTGGGCGTAGGCGGCCACGCAGGGCCAGGGGCTCGGCAGCGGCCGCAGGAGCAGCGACGGCGTCGTCGCCTCCTCCAGCGCCCGGCACAACTGTGGGGGAGCGAGCACGGGGCTGGGACCTGCCCGGCACCCCCAAAAACGGGAGGTTCTGGGGCAAAGCACGGCTGGGGACAGCCCAGAGATGGCCGAGCCCGGCCCCGTGACTCACCGTGCTGCGGAGGGGCTCCTGCGCGCTGTACACCGCGAGTTTCCGCGTGGGCTCGTGGCGTTGGTTGAAGGACACGGTCATGGCCACCAGCCCCGCGTAGCCACGGGCCTGGCAGAAAGCCTCCAGGTCCTGCAGCAAGCCAGGCCGGAGCAGGAACGTCTGGACACAGGGAAGGAGCCTCGGCGTCACCGTGATGTCCCCGGCGTGCCACTCCCTGCCTCAGTTTCCCCCTCAGCCCCAAGTCTCACTTCCAGATCCTCGAAGACGCCGCTGATGCCGACGACCGCCTCGTCATTGGAGATGACTTTGAGGTCCTTCCGCAGCATCTGCTCTGTGGTCAGCCCTGGGAGGCGCCCAGGGGATGAGGCCCAGGGGATGAGGCCCAGGGCACCTTCCTGTCCCCAGGGAGAGGGGGATACACCTGGGTGATGCCACCCTGGCACACACACACCTGTGACATCAAACTTGGCCGCCTGCAGGGCTCCGAACACGGCGTCGCGGGCCGGCAGCTCCGGGAACCTCTCCTCGAGCAGGGACACGCAGGCCACGTCCCTGGGCGTCACCTTGCCCGCGGCCGGGCTCAGGTTGATGCAGTCCAGCAGGATGGTGCCTGCAGGGACGAGCGGGGTCCCGTTGTCACTGTCCCCGTCCCCAGGGCTCGGCCAGCACCCCGCCGTGCTCACCGTGCAGCAGCGCGGCCGTGGTGGCGTCCAGCACGCCCGGGGGGCCCTGCAGGATCCGCTCGGTCACCAGCGTGGCGCAGGAGCCCACGGGCTCCACGGTCACCCGGCACGGGGCGCCGCGGTCCCGCTCCAGCGGCCGGTGGTCCACGACCTCCACCACGGCCTCTTCCAGGGCAGCGTCAGCACTGGTAGGCAGCGAGAAGGATCACATCTGGCAGAGCCTGGGAACCCCCATATTCCTTTTTCCCCCCTAAAAACTCCCTGGAAATGAATCACCCACCCTGGGTGGCAAAATCAACCCAGGCTCTGGGTGGGTGTCCCTGGCTGTCCCCACCGTGCCACCCCCAGCCCGGCTCACCCGGGCAGGACGTGGTGATCCACCAGCGTCAGGGAGAGCAGCCCGGCGTGGTGCAGCCCCCCGAGGTCGATCTCATCGCGAAAGACGAGCGAGGCGGCCGGGATCCCCCGCTCCCGCAGCAGGAACGTCGTCTCCGTCCGCAGCGCCAAGTCGGCGCGGGGGATGTTCAGCACCGGCACGAAGGCGGCTTTGGGAGCCGGGGCGGTCTGCGGCGGTGGGGGGGTCACAGCCGGTGGTGAGGCGTCCCCCTAGGCCACTGCTGGTCCCCGGGCTAGCGGCCGAGCCTCACCTGGGCGAGGAAATAGGCCAGGGCCAGCGCCGAGACGGTGGAGTCCAGGTCGCAGGCCTCGTTGCCCATCACCACGTGGATCTCCCGCTGCTGCCGGACGTGATCCTGCGGGGTGGGGGGCGTCAGGCACAGCAGCAACGTGACCCTCCAAAACCTCCAAACGCTCCCTTGCCCTCGGCAGTGTCCCCCATCACCGGTGTCACCACCCTCCGGACGAGCTCCCGGCACCCCTGGGCCTGGCCGGGACCCACCTCAGGGTTTGGGGTGCGTGTGTGAAGCGAGCCTGGGGCGCCACGTGAGGCCAGGCCCGCGTCAGCCCCGCAGCCCCGAGGGCTTCGAGGCGTTCCTTCTGCAGTTTGGGGCTGGCTGTCACCCCAAAACATGAGCTTTCGCAGGGAAAATGCGGCACTGCCCCGTACCTGCAGCGCCGCCCGGCTCCCCGCCACGAACCGCTCCATGAGGGCACCGATCCACGGCCCCAGCCGCCGGTACGGCCCGGTGGAACCCGGTATGGCCTGGTGGAACCCGGTATGGCCTGGTGGAACCCGGTATGGCCCAGTGGAACCTGGTATGGAGCAGTCTAACCCAGTACGGCCCGGTGGAACTCGGTACGGCCTGGAGGAACCCGGTATGGCCCGGTGGAACCCGGTACGGAGCAGTCTAACCCAGTACGGCCCAGCGTAACCTGGTACGGAGCAGTCTAACCCAGTACGGACCAGTCTAACCCGGTACGGCCCGGTGGAACCTGGTATGGAGCAGTCTAACCTGGTATGGCCCACTATAACCCAGTACAGCCCAGTATAACCCAGTACAACCCACTATAACCCAGTACAGCCCACTATAACCCAGTACAGCCCACTATAACCAAGTACAGCCCATTATATCCAGTATAAACCCAGGCTACCCCAGTCCAGCCCAGTATGAGCTCAGACTATCCCAGTACAACCCAAACAACCCCAGTACAACCCAGTATAAGATCAGACCGTCCCAGCCCAGCCCAGTATGACCCCAGTCAGGCCCAGTATAAGCTCAGACCATCCCAGTATAAGCTCAGACCGTCCCAGTCCAGCCCAGTATAAGCTCAGACCGTCCCAGTCCAGCCCAGTATAAGCTCAGACCGTCCCAGTCCAGTCCAGTAAGACCCTAGACCGTCCCAGTCCAGCCCAGTATGACCTCAGACCGTCCCAGTATAAGCCCAGACCATCCCAGTCCAACCCAGTATGACCCCAGTCCAGCCCAGTATAAGATCAGACAATCCCAGTCCAGCCCAGTATAAGCTCAGACCGTCCCAGTCCAACCCAGTATGACCTCAGACAGTCCCAGTCCAGCCCAGTATGACCTCAGACCGTCCCAGTCCAGCCCAGTATAAGCTCAGACAGTCCCAATATAAGCTCAGACCACCCCAGTCCGTCCCAGTCCGTCCCAGTCCGTCCCAGTCCGTCCCAGTCCGGCCGGCCCGCCCCTCCCCCCGCGCCGCAGGGGCCGCTGGGGAGGGGGCGGGGCCCTTCCCGGCATCCCCCGCGCTGGGGGGGGGCTTGGGGGGGTCCCCAAAATTCTCTTTTTCCACCCCAAAACCCTCCCGTGACCTCCCCCCGGAACCCCAGAGACACCCCCCACCCCTCACTGGAATCCCCAAATTCTGCCGCGACCCCAAAACCCGGCACACCCCAAACCCCCCCCAACTTTGCAGGGGTGACCCCCCCCTACCCCCCAAATTTTATTGCACCCCCAAAATCCCAACGTTAATCCTCTTCTTCCTCCTCCTCCTCCTCCTCCTCTTCCTCCTCCTCCCCCCGCCCTAAATCCGCCTTCCCACGGGCAGCCGGAGCCAGGTGGAAAAACAGGCCCGGGAAAAAACAAAAAAAGGGGGGAAAAAGGGAAAAAAGAGGCGAAAAGAAGAAAAAAAGGGACTGAAAAAAAAAAAAACAATAATAAAGGAAGATGATAAAAGAATAGGGAGGTCAAAAAAGTGAAAAAGAAAAAAAAAAGAGGAAAAGGGGAAAAGGAAGACGAGAGAAGCGAAAGAGGAGCGCGGAGGAATTAAAAAAGGAAAAGAAAAAAAAAGAGGATTAAAGAGGAAAACAGAAGGAAAACAGGAGGGAAAAGCGGGAGAGAAAAAAAAGAAGGAAGAAGAAAGAAAAAGAAGGAAAAGGGAGTAAAGGAGGAGAGAAGAAGGAAAAGAAGCAGGAAAAAAGGTAAAGGGAGGTGAAAAAGGAGGGATGAAGTGGAAAAAGAAGGGAAAGGTGAAAAGAAAGGGAGAAGGAGGAAAAAAAGAAGGGAAAGCCAGGGAAAAGGGGCATAAATAAGGAAAAAAGAAGGGAAAATGAGAATAAACAAGGGATAAAGAGGGAAAGGGGAGATTACACAAGGGATAAAGGGGGAAAAGGAGGAAAAAGAAGCGATAATAAAGGAAAAAGAAGGGCTAATAAAGGAAAAAGAAGGGATAATAAAGGAAAAAGAAGGATTAGGGGAGCAAGAGGAAGGCAAAGCAGGAAAAGGCCCCGGGACCCCCGGGCGGCCGCGGGCTCGGGGCGGAGCGAGAGTGCGAATGGAAATTCGCCTTCCCGGGGCCTGCTCGGGGGCACTGCGGGTTGTTTATTTTATTTTATTTTATTTTATTTTATTTTATTTTATTTTATTTTATTTTATTTTATTTTACTTTATTTTACTTTATTTTATTTTTATTTTACTATATTTTATTTTACTTTATTTTATTTTATTTTATTTTATTTTACTTTATTTTATTTTATTTTTATTTTACTATATTTTATTTTACTATATTTTATTTTATTTTACTTTATTTTACTTTTATTTTATTTTATTCTATTTTATTTTAATTTATTTTATTTAATTTTTATTTTATTATATATATTAATATTTATAATATTTATTAGTATAATTAATACAATTAGTATATTTTATTTCTTTATTAATATAGAAATATTGTACTTATATTTACTATAAATTAAATATAGTAAATATATTTATTATATATATTTTAAAATTTGATTTTATTTTTATATTTAATTTAATTTTATTCCGTTCTATTCTATTTTATTTTAAAATTTTATTCTATTCTATTCTATTTCATTTTATTCTATTTTAAAATTTTATTTGATTCTATTTAATTCTATTCTATTCTATGCTAATCTATTCTATTCTATGCTATGCTATTCTATTTAATTCTATTCTATTCTATGCTAATCTATTTAATTCTATTCTATTCTATTTAATTTTTAAATTATATTTCATTTTGCTGTATATTTCATTTCATTTCATTTCATTATCACGTCCTCATTTTACATCTTGGTTCATGTAATTTCATTTAATTCCATGCCGGTTTCTATTTTATTTGTTTAGTATTTAGTGTCAGTCTGTCAATTATAACAAATGAGTGTATATGTCTGTATTATTTACTTAATTATCAACCCTATTTATTTATCCATCCGCTTCCCTATCCAAACGTTTTCCTGGTATTTATTTAATGAATATTTTTATTTATCAGGTCAACTCCCTATCACTACTGTTTATTATCTATATTATATTATTTGCCGATGCTTATTTATTTATTTGTTTATTTTAAAGATATTGATTTATAATATTAATATTTGTTTGTTTTCCTGCAGGAGTTTCCAGAGGGCCCAAGCCCCGACTGTGGCGGATTTAGGGGCTCAGAAGGTTCCTGGTGAGCTGGGGGGTGTATATATGTAGATATATGTATATATATATATGTTTTATATACATATATAAAAATATATATGCAAATATATATGTACATATACATACACACATATACACATATATAAATATATATATCCATATATATCCATATATATACACATAAATGAAAATATATACATACATATGCACATATAAAAATATATAAATATATAAAACATAAATAGAAATAACAAAATATATCAATATAAAAGAATAAGATATATAAATAATATACCTATAAAAAGCATATAAATTATTTATAAGTATACTTATAAATTACTGCAAAAATATATAAACGTATATTTATATAGATATATAAGTATATATAATTATATATATATTTATATATATATTTACACATATATATACATATATATAAATACATGTATATACACACACACATATATATACATATATATTAAAAATATTAAAAATATATTAAATATATAAATATGTAAGTATTTTTATATACACACATATATATACATATATATTAAAAATATTAAAATATATTAAAATATAATTATATAAATATTTTTATACACACAAAATATATATGCATATATATATATATGTATATCTGTATTTTCCTCAATTTTCCCTGCTCAGGCTGAGGTTTGGGATGCGGCTGCTCCCGGACAGAGCCGGAACATTCCCGGGAGCCTGATCGGAGCTGGAGCAGCGCCGGAGGGTCCCATGGAGCAGGAGGGGAACCCCCGGCCCCCCCGGGAGGCTGCGGGTGGGGACGGAATTCCCGGAGCTGGGGACGGGATTCCCGATGTTGGGGACGGAATTCCCGGAGCTGGGGACGCAATTCCCGATGTTTGGGATGGAATTCCCAATGCTGGGGACGGGATTCCCGGTGCTTGGGGTGGAATTCCCAATGTTGGGGACGGAATTCCCAATGTTGGGGACGCAATTCCCAATGTTGGGGACGCAATTCCCAATGTTGGGGATGGAATTCCCGGTACTGGGGACAGAATTCCCAGTGTTGGGGACGGAATTCCCAATGTAGGGGATGCAATTCCCGGTACTTGTGATGGAATTCCCGGTACAGGTGATGAAATTCCCGGTACTGGTGACGGAATTCCTGGTACTGGTGATGGAATTCCCAATGTTGGGGAAACAATTTCTGGTACTGTTGATGGAATTCCCAAAGTTGGGGACATAATTCCCAGTACTGGTGACACGATTCCTGGTACCGGTGACACAATTCCCGGTGTTGGTGACACAATTCCCAGTACTGGTGACACAATTCCCGGTACTGGTGACACAATTCCCGGTATTGGTGACACAATTCCCGGTACCGGTGACACAATTCCCGGTATTGGTGACACAATTCCCGGTACCGGTGACACAATTCCCAGTGCAGGGCACAGAACCCCCGGTGCCGGCCGGCACAGCCCCGCTCCGGCCGGTCCATCCGGGCAGCGGGAAGGGGGTTCCAGCCCCGAGGGACCCCCGGGGGGCTCCCCCGAGGAGCAGCCCCGGCAGGACGGGGGGTCCCCGGTGGCCGCTGTCCCCCGTTCCCCCCGGTCCCCCCGTTCCCGGGATTTCTACTGCGTCAAGTGGATCCTCTGGAAGGGGCAGCGCACGCCGGTGGTGACGCAGAGCGAGAACGGGCCCTGCCCGCTCCTGGCCATCATCAACGTCCTCCTCCTGCAGTGGAAGGCAAGCGGGGCTGGGGGGGCTCGGGGGGACCCCAAATCCCCAGGGGAGGGGCCCGGGGGGACCCCAAATCCCCAGGGAAGGGGCCCGGGGGGACCCCAAATTCCAGGGGAGGGGTCCGGGGATGTTCCTCAGCCTCTCTGGCCACCCCCAGGTGAAGCTGCCCCCGCAGAAGGAGGTGATCACGGCCGAGGAGCTGATGGCACATTTGGGTGAGTGGGGACCCACAGCCCTGCTCGGGGCCAGGAATGGGGTGGGGGCTCCGCTGGGACCCCCACATTCCAACCCCAGTGCGGCTGGGACCCCCATGTTCCCATCCCAGCACCACTGGGACCCCCATGTTCCCACCCCAGTGCGGCTGGGACCCCACATTCCCGTCCCAGTGCCACTGGGACCCCCACATTCCCATCCCAGCACCACTGGGACCCCCATGTTCCCATCCCAGCACCACTGGGACCCCCATGTTCCCACCCCAGTGCCACTGGGACCCCCACATTCCCATCCCAGCACCACTGGGACCCCCACCTTCCCATCCCAGCACCACTGGGACCCCACATTCCCGCCCCAGTGCCACTGGGACCCCACATTCCCATCCCACCACCACTGGGACCCCCACATTCCCATCCCAGCGCCACTGGGACCCCACATTCCCATCCCAGCACCACTGGGACCCCACATTCCCGCCCCAGTGCTGGGGCAGGGGTGACCCCGCTGCCTTGCAGGGAATTGCATCCTGGCCACCCAGCCCCGGGACACCTCGGAGGGGCTGCAGCTGAACTTCCAGCAGGTGAGGAGCAGCCCCAGAACGTCCAACCCCATTGCCCGGGGAGCTCGGCGGCTGCGGGATTTGGGGTGGCACCTTCAGGAGTGACCCCGCGTTTCTGCTGCCTCCCAGAACATCAGCGACACCATGATGGTCCTGCCGAAGCTCTCCACGGGGCTGGACGTCAACGTGAGGTTCACGGGGGTCTCAGATTTCGAGTACACCCCCGAGTGCATCGTCTTCGACCTCCTCAACATCCCACTCTACCACGGCTGGCTGGTGGACCCCCAGGTGAGCCCCCCGACCTGCCTGGTGGCTTCTGTGGGGCCACAGAAGTGATGCCAGGGCTGCAGAACTCCGCTGGGAGGGGCTGGGGCTGGTCCTGGCCGAGGTGACCGAGCTGAGGATGGATGTCCCAACCCTGGGAGTGCTCAGGGCCAGGCTGGATGGGGCTTGGAGGAGCCTGGTCTAGAGGAGGTGTCCCGGTTTGGGGCCATCCAGATGATCCCTCTGCGGTGTTTGGGATGGGGTTTTGAACCTCAGCCGGTGGATGACTCCTCTAACCGCGGCAGGAGGTTGCAGTGGGTGCTCCCGTCCCTCACAGACCCCTCTGTGCCCACCAGGAGCTCACCCCCTGCCCCTCCCACCCCGCAGAGCCCCGAGCAGGTCCAGGCCGTGGGCAAGCTCAGCTACAACCAGCTGGTGGAGAAGATCATCACCTGCAAACACGCCAGCGACTCCAGCCTGGTGAGCCAAGGTAAGGGCCCCGCTCCCGGCCTGGGGGGCACGGCCGGGCGCCCCCAGCCCCGCCACGGCCCCGCTGTCCCCGCAGGGCTGGTGGCCGAGCAGTTCCTGGAGTCCACGGCCTCGCAGCTGACCTTCCACGGGCTGTGCGAGCTCACGGCCCGCGCCCGCGAGGGCGAGCTCGGCGTCTTCTTCCGCAACAACCACTTCAGCACCATGATCAAGCACAAGGTGCAGCCCCCAGACCCCGCTGGGCCACCCCAGGACACCCAGCGGGGCTGACTGTCCCTTGTCCCTTGTGCCCAGGGCCACCTGTACCTGCTGGTGACGGACCAGGGCTTCCTGCAGGAGGAGGGGGTGGTGTGGGAGAGCCTGCACAGCGTGGATGGGGACAGCTGCTTCTGCGACGCCGAGTTCCACCTCAGCCACCCCCTGGGCAAGGAGGGGGTCACCACGGCCCCCCCGGACCACCGGCTGCAGCAGAGCCAAATGGACCAGGTGAGGGACAAGCACCTGAGTGCCACCCCGGCTCCACGGGGGATCCCACAGGCACTGACCCCTCTCTTGGTGCTCCTGCCAGGATTACATGGTGGCCCTGTCCCTGCAGCAGGGGCTGGACACCCCCTCCGTGCTCAGCGACCTGGAGCTGGCACGGCAGCTGCAGCACGAGGAGTACCAGCAGCACCATCCTCATCCTCATCCTCACCCTCATCCTCACCCTGCTGCTCCTCAGCTGCTCCCAGCACAGGTAACCCCCACTCCAGGGGGTGCTGATGGCCCTGGGGGGGTTGTGGGGGTCTCTGCAGGTCCCCCCACAGCTCAGCCCTGTCCTTGTCCCTGTCCCCGCAGGCGGGCGGGCGTCCGGCCGGAGAGCGGCGGCAGCGGCAGAGGCCGGATTTGGACTGCACCCTCCTCTAGCACCTCGTGCCCGTGGGGTGCCCGTGGGGTCCCCGTGCCCACAGCCCCCCGAGTCCCCACCCTGCGTCCCCCACGGAGATCCTGCGGGGTCCCTGTGGGCTGGAGTGGACACACGGGTGAGGGGTGACGTTCTGAGGACACCCCCAGGACCACCCCAAACTTCCCAGTGGCCTTAACACAGGGGGGTCCCACTCAGGAGGGAACCCCCACACCTCAGTCCGTGCTCTGAGACACGGGTGGACGTGCGGACGGGGGGGACACGTGCACCCCCCTGCTCAAAATGTGGCCTTAGCCCTTGGCAAGTAAAGGACTTGTCCCCCTGCACACGGATCTGGCACCCCGACACCAGTGGGGGCTCCTGCGCTCCACGGACACGCGGGTTTGGGGGAATCGGGGGGTTTAGGGGGTTTGGGGTCGCGGTTCCGCCGCGAGTTCGGGGTCCCCTCCGTGGGGTGCGGTGGCGCGGCGCGGCCGCCAGGGGGCGACAGGGGCGGGTGGGGTCTGGGGGCTCCATAGGGGCAGAAATGGGGCGCGGGTGGGGTTTGGGGGGCTCCATAGGGGCAGAAATGGGGCGCGGGTGGGGTTTGGGGGGCTCCATAGGGGCAGAAATGGGGCGCGGGTGGGGTTTGGGGGGCTCCATAGGGGCAGAAATGGGGCGCGGGTGGGGTCTGGGGGCTCCATAGGGGCAGAAATGGGGCGCGGGTGGGGTCTGGGGGCTCCATAGGGGCAGAAATGGGGCGCGGGTGGGGTTTGGCGGAGCCGGGGGCAGAAATGGGGCGCGGGTGGGGTTTGGGGGCTCCATAGGGGCAGAAATGGGGCGCGGGTGGGGTTTGGGGGAGCCGGGGGAACACACTGGGCTGTACAGGGGCATATGGGGGCGCAGGGCCTGCACGAGGCTGTGCAGAAGGACATATACGGGGGTACCCTGGATGTATATATGGGGTGCACAGGGCACATATAGGGCTGTCTATAGGGGGTTTATATGGGGTACCCCGGGGTGTATAGGGTGTCTATAGGAGGGGTATGTGGGGCACATATAGGGCTGTCTATAGGGGGTATGGGAGGCACATATAGGGCTGTCTATAGGGGGTCTATATGGGGCACACGGGGGTCTATAGGGTGTGTATGGGAGGCACATATAAGGCTGTTTATAGGGGGTCTATATGGGGCACCCCGGGGTCTATGGGGGTATGTGGGGCACATACAGGGCTGTCTATAGGGGTTGTGGGGCACATATAGGGCTGTCTATAGGGGGTTTATATGGGGTACCCCGGGGTGTATAGGGTGTCTATAGGAGGGGTATGTGGGGCACATATAGGGCTGTCTATAGGGGGTATGGGAGGCACATATAGGGCTGTCTATAGGGGGAATGTGGGGCACATATAGGGCTGTCTATAGGGGGTATGTGGGGCACATATAGGGCTGTCTATAGGGGTTGTGTGGCACATATAGGGCTGTCTATAGGGGGTCTATATGGGGCACCCCGGGGTCTATAGGGGGTCTGTATGGGGCACATATAGGGCTGTCTATAGGGGGTCTATATGGGGCACCCCGGGGTCTATAGGGGGTGTATGTGGGGCACATATAGGGCTGTCTGTAGGGGTTGTGGGGCACATATAGGGCAGTCTGTAGGGGTCTATAGGGGGTGCACGGACCCCGTCTCGGCGGTTGATTGCTCACGCCTGGGCCCCGCCCCGCCCCGCCGCGGGCGCCGCTCCCCGCGGCGTTGCGGTGACGTCACTCCCGGGCTGCGGTGACGTCACTGCCGCCGCTGCCTGGCGCGGGGCGCGCGCGGGACGGAGGGGGCGGGCGGCGGCTCCGGGACGGCTCCGGGACGGCTCCGAGCGGCGGCTCCGTGAGGGCTCCGGCGGCGGCGGCGGGTGAGTGCGGCCGGGCCGAGCGGGGCCTGCCCGCTGCGGGCGGGGCGGGGGCCGCGGGCCGGTTCCCGCTCGCCCCCCCCACCCCGCGGCCGGGCCTTTCTGCGGGCGTTGGGCGCGCACCGGAGCCATCCCGGGCCTCCATCCGCCCTCGGCCGGGTCCGGCAGGGCCCCGCGGGGCTGCCCGGGCGGGGCGGGGCCCTCAGCGGGTCGCTGCCCCCCGGCCCGGTGCGGCAGCGCGGCCCCCGGGCCCGGATCCCTCCCGGTGCCGTTTTTCCGTCCACGGCTTGAAAACGTCAGGGTTTTGTCGGTTTCCAGCAGGATCTCTCCCAAAATCACCTCCGGGGGAGGGCTCCGGCCTGGCGGTGCCCCCTCCTCCGCCGGCCCGGTGTCCGCCGTGCCCTGCCGGTGCCCCGGGGAGAAGGAGCTGCCGGCGCTGACCGGGGCCTCACCCCGTCCTCCCACGCTCCCCTCCCGTTACCTGCCCGCGGCACGGCCTCGGGAGCCGGGAATTGCGGCACCTCCCTCCCGCCCGCCCTTGCGAAACCGGCCACGGTGGTTCCTCTTCCTCCCGGGGCGCAGCGGAGCCGCCCCGGCCCTCGCCACGATCCCTGTGCCGCCTTGGGGACTCGCTCGCCCCGGGTGTTGGATCCCAACCGGCCCCATCCCGGTGGAGAGGGACGGGCAGCCGGGATGCGCTGACCCCGCGGCGAGGGGCGGCTTCCCCTGCCGGGGCCTTTTTAAGGCACAAAGGTGCTCATTGTGCCGCCAGCAAATCCCTAATCCCGCGGGGCCGGTGCTGTGCCTGGCCTCGGAATGCCGGCGGTGGGCTCCAGGATTCCCACCGGGAATCGGGTTCGGATCAGCGGCGGGGTGCGCGCACGGCGCTCGGCCGGGAAACCAAAGCCGGGGGTTTGTCCCGGTTCTGCCCTCGGGCTGGTCCCGGGCCCCGAGCTGCGGTTGGAACTGGGGTTGGGGCCTCTGTTAATGATCACCCGCTGACCTCCGGGCTGCAGGGAGCAAAGTCCCGCGGTGCCCGAGCCCAGCGCTCCGACCGGGATTTCACCGCGGCCTCCCCGGGAGCCCGAGGTGGAAATAGGGGTGCCCGGTGGGGCCGGGGTGTGGGATCAGCGTCTCCTCGGAGATGCCCCCCTCACCTGTCCCCCTTTCCCTCCCCTCAGCATGTTTCAGACCTTGTACAGCTATTTTTGGTGGGAACGGCTCTGGCTCCCGGCAAACCTCACCTGGGCTGACCTGGAGGACCGGGATGGGCGAGTCTATGCCAAAGCCTCTGACCTGTACATCACCCTCCCCTTGGCCTTCGTCTTCCTCATTGTCCGGCACCTCTTTGAGACGTGAGTCCCTTCCCTGGGGGTGGGGACGGGTCCTGAGCCCCTGATCCGGCTCTGCCCGTGCCCTGGGGGCTGTGGCTGAACCCTGGTGTGGCACCTTGTGCTCAGCCGAGCTGGGGGTCCTGATCCCCCCCACAAACCCACGTGCTCCCCCTTCCCTGCACCAACACGGCTCTTAGGGAGTGATTTGTTGGGCAAACAATGGGAACAGACCCGGCTTTGTTGGGATGGCAGGAGAAGGGGGGGCCACCCTTCACCAGCCCGTGACAGAGGGACCCGGGGGGCTCCCCTGTGGCAAAACCCACCCTGGAGGAGGCGCAGCAGGGTGGGGAGACCGAGGCACTGAGCGGTTGTGGGTCCCTGTGTGGCTTTGATGGGACCAAATCATCCAGGTGACAGGAATGAGGACATTTATGTCCCCAACTCCTTCCCCAGGTACGTGGCCACCCCCCTGGCCGGGCTCCTGAATGTCAAGGAGAAGGTCCGGTTAAAAGCCACCCCCAATGCCGTGCTGGAGAAGTTTTATGCTGCCACCACCAAACACCCCAAGCAGGTGAGGGTCTCCAGAGGTGCCTGGGGGGGGTGAGGGTGGCAGAGCCAGGGCTGTGTGACACCGTGGGGCTGTCCCCAGGCCGACGTGGAGATGCTCTCCAAGAAGAGCGGCTGCACCGTGCGCCAGGTCGAGCGCTGGTTCCGCCGCCGCCGCAACCAGGACCGGCCCAGCCTGCTCAAGAAATTCCGGGAGGCCAGGTGAGACCCCCTTGCTGCCTGGTGTCACTGTCCCTCTGCCCGGGGGGGCTCTGGGAGTCTCAGCTTGGGCAGGAGCTGCCTGGGAGGGTGGGAGACGCGGGATCCGGGGCCGGTGGGTCCGTCCTCCTCCCTCCTGCTCCCCGGTGCCCGTCTGAGAACCGTCTGCTTCCTTTTTCCAGTTGGAGATTCACCTTTTACCTTATTGCTTTCATTGCTGGCATGGCTGTCATAGTGGATGTGAGTATTGCCCCCCTCCCGTGCTCCCCCAGCCCCCCTGGCCCCTCTGACTCTGTGTCTCCCCCTCCCCATCCTGCAGAAGCCCTGGTTCTACGACCTCCGGGAGGTGTGGAAGGGATATCCCATCCAGGTGAGCCCGGATCCTGTCCCAGCTGCCAGCCCTCGGCTTTTCCTGAGCACCAGGATCAGCGGTGGGAACTGGGGGTGCAGGAGGGTCTCTTGGCACCCCTGGAGGTTTGGGGGTCCTCAGGGCACCCAGATGGTGCCCAGAGAAGGGGACCAAACCCCTCTGGGGGACACAGAGGTCCCCCCCCAACGTGTCCCTTGCCCCCAGAGCATGCTGCCCTCGCAGTACTGGTACTACATGATCGAGCTCTCCTTCTACTGGTCCCTGCTCTTCAGCATCGCCTCCGACGTCAAGCGCAAGGTGGGGGCTCTGGGGGACACCGGGACACCTTGGCAGGGTTTTCTTCTCCCTCGTGGTGGGTGGGCAGGAGGCAGCAGCTGGGAGGATGTGGGGACACACAGAGGCTGCTGTAACCCCCCCATTGCTGAGCTCCCCTTTGCTGTGGGCACAGGACTTCAAAGAGCAAATCATCCACCACGTGGCCACCATCATCCTCATCAGCTTCTCCTGGTTCGCCAACTACACCCGTGCCGGGACGCTCATCATGGCCCTGCACGACTCCTCGGATTATCTGCTGGAGGTTGGTGTGTCCCCCCCTCCCCTGCTGTCCCCCCGTCCTGCGCCCCCTCCCCAGCTCACCCCCTCTGCCCCCCAGTCTGCCAAGATGTTCAACTACGCCGGGTGGAGGAACACCTGCAACAACATCTTCATCGTCTTCGCCGCCGTCTTCATCATCACCCGCCTGGTCATCCTGCCCTTCTGGTGAGCTGCGCTGGGCAACAGGGGAAACTGAGGCAGGGCTGGGGGAGTCTCCTGTGCCCGTGACAGGAGTGGCTTTTCCCGGCAGGATCATGCACTGCACGGTGGTTTATCCGCTGGATCTCTACCCCGCCTTCTTTGGCTACTACTTCTTCAACTTCATGATGGTGGTGCTGCAGTTGCTGCACATCTTCTGGGCCTACCTCATCATCCGCATGGCCCAGAAGTTCATAACTGGAAAGGTGAGAGGGGGCTGGGGGACATCGGGGGGAAGGACCCACTGGGGGTGGATGGATGGAGGATGGAGGATGCGGGGGAGACCCCCAGATCCTGAATCCCAACTGCCCGCGGCTCCCCAGATCGCAGAGAGCCCTCGGTGGGGAGAAACCGCTGTGGTTGCAATGGGGAAACTGAGGCACGGCAGGAAAATGGGGGTCTGCTGCCTGAACCCCCTTTTCCTTCTGCCCACAGGTGGTGGAGGATGAGCGGAGTGACCGTGAGGAGACGGACAACTCGGAGGAGGAGGAGGAGGTGGCCAAGAACGGGCCCCTCTCCAATGGCCACCCTGTCCTCAACAACAACCACCGCAAAACCGACTGAGCGCCCCGGACCCGAGAGCTGCCACCTCCTCCACACCGGGACCCCGGAGACCTGCCGGGCCCAGCCCCTCCGGAGCGGGGCCGCAGCTCTGCCTCACACTCACCGCTGGTGCCCTTCCACCTCTCACATGCTGCCTTAATCCACTGCGGTTCCCGGGACGGGCGGGGACCCCACCGGGGCGGCTCCGTCCCACCGGGGCGGCTCCGTCCCGCCCCGCAGCCCCGCGGGTCGCCTCCGGCCAAGAGCTCGGCCCCAGCCCCTGCCGGGCTCTGTGTTATTCCTACTTTCCCAACCATTCCTTCACCGGAGGGAGGGGAAAACCCCTTTGCCTAACCCGTGTCCGGCTGGAGAAGCCGGCTCAGCCCCTGCTCCACCGAACTGGGAGGGAGGAGCAGGGAGTTCCTGGGTGTTTCAGCGCCCGAATGATGGGATGACACTATGGAAGTACCTGGGGGAAGGAAGCTGCGGGGCTGAGTCACTCCCCGTGTCTCACAGAGTTTAATCCTCTCATTTCTCTTCGGTAAATGGATTTTGAGTCTCTCCCTCTCCGTGGCCTCTCCCAGCTGTAACAGGACAAATTTCCAACTGATATTTCTTTTTTTTTTTTTTTTTTTCCTTTTTCTTTCTATTTATTTGGAAGACAGAAGGAGCCGGGCTTGGCTCTGTCTCCTGCATCCCCCGGGATGCTGCGAGACCTCCCAGCACGGAGGGGTGGGGGGGGAGAAAGGACCATTAACCAATGTCAGACCAAAACGTGTTTTGTTGTTTTTGTTTTGTTTTTTTTTTTAATAAAATAAAAAGTTAAATATATTAAAAGTTAAAGAAACTAATAAACTTGGGTAAAAAAATTATAGGATTTGGGCATATTCTGTGAGTGGCACAACGGCCTTGAGGTGAGGTGTTATTTTGGCATAGATGCCTTAGGCAATGCTAAAAATGGGCAGAGTTGAGGATTTTGATGGTTTTTATATCTTTTTTTTTTTTCTCCTAAAAGTTCTCCAAGTCTTCAAGCCCAGGCTGGAGCGTGGGTTTGGATTCCCTGAGGAGCTGCAGCCCCGCTGGGATGACAAAGCCTCCATTCAGGTGCACGCTCAGGATGGAACTGGAGCTCCAGAGGCCCCAGAAAGGTTTTATTTTACAAAGAAAAAAAAAAAAAGGGTATTTAGCAGGAAAAAAAACCCAACAAGCCTCTCTTGTGCAAGTGTTTGGTTTTGGGGGGCTGGGATGGTTGGAATCGACTCCACCACCCCTCGATTGGGCTTTTCCACGTCAACAATGTGAGATTTGATCCCACCTTGTCAAACCTCACCTCTTTTTCCAGTTCTCAGGAGTGGTTTTTTGAACCCTTTGGATCTGCCCTGGTGCCTTGCCTCTTTCCTGCCCCCAAACAAAAAAGAAACCCAAGCCCCACACCTGTGGCTGCCAGATCCTGGTGATTTTCTGTGTACCAGGTACCCAAAGCCAATTTGGGGCTGTCCCAGCTCCACTTCACTGCGGGAGTTTGGGCCAAGCTCGGGGCTCCCCGTGACATTCTGGGAGGGTTGGAGATGGGGAGAGGCAGCGGATCTGCTTCCTCAAAAAAATCCCAACTGCTCCTCCGTCATTTTCCCAAGTGGAAGGTTTAAGGAGTGTTTGTTTTGAGGAGAGGTGAAGGAAAGGTGAAAATGTGGGAGCTCCTTATCCCTTTGCCTGGGCCCATCCAGGTCTGGCATTTTTCCTGCAAAGCCCACGGAAACAAGGACGATGGCAGCAGTTCAACCCTGCTTTTTCAGGGCTCTCTGCTGTGTCTCAAGATCAAGGTAGGTTATTTTTAATAGAAAAACACACTTTTATTGCTTTTTAGCAACTAAAAGATTCTTTACAGCTCACAGGTGAACACAGATACTTTTTGTCTTCTGTTGCTTGAATTCTATGAATCCTGATTGGTCCAGTCTTCCAGGGATTCTTTCCACCATCCTCCCTCCCACTTTCAAGGCCTCAGTCCCAACTGGGAAGCACTTCCTGGGAATACTGGGGAAGTGCTTGCTGTTGGAAAAAGGAGGTTTGTGCCTCACATTTGGTGGAAAGATGGAAGAGAGCAGGAAAAGCTCATTCCTCGAGGGAGCCTCGTTGTGTTGTGGGATTACTGGAGCCTCTGGAAGGTGGGAGAAGCCCAGGGGCTGGGAACTGCCCCCCAGCACAGCCCGAGTCCGCTCCTGCTCTGTGTCCATCTGTGATTTTCCAGGTGAATGGGAGAACTGAGAACTCTTGAGAAGAAACTTCACCCTCACTGAGGGAAAGTGAGCACCAGGCCTGTGGAGCAGCGGGAGCTGCTGGAGCAGGGGTGGCTCAGAGCAGCCGGCCCCGGCAGTCGATGGCCCCGCAGCAGCACAGCAGCTCCTTGCCCTCCACGCTGCCGACCTCGTAGTTGTAATCCCAGGTCAGCTCCGTGCCCGCTCGGATCCGCCTGCGAAAGAAAAACCACACGGGATGGGTGAGACTGTTCCAGAAAAGAGGAGAAACTCCATGACAGAAGGAAGCCACACTTCCATGTCAGCGCTCCAGGACGAGGCTGAGGCAGCAGGGAGAAAGGGATAAAGTTCCCTGAGGAATCATTCCCGTGAGGATTCACTGGAGGAGCAGGGAGGCACACAGCAGGGATTCACCACGACTCAGAGATTTGGGACTAAAACAACAAAGGAAATTGGCTGCTCCATGCCTCACTCTGCCCTTTGGGAAGGTCTAAAGCTGGTGGAAATCACACCAAGATTTCCAGCACAAGAGAGGATTTCACCTGCCACCAAGGTTTTTTCTGCACAGGAATGACGGGAAACTGGGAGTGGAGTTTCCAGGAGCAGGGAACACCCAGCCCTGGCCATGGAGCCAGGTCCCACCAAAGCCCAGGAATCCTCAGCCCCTCCCAGCACTCCAGGACTCACTTGCTGGCGAAGAAGGCGACCCAGGGGAAGCGAAGGTCATGGGTGTCCACGAAGACGTTCTGCACGAAGAGGTTTGGGGTGCAGCTGTGCTGTAATGGCAACAGGGAAGAGCCTGAGCTGCTGCCCGGGCAGGGAGGCCGAGCTGCCAGCACCGAACACAGCCTTTATAAACAAGCAGCATTCCTGGTCTGCCCGCTGCATCCAGCGGAATCCTGCTGGAACAGGCTGCACGCCCAGCGTGAGTCATAAGATCCACACTCAAAGGTAACGGGCTCTGGAAGGACTGACGGGGCCATTCCTGCTCCCACCAGGCTGGAGCAGCTGCTCTTTCACTCAGGAGGGTGCATCATCCTCCCAGACCTGCTCTTTTCCCACTTTTCCCTAGGCTTGGGGAGGAACACCCCACTGAGCAGACAGGCAGCCCCGAGGCGTGCCCGTGCCCACTCACGTTGAGGTAGCGGCCCAGGTTGCCCTCGAGCTTGGCGTCGATGATGTAGCAGTTCTCCTCCCCGTCGTAGAACTGCCGCGTGCTGCGGCGCACGGGCCCCGCGCTCTCGCCCTTGTCGGCCGCCGCCAGCGGCGTGGATTTGATGGCGATGCCGTGGGTGGACTTGAGGGCGAAGCCTCGGGTGGATTTCACAGCCACCTGTCTCTTCACGGGACCTGCAGTGAGATGGGAGCATCCAGCAGAGGAACGCGGGGCAGTGCTGTCCCCGACCCTGCTCGTCCCCCTGCTGCTCACTCGAGAGGTGACAAACCCCTCAGAGCCAAAACACGCTCCAGGATGGCTCCTGGCATCACCCTGCAGACCCACCGTAAGCCTCACTGTTGCTTTTTCTTACAACGCCCAAAACCAGCTGGTTTTGAGGAGCAGATTTTGCGGTTTTGTCTTGCTGAACATATGGGGAAGGTTCCAACCTCAGCTGTGGGACACAACAGGAGCAGCTGCTACAGCCTCACGAGACCTTCCTGGTGCTTTCCAACCAAAACTTCCCACCCTCAGCCCTCGTCTCCCCCCTCACCTGACCCAGATGATGGATTCTTCTTGTCCTCCCCTTCCTCCTCCTCGGATCCTGAGGAAATGGTCTGGATGTCGTCGCTGTCGTTGGCTGTGCCCGGGGCCTGCCCTGCCCTGTGCTCCTCGTCGCTGTCGGTGCTGCTCGACACCATCAGCACATTCTGGGGACAGGAACAGCTCCTGGAGTGCATCCCAGCCTCCCTTTTCCCCGGGAATATGGTGCTCTCCTCCAGCTCACCCCCTCTGTTCCTACCCTTTGGAACCCCTGTGGGATTTTGTGGGGCTGCTGAGTTCTGATTGAGATCCTGGAGCACTGGGTGCTCAAAAGGAAGGGAGAAGTCCAAAAAACAAGGATAGTTCACCAGGATGGCTTCCTGCAGATGGCTCTGCCAAACAGTGGGTCCCAGGTGTGCAAACCAAGGTGCCAAATCCAACCCAAATCCCACACTCTTATTTTAGTTGTTCAGATCCACAAAAGACCCCCAAAATCCAAAGGAAATCAACTGCCCTCCAAAAAAATCACAGCTACAACCACAAACCCCTGTGTTCAGCTGGGAACCAAAGGCAGAAAACAACCCAAAAGAAGGTTCAAGGTTGCTGTGGGAGGGGTCTGGGGGAGGCTCCTCCAGCCCGGGGGTCCCGCTCACCTCCGAGGAGGGCGGCAGGGCCAGGGACCGCCGACGGCTCTGCAGCAGCACCGTCCCACTCACCGGCCTGCGGATGCCCTCCAGCCTGGGCGGGCAGGGGTTGTAGCCATACCTCCTTCCCAAGCTGCTCAGCCTGCAGGGTTGGCACAACAAGAGCGGGTCACACCTGGATCTCCAGGGAAACTGCCCACAGGCCAGGTGGAAATTGTGCCACAGGACAGGAAGAAACGATTTAAGGAATCTTACCCAGGAGTTTTGGTTGGTTCTTCAGGTTCCTGCAGAGGGGAGAAGCACAGATGATTGGAATCTCTCCCTTCTCCAGCACTCTGCAGCCTTTCTATGGAATTGTTCCCCAAAATGCCAGCTCAGGAGTAGAGATGCTGCCTGTCCCCACACTCAGTGTGACATCCAGTGACACCCAGCATGGAGATGCCCCTCCCTGGGGACTCCAAGTGCCCTCACTGGAGCAGGGGGTGGACAGGGACCACCTCCACGTCCCTGTTCTCCCCAGCCATGTCCCTCAGGTCCCCAGGCAGGAGGATGTTCAGCTCTGCTTGCATCAAGTGACTTCTGCAGCCTCTTGTGCCACAAATTCCCTCCCTGGGAGGGGAAAAGCACCTCCCTGAACAACAAGAGAAGCCAGGGGAGCTGAGCACAGGGACATCCAACAGCTGTGGATGTGCTGTATGGGGAGAAAAGCCACTGGCACAGGAGCACCTCCCTGTCTTTAACTCTCCGGTTCCCTCATCTCTCCCTCACCTCCTTCTTGGCTGCCTTGGTCTCTCCGTTCAGATCTCCCGACGTGGAAGCACAGCCCTTCTCCCTCTCTGCAGGGATCTCCATCTTCAGAGCCTTGGCTTCTCCTCCTTCGCCCATCCTGAAGGAGGAGGATTCGCTGTCCTGGAAGCCCTCGGCCACGCTGTTGGAGCTCAGCCACGAGGCCACTTTGTTCTTGGCGATCTCCTCGGACACGGGCAGCTTGCAGGGCGGGGCCGTGGCGGGCTCGTCGTGGCCGAGGGGCCGCGCTGGCCCCGAGTCCTTGGAGGCCGTCTCGGACGGGCCGTGGTCGCGCTGGCCGCGCGTCTGCCGGCGCGTGGCGTAGCTGCGCAGCACCGAGCTCGTGCTGAAGTTCTCGTCCTTGCAGAAGTTGTCGTCGGAGCTGTCCTCGTTGGATTCCTCCAGCTCCTCCGTGCCCGTGTTCTCGTCGTCGTCGTCGTCGTCCTTGAGGTCCACGCCGCTGTTGTCCGAGGAGCACTTGGCGTCGCTCTCGTAGCCCTCCTTGAAGTTCTCCACGCTCTCGATGTGGTCCAGGTTGGCAAAGTACTCGTCACCCATCTCCAGCCCCTCTTTGTCAGCAAAGTCGTCCGTGAGGATTTTCCCTGGGGAAAGGGCAGGAAATGAAGGGTGAGTTTTCTCTTTTATCCTCTCCAAAGCTCACTTTGGAGGAGAAAACAGGGATGGCACGACTTTATTCCAAAGCTGGGCTGGGAAAAGACAACCCCGTTTCTTGACGTAGCAAAACTCTGAAGCTTATAGTTGAGCTAAAATCAAGATTTTCAGCCCAGAAATCTCTACAGAGCAGCTCAAGCAGAGCCTTGCAAGGGCTGGAAGAGCACAGAGGCTCTGGCTGTGCCCGTGGGTGGCTCTGCTCCAGAGCCAACACAACCCCAGCGCAACTTCTGCATCTCGTGGGCTGTGCCGGGCCTGGCCGGTTTGCTGAGCACAGGAAGCAGGGCTGGGGTTGGGTCACCTCAAGGACAGCCCGGGGACGTCTCGTGACACTGGCACTGCCACCACAAGGGTTCTTGTGGCGTTGGGCAAGTTCATCAGCTCAGCTTTCACCCTCCAGTGCCCAAAACGGGCATGGCAGGAGCTTTACACCCCTTCTGCTGCAATTTGGGATCATGGAATCGTGGAGGTTGGAAGAGCTTCTGAGTCCCACTGCTCCCTCCAGCACTGCCAAGGCTACCACTGAGCCATGTCCCCAAGTGCCACATGCTTTTGAGCAGTTTCAGGGACAGTGACTCTACCACCTCCTTGGACAGCCCTACCAGTGCCTGACCACCCTTCCCAGGAAGAAATTTTCCTGAACGTCCAACTTAAACCTTCCCAGGGCTTTGGAGAGGGCCGAAAGGTCCCGCCTGAGCCTTCTTTTCTCCAGGATGAGTCCCCCCAGCTTCCTCAGGAGTTCTCCAGACCCTTCTCCCTGTGCTCCAGCCCCTTCCACAGCTCCATTCCCATCTCTGGCTACCCCTCTTTCCACATGCCAGGTGAGCTCCCACCTGCGTAGATGCAGACAAAGGAGCCCTTGGCGATGTCGTCGAGGCAGCGAATGCCCCAACCTTTGTTCTGGGTCTTGAAGAGCTGCAGCCGCACCTGGAGGCCGTGCTGGACCAGGCGGTTGGTGCACATGTTCACGTTGCACTTGCACCTCTTGTTGCACTCGTAGACGCTGCAAGAAAGGAGAAGGGTGACAACTTTCAGGACAAAGAAACATCCCAAAGTCTGTGGCTGTTGGCAGTGCTGGGGTTATGCACAGAGATCACAGAGGAGCAGGCTTGGAGCAACCCATGTTCTGGATGATCCTCAAGGCCCCTTCCAACCCAAACCATTCCACCAGTGGAAGAACCAAGACCAGAGGCAGGTGGTCACACCTGCACTGGGATATCCAGGATCAATTCCCTCTCAGTGGATCTGGGGCTGGTGCTTGTGAGGGCTCTGCTCACCCTGTTGGGAGACATTCCTCCAGCCGCTTGTGCTGGTAGCCTGAGTTGGGGTTGATTTGCCCTCCAGGGGTGCAGCCGCTGGCCTGGATGGTCAGCTGGTGACAGGCACACCTGGATCTGCAGAGAGACACAGGAAAACACGAGATCAGCCTGGAGACAGGAAAATAAATCACATCTTTAGGCAGAGATGGGTACAAAGGGTTTGACTCGGAATCAGACCAAGAGAAGTGGTTTGATTCCACTCCATTCCAAGAGAAGCTGTGGATTTCTCCTCCCTGGAAGTATCCAAGGCCAGGTTGGAGCAACCTGGGATAACAGAAGGTGTCCCTGTCCATCTCAAGAGTTGGAACTGGGCGATTTTTAATGTCCCTTCCAATCCAAACCACGAAACCCACAACGGACTGACCTGCATGGGTTTAAATCCCAGAGCAGATCCACCTTGGGGTGTTCCCTGGGAACCTCACACAGCCCCAGAGCTGTCCCCTCACCCAGGAGCAGTCACCTACTTGTCCCTGCAGCCGTCCTTGCAGTCACAGCCCACGAGGAACTCCCAGCTGGTGTTGATGTACACCCCTTTCCCGGGGATCCTCTCCTTGCTGTAGGCCACCTGCGGGGGCGGCGTGTTGTCGATCTCGTTGACGCACGACAGGGGCACGTCCTCCTTGCCCTTGGTGATGTCGGCGATGTAGTAGTAGGGCTTGTAGGGCTGGAACTTGCGGTCCACCAGCACGTAGGGATCCAGGCAGAACATCTCCAGGAAGAGGAAGTCGCAGTCCGTCTCGAAGAGGTAGCGCTCGATCTCGTGCATGGAGCGCAGGCAGAGCCCGCAGGGCGTTTTGTAGAGCACGTGGAAGCCCATCTTGCGGTTGACGCGGCGCCGCGCCGTCATGCGGCGGAAGTCGTAGAGCAGCGGGATGAGCAGCGGGTTCCGGCTGCGGTACTGGTCGCTGCGCATGGGCCGCACCCGCGACAGGCAGGCGTAGCTGCACACGTGCGGCAGGTAGAACAGCTTCTCCAGCGGGGCGCGGTACGACGGCTCGTTGGGAACGCGGTCCATCATCCCGTGGAAGGGCTGAGAGGGGCCGCTGCTGGGGACGCTGCGGGGAGAGGAGGGATGGGGTTAAGGAAGGGCTGTGCAGGTGGACAGAGGCTGGACACGAGGCCACAGTGTGACCAGCGGGAGCTGGGCGGGCAGGATTTGGAACGTGGTGAAGTCACAGTGCCTCTAAGTGCTCAGAACACAAGTGGATGTGGCACTTGGGGACATGGCTCTGTGCTGGGGGGACTCCATGAACTCAGAGGCTTTTCCAGCCTCAGTGATTCCACCACTCCACGATGTGAGCTGCTGAATCCCCGCCAGAAACCCACCAGCATCCCAGACAGGAGGACTCACGGATGTGCCCCAACCAGAGTTCTGCTCACCGGTGCTGCGGGGCTGGGAGTGTCCTGCCGGCCACCGGGGTGTCCCCGAGGACAGGGGAGGACGGGGACGAGTGCCCGGAGCCCACGGAGCCAGGACGGAAGGAAGTGCTTTTCTTGGCCACCTGCTTTCTGCCCTGGGCCAGCTGGGTGTCGGAGCACCTGCAGGAGGGAAGAAGAAGCTGATTTGGAACATGGAAAAGCAACTGCTGGGAACCAAAATAACACTGCTCCATGGAATTCAGAAACACAGAAGAGTCCTAGCAGTGGTTTTTTTCCTAGTGAGTGTGAAAATCAGCCCATTTCTGGCTATTTCTGCTACAGCAATCCCATAACCACTCTGAATTTCAGAACTCGGCTACAGCTGCAAGTGACTTCTGATTTTGAAATGAGGCAAGGGTAACAAGGACACCCAAGGCCTTAATCCCAGGAGGCTGGACAAACCAGGCCACGAAGAAACCCCTGGATCAGCAGAAACTAGAGTTTCCAGAAGCTCAACCAGACCTGAGTACGAGGAACAAATCCAGAGGATTCTCTTGCAAGGACTAAGGAACAAGGTAAGATTGTGCAAGTGAATATAATAACATCCCTGATGAAAGAGCTAGTAGGAGCTCTTAAAACAACAGGTTCTCAAGCCATTTCAGGGGTTTTCAATCAACTGCAGGTTTCCAAACCATTCCAGGTGGTTTCCAACCAATTTACATCAATAAAACAGAAAACTACACCAAACCAGCTGCTGAAGAGGAAAACCAGTGAAGTTATTGGGGAGAAAGGGAGGAGACAAAGAGGGGAGGAATCTGTGAGGGTTTCTGCCAACAGCTGCCTGAAAGTAAAATGCTCAAACACATCTCAAAAGGAGCAAGAGGAAAAATGGGCTTAAAGCAGTCAGAAGTGGTGACAATACCGAGAGGAACTTGAAAGAGGGGGCAGAATCCCAGGCTTTCCTCAGAGGAAACAAGACACCAGAGTGAGGAGACTGTTCTTAGTTTTAATAATCTGAAATCCAAGTGTTTGAACCCCACAGAATCCCTGGGACCAGCAAAGACATGGCCAGGCCTGGCTGCCTCCTGTTCAGTGGCAGTTGGGATTTAAGGGCAGGGAAGCAGCTGCACAAAAACCACGTCCTAAAGCCAAGCCCAAGAGGGAAAAAATTCCTTGTAAAGCGCTGCAAGGCCTGAATGGGAAAAGATTCGGTGATGACACATGGGGCTGCAGTCCAGCTTGGTTCTCTTCGTGTTGTGACACTGCCCATGGTCCTGGGGTGTCCCAGTCCCAGCCCAGCTCTTCCCTGCACATAGGGGACCTGCAGGGGTGGGGGCCCAGCCGTGCATTCCAGGACCTCCTCCGTCATCCAGGATCTCTCTGGCATTATGGAAAAGGTGATGTTCTTGTGGCTTCCCCTCCCAAATCCTGGTCAGACCAGCACAGAGGGAGCGTTTCCAGGGGTAAATTGGGTTATATCGCACTGCTGCTTGGAGAGGAGCCACCAAGACCCCCGGCTGGGGCAGGTGGGGTTTGAGCTGCTGCTACACCTGGAGAGCCTGTGGGGAGTAGAGATTGACCTCCTGCACAGGCTGCTCACACCTGGGACACCTCCTGCCTCCCTCGTGCCCCACCAGCAGGGCACAGTCAGAGCACAAGACGTGCTGGCACGGGGCCAGGCGGCCGTAAATCCGGATGGGAAATCCACAGTGCTGGCAAAAATGAACTGGGAGAGCCTCTCCCTCCCCTAAAAAGTCCCCAGGCACATTCCCAGGTTCCCTGGTGTCCTCCAACACACTCCCTTCATCACCAAGCCGAGTTCCTCCTTCCTCCAGGCCTCCTTCAGCCTGCAGCTCCGGGAATGTCCCCCTTGAGCCCCTGGCAGCGGCTTGGCCGTGGGTTGCTCCGTGCCCACCGGGACCGACCACTGATCCCGAATTCCCAGCGAGGTCAGCGAGCAGGTCAGTCCACGTGGAGGGACACAAGGCAGCCGGGGGCCAGCGCCTGGATCGTGACACGAGGGAGCAATTCAGATTTTGGGAACAGAAAGAGCAAAGGTCTACTTTGGAAAGGCAAGTGCGAAGCTTTAGCCCTGAGGAGGAATATTTGGCTCGGGGAGTGTTGGCTCTCGGCTCCCGCCCCCAGTTATTCATTCATCCAGCAGCTTTAGATAAAAGTTTTCCCCCAAAATCATGGCTAAAGCCATGGAGGACACCTGCACCTGAGGACTCCTCTGCACAGAAAAAGGTGATGCCTGAGAGAGCTGAGTGCTGGAGAGAAGCAAAGAGGTGGAAGGTGCTGGAGGTGGCTCTGGTACTTACTCCATCTCTGCAGGCTGAGGAGATGTGGGACGTGCAGCTGGCTCTGGAGTCTTGTACTGGGGACCAGTTCCTGCTAAATCCTGGGTGTACTGGACCACAGGGCCCTTGCTCCTCACAGCACCTGGTGGGGAAGGTGAAAAAACAGAGAGTCAACAGGAAAAATCTCTAATGTTATCCCAAGTTGGCTGTAAGGGCCCCAAGACACTGATTTGTTCCTGGAATGAATGGTGGAACATCGCCGAGCTCAGAGCACAGCAGCTCCCCCAAAAATTCTGGTCACTTCACCCAAGTGCAGTTTGGTTTTGTGGCATTAGTCCAGGAGAAAAGTCCCACTGGAAATCTAAATCTCCTATGCCAAAGGACAAAAACCCTAGAAATCTAAATCTCCTGTGCCAGGGGAAAAGACTTGCTGGAAATCTGAAATCTCCTGTCAGAAAAAAGTGAAAAATACCAAAACCTACAAACCTGAAATCTCCAGGAATTCTGCTAAAAAACCCAAACCACCCTCCAGTTAAATCCCAGGATATATATGAATCCAAAAGATGCCACCAACCAACGTTGGGACGAGTCCTGGTTTGTCCACTTTGCTTCTTTTCCTGGGTGGAAGCTGTGGAAGTTTTCATGCTGAACATGGGCTCGAGGCGCGTGGAACCTCGGTAAATCCACTCACAACGTTTGTCCTCTTGTGGAAACGAGAAGGAAACACTTGCAGTTCCCATGGGAAGAGCTTCCTGGAGTGAGACACAGAAAGAGCACAAGGAGACAACAATGAGGATTGACAAACAGCAGTCAGAGCAGACAATAAATTGTCAAAGGCAATTATTTATGTTGAAATCTCTAATCAGGTATCAGGGACAATTTCTTCCTGGAAAGGGTGTTCATGCCCTGGCAGGCTGACCAGGGCAGTGCTGGAGTCAGTGCCTGTGGAATTGTCCAAAACTCCTGTGGATGTGGCACTTGGGCACGTGGTTCAGGTCTCCAAGACCTCACAGGTTCTTCCAACCTCAATATTTCCATGATTAGCAAGAAAAACAGCTGATCAGATCCCCAGTTTCAAATTTAATCCTAATGGGAGAAGGGAAATTCCTACCAGGAAAAGGATTTTCACCAGACTTCCATCCACTTCTTCCACTCTGGATTTCCACCAGGTCCCTTCCCACTCAGTTTTGATCAGCTGCCCATTCTTCAGCAGTACCATGGGCCGGTTGGGATAGGCAGTGATGTACTCCTCAATGAAATCCCGACAGGAAACATCCTCAATGTCTTCCCAGGCCTTTTTCACTTTTGGAAAGGCACACGAGGGAGAAAAGAAATAGGACAAAACAGAGAGAACATTTAATTTTTATTTTTTTTTTTTTAGGATATCCCAGGTCCATTTTTACTAAGGTCAATCAAGGGGTGATCCCAAGGGCTGGAATGTTGGTGGTGGGACATCCTGAACCCACCCTGGCAATAAACCAGAATTTCAGATGTCTTCAGGCTCAGCACCACGAGGGACACGCCTGTTTTTGAACCCAGGCTCTTCCCAAGACCCAAAAGCTCTGCAGGCCAGGAGGGACAGGGATCACTCACGTGGCCGGCAGACCGGGTACAGCTCCCACTCCTTCACGTACGACGCGTAGCCGTCGTCAAAGAAGATCAGGAACCTGGAAAACAAACGGGAATTCGGAATGGGAGCTGAAGAGAACACTCCTCACACCATGGAATGGAAATGGAGAACCTCTCCTGCTCCTCCTGGACACAGCCCAGTCCTGGGTGAGGACAGAATGAAGAGCTCCAAATGCTCCCTGTGCTCTCCATGGCTGCTCAAACAGAACAATTCCCAGCCAGGCCCTTTTCCTCTGCTCCAAATCCTCTCTGTGCCCCAGGAAAGGGAGACAAAGGAAGAGAAAATGTTTAATTGCATCTGGTTTCTGCAGGGAGATGGATAAGGCACCAACTTAGTGCCTCTGAGTAATGACTCCAAGTCCTGGAGCTGTACAAAAGCTGCAGGATGAGGGATCAGCATGACAACCAGAAGAAAAGTTGCAATTTGAGTATCAAATTCAGCTCATTTTCAGTTATTAAACGGATCAGATAAAATCCAACACAATTTACATCAGATCCGGGGAGATTAAATCCTTTATCAATCACTTCAGGAAAACCACAAACTTTTATTTTAATAGATCAGTGCAGCCTTGCACTTTTTTTATTCCCAAAAAAGCTGCTCCAAACCTGCTCTTTCTCCTCCTGAAGAGCTTTGGCACCACCGCTGCCACTCTACCCTCCCAGGGCTCCTATTTCCTCCCACTGTTTCACACCTCAAGGAGCCCAGACTCAACTCTTGGATGATAATTGGAATAAATTAGCAGATCTAATTCCTGACTCAGGGCCACCAACAAGAGTGGAAGCCCCACCCTGAATTTTCAGAGATAAGAAAGGTGAAGAAAGTCAGAATCACATTCCTGAGGAGGGCTCTATTCAGCACCTGAAGGGTATTCAAATAAACCTTTTTTTTTTTTTTTTTGGCCTAAAAGAGAAAAAGCAGAGATGGGGGCGTGTGACCACGGGAAATAAGGAATACCTGTCTTTATTCTTCACGTTGGGGGTCTCAGCCACGATCCCAGCATAGAGCCACATCTGATTGCCATCCTTGTACCTGGCCACCACCCTCCTGCCCACGTGGTGCCTCTCGGCAGATGGGTGGTAATCGTAGGCAATGTGGTTGCCCGAGAGCAAACTCTTCCCTTTATTATCAAATTTCACTTTGTATTTCTTGCCAACACCTGGAAAAACATTTTTAAGCAAACAGGAGATAAATAAAGGGGAAAATAAAGAAAAGCCACGTGATTTCACAGTGGAATTCCGACGCTCTGCATCACTCTGAGATCCGTTTATTCAGAATTAACTCAGAATTCACTTCAAAACCTTTCAGGATTTAATTTGGAGGATGAAGCAGTGGAGGTGTGTTGCTCCCACAGTCCCTTCCAGGTGCTCTGACAGCTTTTAGTCCAGGTTTCCCACCCAAAATCCCAGGAAAGCCCCATGCACGGCACATACCGACCGTCTGGATGGCAATCAACGTCCCCTTGTGCCACGTCTTGGTTCTTTTTTTCCCCAAAATCCTCATGCCCACTTTGAGGTCCCCATCAGTGTTGAGATCATTGCTAGGGGCTGCAGGGACACTGATGGGCTGGGCAGTGCCAGGAGATTCCTGAGGGGGTTGTGCATCTACCAAGGAACAACAGCAGAAAGTCAGTCCTAAATCACCCAAAGCTCCCTTCTTGGCACCCAGCTGGAAGCTCGGCTCTGGAAGAAGAATTCCTGCTTTCCTTCCCCTCAGGCAGCCCAAGTGCCTCCTTATTACTGAATGGAATCAGCTTGGGAAAAAAGCAGGAATGCAGAACCAGTATGCCCTAAATTAAAATAGCAGTTTGGGATCGATAAATATGAATGGGGATTTCTAGCAGGAAAAGCAGATCGTTGTTTTCCCCTTTTGGTAAGAAAAGGCCCAGGGCCAGGGCACACAGCCCCTGGAAGCTCCCACACCTTTCTGTGCTTCCTGCAAGTTGGTTTTCTTGTTTACAGCATCCATGAATTTTGCAACATCCCGGGCAGATTTCCTCATGGCAGCCATTGCTTCCCGCAGCTGGAGGAAAGAGAAAGGAAACACGGAAAAACTGTTGGTATTTTGCACCTAGCACAACGCTGTGTCTCAGGAAAACCCCACATGAGGAAACATCTCTAGCCAGGGCCTCCCCACTCACCAGACTCTGATCCCTGGAGATTCTGGGACTGCTGCTGCCTGTGAGTGAGGAGAAAACAGTGGTTTAAAACCTTTTTTTTTGTGGGGAAAAAAATCCATTCTAATTAAATCACAGAAAGCAGAGGGAAACAGGGAAATTGCCCATCCCAAATCCCTGCCAGGAAATGCAGCCAGACAAGGCTTTTCCTCAGCCTCACATGGAATTATTTGACGGGACAACAGCGAGGCAGGTGGGAAAAGGGTGAAACCCCAGTCTGGGACTCCAGGAATTCTGGGACACAAAGAGGATCTGGCAGATGCTCCCCATGAGCTAAGAGCACTCCCTTATCCCCAGCCCTCTCCGGCCCTGCTGGGGACACTGAACTGCGCCTCCAACCCGAGTCCACGCTCATGACGTCGTCGTCCTCCTCGTCCGGGATCTCGATCACTTCGGTGGCCGCCGGCGCCTCGTCCTCCGAGCTGCTGTCCCGGTACCGCAGGCCCATCATGGAGTACAGCTCCTTGGCCAGCGTCTCGCACTTGTCCATGGCCCTGCGGGAGGGAAGCCGGCTGTGCCTCCCCAGTTCCGCAGGCACGGCCAGGAGCTGCCCCTGGCCACTGAGGGAAGTGCCCACAGGAAGGTCTAAAAGCCTTGGGGGAAAGTCGCCAGTGTGGCTCATGAACCAGCCACACCGTGGGTCTGCCCTGGAGGGAACAGGAGCAGCCCACCCTATCCCCCTCCTCGGCACTCCAGCCCACGCACCTCATGGCATCGTCAATGAGCTGGTCAACGTGGGCCACCTCCTCCTCCTTGTGCCTCATGCACTGCTCCAGCTCCTCCAGCTGCTGCTTCCACTGCCTCACCCACTCCGAGTTCTCCACCTCCTTGTCGATGATTTCCTGGAGCTCCTCCATGGAGATTCCCATCTCCTCCATCACCTCCTGCATGTCCTGGGAATCCATCTCTGCCGCACCTGAGGCTACACCAGGCATGGGGAGGAAGGTGAGGTTGGAGAGTGAAGAGAGGGAGAACATGGCAGCTCCCCTACCCTCTCCCCCTTTCCCCTGCCCCAATGTCCCCTCACAGTCCCCTCATAGCCCCCTTCATCCCCTCACAGCCCCCCAGGTCCTGTCACAGCCCCCTTCATCCCCTCACAGCCCCCCAGATCCCCTCACAGCCCCCTCCAAGTCCCCTCACAGCCCCCTTCATCCCCTCACAGCTCCCCAGGTCCCCTCACAGCCCCCAGGTCCTGTCACAGCCCCCTTCAGTCCCATCACAGCCCCCCCAAGTTCCCTCACCGCCCCATTCAGTGCCATCATAGCCCCTCAGGTCCTGTCACAGCCCCCTTCATCCCCTCACAGCCCCCCAGGTCCCCTCACAGCCCCCCAGGTCCCCTCACAGCCCCCAGGTCCTGTCACAGCCCCCTTCAGAACCCTCACAGCCCCCCAGGTCCTGTCACAGCCCCCTTCAGAACCCTCACAGCCCCCCAGGTCCTGTCACAGCCCCCTTCAGTTCCATCATAGCCCCCCAAGTTCCCTCACCGCCCCATTCAGTCCCATCACAGCCCCCCAAGTCCCCTCACAGCCCCCTTCATCCCCTCACAGCTCCCCAGGTCCCCTCACAGCCCCCAGGTCCTGTCACAGCCCCCTTCAGTCCCATCACAGCCCCCCCAAGTTCCCTCACCGCCCCCCAGATCCCCTCACAGCCCACCAGGTCCTGTCACAGCCTCCTTCAGTGCTATCACAGCCCCCCCAAGTTCCCTCACCGCCCCATTCAGTCCCATCACAGCCCCCCAGATCCCCTCACAGCCCCCCAGGTCATCTCACAGCCCCCTTCAGAACCCTCACAGCCCCCCAGGTCCTGTCACAGCCTCCTTCAGAACCCTCACAGCCCCCCAGATCCCCTCACAGCCCCCCAGGTCCCCTCACAGCCCCCCCAAGTTCCCTCACCACCCCCTTCATCCCCTCACAGCCCCCCAGGTCCCCTCACAGCCCCCCAGGTCCCCTCACAGCCCCCTTCAGTCCCATCACAGCCCCCCAGGTCCTGTCACAGCCCCCTTCAGACCCATCACAGCCCCCCCAAGTTCCCTCACCACCCCATTCAGTCTCCTCACAGCCCCCCAGGTCATCTCACAGCCCCCCAGGTCATCTCACAGCCCCCTTCAGAACCCTCACAGCCCCCCAGGTCCTGTCACAGACCCCTTCCGTCCCATCACAGCCCCCTTCAGTTCCATCACAGCCCCTTTCATTCCCTCACAGCCCCCCAGGTCCCCTCACAGTCCCCCAGGTCCCCTCACAGCCCCCTTCAGTCCCCTCAGCACCCCACACCGCGTCCCCCTCCCGCTCTCCCAGCCCGGCCGGTGCAGCCCAGCCGCTCACAGCCGCTCCCAGCCGCTCCCAGCCGCTCGCAGCCGCTCACACGCTCCCGTTCCCCTCATCCCCGGCCGTCCCCCCTCACTCACCGCCGCCGGTCCCGGGGAACCGGAGCGGGGCCCGGCGCGCCCGCCGCGTGACGTCACTTCCTGCGGGCGCCCCCTGGCGGTCCCGGTGCGTGAGGGCTGAGGGGGGCAGAACCCCCGAAATTCGGGAATAAACGAATTCCTCGGGAACCGGCGATAAATCCCTCGGGAACCGGCGATAAATCCCTCGGGAATCGGCGGCCGGGAATTGGCCGCTGTGGCCCGGGAGCTGCCGGGCCCCGCTGGGTTATCCAGCAGGGAGGCGGACGCTCCGGGCGAGCCGCGGGTCGTTGCTGAGGGGCCGTTACCGGGAACGGCCCCAACGGCCCCTCAACCGCCGCCTCCGGGGGTTGGCAGCACGGGGGGCGATGGGGGGAATGGGCAGCAACGGGGGAAGGGGGGACTGTGGGGGAATTAGGGAGTACTGGGGGAAATGGGGGGAAATAGTGGAAATTTGGAACAATGGGGGAAATTGGGGAAATTGGGAACAATGGGGGAAATTGGGGACTATAGGGGAAATTGGGGAGCAATAGGGAAATTTGGAATAATGGGGGAAATGGGGAAAATGGGCAGTGGGGGAAATTGGGGAGCAATGGGGGAAATGGGAAACAATGAGAGAAATTGAGGAGCAATGGAGGAAATGGGGGAACTATAGGGGAAATTGGGGAACAATGGAGGAAATTAGGGAACAACGGGGGAAATTGAGTAGCAATGGGGGAAATGGGGGGAAATGGAGGAAGTTGGGGAGCAATGGGAGAAATTAGGGAACAATGTGGGAAATTGGGGAACAATGTGGGAAATTGGGGAACAGTGGGGGAAATGGGGAGTAATGGGGGAAATTGGGAGAAATGGGGGAAAATGGAGGAAATTGGGAACAATGGGGGAAATTGGGGAGCAATGAGGGAAATTAGGGAACAATGAGGGAAATTGAGGAACAGTGGAGTTGGGGTTCCTGGAGGGGTTTGGGGGTCAGTTGATGGGTTCCTCCTCCCAGGTGGAGGTGGGAATGGCGCTGTAGGGATCCACCACCAGCCGGGCGCAGCGCACGGTCATGGCCAGGAGGAAGAGCCCCAGCAGCACCACGAAGGCCGTGGCCACGGCTTTGTCCACGTCCATGGTGGGCAGCACCGTGGGGGTCTCCATACAGGGACCCTCAGGTGTGTCTGCAACACCTCCAGGGACCCTCAGGTGTGTCTGTCACAGCTCCAGGGACCCTCAGGTGGGTGTTCCTTGGTCCCAGGGACCCTCAGGTGTCTCTTTCCCAGCTCCAAAGACCCTCAGGTATCTGTTCCTGGCTCCAGGGATCCTCCAGCACGTGCCCCCAGCGCTCAACCCCCAATAACATCCCTGAGGGGCCAGAACCAGGGTGGATTCATGAGGCTGAGGGGTCAAAAACACCCAAAAAAGGGGGAAATGTGGCCTTGAGTCCCCTCTGCTCCTTCCTTACCTCCCTGTGGCCGGCTCTGGGTCTCTGTCCTGGCCCCGCTGGCTCCAGGCCTTCATGAATTCTGCAGGAATGTGCCGGCATCACTTTTCAGACACAACCCAGAGGATCAAGTTCCCACCCCACACCCCCTTCTCCCATCAGGAGAAGGCTCTGGGTCCCTTCAGGGGTGTTCCTGGTGGATTTGGGGTGATTGGGGAAATGCTGAGGAGGATTTATCCCCAAAATCCAAAAGCCTTGCCTGTGAGAGGATTTCAAGGTAGTTTTTTGCTTATATTGGAATAGACAGGAAATAACTCTTGGAAAATGCATTGAACTGAGTCGCCCATTTGGATCTTGCAAGACATCCTTGTGAAAACACCAGAACGCCCAAAATACACCAAAAATCTTGTTTAAATTTATTTTTTTTCCCTACTCTGAGAGCAAAAATGATCGCTTTGGGAGGACATTGAAACCTTGACACCCCAAGAGCCGGGCCGGTGGGGTTTTCCAGAGATTTTTCAGCAAAGGATGAATTGTGGGGTCCTGTTCATGGCCCCAAATTCCAGTCCGGACAAAAAAAACACATTCCAAACCCAACCCCAGATCCGACCCAAATCACGTGTCCAGTCTGGATCCACATCTTCATTCCCAGGGTTTTAAAACCCCAATTTCACCCCAATCTCAGTCCTAATCCCAATTCCAATCAATTCCAATCTAATTCCAATCCCAATGGTTCGTGACGTCACCAGCACCACCCACACTAGCCACGCCCCCTCTAAAAGCCCCGCCTCCTTCCCGGCGGGGGCGGGGCACGGCCGCGTTCGCTCCGCCCCCGGCCGTGCCCTCCGCTTATCCCCGCCCCCAGCCCTCCGTGCGGACCAATAGCAGTGCCGCGTCTCCCCGTGTCCCGCCCCCCGCCCCCCTCTCGAACCAATAGGAGGCCGCCGTATCGCTGGCCCCGCCCCCGCGGCGGCGGGGCCGTGGGGCCGGCGGAGGTTTTCCTGCGCCGCCATCTTGGCTCGGCGGAGCGGAGTGAGGAGGGGGCGGCCCGGGACCCCCGCCATGGCCGCCACCGCCGCCAGCGCGGGTGAGCCCGGCCGCGGCGGCACACGCGGGGCCGGGGGGAGCTCCGGGAGGGCTGAGGGGACCCACGGGCTCTCACGGGGCCTGGAAGGCTGAGGGCGACCCTCAGGGGCGGGGGCTGTCGTGTGGGGCTCTGAGGGGGACCTCAGGGGTCGCTGAAGGGCTGGCAGGGGCGTGAGGAGGGCCCTGGGGGGCTGAGGGGGCTCTGGGGAGGGGGAAATGGCACAGGGGGATGGGGGCACCCTGAAGGAGTCAGGGCTGTGTTTCCTGGATTTGGGGTGCTTGGGGCAGGGTGGACAACCGGTGGTACCAGGAGACCCTCAAAGTGGGGATCCCTGGATTTGGGGTCCCTGCAGTGGGTTTCCATCATCACTCGTTTGGATTTGTTTTCCTTGACTGCTTCTGTCGGTTTTAACTCCTTTATCAGCTGTGTTTCACTGAGGTTTTTCTTAATTCCCAACAAAAAGTGCTGCCCCGCTTTGGAGGTTTTGCACAAATGTCTCTCTGATCTCTGAAGGAGGGGAGGGCCTGGAGCACAATGTTCCCTCAGGTTGGTCCCCAGAGTCCTCAGCTCCCTCTGCACAGGAAGCTGGGAGCTGCTGACCCCTGATTCTCGCCAGAAAAAAATGTGATTTTATCAATTCTCTGGCCAAACTGCTCCGAAACGAGCTCGTGTTCAGATTAACCCAGCGTCTGTGAAGTCGTGATGGATTTACAACGTGGTGGCTGCGATCACAATCTGAGCTTGTTTGTGTTTTTGGGCTTTTTTTTTTTAATCTTAGCTTGTGCTTTATGGCTCTTCTTGTGGCTTCAGGGTCATGAACACACTCAGGTTTATCCAGGAGTGTTCAGTGACACTGCTGAAGGATTCTGGGGTTTTATTTTAATGTTTTTGGAAGGTTTTGTGGTGTTTAAAGGTGCAAAAACGCACTGGGGGCTCAGACCATCCAGTTTAGGAGGAAGGAAGATACTCATGGGTATCCAAGCATTTGTGGAAGTGGAGTCTTCAGGGTTTTGTGGTATTTTGCAGAATAAGAAAGTTTTAAATTCTGAAAGGAAAGAGAATTTTTAACATCTGTGTTAAATATTTTTAATCATGGCCAGAGTGACCAATATTCACTCAACCATTTTATACAGAGGGAGAGAAATACACAAGCAGTAAACATGGAGATTATTAGAGAATTAAATTCTGAAGAATTCTCATAAATAATGTGGGTCTTCTTTTCCTTAAAACATCAAAAAACAGATTTCAGGGCTCCAGTGAATGCTGGGTAATGCCTGAAAACTACCCAGAATGTCTTCATTTCAACCCCTTAGCAATGGAAGAAACAGTCTTTTCTTAATTTCTATATTTCTTCGTGGAGAAGGTTCCCATGGGGATGAAAGTGCTGAGCTGGCATTGCATGGGAAACTCAAACAAGCTGAAAACCTCCTGCTTACTTAAAAAAAAAATCAATTTAATGTACCCCAGACACGGAAATTGAGATGTTTTGTAAATAAAAAACCATAAAAGCAGAAATATCCAAGCCTTATAGTTGTTAGTGAAATGCAGAGTACTTTTAAGGCTGGTTCATTCGCTCCCAAACCTGCTCCAAACATTTTGGCGAGCTCACAAATGGGTAAATTTAAAGCAAATATTGTGAGATTTGATGTCCAAACGTGAGCCTGGTAATTAATCCCCTGCTGAAGCTTCTGCAGCAAAAATCACCAGTTTGGTACAATAAAAATGTATATAAAAGCTGCAGCAGCCCCTCTGGTAAATCACAGCTGGGAATATTTGCAGTAATTTTGTTTTGGAGCCTTTTTTTTCCCCTGTTGGGATGCCAGTGGTTGCAGCAGAGCCTTTCCCAGGAGAGCTGGGCTGGGAGCCTGGAGCACTGGTGGGGGTTGGGATTTACATTTGCTCTCTTCTGGCCTTAATTAGATCCAGCACAGGGTGTAGGGAAGCAGGGATTGGTTCTGGGAAGGGCTGGGACACAGACCCAGCCAGGATGTTGGAAACCCACCTGGGATTTCTTGGGACTCTTGACTGGACACCTCCAGCAACGGTGACTCCCTTCCAAATGCCCTTTCTGGGAAGGAATTTTCCCTCCCACCCATCCTAAACCTGCCCTGGTACAGCTTTGGGCTGTTTCCTCTCATCCTGTCGTTCCTTGGGAGCAGAGCCTGGCTCCAGCCTCCTTCCAGGGGGTTGTACAGAGTGAAAACTCCACCGTGGGCTCCAGGAATTCACCTCAGTGCCGTGGTGCTCGTGTTTGGAATGGGGAGAAGACAGAAATTTGGAAGGAATCCTTGTGTTCCTGCGCGTTTCCCAAAAATCCCAAAGGGGGAGAAAGGCAGAGCTCTTCCCGTGCTGTCCCTGGTTTTGGGAGGCTGGGGCCACTCTGATGCTCAGGGTCTGTCCTGGGCTTCCAGCTGAGCCACGAGAGGGAAATGTTCCTCATGGGATGTGTGCTGGGCTCTGGGGAGATGTGGAAGGCTTGAAAAGCAATTCCCTGTGAACAGCACAGTGTCACTTCCTTCCCCTGCCCAGAGCGGAAATTCCTTCCCCTCAAGAAAGGGATTCTCCTCCGTGCTCCAGAAACTTCCTTTCTGTTCCCACCATGTTCAGATATGGCTGGGGAAAAGGAGAAACCCTCCCTTCATCCCACTTGAAACTTCATTTTGTTAAACAAAATCCTCGGATGTCACCTTGGGACTTCACTTGAGGCACAGCAGCATCTGAGCAATCCCAAATCGAGCAGAAAGGAGATGGGGAAGGGTTTCCACCTCTGTTTTTTTGTTCTCCAGATGTATTTTGGAATTGCAGTTGGATGGGCTGTGCTCACTCCTGCTGTTGGTTGAGATTGTTGCTTTTGGTTCCTTCAGCTGCCAAGCCTCGAGCTGGATGCTTGTTCCATACTGTAGTCACCCCTGGGAAATACTATGGATCAGCAAGGAAAAAGCTTCCTCAGCAACGCCAGCTGCTTGGAGGAAAACAAACCAGGCAGGCAGAGAGGCTGGGAATGTTAATGTGGTAAAATATGTCTAATTTTGGCAGAAATAGCAGGAATTTGGGAGTGTGTTTGCTGTGAGGTCCAGGCACACCACGGAGGTGATTGTACAGCTCCACTTTTAGCTGTAAATGAACCAATATGCAACTCTGGAAGTGAAATTAAACTGTTGTTGGACTGAAATCTGGCTTTGGGCAAAGAGCTTGGGAACCCCAGCTTAAAGCCCATTTTTTCCCTAATTAATTGAACCTGGCCTCAGTTCTTCTCTTTGTCCCCCCAGTTGTGGCTGTTTCCTGCCCAAGCTGCTCTCGGTGCTGCTGAGGGTGGTTTGGGAAGCCCAGCATTGGGGTTTTTGGGGGTAGCTTTGGGGTCCCTTTGCTTTGATAAAGCAGAAGTGGTTTGGGGGCTGCATCAGGCTCAGTTTGCAGTGGTTGTGGTGGAGATTTTTGGGCTGGAGTGACTGTTTTGGGGCAGTTTCGCAGCACATTTATAAACTAACAACCGTTAAAATATGCACAGTGCTGACAAATTTCACCAAAACAAGAAGAAATTGTTTATAACGGATTTAAAAACTAATTTTCTCATGTGGAACAGGCTGTTTGAACCTAGAGCAATGTTGGTTGGGCTCTGATGGTGATGCTGGGATGTAGATTCAGCATAAGCCACACTGAACAAGCTCTGAACAACTGCAGACTGTGTTACCCGTGCTCCTGAACAACCAGGATTAGTGGAAATTACAGGAAAATGGAATGCTGGAATCACAGCCAGGTTTGGGTTGGAAGGGATCACCTGGGCCATTGCTCAGCCACCTCACACTTGTTCAGGGTGCTCCAGGCACTTGTGGAAGAGCAGTAATGGTGCCCACTGGTCTGTACTGGTGAAGACCAGAATTGATCAGCTGAACAATGATGGGTTTTTGAAGTGTTTTACAGCGTTTGGGTTCATCCTTTGTGTCAGATTGGGCAACGAACCCTCTGCAAGCTGGTGTCATCAGGGAAACGCGCAGCTCTGCTCCTCCTTCATCCTTCAGCCCCTTCCCTGCTCCCAGCAGGCTCCTCCTCTCCCCAAAAAAACAGCCCACATCTCTGAGTTTGGCAGCCTCGGCTCTCCAGCTGAGGAAGCAGCGTGTGCTCCGAGCTGGGAACGGCCCCTCGCTGCAGCAGATGAAAGGACACAAACACACATTGCCCCAGCTCCAGCCCCAGCAGATGCTGACACACAACTGTTTCTGCCAGGGAGTGTTCCGCTGAACCAGAGGGGTTTGGAAGTAATACTGGGTGATTTCCTTGATTTTTTCCACTCCTGTTTAGAGATGGCATCCGATGTTTCCTCGCTGGGTGCAGCCGTTGGCTCCGGGAACTCCGGCTCGGGGGCCCAGGCTGGAGGAGCCGTTGCTCAGCGGCCCAGCAAGAGACGGCCGGGGTGAGTGAGTGTGTGAGTGGGTGAGGGCTGGGGCTGTGGGAAAAGGGCCCTTTTGAGGAAGTTTTGTTCTCAGAAAGAGCTGTCAGCCTCGGGAGGGGCAGCTGTGGCTGCTTCTCAGAAGTTTCCTGGTTCTTTCAGGTGGGCTCTGTCCAGTCCTTTCCCTGGTTGTGTCTTTGTGCCAGCTACGTGCCTTGAAGAGGGGGATAAGTGACATACTCAGGACTAAAAGCTTTGCACCTCATAGAAGGAGCACACCAAATATTGAGAGCAAGACAGGAGTTTGCTGCAAGACCTGGGGGAACAGAGAATCTGGGTTTTGGGGCCTTACTCCAACCTTTGCAGCTGTGCTGTCCCTGGGAGGGGTGGGGGGAAGAAGCCACAATGTGCTTGTGGGAGGCTTTTTGTTTGCTAAAAATGCCTTTGCAAATTCGAAGGGAGTTTGAATTACTGTTCCCAGATTTTTGGCATGAGAAATTGCCTCGTAATTGTCAAGCAAACTGAAATCTGTCTCTGCACCCCTCCCAGTCACTCAAACTCTTTCCTTCAGCCCCATTTGCTGATGCTCCCACCCTCCTGCAGCTCCTCCCATGCTGCCTGCTCCTCTGCATCCGCAGTTTTCCATCCCAGAAGGAAAGGTGAAAAGTCTTCTGTCCTTCCACATGAACTGGGTTTTGGCCTTGTGTGAGCAAACACTGCACAAAACGAATTTTAACTCCAGGAAGATTTTACCCTCTGCTTTTTTGTTTTGTTTTAATTCTAAATGCACCCAATCCAGGCTTTTGGGCTGGGAATGCTCCATCTGTAGGCTGTTGATGGTCCCTGGTTCTCCTAGGAGATCCAGGCTTTTGGAACAGAAGGTTGGGATTCAGTGCATGCTCCAAGTGGCTTTTCTTCCTTTGCAACTGTTTTTCCTTGCTCTGTTCCTGACAGACACCTAAAATAAGCCCCTTTCCAAACTTTGTTGGTTGTTTCACATTAGGATCACTAAATTGCATTGGGATTACTTAATTTTTCCTTTCAGGAATTATCTGCATCCATGGGGACAGACAGAAAAATAATTTAAAGGAGAAACCACTTGGTCAACAGTTACCTTTTTTTCTGTTTTTCAGGCTGGATTTTGATGACGATGGAGAAGGGAACAGTAAATTCCTCAGGTGAGGGAGAACAGTGCATCCAGAAGTTTCTGTCCTGTGGTCTAGCTGTGTCTGTGTGTTTTCCCTGGAGCAAGATCTTTCTGCTCCTGTGGCTTTTCCTCTCTGGAAGCGGTGGGAATTGCTCCAGTTCCTCAAACTCTTCCCTTTCTCCCAGTCAGCAATATTCCTCCATCTCTATGGCTTTTGTTACTGCCTCAGACATTAATTAATCCTCATCTGTTGTAAGGATGCTTCAGTCCCAGAGACATCCTTATTCCCGAGGAGTTGGCGAGGCTGCAAGGATCTCCTCATGATCCATATGGAACACAGAAGAGTTGGAATATCTTGTGGCTTTTTTTTGTAGCCTCACTGTGTGCTTTAGGATTTAATAACTCCAGTGATACTGGAGTTAACTCCAATAATAACTCCAAGTAACTCCAATTCCAGTGGTACTGGAATTCCTGTGTTCCCGTGCTTTAAGGATGGCCGTGGAATGGTTTCAGGATGATGAGTGTAGAATTTACCAAGAGAAGCCAGGATGGAGGTCCTGATTTGGGCTACCTGCATCTTCCAAGTGCAGGTTAATCTATTTTTTGGTGTGGAATTAAATTTTGTGTGATCCCACCATCCTTGATTGGGATGTGCTATGGAAAATCCCATGGAGGTGATGCCCATAGTTCACCCATAGTGTTTGGAGTGATCAGTGAATTATCCTGCACTGATTAGCCACCCAAGTTTGCCTTTTTAACCCCAGGCAATTTTTGTGGGAGTTATTAAACCTTGTTTTCCCAGTGTTTGTTTGGGAAAGAAGGAAGTGTAAACACTTTAACCTCTCTCCCTTCTCCTAGATGTGATGATGACCCGATGCCAAACGATAAAGAGAGATTTGCCAGGTAAGAATTGGATGATTTAAAAGCTTTTTGTGCCAAAAAACCTTAATATGAGAGGGATCCTGCAGCTCCCTTCTCACAGTCATCTCTCTTTGAAGGTGTTCCACACATACTCCTTGATGTTTTTTGGACCAGTTCATTGAGTGTGACAGTGACATTCCTCTTTTTCACCGTTCCTTTCCGCTCTGGCCTTGGACTCTCATTCTTTTCTCCTGCTCAAGAAACTTGCAGAGATTCAAGTTTCCTGCTTAGTACAAGTTTTCCTTGAACAGGGTTTCCTGACACACATTGTGATTTGTGTGTTTTGTGGGGAATTACACAGAAACTCTACAAATTGGGGGTTTTCTGGAGATTGTAGGGAATGCTTTGATCAGTTTGTGGTGTCTGACAGTATCTCTCAGTGTTGGGACTGAGCCCATGGGATTTTTACATCTCCATCCCCTTCTCTGGACACATTCCAGCCCATCCATGTCCCACCTCCCAGGAGGGGCCCAAAACTGCCCCTTGGATTTGGGGCAGTGCTGCTGTTACCTGCCAAAGGGCTACAGGGAATTCCAAGCTAGGGTTCTCCAGCTTTTTAAGTGGTTTAAGTCCTTCTGAAGTCAAGCAAATATCAGAATACTTCTAATATTAGAAATAAGCAAATTAGAACTAGGTCACAGCCTCAGAAATGTTTTTAAACTCCAACACATCAGGCACCAATTTAATGTAGAATGTTGCAAACTAATGACTGTTTTATTTTATGGAATTGCTCCTCTGCAAAACAGACCTGTCCCTAGGCTGGGTTTCCTAGTCCATCTTTCCATTTTATTTCCATTTCTTTCAACTTTTTTTCCATTTTTAGCTTAGCTGGCTAATTTTATTTTTAGGTCTGATGATGAGCAGAGTTCAGCGGATAAGGAGAGACTTGCCAGGTAGGAGAATGGAGATTTCAAGCATGGACAAAGCAGAGTTTTTCCTTTCCTTAATGTTTCTCTAGGCATCCCTTCTCTTTTTTTTTTTTTTTTTCCTTCTCCTTCCCTCATCTGCTGCAGAGGATTTAACAAACTCCTGGAAATGGCTGTGGAATTGGGATTAGGAGGGGAAAGGCATTGAGGAAAGGCACACCTCATCCTTGGAAGAACCTTTTTAGGGAATTCATGGAAGGATTTATTTACCAAAGGCCACAGGGTTGGGCTCCTGCTTTCACCTGTAGCTTTGCTAACCTGTGCTAAATACAGTTCCTCTTGTCCTGGGTCAAGGTGCCAAGTTGTCCATCTAGGAAGGTTTTGTGTCCTGGGAATGCTGTTGGATTCTCAGAACAGGCAGGAAGAGGTGTGTTAGCTCAGGTGTTTTCCTTCCAGGAAAGGTGGTGTCACTGGAAACAGGATTTAATTTTTCCCTGAGTTTCTATTAGTAACTAATGAGAGACTGTGCCTGAAAGCACCAGAACAGTCACCTGGAATGCTGCACCAAGAATCCAGGAATGGGCCCTGCAGACACCTGTGCCCACGTGGTTTGTCAGAGTGCCTTTGCTGACTGCCCTGAGCTGTGCTGAAATGTTTGAGGAGCTCAGGAAGGCGCAGAGGTGTCCCCCAGGATGGACAATCCCAGTTCTCCCATCCTTTCCTCGTGGCAGAGTGACAGTGGGCAACTGCAGTGTAAATGTCTGGTGATTCCCCGGTAGCTTTTGTAGTTGAAGGCTCTTTGTTTTTCACACCTGAGTTTATGAGTTTAGAGAAGCTGCCTGACTCAAAGGTGAGGTCACTGAATGTCTGCACACACCTCGTAGTGATAAATGCTCCATTTTTGTGTTTATGCTGTTTATTCACCTGTCTATCCTTGCTCCTTCCAGCACTTCCATCTCATTTCACTTCCCACCATGTGCTTCCTTGCACATGATCCATCCTTCTGCATAGGAAACCTGGCTTTTAAGCTCTGTTTTGGAAAACCCACCTTAGGATCCCAGTTAAATGATGTATCTTGGATAAAAGAACCAAGTTCTGGTCTGTGGGATTGATGGGAACTGTGCCCTGTGAGCCAAAGGGGTGCCAAGAGCCTCCTTAGATGGCAGCAATTGCCACAGTGGCTCTTTAGAGGTCAGTGCCACCCCACAGGTGTTGCCTGGTCCTGGTCTGCTCAGGACCTTGCTGATCTGTGCAGAAATGGGGTGTAACCTGCTTGGAAGCTTTCCCTGCTGTGATGCTGAAAGGGATGTCACTGAGAAGTGGCTTCCCCAGGCACTGCAAGGTGAGACCCAGCTAATTCAGGTCGCTCAGAGCCCTGGGGTGGCTGGGGCTGGAAGGAACCTTAGAGCTCATCCAGTCACACACCTCCACCGGCCCAGGTTGCCCAAAAGAGCAGGTGCCCGAGTGTTAGCTGCAGACCTGGTGGGTCTGATGGTGCAGGTGATCTCATCTACCCTCGGATGGACAGTGTGGAGGTCACCTGCAGTGAGGTGACCCCGCTTTGGGAGCAGCTCCTGTGGCTTCCTGCAGCGTTGTGTGGTGGATGGGGAAGGTTAGCCCAGGTCCTCGCTGTCCCAGGTTCCAGGGAGCCACTGTGACTTCGAGGAAGGTCCAGGTGTAGCCTCTCCTCCTTGCCCCTGCCTCCACGTTCCCTGTGCACGCCCAGCATGTGAGGCTTGACTCCTAATCCTGACAGCCCCGATGCATCTCTGTGTGTCACACCCGTGCAAGCGCTGACCTGGGGACACGGCCGAGCCTCCCACCCACGGTAACTTCGCCTTCCTCCTTTTCTCCTCCTCGACCTCTGGCAGGGAGAACCACAGCGAGATCGAGCGCAGGAGGAGGAACAAGATGACCGCCTACATCACGGAGCTGTCGGACATGGTGCCCACGTGCAGCGCCCTGGCCCGCAAGCCAGACAAGCTGACCATCCTGCGCATGGCCGTGTCCCACATGAAGTCCCTGCGTGGTACTGGCAACACCTCCACGGATGGCACCTATAAACCCTCCTTTCTCACCGACCAGGTCTCTGCCCATATAAAAAAATCCCTCTTTTTATTAAGGTCCTGGAAGGTCACAGTGAGGTCTCTCTGAAGCCTTCTGATCTTCCCCTGCTTTGTGGGAATTACAGCAATCAGAGGGGAAAATTAAATGATGGGTGGGGAGAAAAAGTCCAAACCCGGGGTGTGTTTTGTCTGTGGAGTTGAGAGGTGTCTGTGTGTCTGCAGGAGCTCAAACACCTGATCCTGGAGGCAGCTGATGGCTTCCTGTTCATCGTGTCCTGCGAGACGGGGCGCGTGGTCTACGTGTCGGACTCGGTGACGCCGGTGCTGAACCAGCCGCAGTCCGAGTGGTTCAGCAGCACCTTGTACGAGCAGGTGCACCCCGACGACGTGGGCAAGCTGCGGGAGCAGCTCTCCACCTCCGAGAACGCCCTCACAGGTACGGCAGCCCGGGCTGGGACGCCAGGGGCTGGCAGGTGGGAGAGCCTGCGGAGGACTTGGATTAAACCCTTCCCTTTGTAGAGGGAACCAAGCCCTGGTGCCTTTCTACCAAGGATGCTGCAGCCCCCCCCGAGAATGCATCTAAAGGTACCACCAGTGACACTCGTGTCCTGCCAGTTCCCAGTACGTTACCTGGTGCCACACCTGTCTTGGTGGAAGGACTCCCAGTGCAGCAGCAGCTCCTTTTCTTTCTCTTTTTTAGGTCGTATCCTCGATTTGAAGACTGGGACTGTGAAGAAGGAAGGGCAGCAGTCCATGAGGATGTGCATGGGCTCCCGGAGATCTTTCATCTGCCGAATGAGGTAGGAAGGAATTCCTGGGAAAATCTCTGAGCCTAAAGCCAAATTTGCTCCCAAAATCCAGCCCTTCCATGCTTTTATTTCAGCTTTTTTGGGGCTCATTTTGATGTAGACATGGCTGAGCTTTCCCTGCAGTCAAGTTCTTGAGATGTTTGTTTGCCCTGTTGTTGTAGAAGACCCAGTTTAAAGTAATTATTTTCAGCCCCAAGTGTCGCCTCCCTTGAGTTCTGCAGAATGAGGGGTTTGTGTGATGGAAATTCTCATTCAAGATGTCCAGATTATTTCCATGTTGATCAGGAAAGATCAAATCCTTTCTAACCCTGGTGCAGGTGTGGCAACAGCTCTGTGGATCCAGTCGCTGTCAATCGTCTCAGCTTCATGAGGAATCGCTGCAGGTAACTGACCCATAAATAGCATATATGCACACAACATGTAAATAACACAGCTAAACACCTTGCCTCACCTTCCCCCACCGCAGCACAACCTCTTTCTCTCTCCCAAGGAATGGTTTAGGTGCAGCCAAGGATGGAGAACCTCACTACGTCGTTGTGCACTGCACGGGCTACATCAAAGCCTGGCCCCCAGCAGGTAACAATTCACTTTGTGTTCAGGTGGGCTGGGTCTAAGAGCTTGTGGTCTAATGTTGCCACTCCAGCTGAATGGGCCAGGAAGTGCTTTGCAAATATATCTATGACTTTTATTTTAAGATTGACTTAATTTTTGCAGGCGAAGCACCAGAGGTCTCTGTCTGTAAAGGATGAAAATAATATTGAACTGTCTGATGTGCAGCTTTTGCTGAAATTCAGAGATTTTCATTCCTTCTGGTGAAAAAAGGGAGGGGAGAGCACCTTAATTTACAAAATCCCTTCATGGGGAAGAGTATTGAGTTACAGACCAGAACAGAGAAATGTCTTGAAGTCCATTCCTCTGAAATTTCTCCTGTACTAACCTTGCTGGAATTTTTGCTCCTTCCCTCCCAGGTGTTTCTCTGCCTGACGATGACCCCGACGCTGGCCAGGGCAGCAAGTTCTGCCTCGTGGCCATTGGCAGGCTCCAGGTGGGTGCCCTGTTCCCCTTTTCCAACATTCCTTGTCCTGGTAGTCCCCAGATTTAAACGGTTCTGTCTGAAAACATTCCCTGCTGGCCACAAATCCCAGTGCAGGGCTGGCAGCTCAGGGCCAGCGAGGGTTGGTGACTCTCCCTGTGTTCCTGGCAGGTGACCAGCTCCCCCAACTGCACGGACATGAACAATGTCTGCCAGCCCACAGAATTCATCTCCCGACACAACACCGAAGGAATTTTCACCTTCATCGACCACCGGTGCGTGGCCACCGTGGGTTACCAGCCCCAGGTGAGGATCTTTAGGAGCTTTTCAATAAAATAATGCTCTTTAAACTTACTTTTCCTTCTACATCATGGCTCTGCTTGTCCAACAGAGCTGATAAACCATGCCCAGGGCTTAACCCAGACATGTGTTTCTTCTCCACTGGTTGCTTTTCCATGTGTTTTTCCAAGTCCTTTGATCATGGGAAGGCTGGGTGTCTCTGGATTATGTCAAATGTCAATTAAAGCCATTTTTGCCTCAAATTGAGTTAAAGATCAAACATTAATCAACAGCTGTTGTGCTTTTCTTTTGAAAAACAGCACACCAGCTCTTGTGCTTGGGTTGTGTAACAGGGATTTGGGGGGAAGGAGCAGGAACTACCTGTCCAAAGACAGATTAATTATGGAATCTGCCTGCCAGATGAACTGACTCAATCTCTCACAATCCCTTGAAAAATAGGAACTTTTGGGGAAAGACATTGTGGATTTCTGCCATCCAGAAGACCAACAGCTTTTACGGGACAGTTTTCAACAGGTAAAAGCATCACAGCTGCCCTTTGCACGCAGGGTGGAATTCAGATTGGAGTTCATTCCGAGATTGGAATGTCTTGGTGCTTGCAAAGCAACAAAGCTGACTGGAAAAAACAAGAAGAAAAACAAAGCTTAGCTAATTCTCCTGTGCAAAAACTTGCAGGTTTAGTGATATCATTAAATGCAAAACGAAACAGAAGCATCTGATGTCTTAACTCCTGAATCCAGTCTTAACTCCAGCTCTGGCTGCTGGTCCAGTTGGCTTTTAGGGCCAGGGATGTGGCTCCCCAGTGCCTGCTTGACTTGGCTGAAACCCTGGTTCATCTCTAGGGCCCAGCCCAGTGCTGCAGAACCCGCAGTGGAGGTGGTTTTCTTGCCCTGTTGTCGTTACTCTTATTTCTGAGGGCCTTGGACTGGTGGCAGGGCAGGTAAGGCTGCCCCTGTGGTTTCATGACTCCAAAAACCAGCTGCTCATATCCATTGCTCCAAACCGCTGGAATGGGAAGCGACAGCATGTGTTTCATTTCTTGGAGGCTTTTCCATACATCTCACCAGTGCAAAGAGATAAGAGAAGTGAAGCCAAAAAGGGGATTTTAGATTCCCCTCCTGCATCCTTCAGGACTCAAGTTATCCCAAGGGAATAGTGCCATTTAGTTTGGGAAGACTGAGATGTGGTGGTCCAGGTTTGAGGCCAAGGGCCATTGCAGGGGTCTGGGGTGGGGGGAAAATCGTGCTCAGGTTGCTCTTCCCCACCTTTGATCAGGTGCTACTGATGTAACTCCATTTTTTTTAGGTGGTGAAGTTAAAAGGCCAGGTCCTGTCAGTCATGTTCCGCTTCCGATCCAAAAACCGGGAATGGCTGTGGATGAGAACCAGCTCGTTCACCTTCCAGAACCCCTACTCGGATGAGATCGAGTACATCATCTGCACCAACACCAACGTCAAGTGAGTGCCTGGGGAAGGGCTCTCAGTCCAGAATAACCCAGAACTGGGAGCCTCAGCCTCTCCCCCGCATGAGCTTCCCATCAGTTTCCACAACCCTGGGGGAGTTCCCAAGTCCCTCCAGCTCCCATTCTCTGCTGGGCTGTGCCAGGCACTGGAGGGCTACAAAGTGCAGGAGTTGTAATTCTTTTAGCTGTCTTGTTGTGTGGCTCAACAAGCTGCCAAGATTCAGCTCCAGCAGTGCCTGAAATTAGTGAAATCTGCCTTAGAATGCTCTTGGATTCCTGTGACACCCCCACAGGTGGGAATGATTGGAGCTGCTCTCTCTTTCCTTGAGGGAGCTCCACACCCCTTGCAAGGACCAAGAAGTTGTGCCTGTGTGTGATCTAGAGCTGCAGGCTTGGCAAGGGCAGCTCCAGCAGACAAACAGAAGGCTGCATTGCCTGGGAAAGGGAAATCCGGGATTTTTTTGCCATGAGGCAAAGTAGCACTGCTTCCCTGCAGAGCTGAAATCTGCTGGAAGCCTGATTTCCTGCCCCATGTCAGAGCTCTCTCTTTGAACTTCATTCCACACACAGCCATTCCCACATCCAGAACCCCAAAAATCCCCGTGGAAGTTCAGAGCAGAGCAGCAGTGTCTCTGTGGTTGTGTTTGAGGTGTGCAGGGACTGAGTATGGAGGAGGGAGACACAGCTCCCACACCTGGAGCATCCTATTCCATGAGACCACCTTTCAAGGAAACCAAGTGGAAACTCACTCAAAAATCCCTTCAAAATGGGGTTTTTGCATTTTTTCCTAGACAGCCACGCCCTGCTACACACAGGACCCAGCTTTGCTACCAGCTGAGACTTTTTAAATCTCTTTTTTCTGTGTTTGCTTTGAAGGAACTCGAGCCAGGAGTCCCGGCCTGCACTGGCAAACTCCATGCCAAGGCCTCAGCTGGGGCAGAGTGTCAGCCTTCCCCTGGACATGGGCACGGCCCCACTGCCCTCCAGGTCAGCAGGAGCTCGGCTCCTTTTCCCATTTCTGTCTTCCCCTCACACACCCTTCATTCCCAAATTCTCCTCTCTGCAGCCAGGAGCTCCAGGCTGACAAATCCCTGGTGTAACCACCCAGAGCTGTTCCCTTGGGAATTATCTTTAGCAGCCTGTGTTCCCCTGTTACAGACACTTTCTATTTCAGGCAGCAGCAGCCACCCCAGGCAGAGCTGGAAGTGGGCCCAGGAAGGGAGAGCTTGGCTGGGTATGAGCACTCACAGGTGGGTCCAGAGGGATTTGGTCACTCCCTGTTCATTGTCCTGCACTGTTTAGGTCACCTTTTTACTGGGGGTTTAAAGGTGGTGGCACCAGGTTGAGGTGAGGTTTGAGGAGTACGTGTTTCTACCTTGGGTGTGGCTCAATTCCAGTATTTATCATGTGGAATCATAGAATCATGGAATAATTTGGGTTGGAAGGACCCTTAAAGCCCATCCACTTCCACCAGACCAGTGTGCCCCAAGCCATGTCCAGCCTGGCCTTGGACACTTCCAGGGATGCTACTGGGCATCCTGAATGGCCCTGCTATCCCAAAAAAGCACATCAGAGTCCCAGGAGTGGACAGGCCCTCGGGTGCCGAGGTGTGAGCAGCCCCAGGAGGTGTGAGCAGCCCCAGGAGGTGTGAGCAGCCCCAGGAGGTGTGAGCAGCCCCAGGAGGTGGGAGCAGCCCCACAAGGTGTGAGCAGCCCCACAAGGTGTGAGCAGCTCCACCGTGTCCCCCCCAGGTGCCCGTCCAGCCCGTGAGCGCTGCTGGCCCTGAGCACAGCAAGCCCCTGGAGAAGGCTGAGAGCCTGTTCAGCCAGGAGCGGGACCCACGCTTCGGGGAGATCTTCCCTGGCATCAGCACAGGTGGGTCAGCTCCTCCCGCCTGCCCAGGTACATCCTTCCTGCTTCTCCCTGCTCCCAGCCTGCAGGAGGTGCTCTGACCTGAGAGAACCTCTCTGCGAGTTCAGTAGGAAATGGAGAGGAAATCAAATTAAACAGCGTTTAACAAAATTGTCTGGAGTCTGTGTCTGGAGAAAGAACAAAGGAGTTTTCCTTCACACAGACACGTCTCTTCCAACTGCTTCTGCCCCTGTTCCTGAGGTGCCCTAGCCCAAAAATGACTCGTGCTCTCTCCACAGATGAGAGCAAAGCCATCCCTGCCAGCACCATGCCAGCCAACCCACCCCTCTTCGCCCAGGGAAACACCTTCACTGCTGCACGGCCCGCTGAGAACTTCAGGTGAGGCTTCACCTGTCCAGCTCCTGCCCTTCCCTGTTTCCTCTGCTGTGCCTTGGACATGCCCAGGATCTGGGTTCCCACAGCCCAGCAGCTCCTCTCAGTTGTTTCCCAGTACAGAATCATGGAATCCTGTGGGTTGGAAAGGCCCTCTAGGATCATAAATCAGACTGTTAACCCGTGTCTACCACTAACCCCTGTCCCCAGGTGCCACAGCCACACATTCTTGGGACACTCCAGGGATGACCACCCTTCCCAGATGGGCGCTTACCCCAATTGTTGGGCTCATTTCCCTCCACCAATGACTTGAGCAGAAGGGCTGGGTGCCTCTTCCTCCTGTCAGCGCTGTCCACGGCCTCAGACACCTCTTGTGTTGCAGGAGCAGCAGCATGGTCCCTCCAGTGAACATCATCCAGCAGCAGCCCTCGCCCGCTGGCCGGATCTTGTCCCAGATTTCCCGGCACTCCGCCCCAGCTCAGGTCAGCGGGACCACCTGGGCTCCAGGGACACGGCCGGTGTTCACACCCCAGGTAGCACAGCCCGAACCCCAGCTGCAGGCCCCGGGTCCCTGCTGCCTCCCAGGCCCTGCTCTCCGTGGGGAACCGTCCTGCTTCTGCTCTCTGCCGCTGCGTGTGGGCTTCCTCCTTCAGGGCTAGCCCGGCAACTCCTCCCTGAGCTGAGGGTCGCGGTGAAGCCGTGCCTCCTCTTCCTCTCCTGTGTTTTTCCTCTCTTACAGCAAGTGGCATCCCAGACAGTGAAGACTCGACCACCTTCCTTCAGCATGGGGACATTCCAGGGCACGCCGTCCTCCTTCAGCTCCATGACAGCGCCGGGATCGACGGCTTCTCCCACCACGGCGCCGTACCCAGCCCTGGCCAGCCGCAGCACAGGCTTCAGTGAGTGGGGTTTGGGGGGAAAACACCCCTGGGAGGAAGGCTGGGAGCGTCCAGCTGTGGTGGGATGTGCTCTCCATCATTTTTTGTGGATTTTGGGAGTGCCTAAATGTGGGGAGCACAGTTGAATCTGTGCTTTGACTGACAGTGGTCACCTTCAATCATCCTGCAACCACAGAGCTGGACTCGGTGGTCCTTGTGGGTCCTTTCCAGCTTGGGATAATCGGGGTCATCCCAGCAGATTAATTTTGAACCATTTTAAGGCTGACTGGGAGGAAACAAACCCCTCTGGGAGTCTCTTTGTGGCGAACACCTGGATGGTCGTGGCAGGAATTCCTGGAGGGCAAGCACCACACAAAGCACTGCCCTTCCCAGTCCCAGCAGAGCACTGGAGAAGCCCCATTCCCAAAGGAGGGATGGCTCACTGCTGTGTTCTCTGCCCAGCAGCCACAGAGGCAGCGCAGACCCCGGCCCCGTTCCAGCCCCGCGCCGCCGACGCCGTGGGAATGTGGCCACAGTGGCAAGGGCAGCACCACGGCCCAGGATCTGGGGAGCAGCACGTGCAGCAGCCCCAGCCCAGCCAGCCTGAGGTCTTCCCAGTAAGATGGAGCTTTTTAACCTCCCAATCTGGTGGGATCCATGGTCTTGAAGCACCCAGAGCTTGTCCCTCTGGTTCAAATCAGCTGGGGAAGTCCCAGACTCCTGGGTAACCTGATGGAGCTGGAAGTGGAGGGGGCAGGACTGGCTTTGTGTCTTGGTCTGTTGCAGGATCAGTGGGAAATTCCAGTTGGATTAACCCTTCTAATTCGAATTAATTTTTTTTTTAAAAAGCTATAGTCCAAAGAAATTAAAATAATTCCTGAGAATTCATAATGCTCTCACCCCAGCTTTCCCAGCAGTTGGTGATTATAGCTTAAATTTGCTGTTCTCCTTAAATTTGCCTTGGACACAGACCCTGTATTCCCTTGGGAAAGGGACCAGTTTGGTCGACAGTATCTGTTCCAGCAAACCCATGATTAAATTGCCCACATGATCATGGAGCCATGGAATTGTTGAGGTTGGAAAAGCCTCTGAGATGGGAGTCCAGCTGTTCCCCCTAATTTCCAATCCAAACCTCCCTGGCACACCTCGATATTCCAGTCTGGATGCCGACTCTCTCCTTGTATCCCCACAGGACATGCTGACCATGTTGGGGGACCAGGGGCCCAACTACAACAATGAAGAATTCCCAGAGTTGAATATATTCCCTTCTTTTTCCGAATAAAACAAGCCTTAGGGGAAGCAACATAAAGCTCTCTACAATATCCACATGTAAAGGAAAACAGCAGAGTCTTTTTCTCAAGGAACTGTCTAAACACTTCCCACCTTCTGGAAGCAGAGCTCCAAGGAGGGATGGCCGTGGAGGAGGAGGTGGTTTGGACACCTCCTCCATGTGGGATTGTTCTGGAAGCTTCAGGACTTGAGTGCCACGAGGCCGAAGGCTCCCAGAGCCGGTCCCAAGTGGATTTTTTTTGGGAGAGATTCCTGTCTGGATCACAGACAGCCCTTCCAAACTTTTAAGGTGGCTTTGACTGTTTTTATTTCATTCTCTGCAGTGACTTTTTGTATAAAACACAAACTATTGGAATTTTTAAATACCGGAAGGAACTCTTCCAAGTGTTATCCCTGTAAACACAATCCTGGAGAATGCTTGAGTAAGAATCCGTGTCCTAAGCCAGTGTTTTCCTCCTTTTTGGAGGAATTTTGGCTGTTTTTGGAGGGTTGTTACAGCGTCTCCAGTCCAGGGTGCTCCGTGTGGAGATTCCTGTGTTTGTTTGGAATCTTCTCTCCTGTGAACTGTGCAATGCAATCAGTGTGACCCATGACCCCTCGTTACCCCAGGATAATTAACAAGCCATAAAAATATTACCCCATGTAGCTTTCTTCTGGATGAATCCATTTTCCAGCTGATGGTTTCTGTGCTGCCACAAATTGATGTTTCAAGAGCTTTTTTTGGGATAAAGCCTGCTCCACGCTGTCCATGGAATTTTATCACATGTAGATGAGTTCCTTGTCCTCGTTTTGGAGCTGGATGTAGGAGAATCCCTGGATCTGATCAGGGAATTGCTGAGGGAACTGTGTATTTTCACTACATCTGCTCACTCACCGTCTCCTTAAAGAAGAATTCCTGCCATGGGATGATCCTGTTGCCAAATGACAAAGAGTAAGAGGAGAGCTGGAAAAGTAGGGAACAGAATGAAATTTTTTATATATATATATATCTATATATATAAATTTTTAATTTTTAAACATTGACTTGGAATCTTCTGGCTTTTTCCATGGGAAAAAAACCAACTTGTGGCCAACCCTGCTGTTCTCAGGGGCTGGAAGAACCATTTGATTCCTTCGTGCTTCAATTCCAAGAGGAAGATGAATTGCAGAGTTGGACTTGGAAGGAAATTTGGCGCAGCAGCAGCTGGGGAAGAATCCCAAGTGTTCCTGGAAGCCTGGTTTTGTTTTGAATGGAATGTGGGTGTTCCCCCCTTTTCCCTGCATGTTGGGGGGGGCTCTGGGACTCCCAGGCTGGTTGTGAGTGTTCTCTCTGCTGGCTGAGGGCAGGAATGGGGGGAGCCCCCCTTTCCAAGACCCGATTCCAGAGCTGTCATTCCTGACTAAAATCCACGTAGGAAGCTTTGAAACCTTTGTGTCACCAGCCCAGAGAGATTCCTCTTGTAAGTGGAGCAGGAAGCTTTATTTTTCCCTCTCCTTTTCCCTCTGGAAAATTAAGACTTGAAGGTTTTGTTTTAGTTGTTTGTTTTTTGGGTCTTTTTTAAAAATTGTACTCCAAAGTTCTCTATGGATAAGTGGGAACATCCCATTTGAAGACATCCTGTGATCCACCCTGTCCCCTTACCCAGGGAGTTTGTTCCCAGCAATAACCTCCTCCCCAGCATCCCATCAATCCTGGGCCCTTCCCCTTCAGTTCTGAAAGGAGAAGGAAAATTCCCATTTCCCTGAGCCCTTGCAGGTCCTGTGGCTGTATCCCCCCCCCCAAATTTTCCAAATCCTGGGAGAGGGAAACCAGGAGCAGCCCCAGATACCTCATCCCGGTGGATTCTGGACAGCAGAGATTTTCCAACAAGAGATTTTCCCACAAAAGCTTTTCCCCTTTTCCAACCTTTGTCTCATTTCTGCCTCTTTCTGTCCCCATCTTGGAGGAATGTCCCTAAATCCCCATCCCCAACCCGCTCTGGCCCCAACTCCCATTCCCTCCTTGTTTTGTCCCTCAGATCCCCTTGCCCCCAGTTTGGCCCCTATCCCCCCGTTTTCGCCCCATTTCACCCCAATTCCTCATCCTCCCCCATTTCCCCCCGTGTTTCCCCCGCTGCCACCTCAGGGCCTCGTGCTCCAGGCGGTGATTCTGCCCTGGAGCCCCGGGGTGGCTCAGCCCCCCTGTCCCCACAGAGTTTCGGGTCCCACGGGGGGGTGGCCCCTCTCTTGGGGACCCCCGTGGGGCAGGGGTGACAAGGACGCACCCCCGCCTTGGTGCTGCTCCATCCCCCTCTCCCCTCTGGTCCCTGGGCTGGTTCCTCCTTGTTCCCGTGGCCGGAGGGTGACGGCGATGATGATGTGGATGTCCCCAGTGTGACACGTCTGGGGTGGCTCTGGTGCCACCAGGACCTTCCGCCTTGTCGTGGCAGGAGCCGCGTGACGAGGTGACGGTCACTGCAGAAAGCACCGGCCGGTGACCCCCAAAGTGGCTACGGGGAGGCAGCCCCGGCTTGGGGACACTGGGGACAAGAGGTGGGGTCCTGTCCTCCGTTCCTGCTGTCACACGGTGTCCCCGAGCTGCTCCTGAAGGAAGTGGGTGCTCAGCTCCATCCGATCCGGCCACGGGAGGACTTGGGGACAAGGGTGGGTGTTTCCCAGGGCAGCAGAATGTCCTCAGGGTGGGATGCTGGGACAGGACAATGTCCCCAACGTGGGATTCCGGGACAAAAGATTGTCCCCAGGGCAGCAGGACATCCCCAGGTTGGGACGCCGGGACAGGAGGGTGTCCCCAGGGCAGAATGCTGGGACAGGAGAACATCCCAGGGACAGGAGGATGTCCCGGGGACAGGAGGATGTCCCCAGGGACAGGAGGGTGTCCCCAGGGCAGAATGCTGGGACCGGAGAACATCCCAGGGACAGGAGGGTGTCCCCAGGGACAGGAGGATGTCCCCAGGGCAGAATGCTGGGACAGGAGAACGTCCCGGGGACAGGAGGGTGTCCCGGGACAGAAGAACATCCCAGGGACAGGAGAACATCCCGGGGACCGGAGAACGTCCCGGGGACAGGAGAACGTCCCGGGACAAGAGGGTGTCCCGGGACAGGAGGATGTCCCGGGCAGGACCCGCCACCGGCCCCGCTCCGGGGCTGACTCAGCTCCTCCCGCAGCATCACGTGGAGCCGGGGCAGCCCCTCGTCCCCCCCTCCCTGTCCCCTCCTTCCCATCCCAACCCGATGTTTGCCAAAATTTTCCGGCTGCCTCCAAACTTCCTCAATCCGGCAGCATAAAGCCGCGGCTGCCGCGGGCCCCGACCGGCGCTCCCACCGACCCGACGGCTCCGTGCTGGGTAAGCGGCGGGGAGGGGTCCCCAGCGGGGCGCTGGGGGCTTTTTCCCCCGGGAAATGGATCCCAGTGGGAATGGGAGGGAATCGTGTCCCGCGTGGGCCCCTCGGAGGCACGAAAAGGGAAACTGAGGCGCTTTATGTTGAGCCGGCGTGGGGGTCCCCGGCTCGGGGAAGTGTCCCCGGTCCTGCTGTGCCACGGGGGGCTGGGGGCGCTGGGTGAAGCCGGTGAGGGGCGGGATGGATGGGATTTTCCCCCTCCTGCACCCTCCGCATCCCAAATCTCTCCCCTGGCTTGGGACGCCGCGGCGGTAACGGGAACCGGCTGTCCCGGCTCATGTGATGCCGGCGCCCGGCCAGCCCTGCCCGCGGGGGTGTCCTGGCCCCAAATCGAGGGAGGAAGGGGTCCCAGTCCCCAGCCAGGGTTGGCAGGGGGGTCCCAGCCCCAAATTAGGACGCGTGAGGGGTCCTGGCCCCAAATCGAGGGAGGAAGGGGTCCCAGTCCCCAGCCAGGGTTGGCAGGGGGGTCCCAGCCCCAAATTAGGACGCGCAATGGGTCCTGGCCCCAAATCGGGGCGTGCAGGAGGTTCTGTTCCCACAGGAGGGTGGGCACAGGGTCCTGCCCCAGCCGGCCCCTGGCTCAGGCTGTGCCCTGTCCCCAGTGTCCAGCTGGTCCCCAGGATGTGGTGGCCCGTGCTGCTGGCCCTGCTGGTCCCTGCGGCGCTGGCCCAGCCGCACCCGCAGCGGGAACTGGACGCGCAGTGGGAGCTGTGGAAGAAAACCCACCGCAAGCAGTACAACGGGCAGGTACGGGGGGCCCGTTGGGACCCCCAGGGTGGGGAGTGGGGCACAAGGATGGCCCGAGGGTGGGGGGCACAGCAGGACCCCTGTCCCAGCACCATCTCGCCCCCGGTGCAGGCGGACGAGGTGACGCGGAGGCTGATTTGGGAGAAGAACCTCAAATACATCAACACCCACAACCTGGAGCATTCCCTGGGTGTCCACACCTTCGAGCTGGCCATGAACCACCTGGGTGACATGGTGGGTGTCCCCGGCACGGGAGAGAGTGGGGCTGAGCACCTGTGGGTGCTCCCACCCACCCACTCACCCCCTGGGGCTCCTTCCCCAGACCAGCGAGGAGGTGGTGAGGACAATGACAGGGCTGAAGGTGCCCCGTGGTCACCAACGCCACAACGAGACGCTCTTTGTCCCCGACTGGACCGAGAGAGCCCCGGCTGCCGTGGACTGGCGCAAGAAAGGCTACGTGACCCCTGTCAAGAACCAGGTAGGACAGGTGTGTCTGGAGCAGGGTGTCACCCCGGTGTCGCCCCGGTGTCACCCCTTGTGTCCCCACAGGGCCAGTGTGGTTCGTGCTGGGCTTTCAGCTCGGTGGGTGCCCTGGAGGGGCAGCTGAAGAGGAAAACAGGGAAACTGCTGTCCCTCAGCCCCCAAAACCTGGTGGACTGCGTGGCCAACAACGACGGCTGCGGGGGCGGCTACATGACCAACGCCTTTGAGTACGTCCGGCAGAACCGCGGCATCGACTCCGAGGACTCCTACCCCTACATTGGGCAGGTGTGAGGGGGGACAGCCCCGAATCCCCCTCCATCCCTCCCATCCCCGTCTCACCCCGACCTTCCCGGCCCCACGCAGGACGAGAGCTGCATGTACAGCCCCACGGGGAAGGCGGCCAAGTGCCGCGGCTACCGCGAGATTCCCGAGGGCAATGAGAAGGCTCTGAAGAGGGCGGTGGCCCGGATTGGTCCCATCTCCGTGGGCATCGACGCCAGCCTGCCCTCCTTCCAGTTCTACAGCCGGGGTGAGGGGCTGGGGGGACACCGGGGCTCGTGGGGCTGCTCGGGGGCCTGAGGCACGCCCGGTGACACCGGCTGTGTCCCCAAGGCGTGTACTACGACGAGAGCTGCAACGCCGAGAACATCAACCACGCCGTGCTGGCCGTGGGCTACGGGGCACAGAAGGGCACCAAGCACTGGATCATCAAGAACAGGTACAGGGGTTGGGATGGTTTGGGAATTGCAGGTGGCTGAGGCTCTTCCAGAGGCTCAGGCTCTGCTTTTCCACCCTCCAGCTGGGGCGAGGAATGGGGCAACAAGGGCTACGTCCTCCTTGCCCGCAACATGAACAACGCCTGTGGTGTGGCCAACCTGGCCAGCTTCCCCAAGATGTGACCGGCCCGCCCAGCCCTGCCCTGCCCACTGCCCTGCCCTCCAGCTTGGCCTCTCCCCTCCCACTCTCACAGATGAAGGTGCTCCCAGGGGGAATTCTTTTGTCTCCGTGAGAAATTTCCCCTGGGAATGGGGGAGACACCCCTCTTCACCTGCAGGGAATGGGGGACGAGCCCCTCAACTTTGTTTTCTGCATTTTGCCATGCTGGATTCTGCCATCCCATGGACTGTGCTTGGCCTGATCTGTGAAGGCCAATCCACCCAGACATGCTTCAGGAAACAGGTTCCACACCAGCCTCTGCCTCAGGAGCACTGGGGTGGAGGTGGAATATTCCCAATGGAAAAAGCAGATCCCTCTCCCTCCACCCTGCATCCCAGTGGAGGCTGCTGAGAATGATAAGACTTTATTTTTCAATTAAAATTGGGAATAAGGCTTGGACCGGTTTGTTTTGTGCTGGGAAAGGGCCACAGGGATGGGGAAAATTCTTCCTTTTCCCAAAGGGGCAAAGAGCCCCCTTGAGAGGCAGAATAGGGTGAGAAGAAGCTGCTGGGGAATTTTGGGACAGATGGATGGATGGAGTATCTGGGGAGGGGGCGGCTCTAGCAAGGACACAGGGAAGGACAGATGGGTGGATGGACCCACAGGATGCCCCCAGCCCCATCAGTGTCCCCCAAACACTCCCCAGGGACTGTCAGCCACAGCTGGTGGGGCACCATGAGGGTTTTGGGGACCTGGGATTATCGCCACGAGGGGGGACACGAGTGACAGTGACACTGTGGGGCCACAAGAATCCAGGGAAGGGGTGCACAGAGACCCCTGGGGGGCACGAGGCCGTGTGTGCCCTGTGCGGGTGAGTGACCACAAGCACACCCCAAAACCAAACACGGGTATCACAGCAGGGCCTGACACTCCCCAACAGTGCAAACACCCCAGTATCCACCCACACCCCGGCACACCCCGGAATGGGGCCCCGTGGGCGACACCGAGGCCGGGGGGGAACAATGAGGCATAAGGAAGTCCCCAAAGGGAAATACAGGGACACTCAGAGGTGACACCGCAGCATCTTTATTGTTCCCTCCTGCTGGGAGGGAGTCACTCCTCGTGGCCGGGGGGTGGGGGTGCCAGGGCGGCCCCCAGGGTCACCTGGCTCAGGTAGGTGCTGTCGAAGCAGCGCCGCCGCTCGGGCTCGTCCCACGAGCAGCAGCCCTGGGGGTCCCGCCAGGCGTCCCGGGGGGTGGCACAGAGCGTGGCGATGCCCTGGGACAGCTGTGGGCAATGGGGACGGGGGGTCAGGGCGGCTCTGGGGGTCCCCTGGCACCCCTGACCCCCCCCCCGGGTCACTCACCTGCTCCCGGGCGCAGGTGCCGCGTTCCTCGGGGGGCAGTGGGCAGCACGCGGCCGTCATGGCCCCCAACAGCTCCGGCACCGGCCGCCTGCGGACACGGACACGGACACGGGGGTCACCCCCACGGACACGGGGGTCACCCCCACGGGGGTTTAAGGCAGGGGGAGTGGACTGCTGCCTCCCCACCCCGAAAGGGGCTCCCGAGCAATGGAGAGTCCCAGACGCCTGGGATGGGGATGAGGGTCTCTAACAGGAGGGATTGTGGGTCCCCCGGGGCTGTTCTGGGGTCACCCACCTCTGTGTGAAGAGCCGTGTGGGGCCGCACAGGGAGCGCAGCAGCGCCGGGCCGGGCCGGGCCAGGCTCACGTTGTGCAGCTCCCGGTCGTACTCGGGGTGGGGGGCGGCGGCGGCGAAGCAGCGGCCCCGGGCCCGGGAACCCCCCCGCTGGCAGCACCGGTGCTGCCCTGTCTTTATCATTGACTCTTCCCGGCAGAACCGATTCAGCCCCTTCAGCCACTGTGGAGGAGGAACTGGGGGTCAGGGGGGTGCCCGGACACCGGGACCCCCCCAACCCCCGAACACCTGGGTCATCCCCGGGACATTTCCGTCCCCTCCCCGGATACCGGGGCCCCTCCCTGACACGTTTGTCACCTTCCCGGATACCTGGGAGCCTTCCCGGCCTCTGAGTGTCTGGGTCACGCTCCGGGCACACGGGTCATTCCCGGGACATTTCCGTCCCCTCCCCGGATACCGGAGTGCCAACCCAAACACCTCGGTCCCTTTGCCGAGCACCCGGGTCCTTTTCCCGGATACCTGAGCCCCTCCCAGCCCCGTACCCCCTCCCCGTGTGCCACTCACGGCGCTGTGGGCGCAGCTCAGGCTCTCGTTGCGGCAGCAGCGGCCGTACTCCCGCTCCAACCGGACCCGCAGCCGGACGCGGGGCCCGGAGCGGGCACCGGGACCGGGGGGCCCGGGCCGCAGCGCCCGCAGCCCGCAGATGTTGCCCAGGTTGCTGGCCGTGGGCTCGCCGGGCGGAAAGGGGGGCTCGGTGACCAGGTCCCAGGCGAAGTTGGGGTTCCAGGTGGGGACGGGCTCCCAGGTGGGGGCCGGGGTCTCCTGGGCGAAGCAGCGGCGCCGCGCGGCCCCGTGCCGGCGGCAGCAGTGGAACTGCCGCGTCTTCACCCCGAACTCGTCCGTGCAGAACTCGTCCAGCACGTCCGTCCACTGCGGGGCAGCGGGGGCAGAGCCCCCTCGGTGTCACCCCGCGTCCCTCCCTCCGCAGCGTCCCCGTCCGCCCTCCCGCCATTGTCTCCCCCCACGCGTTGTCCCCACGTTACACCTGTCCCGGTGTTTTCGTGTGTTCCGCTCCAGCAGTGTCCCCGTGTCCCTCACAGTGTCCCCGCACCTCCCTCTCCCCGATGTCCCCCCTCTCCCCGATATCCCCCTTCTCCCCGGTGTCCCCTCTCCCCTATATCCCCCCGCTCCCCGGTGTCCCCTCTCCCCGGTGTCCCCTCTCCCCTATATCCCCCCTCTCCCCTATATCGCCCCGCTCCCCGGTGCCTCTCCCCGGTGTCGCCCTCTCCCCGGTGTCCCCGATCTCCCCTATGTCCCCCCTCTCCCCGCAATGTCCCCTCTCCCCTATATCCCCCCTCTCCCCAATGTCCCCCCTCTCCCCTATATCCCCCCTCTCCCCGGTGTCCCCTCTCCCCTATGTCCCCGCTCCCCTATATCCCCTCTCCCCGGTGTCCCCTCTCCCCTATGTCCCCGCTCCCCTATATCCCCTCTCCCCGGTGTCCCCTCTCCCCGGTGTCCCCTCTCCCCGGTCCCCCCTCTCCCCGGTGTCTCTCGCCGTTGCCCCTCCCCGGTCCCCCCCTCTCCCCGGTGTCCCCCCTCTCCCCTATATCCCCTCTCCCCTATATCCCCTCTCCCCTATATCCCCTCTCCCCTATATCCCCCCTCTCCCCTATGTCCCCCCTCTCCCCTATATCCCCTCTCCCCGGTGTCCCCTCTCCCGGTGTTCCCTCTCCGGTGTCCCCTCCCCGGTGTCCCTCCCCGGTGTCCCCCCTCTCCCCGGTGTCCCCTGTCCCCTATGTCCCCCCCCTCCCCGATATTCCCCCTCTCCCCGGTGTCCCCTCTCCCCTATGTCCTCTCTCTCCCCGGTGTCCCCTCTCCCCTATATCCTCCCTCCCCGGTGTCCTCTCCCCGGTGTCCCCGGTCCCCTGTCCCCGGCTCACGGCGCGGCGGGCGCAGGGCAGCGGGCTGTGCTGGCGGCAGCAGTCGTTCAGCCGGGGCCGCAGCGCGGCCAGCGCCGCCGCCTGCCGCCGCAGGTGGGCGAAGGCGGTGGGCGGCAGCGGCAGCGGCGGCGGCAGCGTCGGGGGGTCGCGGCAGTGGCGGGTGACGGTGGCGGCCATGGGCCAGGCGGGGGGGAACCCGTCCAGGGCGCTGCCCCAGACCGGGGGGCTGCGCGGGGGGGACATGGACCCCCCCACCAGGATGTCGGGGGGCACCTCGAGGTCCTGCTCCTGCTGCAGCACTGGAAAAGGAGCGGGTGGGCACGGGGCGGGGGGTGTCCTCGCTGCACTTGTCCCTGTGTCCCCCTGTCACTCCCACCTCTGTCCCCCCCATCCAAGTCCCCTTTCTCCTGCATCACCGTGTCCCCACGTCCCCCACCCCCAGCTCCATCCATATCCCCACCCATGAGCATCCCGTGTCCCCAGTCCTGGGTGTCCCCCACCCCTGGGTGTCCCCCAGTCCTGGGTGCCCCCCACCCCCGGGTGTCCCCCACCCCTGGGTGTCCCCATCTCGCCCCTCACCTTGTTTGATGCTGGGGGGCCGCAGGTCCAGGCTCTCCTGTACCACCTGCTGCAGCTGCCCCGAGGCCACCGCTGTCACCCGTGGGGGACACAGGGGTCAGCAGGGTCACCCCCTCCATCCCCCCACCCACCCACAGAACAGCAAGCAGGGACCCCCACCCAGACCAGCCCCATAATGGGGAGGGGGTCCAGACGTTCAGGAGGGTCCCCAGGTGCTGGTGAAGGGGACACAGACACCCAGGAGGGACACAGGTTTTTGGGACAGGGACCTCCAGGCATTTGGGAGGGATCCAGGTGTGTGGGCAGCGGCCCCGACATCCGGGGTGGGGATCCCTGATGTGCGGGTGCGGAGCCGGGTGTCCGTGGGAGCGCCCCAAACACCCGGGCAGGAGCCCAGGGGGGACCCAGAGTCCGGGAAGGGGATCCAGGTGTCCCGGGAAGGGACCCGGGAGTTCGGGAAGGGGATCCAGGTGTCCGGGAAGGGGATTCAGGTGTCCCGGGAAGGGGATTCAGGTGTCCCGGGAAGGGACCCAGAGTCCGGGGAAGGGACCCGGGAGTTCGGGAAGGGACCTCAGGTGTTCGGGGAAGGGACCTCAGGTGTCCCGGGAAGGGACCCAGAGTTTGGGAAGGGGATTCAGGTGTCCAGGGAAGGGACCCGGGAGTCCGGGAAGGGACACAGAGTTCGGGAAGGGGATCCAGGTGTCCGGGAAGGGACCCGGGAGTCCGGGAAGGGGATTCAGGTGTCCAGGGAAGGGACCCGGGAGTCCGGGAAGGGACACAGAGTTCGGGAAGGGGATCCAGGTGTCCGGGAAGGGACCCGGGAGTTCGGGAAGGGGATCCAGGTGTCCGAGGAAGGGACACAGAGTTCGGGAAGGGGATCCAGGTGTCCGGGAAAGGGACCCAGAGTCCGGGAAGGGGATTCAGGTGTCCGGGAAGGGACTCAGGAGTCCAGGAAGGGACCCAGAGTTTGGGAAACGGATTCAGGTGTCCCGGGAAGGGACCCGGGAGTTCGGGAAGGGGATCCAGGTGTCCGGGGAAGGGACCCAGAGTTCAGGAAGGGACCTCAGGTGTTCGGGGGGCCCGACCGTGCAGGGGGCTCTGGGCGGGGGCCGCGGGACTCACCGGCGGCGCTGAGGAGGAGGAAGAGGCCGAAGGCCGCCATGGCGTCGGGCGCTGTAGGGTCAGTGCCGGCTCCGCCGCCTTATGAAGGGCCGGGTCGGGCGTGGGGCCGCATCCCGCGGGGCTGAGTCACGGCCTGACGTCGCGGCAGAACCGGGAGGGGGACCCGGGGGACCGGGGGGCTGTGCAGGATCCTGCACCCCCAAACGGCACCAGGGGGGTAACCCCGGCCCCAGCCAGGCTGGGGACTCTGCGAGGACCCTGTCCCCACCCTGGTGGTCCTGTGCCCACCCTGGTGGTCCTGTGCCCATCTTGGTAGCCCCGGATCCCCCTCTGGTGGCCCCAGGCCCCCCCTTCCCCTACCCCTGCGTCACAACAGGGGGAAGCGGTCAGACCACATTTTTGTGGGTTTTGCCCCGTTTTGGGGCCCCCGCCCACTGAGTCACCCCCGGCGCTGGGGGGGCTCAAGGGCCACCTCCAGAGGGACCCCCGGAGATGGGGGGGTCACTCAGCTCCTGTCCCCTTGGTCACCCATGAACGGGGGGATCCCGGGGCGGGGGGGCTCCCGTCCTATCCCGGGATAATCAAACCCTGCCCGGGGCTGAGCCCACCCGCCCGGGCAGGTGTTTGGGGTGGCGATGGGGGGACAGCCCCGTGTCCCCCCCCCATTGCCCCACGGCGTCTGCGGCTCCGTGACTCGGGGTTTGCGCAACCCCCCCACTTTCCCCGCCGCGTGGGCGTGGGGGGAAATCCCGGCTGGAAGGACCCAGAAGTGCCGCAGGGAACCCGGGAGAGGGAAGGTGGGGACGGAAACCTGGGAATGAGAGCCCGGGAATCGCCACCCGGCCATCCCAGCCTGGTGCTGCGGCTATCCAGGTGTTTTTGGGGGTTCCCCAGGGTCCTGCCCCCCTCCCCGAGCACCCCAGCACCCAGAGGTGCCCTGAGCTGCCCCGGTCTCAGCGCTCACAACACCCAGCGTGTTTCCCAGCGGTTTATTTATTGAGTTGGGGGTTCCTGGGGGGGAATCGGGGTCCCCCGGGAATTGAGGGGGGGTCAGAAGCGCTGCTCGGCGTCGGGGACGCGGCTGTCCCTGAGCTCCTGCAGCCGCTGCAGCACCCGGGGCAGCTCCAGCTCCCCGAGCTGCCGGTTCTCCCTGGTCCGGACGCTGACGGTGCCGTGCTCCCGCTCCCGCCGCCCCACCACTGCGGGGGCACGGCCGTCGGTGGGGCCCAGGGGGTCCCCGCGCCCCCCGGCCCCGCACAGGCACCCCCAGCTCTGAGCAGCACCCACCGCCCTGCGGGGTCCAGAGGGGGTCCCAGGGATGCGGGGGGGAGGTCCCAGAACAGTTCTGGGGGGTTCAAAGGTGGTCCCAGAAGGGGTGGGGGGTCTCAGAGGGGCCCTGGGTGGGGAGGGGGTCCCTAAAACACTCCTGGGGAGTTCCCGAGTGGATCTCAGGGTGGGTGCTGGTGAATTCCCAAGGGGGACTGAGCTCCCGGGGGGTCTCATGGGGGGGCTCCCAGGGGAGGGTCTCAATTTTCCTCCCCAGCAGCACTCAGGATGTGGATGGGGGTGTCCAGCCAGTCCTGGGGGGCTCCAAGGGGGTCCTGGAGGGGGTCCTGGGGGTCTGTCCCACCCTTACCCAACTGGAAGTTGTAGTGGGTGAGTTGGGCCCGGCGGATCTTCCGTGCCAGGGTGGTGCCAGGGTCCCCATCCAGGTCGGCCAGGAGGCCCCCCCTCCTCAGCACTGCCTGCACCTGTACCCCAGAGTCAGTGGGGGGCACAGGGGGTGGGGGGACATGGAGGGATGGCATGGGGGGGTCACACGGGATGGGAGTGCATGATGGGGGTCCTGGGGGAGCACAGGGGGGTCACACACTCACCTCCCGGGCATAGTCCTCGACCTCGGGGGTCTGTGGGATGACCATGGCCTGCAGTGGGGACAGCCAGAGCGGCCTGGGGGGCACCAGGGGTCACTGGGGGGCACCAGGGGGGGGAACACACAAGGAGGGGGTGCCCCAAGGGTTGCAGGGGTGTCCCCAGGATAGAGTGGCCCCAAAGATGAGGTATCTTGAAGATCCAGTGTCTAGGAGATTGAGTGTCCCCAAAACTGGGGAGTGTCTGTCCCAAGATGGGGCACCCTGGGACAGGGGTGATACTGGGGGTGTCCCTGGGGATTGGGGGTGTCCCTAGGGATTGTGTCCCGGGGACTGGGGGTTGTCTGAAGGACTGGGGGTGAGGCGTGGGGTGTTTTTGGGGATCCCCCTCACCATCGCCCGCCGCAGCTCTCGGCCAGCACGGCCACCATGCGCTCCACGGAGCCCAGCACGGCCCGATGGATCAGCACCGGCCGTGCCGGGCTCCCGCTGGGGCTGGGGGGAAAAACCGGGTCAGGGGGACCCTTTGCAGCAACCCTGATGTCCCCCAAATCCCCAATTCCGCCTTCCCCATCCCAGTCCTGTCACTCCTCAGCCCCATTTCTGTCCCTCCACCTCAATCCTGATCCCCCTCCCCGCTCCAATTCTACCCCTCCCAATTCTGACACTCCTCAATTCCAGTCCTGCTCCCCCAACCCTGATCCCCCCACAACAATCCTCAGCTCCAGCCTAATCCTGGCCCCCACAAATCCCCAATCCTGCCCCCCCTCTCAATACCTGGCATATTCCAGCTCGAACCTCTCAGGCATCTGGAAATCCAGCTGGATGGTGCCACACTGATGGTGCCTCCCCAGAGCATCCCGGATCCGGATGTCAATCTTTTGGGAACCCAGGGGAGGGGAGGCTCCAGCAGGGTCCTGGTTTGTCCCCTCAGGGATCCCCTTCTCCCCAAAATGCCTCACCTTGGGCCCATAAAAGGCGCCGTCCCCCGGACTCGGCTCCCAGGGCTGCCCAAAATTCTGCAGGCTCCGCTCCAGCTGCTGCAGGGTGGGTTGGGAGGGTCAGGGGGGCACAGAGCAGGGGACACACGGCACGGGGGGCATCATCCCACCTGCTCTGCACGATCCCAAGTTTCAGGGTCCCCCAGGAATCCGTCGGGACGGGTGGCCAGGGCCAGGCGGAAGGAAAAGCCCAGGACGGCGTAAACGGTCCGGATGAAGTCCAGGGAGGAATCAATCTCGCTCTCCAGCTGGGAAAGGGGTGTCAGGGGGGCGGGTGACACATTCTGGGGGACAGGGAGGGCTCAGGGGGACACACACCTGCTCCAGGGTGCAGAAAATGTGAGCATCATCCTGCTGGAAGCGCCGGACCCGCGTCAGCCCCGTCAGGGTCCCGGGGGGCTCGTTGCGGTGCAGGACCCCGAAATCCGCCAGGCGCAGGGGCAGCTCCCGCCAGGAGCGCGGCCGGTGGGCGAACATCAGGCTGGGGACGGACAGACAGACAGACAGACAGACAGGAAAGTGCCCCCAGGTGTCCCCCCAGGCACCCCAGGGCCCCCTGACTCACCAGTGGGCCGGGCAGTTCATGGGTTTGAGGGAGAGGGGCTCAGGGGTGGCAGGGACGGAGAAGATGTGGGGGCTGTAGTGCTGCCAGTGCCCCGAGAGCTCCCAGAGCCGGGGGCTGAACAGGTTGGGGGTCACCACCTCGCTGAAGCCCCTGGCCCGGTACTCGCTCTGCGGGGACAGGGACAGGGGAGGAGGTCAGCTCAGCCCCACAGCATCGCCCGTGGGGACTGGGAGGGTGAGAGCTGCGGCCAGCAGGGCACGACAGAACTGGGGGGCAGAACTGTGTGCGAGGGTGGGCAGAGGGGTCAGGTGTGAGGGCACAGGTGCAGCGGGGTCTGTGGGGGCACAGCAGTGCCCAGCTGTGGTGGGGATGGGGTGCAGGGGGGGTCTGGGTGATGTGAAAGGGGGTTGTACCCGGATGAACTCCACGAGGGTGTTGTAGACGTGGGCGCCGCGGGGCAGGAAGAAGCAGCTGCCAGGGCTGAACTTGTGGAAGAAGAAGAGCTCCTGATCCTGCAGCAGAGAGGGCGTTACTGGGGGGGATCCCCGTGGATGTGAGGGACCCCCCAGCCCCTGGCAGGGCTCACCTTCCCGATCCTGCGGTGGTCCCGCTGAGCCGCCTCGTCCTGCGCCCGCTGCCACTGCTCCAGCTCCTGGGCGCTGGGGAAGGCCACGGCGGCCACGCGCTGGAGGGACTGACCCCCAGCTCCCCCCAACAGCGCGGCCGAGCTCTGCGGGCACAGGGGGACATAAGGGGGCCGGGCACCGGGACCCCCACCCAACACCCGCTGTACAGGGGATGTCAGTGGGGCACCAGGACCCCCACCCAACACCCGCTGTACAGGGGATGTCAGTGGGGCACTGGGACCCCCACCCAACACCCGCTGTACAGGGGATGTCAGAGGGGCACTGGGACCCCCAGCCAACACCCGCTGTACAGGGGATGCCAGTGGGGCACCGGGACCCCCACCCAACACCCGCTGTACAGGGGATGTCAGTGGGGCACTGGGACCCCCACCCAACACCCACCGTGAGCACCCGCAGGGCTCCGATCAGCCCCGTGTGCCGGAGGAGGGGCCCGTGGCACAGCTGGAGCAGGGGGCCGCACCTGAGGGATGAAGAGATGGATGTGGGGACAGCTGTGGTGACCTACGGCCACCCCCGGTGTCCCCTGTGCTCACCTGTAGACTGTGGCCGTAGGGGATGTCACCTCCTGCAGCTGCTGCAGCTGGAAGGAGTTGTGCTGAGGAGGGACAACAGTGAGGTGGGCGATGGTGGGCTTGGTGACATTAGAGGGGTGACGCCGAGGGGGAAGTGACACAGTGCTGGGGCAAAGGACCAAGGTGGTGACAGGTAACGCCAAGGCGGGGTGACACTGGGCCCGATGAGCATCACCCCAGCTAATGATGCCAACCAGGAGGGTCCCAGCGTCCCCAGGCTGGCCTCCCACGGGATGGGGACATGCTGGGCAGGGGGACACACCTTGAGCAGCTCAGCCAGCTGCTGGCGGGTGGCCTCGAGGCGCTCGAAGCGGTGCCGGGCACGGGCGAAGGTGGCACAGGCCTCCTCCAGCGCCGGCAGCTCCGCGCTCTGCACCGTCCTGGGGACATGGGACATGCTGGGGACACGCTGGGGACACGCTGGGGACACCCGGGGACCCCACGTGTGCCCTGCCCTACCTGCTGCCCATGTGCACGTCGCAGAAGAAGCCGTCCTCGGTGGCCTGGGTGCTGCAAAGCGTCGCCCCGAAAAACTGCTCTGCCACCGCCCCCAGGACGCAGGCGCTGGAGCGCCAGAAAGCCTGGGGGGACATTGGGGACACAGGGGACACGGGGACAGGGGCTGTGAGGGCAGCGGGGCGCGGGGCTGGCACCCCAGGACCCCGGGCTCACCTCCCGCCCCTCGGGCGTGGAGAAGTCGAGCAGCTCCAAGTCGGTGTCACATTCCAGTGGCCGGTCCAGGTCCTGGAGGGTCCCGTTCACCCGGGCCACCAGCGCCACTTTGGCCAGGCCAGCCCTACGGGGACACCAGAGACCCTCCTGGAGACACTGTGGGGCACCCCACAAACTCTGTGGGAATCCTGGGGGGGCTCTGTGGAGATCATGGGGACACAGGAGGAACCCCACGAACCTCGTGGGGACCATAGGGGCCGTGTGAACCTCGTGGGGACGGGGACATCGCAGACCTCGCGGGGACACCCTGAGGGGCCTGGGAGCCTTGGCAGGACCCTGGGGGGACTCTGGGGACAGAGTGGGGACGCCCTGGGGCCGTACCCGAGCTCCGTGGCCACCTGGAACGGGGTGGTTCGCAGGGCCCGGCCGGGCAGGCGGCGCCCGCCGGGCAGCGCGATGCGGATCGGGGTCCCCGGCGGGAGGCGGCCGCCGCCGGCCCCATCCCCGGGCCCGTCCTCCCGCTCCGCCGCCGCCGCCCGCAGCCGCTGGAAGAGCCGGAGGCGCTCGGGGTCCGGCCCGGACACCTGCGGACCGGGATCGCCGCGGGGTCACCGGGTCGCTCTCGGTGCAGGGCGGCCAGCGGGGCCCAGAGCCCGGGAGGGGAGCGGGCAGGGGTGGCGCGGGGCTCCCGTGGGGATGGGGAAGGTGCCGGGGGTCCCGAGCGCACCCGGTGTCGCCGCGGGGCTCCCGCCAGCAGCAGCCGCGAACCGGCGAGCGCGGACATGGCCGAGGCTCCGCCCGTTCCGCCGGAACCGGGGACGAGGCGGGAAAGGGACTCCGCCTCCCCCCCCGCGGAAGCGCGTTGGACTCGCCCGCCAGTGCAGGAGCGCCGCAGACGGGACAGAACCATTGAAGGGGCGGGGGGGAAGGAGCCGCAGGGAGCGGGGACTCGGCTCCCCTCAGGGGTGTCCGCAGCGCACGCGAGAAAGAACGGACCCGCCAAGCGCTGGTTTGGTACTTTTTATGCAGATCCTGAAGCCCACACCGGTATCAAACAGGTACGATGGAGGCAACTAAAAACCAACCAAAAAAATAATTAAAATAAATCAAGTAAAATCCCGACTTCATATAAAAGCCGCGGGGGCGGCCGTGGGTGTGTGGGGGGGACCCCTCTGAACCCCCGCCGGGCTCCGGCTGCGTGTGGTGAACAGCCCAGAGGGAATTAAAAAGTGATTGCTATATACACACACGTAGAAAGTCAACAGTGATCCAGGGGGGAGAAACAAAACAAAACAAAAAAATCAAAAGATCCCCAGATGAACCCAAACCCAACCACAGTCTTCCCAAGCAGGGGGGACAGGCTCGGGCCTTCTTGCTGCCACAGTCCCACATCCCATGGAGCTCCAAGGTGGGTTTGGGTGGGTTCCTCGACCCTTTTTTTGCCTTCTTTTGGTGCTTTTGGCAGACAGGAGGAACAGGGGGGTCTGTTCCCTGCAGCAGCAATTTGGGGATCGGCTGGAAACCAACACCCCAACACCACTCAGCGCTCCTCTCGAAGCTTTCACAGTTTTTCCTTTCTTTTAATTTTTTTTTTGTCGTAACTTTTTCAACTACTACTGAAGGTTTTATTTAACAGCAACGTGGCTTCTTCTCGTTAAAACATTGGTTTGTGTCTGTTTTCTTGTCTCACCAAATGCTGGGGGGGCTGGGGGTAGAACCAACCGAAAAATACAGAACATTTAATTTAGGAGAAGGTTACAGGGGTCGTTGAGGGAAGGAAAAAGAAAAAAAAAAAGAAAAAAAAGAAAAATTAAAAAAAAAAAACCAAAAAACAAACCAAACCCGAAAGGGCTGTGTCAGTACCGGGGAGGAAAGAAGGGGCGCTTAGGGGTGAAGAAGGGGGCTCCCCCTCTTCCGAAGGGTGGCCGCGGCCGCTTCAGGCTCTGGAAGGGGTCTCTGCCGCCGAAGGGCTCCCGCGGGCGGAACTCGGCGCGGGGCGTGCGGAGCAGGACGGAGCCGCGGCCCCCGGGGTCCCGGTGGGCCGGGGGGCCCAGCCCGCGCGCGGCCCCCAGCTGCTCCCGGGGCAGCAGGCCGGGCCCCGCGGGGTCTCGCGAGCGGGGCAGGGGGTCCCGCGGCTGCGCCCCCCCGAAGTGCTCCTTCAGTGTCCCTTGCATCGTACCGTGCTCCTTGGGGAAGGCGCCGGCGCCGTGCTCCATAGGGGGAGGCGCGGGGAAGGGGACTCCGCCGTGCTCCCCGGCCGGCGGCGGCTGCGCGGGGAAGGGGACCCCGGCGTGCTCCCCAGGCACCGGGGGCGGCGGGGGCGTGGGGAACGGGACCCCCGCGTGCTCCACCGAGGGCGGCGGGGGGACGCCGTGGGGCAGCGGGAGCGGCGCGGGCGTTTCCTTGGAGAAGGGGTTGGCGTGATCCACCGACGGCATGCGGGGAGGGACCGAGTGATCCCTCGGGAAGAGGCTGCCGTGGTCCTTGGTGGGAGCGGGCGGGGGCACGGCGGGCGGCCCCACCGGGTCCCGTGGGAAGGGGTTCCCGTGCTCCAGGGGAGGCGGTGCGAGGGGCGGCGGCGGCAGGTGGTGCTCGAAGGCGGAGCTGAAGTTGTTCGTTCGGAAGTTGTTGACGCTCTCCGGGAAGGGCGACACGTGCTCCTTGTAGGGCGCCGCAAAGCCGCCCATGCCGGGCAGCTCCGAGGAGCCCGAGGGCCCGTTGTCGAAGGCGCTCCCGCCGCTGCTCAGCTCGAACCAGCCCGCCCGGCTGCCCTCGCGCCCGTGGCCCCGGCTGCCCTTGCCCAGCACCCGGATGGACTCCACGGTCTGGATCGGCTCCCCCGACATGCCCCGGCTCGAGGCGTTGTGGTAGCCCAGCGTCTCGATGGGGGCCCCCTTCTCCTCGGTGCTGTCGGGCAGGTCCAGGCAGGAGGAGGAGACGCGGGTCTCGATGCGGTAGTGCTCCTCCTGTGGCTGCGGCTCGCCCTTCACAGCCCCGGACAAGCTCCCCACCTCGCCAGAGCTGCTTTTGGGCATCTGCCCAAAATGCTTCTCCTCGGAGGGCTTCCGGGAGGCGTTTTTGAGCATGTTCTTGAACTCAATGGTGGAGGTGGTGGAGATGGAGGAACCCAAGGGTTTGTCCCCGCCCGCAGCGGGCGCTCGGCTGGTGGGGCTGGGGAGGGCGTTTTGGGGAGAGAAGAGTGAGCGGTGGGGAAGCGCGTGGGGCGAGTCTGAGTATTGCTTCTGCGGGAGGCCGGGCTTGGCCAGGCTGCTGTGGTTGGAGTCCGGCGTGAAGAACACATCGTTCTTGCTGGGTGACGGGGACCCGTCCGAGGCCGAGTCCTTCCCCCTGCGGCCGTAGCTCCCAAACATCCCTGGGGATGAGGCCAGCGGGTCGCAGCTCTCGCTCTGATCCAGGATGGATCTCATGGCCGGGGGGAAGGACGGCTTCACGCCGAACTCCTGCGACCGCTGACCGTAGCTGGACAGCACTGGCTGGTACTCCGCAGAATCGGGGAGTTTACTCGATTTCAGGATAGACTTGACCGGCTTCTTCTCCAGGTTCAGCATGGCCGAGGGCGGCGGCCCGGAGTAGTCAAAGTCACGGTAATCCTCATCTTCTTGGAAAGACGTATCTGGGTAAAACTTCTCCTGGGAGGAGTCCATCAAGGAGGAGGGCATCTCCCTGCTGTCCACAGGTGGCTTGTACATGCTGGCCGGGGACTCTCTGCCAAGGCCGAAGGGCCGGTAGCCATGCACGGAACTGGGAAGTTCTTGGGAATATCCATCATCCCGGCCCTGCAGAGGCGACCTTGTGCTGCTGGGAGTTGAAGAACCGGGGCTCATGATTTTCGACAGCAGGGAGATCGTGTCGACGTTGCTCGACGTTGGCTTGTCCATCATCTCGTCCTGGGTGGGCGTCCCGCTGCGCTCGTCGCGCACCGGCGTCCCGTCCACATTGTCCATGGAAGTGCTGGTGGGACCACGCTGGAAGTCAGAGGTGTGACTCTCCGTCCCCATGCTGGACCCCAAGCTGCTGAGGATGGGAATATTCAAGTTCAGGCCACTGAAGCCAGGATTTCCCTTCAGGAAATTGTGTATCTTCATCTCCAAGCTGGGAGAAGGGGGTTCTGATTCCAGCTTGGCTTTTGAAATTTCGGAGGATTGACCCAGTGAGGTTTCTGTTGGCAAAAGGGAGGAAGGACTGGTAGGGTGGGAACTGGAAAATCCCAGGGAATTAGTTGGTGGCTTAAAACCAGAGCTGGACAGTGCTGGGGTATGTCCGACGGGAGCCTTATTGACTGAAGTGGAGGAAACCTCTGCGGTGGTTGAGTTTGGAGAATAACCAAAACTTTTGGCTACGAAGGACTGTGGATTGGAAGGAACATTCCTCCCCTTCATGCACGGCACAGTTGTGTTGGCTGGCGATGCCGAGGTGCTCTGCGAGGCAGGTTCTCCTGACTGAACGGTGCTTCCAGCCACGCTCTGCAGCAAGGACGACAGCCCTGCAAAACAGAACTGCTGCATCAGGTACTGAGGGCAGGGGCAAATCACCCCAAGCCACTGCCATGGGAAAGGCTCCTACACAGTCTCCAGCCACAAAGAGGACTGGATTGTGCTGCACTGACATTTTGCCAAAGGCTTGGATTAATCTACAAATATAAATTACACCATCAAGTCAGGTGGGTAAGAACTAGTCCTGGTCTGCAGCCAGGAGTGGGAAAACCTGCCCTGCTGGCCAGGTGACCGTGGCAAGTGCCAGAGTAGTAGAACCTCTTGGTCTCCTGTCCTGTTCAGGGAATGTTCCAGATACGTGCGTGTCAGCCACAGCACAAGCAGGAAGTACAGGAAAGTACAGGGAAGTGACAAATCTCACTGTTCCGTGACACCTGTGCTACCTGAGAAAGACCATCCACATGTGCCAGAGATGTAAAACATTCCAATGAAGTTTTTCTCCCTCTGTTCTCACTTTAGGACAAGCAGAGCAGCACATTTCAGCCTGGCCACTGCCCTCAGACACCTGCCAGCCCTCCCCCAGCACCCACCCCAGGTACCTTGCAGTGCTGGCGCCGTCTGAGTCTGGGTTTTGGAGAGAGCTGACAAAATGCTTTCCGGAGTTATCTCAACTTTGGAGAGAATATTTGCTAATGGATTCGAAGGAGCAGATGGGGTTCCCAGGACAGGAGTCTTCAGGCCACTGGTGAGAGCTGAGGGGCTGGTCGGGGTCCCTGGCGAAGGTCTCGAGGCGGGACTCACACCTGGGGCAGGAGCACACACCACTCACCTGCGCTGCTCTGGCAACGCTCGTGCCTTTAACTCAGGTTTCCCACAGGCACAACGGAGCACGAGCAAGGAGAGGCTCAGGAAGCAACACCATGTGCCAGAGACCCAACCAGCCCTCTGAGAGCAGTAACTCACTCAGGTTTATTTAGAGACAATTAGAGCTTTAAATCATCACCCAGCTCCGTTAGTGCCAGTGCCCGAGGCCAGGCTCAGAACTCACCTGTGCTCTTCATCACCGACGTCAAACTGCTCAGGATGGAGCTGATCTTGGCCAGGTCCACGTTGGCCAGGTTGGGTAAGGCAAGTGCCGGTGCCAGAGGGATGGGAGCTGTGCTCACCACCTTCGGAGCCGGGGGGGTTGGAGGGGCCGGCGTGGCCACCGTCCCCGAGGCTGTGGCAGCCGCAGCAGCCGATGGCACCGCTTTGGGGACGCTCTCGGTCTTGGCGGGGGCCGGGGCTGGAGCAGCCTGCTTGTCCTTCCTCTCCTCCACTGCAGCAGAGAGGGGAAAACAAAAGCAGAAAGGTCACTCAGTCCCCACAAAAAGACTCAGGGAGCATCAATTCTGACTCCCACAGATGTAAAAACATCTTTGGTGAGTGTTTTGGGATATGGCAATGATCACAGTGGGACTGGGACTTCCCTGCCAGGAGATTCAAACCCAACAGCACCAGCCCAGCACAGGCTTTGTGCCTCCTCCACATCCCAAAGGAAGCTGGAAAAGGCTGGTTTGTCCTGTATCAAATCACATACCAATGATTTTAGACGTATCATCCTCCACATCAGAGAGCTCCATGTCTTCCACATCCCGATTATCTGTTGCAGGCTCTGGAGAGACCATCTTGCGGCCTCCAGCTGCTGGAGACCGGGTGTTGTTCTCCTCCCCCATCCCCTGGAAAGGGGACTCGGAGCCCGTTGGAGATGGAGCATCCATGCTGGGAGAAGGGACAGGAGACTCCTCGGGATCGGGAAGGGTTGCTTTCAGCTGGTCCAGCTTTTTCTTCAGATTGCTCACTCGGTTAGCAAATGTTTTATAGGCCTAAGGAAGGAAGGACACTGGACTGGGGATCTTTCATGCCTCAGTCACTTCCTTAAGGAAGCAAAACACAGCCTGAGAAAACCAATTCCAAATCCCTGGACCCTGCAGTGGTAAGAACTCGGCTTCTTCATGGGACTCCCAGGGCAACAACCACAAAAAGTGGGGAGGATGAAATCTTTTTCCACTGACTTAAAATAATTTTCATAACCCCCCACATATTTTAACAAATGCCCATCTGGGGCTTTTGGCAGGTTCTGGAGGGTGTTGGTTGTTTTTATAACACTTTACCACCGTCCTCACATAAGTCCCAAGTTTCCAGAATTCAGGATTTGTCACACTAACTGTAATTTTGCCCTGTTTAAGAATCTAGAGGGTATCCAACATTCCAGCAACACACACAAATTGAGTTTCCAACTGCTGGATTTTGAGAGCACATCCTTGTCTTGCCCAAACCCTCCATTCTACTCTTTTTGGAAACCACCCTTACACCAACCCCACAAACTTTTAAATTTGAGAATAGAGATGAGGCCTTTTCCAGCCTCCGAGGTGCCCAGTGAACACAGGCAGATGCTGTTCCACCTGTGGAGGATCCAGAAAAGGCACACTTACATTTGCCACCACCTTGACTTCTTTGTACTGTGCCTCGTAGAATATCCCAGCGTTCTCCAGCGCCTCGGTGAGCGAGGGGCCGTTCTTCACTTGCTTGTCCAAGCCATTGACAAATTCCTCCAGCTTTGAACTCGCTTCTTCAAACTCCTTGGAGAACTTCTTCCCTCCTGTTTTATCTGCAGGGAGATGAACACCATGGAATGAGCTGCCACATGCCAAACCACAGACGTGTGGCCTCAATGGCAGCACCTGGAATATTGGGACAGTGCAGCTGCAGGCTCCCAGACCACCCTGGTCATCCACGGGGATCTGGCAAGGAGGAGGCCTGGTTGCTGGCAGATTTGTTGGTTTTCAGACAGTCTGAGCTCTGCACCTGAGAGTTTCCACAGAAACTCAAACTAACCAAGATTTTTGGCTCCTGATTGCTGGTTCTTAACCTTACTCTGAAATTCTGGCATTTTCCAGACCCAAGTTCTGGCATTTCCCATCTCGACAGAACTGAGGAGCTCCCACAACACCTTTGGTGCCCTCGGGGCTTTACCTTTCAAGCACTTGAGTGTCTCAGTGCTGCAGACATCCACCCTCATAGTGGAAAGCTGCTTCTCCTTCAGCTCTATCTGATCTTCTGAGCGTTTGTACAACAGCAGCTCATCAATGAGGGACTGGGGCTGGAAAAAAAACAAATAGGAAAAGCCTCCTCATCACATTCCAGAGAAGAGAAGCCCTGCCTCTGCTCTGGTTCCACACTGCTTCCAAGCAAGAGCTAACCCAGGAACCACGTGGAGCCTGAGATTTTCAACCTCCAATCTCACAGTGAGCAGACCTGTGCTCAGGAAGGAGCTACAATTCCACAAATCTCCTGGTTAAAAGCAGGGACAGGTCTTTTTTTATTTACTCCCCATTTCAGTCTGCAGGTGCCTGTGCATTTCATGAATATGTCTCACTCTGTAAGGGGACTGAATTTAGACCAACTTCTCAGCCACCTCAAACTCCTCTTCACAAGGATGTCCTGAGCTTGCCCAGACCCTCCCTGTGCCAGCCCCATGGGTGTCATAGCCCCCACATCACAGTGGCTCTTGGGCCTGGGGTCACCCCACGTGCAAACCCCCAAGGTGGGGGTCAGTGCCAAGGGTCACTTCCACTCACAGACTTACTCGGAATTCGGCAACAATCTTGGACTTCAGAGCAGCTTTCGGGTTGGTGGAGGCTGTGGGGATAAAGGAAAATTGTGAAGAAATGAAGGAACCACATCCCAGTGGAAAGTCAGTCACAAAAGGCAGCCTAATAAAAGATATTTTAAGATAACTCCACGTGTTACCACATCCTCCCCTCCATGCATGTGTCCCTCAGTGCTCCGGGCTCCTGGCAGCTCATGGGGTCACGGACACGCACAGCTGGATTGGGACCGAGCTCAGCAAGTGACACTGCTGCTTTTTAACATGCTCTGAACATTTCCTGGGCACACCTTTTCCTCAGGAAGACAAGTCCCTGCAACAAGGTCGATCTGACAGCCTTATCCAAGGCGTTCCACCTCTCTAGAAGGAAGGGAATGTTATTCCCGAAGTGCCAGACCTGGAGCTGACATGGAGCCCAGGTTTCCTGTGGGCAGGACTTCCCTTGGGCACTTCCTAGGTCTGACCATGCTCAGAGCCTTAACAATGTCACACCTGGTTACAGGGTGGGGGGGATGAGTCCTGCTGGCAAGAGACTGAATCCATCAGATTCTGGACAAAACAGGAGAAACAGGAAAGAAGAAATGAGCTGATGAGAAGCAAAGCACTAAACCCTCCATCCACGCTGGACACAGCCCAGTTCTGTCTGGGAAAGCAGCTCCTGGTGTTAATATACACAGTAACCAACACTCCCCAACTCTTTTAACCTTCTGATGTCACCCTGTGCCACTCGTCACACCTGATGTCCCACACGTCACACCTGACACCTCACCACCTCTGTGGGGACCACTCAGGGTGTTGGTGCAAAATGAGACCATTAAAGTCACTCTGTTACAATAAATTCTCTCCTGCTGGTCTGGGTGCTGGACTCTCACATCCTGTCCCTGCACTCCCAGCTCCAGGTTCCTCCTCCCAGCCCAGCCTGCTGGGGCAGGAGTGTTCCTGAGCACAAAGGGAATGTCCATCTCCTGCTTCTCTCTGTCTTCTCTCCATCTCTGACCAGTCTAAGAGCAGTTTCCAAGAGGTTCCACCAGCTCCTTCCTCTCCTGTCCACAACTCTGCTCTCATATCTTATTTTTGCCTCACTTCTTTTCTTTACGAAGTCGTTTTCGACCAACACCTCCTTGGTGTGCACATCTTGGGGCCCTTGTGAGCCTGCAGGCTCAGCAGGCTCAGCCCACGCTGGGCTCAGCCCTTCTGCTCCTTGAGCAGCCAATTTCTGCATTAGTGCACAGAGTTCACAGTGGTTCCTTACTTTGTGATTTCTTCCACGGCTTATTCGGTTTGTTCAGAGACTCTTTCAGCTGCTTCTGAGTTTTGAAAGTGGTACCTGGAAAACATTTCATTTTTGGCAGTCTGGCATGATGGGATTCCTGTCAAAATCTGGTTTTTGGTGCCATACAGTTGCACGGTGAAAGAGTGAACAGAAATTTGTTTTAAAATACCTTGACCAACTTCCTTAGAGGAGCTGCTGGATGCCCAAGAGAACCTCAGTTTACTCAGGAATGCAGCAACCTGGGGGTGGTCTGCCATTTTTAAATCAAGTTTCTGTTTGCCCTTACACTAAGGCAGTTCAAAAATCACAGTAAAAAGGGAAAACACAAGGAATCTAAAAATGAAACTCTTTAAGGGAGGCTGTAATGGAATCAGCATGGAATGGACAAGCGCTGCCCATTGGGAAAGCAGCCACAATACCTGATTTACCTGGAACCTCACAGACCTGCTTTCAAGTTACAGAAATGAGCGATTTCAGAGCAAAAAGCACAAATGTCACTTCTCAGCATGCAACACCCAGCTCAAGCCTGTCCTCGTGCCACAGCCCGACCCAAGACACCACGTTCCTCCTGCCATGATGGCCACGACCCTCAGACCACACCTGAGGGTTTCCTGAGCACCTGCAGCTCTCGATGATGCGAGTAAAGCCAAAACCTGGACTGATTTCCTGCAAGTACTGCACTGCTAATTCCTCGTTTTAACCGACTCCACGTGCTTCTCCCCTAAGGACTTGAGGGCTCTTCACCCTCCAGCTTTGCTCCTGCCTCTCCCTACCCCACAAACACCATTAGTTAAACCAGCCTATGACTGAACAGGACAAGGAGGTAGAGCCAGAGCACCCTGCTCAGGACGTGTAGGACCATTGCAGCCTCACGTTCTGTTTGCTCTCAGCTGGAGCAGTTCCAGCTCGTGTGAAAGAATTCACAGTTGCCTTAAGAAAGGTACAAAAGAGGTAAAGCAGGAGAATCCGGCGCTGCTGACGTCCCACACCCGGCTACGTTACAGCCTGTGCCAGGTGCAAATGCCCCTCATTCCCCTCAGTGACCCCAGACTATTTCTACAACTTCTGCGAGCTCACGTGGCAGTTTGTAAGGTGAGAAATGCAAAGGGTAAGTAACTTACTCAGTGCTTCTTTCAGTGCCAAAATGGTTTCCTCAGGGTACACGTTTCTGTCCTCCCAGATTTTGAAGATTCTTTCGATGGATTTGGAAACAGATGGATCCCTGGAAGAGAAGAGTTCTTTACCCCCTGACTGCAGGACACTGGTGTGAGGCTTCCCTTGCTCCACAGGATAATTTGACCCAAACCAATTTGACCCCCTGTGCAAATTAAAACCCAGCTCATGCCCACTCTGGCGCACTCTGCAAACACACAGCTGTTCCAATTCTAGGAAGTCTGAGACATCAGAAGAAAAATTCCCCCTTTTTGAGACACTCAGCCTCCCAACAACCCGTTAGTTCATTACTCACTTCACTAACGAAGCAGCCTCAGGCAGCACCTCCGCAAAGCTGTCCCGAAAAACAATGGCATTTTTCCTCTTGCAGTTCTGTATGACATCATTGGCCAAGTAAAAAAGGTTCAGCCGATGAGGAAACGCAGCTGAGGAATAAAGAAAATTTCGAGTCAGCATCAGACAGAAGTACCACAACAGCCACACCTTGATCCCAGTACTTCAGCGCTGCTTTGGGAAAGTTTCAGAGTTTCCAAGGTCCAGCAGGCAAACCCTGAAGACTAGAGAGAAGATCTTCAATTTACAAATGATCTTCAGACTCCCCCAGCTGTGCTTGCTCCTCTGACCCTCCTCATGTTCAAAAGCTCCAAACTGAGTTACTTCATCAAACGCCTTCCTCAGAGTGGGTAAACTTGGGAAGCTCATCCAAATGCAAATGATGGTAATGAGCTCCTTCATTTCACTAAAGGACATTGCCAAGGATTAAACCAGAGGAACAGTGCCAAAAGATGGTGTTACTTCACTCACCCGTGTGTTGTCACCTCTCACCTGCCCATGTCACCCCTGGCTGCAACCAGAATCAGTTTTTATCTACAGATCCCTCAATTCTCTATCCTTCTTCATTTTCCAGTTGTCCCTACATTGGTACAGCCACTTCCTACAGCATGGCTGCACCTTGCAGCTCTCCTGCTCTCCAGGATTCCTCTCAGGAAGCTCAGCATCCTTCCTGGTCCAGAGCCCTGGGAGGGGAGCTCACCCCTCACTCAGCAAAAAGCTGAAAAAAAAGCAAAAAAGCTCCCAGCAGAAACATTCCACCCGTGCTGCCCTCCCAGCATCAGGGCGAGTTCTCAAGTGAACAAAGTTCAAAAGGAAGATCCTGCACAGAAGATCCTCCTCTGAGGGGAAGCAGAGTTGAGGCCACAGGAAAAGGCTTAGCTCGGATGGGTTCTCAAATCCCCACGGGTCGATGTTTTTAAGCCTCCCTGAGCCCCTGCCAGCAGCACCGGCTCTCCTTGCCCTTGAGCATCACTCCAGAGTGGGGTGAGGAAGGGCACAGGGACAGAGCCCTCGGGAAGTCCCTGCTCCTGGAGCCCTGTCCCTGCCCCAGGACACACAGCAAAGGCCTGAGAGCCAATGGGTCACTGCCAGCAGCTGCTCGCCCCCAACCCTGCATGGAGCCCCAGCTCCCACATCCCAGGAGGAGCTTTTATCCCTGACCCTGCTCCTTTGGCCATGGCCACCTCACAGAGCCCCAGTTCAGGAGCTTTTATCCCTGACCCTGCTCCTCTGGCCATGGCCACCTCAGAGCCCCAGTTCCCACATCCCAGGAGGAGCTTTTCCAGCACAGACTCAGCAAGCCAAGGACTTTAGACCAGAACCTGTTGCTCACAACCTGTGCCCTGAACATGTGGGTTTTCTGGAGCACAGAGTGCTCTGCTCTGCCCCGAGGGCTGGGAATTCAACTGAAGCAGGGCAGCCTGGTGCTCCAAAACAATTTGCAGCCAGCTTTCCCTCAGATCATCATCCCATTGGAATGGGGCTTCTGTGATTTAGTTAAACCCAGTGCTTGAGTGCCAATTCTCCTGCTGCTCGCCCTCCATCCCAGGGATGTTTCAACAGCACAGAGCAATGATTCCACATCCTAACAATATAAAATATATTTAAAATAATTATAAATCTTTGATTTAAAGGATCCAGCAGCTACACAGAAGAAAGAAATCTGGAGGAGGACTCCAGCCTGATGCTGACCATACAGAGCACCACTTGCTCAGAGCAAAGTCAGAGGCACAAGTTATAAACCAAGATACACCCACACCACGCTGGGTTCCATAGGAAGGCTATGGACATGATCCACAAAGAAATCCAAGTGTCTCTGGGTCCAGTATGCAATGGGCTGTATCCAGTGGGTGAACAGCTCCCCTCAGATTAAACAAGTGAGGAAATGTGGGCAAAATGTGGAGCCCACTCCAGCCACGCCACCTGCTCCAAACCAGGCACAATGGCACCAACAAAAATGGCATTTCAGAGCCTATGGACATGTTTAGCTCACACTTAAACACCCTGACCAAACCCTCCTGCAGGGACACTCGGATTCCCATCAGGGCCTTCCCAAAGGTGAAGACGCAGAAGAATGTCCTTGCAGGAACATTCCTGCTGGGAAGCTCTGGCTGTGACCAGCATGGCTCAGAAGCAAGATGCCAAAGCAACAGCAACATGTCAAATACCAGCACCCCTCTTTTTCTTGAAAATACACAATTCTGTGCCCCAGGAGCCCCAACCCCACCACACTCCCCCTCACCAGGAGGATTTGATGTGTTCATAGGAGCTTTGGAATTAACCATTTAACTGCTCAGAAATGAACCCAGAGCCACCTGTACTTGCTGTGGCACCACCACTGAGCTCCTCTGGCTGGGACAGGGACTTCCCACAGTGTGAGATCTGTGAGGTCCTTGGGGCAGAGGATGAAGTGCACCATGAAGGGAAAAGCAGGGAAAAAAACCTGTGGAAGCAGGGAGTAATCAAACATTCAGGGCTCAGGGCATGGCAGCATTGCAGCTGCTGTCAAGGATTGGGTGAGTACAGTAAGATGGTTGAGGAGAGACCTGGATAAAAGGAGGGGTGTGGAGGGGAGATCCTCACAAGGGCTGTGAAGGGAAACCTTGAAAGAATCCCACAAAATCCAACAAGAATTCCAGGCTGGGGCCAAGGGCTCAGGGAAGGAGCCAACAGCAGCAGACAGGAGCTGGGGCAGAAACAGGGCATCAAGGACCTGCAGGTGGGAACAGTTCAATGGCTTTTGATGAGTTTGGGAAGGAGAAGGGAGTGATGGAAGAGCACTGAGGGCCTTGGAAGAGCCAGGACAACTGTGAGAAGGCCACGTGCAGAGGAGTTGGCACATCCCAAGCAGAGACTGGGTGGATTTTCTTCAGGGGGCATGCACTTGGAGCAGAAGGGGAAGAGCCCCAAGGATGATGCCACAGTGCCAAGGGGTGTCCAAGAGAGGAAAATTTCCTGGAGAGGTGGCAGTGACAGCAAGTCAGGAGGACCCAGGGCACTTCCTACAAAGCTCTCACCTTCTTCTCCTTAATTCCACGGAGTACAGACAAAACAGACCAAACTCTGGGGAAAGAGGCTCTCCTGCATTCAGCACTAGTGCCTTGACAGTGAAATCAACTGTCCCAAATCCTCCAAAAGGTTCAGCGTGCAACAGATCGACACTTTGGGATGGGAATGTTATCTCCATGTTCCTGCCAAGCAGAGCTTCCTTGAACTCCCACAAGAAGAGTCAAACCTTCCCACGGCAACAGAGATAACATTGCTGTGCTGAGCCTCCTGCCAACACCAACCTTCTCCCTCCAGGTCAGGGACACATCCTGATGGACACTGCTAACTCCACAACTGGCACCCAGACTGTCCGTGCCCACCCCAGGCTGCTCCAGCCAAGCAGGGCACAGAAACAGGTCCTTGAGCCCCCAGAGCGCTGCTTTAGGAGATCATGCATTCAGAGGACCAAGGTGCCACCACTGAGGTGCAGGCAAGCGTGTTGTGTTCCTCCAAGGGAGACAAGGTGATGCACACGGGACAAGAGGAAACGTTTTCAAAGTAAAAGGAACAGATTTAGATAAGGTGTCAGGAAGGAATTCTCCCCTGTGAGGGTGGTGAGGCCCTGGCACAGGTAGCAGAGAACAGCCGTGCCTGCCCTATCCCTGGAAGGGTCCAAGGCCAGGCTTGGAACTACCCGGGCTAGCGGCAGACACCCCTGCCCACGGCAGGGGGTGGAACTGAACGGGCTTTAAGGTCCTTTCTACGATGGTGAGCCCGACCCTGCGCCGCGGCCGCTGCCACCGGCCGGTCCCCGAGTGCCCGGTGCGGGCACGGCCGATCCCCGAGTGCCCGCTGCGGGCTCGGCCGGTCCCCGAGTGCCTGGTGCGGGCACGGCCGGTCCCCGAGTGCCCGCTGCGGGCTCGGCCGGTCCCCGAGTGCCCGCTGCGGGCTCGGCCCCGGTGGCGGAGCCGCAACCTCCGTGCCCGGCCGCGCTCGCTGCCCCGCTGTGCCCCGGCCGCCCCCCGGCCCCGCACTCACAGCGGCGCAGCCACTTCATCCAGTGGTACACGATGGTGCTGTGGTGCCGCTTGTTCTCCAGGCACCACGAGGAGAGGCCCTGGATGGACTCCATCGTGTTGGTCACCGCCTGCAGCTTCCTGTCGAGCGAGGCCTCGAGCGCGCCGGCCGCGGACGAGGCGGCGGCGGCCGAGGAGGAGGAGGAGGACGAGGAGGCCCGGCCGCCGCCTCCGCCGCCCGCCGCCATCTTCCCGCGCTGCTCGCGGCCGGGCCGCGCGGGGGGCGGCGGGGCGGCGCCTCGCGGGGCGCCGGGGCCCGGGACGGGGGGACCGGGCGGCGGTCACGGCCCTGAGGATCGAGGGGGACCCGCGGGCGCTCGGGCGGTGCCAGACGAGGCGGGAGGCGGTGCCGGCCGGGGAGAATGGCTCAGCCCGGGCGGTGCCGGAGGCGGCGCCGGCCCGGAGGGATCGCGGGGATCCCGGGAGTGCCCGGGCGGTGTCGGAGGCGGTGCCGGCCCGAGGCGGTGCCGGTACCGGAGGCGGTCACGGCCCGGCCCCCCCCGCGCGCGCCGCCCGCCCCCCCGCCGCCATTTTGTGACTCCCGCACACGGGCGGGACGCGCACGCGCACGCCCCGCCCGCCCCCCCCGCCGCGCCTGCGCGCGCGCCCGCCCCGCCCGGCAAGATGGCGGCGCCCCCCCCCCCCCCCCGCCTTTCCCGGCCGTGAGGGGGGCGGAGAGCGCGGGCACCGCGCGGGCATAAAAACGGTGTTTGCATCGCAAACCACGGAACCGCTGAGCTTGGAAAACACGGCTGAGTCCAGCCCGTGACCCATTCCCACAGAGCGCCGCATCCAGTCGTTCCTTGCACCCAAGCAGCGATGGGGATTCGAAGACATCCCCCCATGTCCGATCTGAACGTGGCTGGGCCTCCCCCAGCACAGCTGGGAGAAGAGGGGAGGTGGCTTCTGTCCCCCTCACAGGTCCCTGTCCCTTCCATCAATAAAATCAAACGCAGGGGCACTGGTGTCCTTTGCCCCCCTTTACCCAAAGACACGCTACGGCGATTTGTTTTAAAAAATATGTCTTTAATGGGGGTGCTGAGGAGGGTGCCGGGAGCTGCCTGGCTCGGGGGTGCGGGGCAGGAGCGGCCGCGGGGCTCAGTCCGTGGACTCGAGCACGGACTCGCTGAGCGCCAGGTCCCAGTAGTGCTCGGCGCTGTGCTTCTTGAAGTGCTCCCGCGCCATGTTCTCCGTGGGGCACTGCTTGAACTTCATCTCGCCGAAGCTGCGATCCTTCGCCGTGCCCTGCCGGGGGACAAGGGCTGATGTCCCACCCCAATTCCCACCGACTCCAGGGGATGGGGGAATGTGGCAATATGTGGGTTTTGTCAGGCTACAGCTCAAGGAATGTGATGGAAATTTGGATCCCACCTCAGCCCCATCCTGGTATGGAACTGCCACGACTCACCTCCCAAACCAGAGAGCATTTGTTTGTTTTCTTAACGGATTCCTCATCAGATTCATCATCATCTGGAAAAACCCCACCAATAAAGCTCATTTAGCTCCTGAGGCGGAGCAGTGGAGCAGGACTCCCCCCTCTCACACCAGCACAGCATCACTCACCCTCTCCCTTCGTGTTTGACGTCTGCTCGTCCCACTTTATTCGATGCAGCATAAGACGTTTAAATTTCTTCTGTGCTTTCGGGCCTGTGGAAGAATCAAGACTCAACATTCTCAGAAAATCTCTTAACCTGCAGCTGGCAGAGGTTCCCTTCCTCATGGAATGATCCGGGTTTTCTCACTGGATTACTGCGCTCTGCAGTCATTGCTAACCCCGTTAACAAAGTAATTAAGGGAGTTTCTAATTGCCTCCTCACTTCCTTGTCCTTCCCTAACCCTGTCACCAATTTGCATAACAATTCCTGCTGGAGGCAAGCTCCGGAATGCTCTGTGGTGGCCCAATCCTGCCTAGATGGCCTCACCTCCTTCTACCACCACCACGTTGACATCTTTGTGCAGGACCACCACGCCCGTGAGGTACAGCTGCCCAGCATTCGCCTCGATTTTGAATTTTTTTGCTGGATTGCTCAAGTTTCGGACCCTAAGGATAAGATGGAAAATAAGATCAAACATTTGTGGAAAACCAGAATTGTTATCCCAGCCCTGAGAGGTCCCTCTGCCCCAACCAGGCCCAGCAAGAGCTCACCTGTGAGCTCCCTCTGAACACCCTGAGCTCGCTCACCTGTACACAGCTATGTGAACTCCCTGGGAAACATCTTCCTTGAGCTTTTTCACCTTCTTGGCTTTCCGCTGCTCCGCCGTGAGCTTCCTTGCTGCGTTTGCTTCCTCGTGAGCCCTGGAAACAAGCAGGCAGCACTGAAAACACCAGCCCTAAACAAAATCTACCCAAAAATGTCCCAAAATGTCACAGTACAAGGTGCCACCTACTTCTGTCTCTTGGCCATCTGCGCTCGGACGTGAGCTTCCACCTTCGTTGGGTCCTGGACAGCTTCCGTGCCCAGCACCCGCATCAGGTTGGAAATCCTCACTGCAAGGGAATGGAAGAGGTGCTGGGAGGGCTCCCGTTGGACATGGCAACGGGAGAGGCTCCCACTGGACCTTTTTCCCACCAGAAGACTTGCACACACACGAACCCAGTGTCTGTGTGGATTTCAGATCCGTGCAATCCCACCACGCTGTGCTGCCGTCAGCGTTCCCAACGCATCCGTGCCTGATCAGGGCCTGGCTGTCACTCACCTTTGGGCTCTGGTGGTGGCATCAGGCCCAGCCTGACCTTCTCCTGCAGCTCCTTCTGGGCTTCTCGCCGTGTCTGGCGCCGTAATTTCTTCTGCTCTTTCTTTGTTAAATACACACCCAAGGTCACCGGCGTGTCACTGTCCACTGGCAGGGAAATGAGACCATCAGGAAGGTGCCCTGGAGGATCCAGGGGGACACAGGGCTCTGCCAGGACCAGGAGGACACCGGCAGAGCCACACAGAGGGGTTGGGGCTGCTTGAGCAGCCAAACCCCCCAAGCCAGGGCCATACCCGGGGGATTGAGCTGGGCTGGGTGCTCCACCAGGTTCGTGATCCCAAAGTACTCGTCTTTCTTTGAGGTCGTGCCGCCTTTTCTAGAAAGGAGAGAGTTGGGCCTCATGGCAGAATTGCCAGCACGAATTCCTGTACAAATCCCAACCCAGAGCTCGGTGGGCTGAAGGAGACCCAGGGTGGTGTTAATGTACAGGTGTCTCCCCCCATTTCGGGGTTCAGAAGCAGGGCCCCACATCCATCGTGAACTCTCCTTGTGCAGAATGTTCATACTTGGAAAGAAAACCAAACTTCCCCAACTTTGGGCTAAAATATCCTCCAACTCCACAGCAGCTGCCTACTACAGCCCCCAGAGAAACTTTGGGAGCAAACCCAGGGCCTGGATCTTGAGGATGAGAGGTGGAATTCCATGCTCAAGCACGAGCATCTGGTCTGATTTCCCACATGCTTCCCAGACCCACCGTGCAGCTCCCGAATTCCTGCTGTGGCAGAACCATCAACACCTGGAAATACTCACAGATCCAGGCCATTGGGGATAATGTAGGAGTCCCACCACTCAATCTCTGGGATCTCCCCCTCCTTCAGCTCCTTCTTAGGGGTGATCAGAGCCAACTTGGTGGAAGTGTGAATCCCAGTTTTCCTGGCAGCCTGGGAGATCTCTGCCTGCAGCTTTTCTAGCTGAGCCTGAGAAGGAAAATGGAACAGAAAGGTCATTCCAAAACAGCAGAACTTCTGTGAAGAGCTGAACACAAATCACCTGCTGATTTATCTGGGTTCTCAAACAATCTGAAGCAGACTGCAAGAGAAACCACACAGCACGTGACAGCGAGGGCAAGCTCCCAAGCCTGTCAAAACTCTGCTATTGCTCCTGAGCCTTTCTGGACCATGGAATATTCCCAAAGAAACATCTCCCTCTAGGGAATGTATCCCTAGATTTTTTTCTCTCCCCTTTTCCCCAAGAACTTAGAGCATTTTAACAAAATTCCTTTAAATCTCCACTTCTGAGTTATCACTCAGCCAAAAAGAGATCAGTTCTCTTCAGAACTTTCAATGTTTTGTCAAAAAAAAGAGATTTTACCCTTCAATAGGTGAAGACAGTGGTGAGAAAACCCTTTACACGCACAAGGGCTAACTTGGGCACACACCATCCCAACAAAAATAAGGTTTTTAAGAAGAAGTTTCAGGTGATTTGATTGGAAAACTTCTGAATCAAAGCCACCCCAGGTCCCTTCCCAGCCCAGGAGAGGAGAATCCCCTCCTACCCACGCTCTCATCAGCAGGATGAGACCTCTGATACCTTTGTTCTCAACCTCTGGGCAATTTTCTCAAATTTGCCTTTTTCATGGAACTTAAAGGTGCGTTTCTGCCGCTGGGCCGGGGTTATGGAGACCCGGGGGTCAAAGTATGTGTTTGACTCCATGTCTTCCGAGGGCTTTTCCTTAAGCTGCTGCTTGAACTGCTCTCTCTTCACCGCTCTTATGTTGGCCTTTAGGGTGGGCATGCGGTGGGTCAGCTCGATCTCCTTCCCGCTGGCATCCACCGTCCGGCCCTGCTCATCCAGGATCAGAGGTGTGGGCTTGGTCTGATCCTTCAGCTCCACTTTCCTGGGGGCAGGACGAGGTACAAATGTGAATATAGCACTGAATCAAAGGACACTTCAGCTTAATTCCACCGTTTCTATATTTTTACAGCTCATTTATACTGCCAGAAGAGACTCCAACCTTGTGTGCACAATTAGGGAATCTCGGCCAAGGAAGGAGGAACCTCATTTTCGCTTATTTTAATATAAAATTTGTTCCTTCAGCAGCAGTTAGAGCCATTGCTGGGGAACCAGCAGCACTGGGGAAACCTTTGGCCAGCCCCTGCCCGTCACCCCGGGCTCGTCCCGCTACTCACGGCGGCGCGATGCCCATGGCGTGCAGGTTGGCCAGCCCCACCATGTTGGCGTTGCCAATGAGCCCCGGTTTGAGGGCCAGCTGGGCCTGGATCCGTGCCTGCAGCTCTGCAGCTTTCCTGGCCTTCTCGATGGCGTCGTTCATGAACGTGGCTGCCTGCGAGGGCTGGATCGTGTTGCCGATGGGGAGCCGCTCCGATTGGGATGAAGAAGAAATTTTGGGCTGTTGACAGAGAAGGAAGTTTTGCATCATGCCCCTTCCCAAGCAGACCCAAGCCTGAAACAGGGGCCAGGGATGTGTGGGATTTGCCTGTTGCCTGCAGCAGATACCTGTGGTGTCGGAGGACTGATGAAACTCAGCTGCTTTTTCCTCTCCTCAATCTGCCGGGTGGCTGCCTCCATCATCTGTTTGATCTGTGGGGAAACAGACAGTGAGTTTTCCTTTGCTCCGTTTGGGATACAAGTGAGGATGAACCCTACACTGTATGGGCACAGGGCCCAGCTAGACTGACCTGGAGTTTAGTCAGCATCCCTGGGCTCTCCGATGGCGGGCCTGGAATGACTTCAGGCTCGTCCTCAACCTCCTCAAACCGTGGGATGCGCCGTTTCTTGACACCAGAGGATTCCTTGGACACCTCAGAGTCATCGCCAAACACATCCTAATGCAAGGAAAGAGCAGAAAGCTGTGGTTAGCACAGAGCGTTCTCCTCCCAGAGCAGGATTTGAGATGAGAAACCACCAGCATGTCTCAGCTCCGGCTCCGTAAGGCAGAATTCCGGGGTGGCACGGGCAGGCTGAGCCCACGCCGAGCCTGGGCCCTGGTCCCCCACCAAAGAAACACCAGTGAAGTCCATGCAAGAGCGTGAAGGACAGGAGACATCACAGGGATGAGCCTGCCAACAGCACCACTGCTCCCTCGGCTGCTCAGAGCGGGGGACTGGCACTGAGGAGATGTGAGGCCTCAACGACATGGAAAGATAGAAAAAGCCAGCCCAGAGCTGATCTGACTGGGATAAAAACATTTCCACGTCTTCCATCAACTTGAAAGGGTCTGGTGAAGGAATCTGCGCTGTCCTACCGAGCAGTCCTCCCTCCCAAAAGGAGGATGTGGCCCTGGACCCAGGGAGTGTTGGGACACCTGCAGCATTCCCTCACACTCCAGAGAAGCACAGCTCAGAGAGCACATGGAGCAAACAAAAGGCACGATACATTTTCCACAGAGCTCTGTTCAGGCCCAGCCCAGCACCTGTGGCCACGGATTCCATCATCAGTGCCTGGTTTGTGCATGGAAACCTGGATCTGTCCGTGCCGTGGGTTACTGTAGTGTGTGTGTCAAGGTGTTATTTGAAAAGAAAATATACACACCGGTTGGGAGCGTTAGTTGCAATCCCTTCTTCACTACAACGGTTCATATCCTACAAGGACACTTCCTCAGCCACACAGGTACTTCTTGGAAAACCTACAAGTTCAAGAGAAAGGACTTGCCCATAGTATAAAGTGTGGAAACTTTACGTTCAGTTCCTGACCTTCCCAAGCCATGACCTACCCCAGACTGAACCGAGGAGCGGCAGGCGGCCCTGGGAATCGTCACTGCCCGACGCTGTGGGGTCTACAGGTGCCAGCAAAACCCCTCTGCACAGCCTGTGCTGGGGCAGGGACAGTCAGTCTGCAAGTGCTGCCACGGCCTGACACCTCAGAGAGCGGTTTGTGTTCCTGCAGGGTCCAGACAGACCCAGAGTGCGATGGAGAAACTCCAAGAAATGTGATTCCAGAGAAAAGAGCGAGATTTGGCAGGAGGAACACCTCTCTCCACGCCAGGAGCCAAGAGAAGAAGGATCAGTTTCTGCTTTTGCTGCCTAGCCTAACTCCTGGCTCAGCCAGGAACACCAGCAATGCTCAGGCCAGACACCCCTGTGGCTTCACTGGGGAAGGGTCCCCTGCTGCACCCCCAGCCCTGCTCCTGCTGCCATCAGAGATCCCTCTGCTATCAGAGATCTCTCTGCTATCACAGATCCCTGTGCCATCAGAGATCCCTCTGCCATCAGAGATCCCTCTGCCATCACCAGATCCCTGCTGCCATCACCAGATCCCTGCTGCCATCACAGATCCCTCTGCCATCAGAGATCCCTGTGCCATCACAGATCCCTCTGCTATTGCAGATCCCTGCTGCCATCAGAGATCCCTCTGCCATCACAGATCCCTGTGCAATCAGAGATCCCTCTGCCATCACAGATCCCTCTGCCATCACCAGATTCCTGCTGCCATCACAGATCCCTCTGCCATCACAGATCCCTCTGCCATCACAGATCCCTGCTGCCATCACAGATCCCTGCTGCCATCACAGATCCCTCTGCCATCACAGATCCCTGCTGCCATCACAGATCCCTGCTGCCATCACAGATCCCTGTGCCATCACAGATCCCTCTGCCATCAGAAATCCCTGTGCCATCACAGATCCCTGTGCCATCACAGATCCCTCTGCCATCACAGATCCCTGTGCCATCACAGATCCCTGCTGCCATCACAGATCCCTCTGCCATCAGAGATCCCTCTGCCATCACAGATCCCTGCTCCCAGTGCTTGCTCTCCAGCCACCCCAGCAGGCTGCCACCACACTGCTGCCACCACCAAGTGATGGCACTGCCAATGTCCCCACCTGTGCCGTGCCCCTGACCAGGCCCAGGGGAGCACTTGGACCCCCAGCCCCACTCGACCCTCACATTCCCAGGGACCAGCCCAGCACCCACTGCCACAGAGGGAGGAAAACAAGTTCCTGGTGCAAAATGAGGAGTAGATGCAGCTTGTCGCAGCACTCCCAAAGAGATCCAGATCCTGAACGGGACTGCTCTGGCTCACCAAGCTTCAGTGCTGGGGAAACCCAGACTGCCATAAAACAGGAACCTCAGGAAGAGTGACAGGAAAATCACTGAGAGTAGGAGCAGCACGGAGAGGGCCTGGCAGACCTGGCAGAGTGATGGCAAAATGGAATTCTACAGGATGGTGAGGAAACTCCTCAAGAGAAGAAAGGAAGTGAAAACAGCTTTGGATGCACAAGCCTTCCACCATCCCAGGCAAGGGAGAAACACCAGAGCAATGGAATCCCAGCTGGAATCAATCCTGTGCTAGGACAGGAGTTGCCAAAAACCACCTATTGTTGATTCAGGGTGGAGAAAGGGAATGAAAACCCACCAGATCATCCACCACAGAGCCCCACGTGCTGCCCACAGGCAGCGATGGGAAGGCACCAGGAGCAGCTCTCCCAGGCTCCAAATGAAAACACAAGCACAAGGAGCACCGAGGAGAAGGGAGATGGATCCCCATGGATTCAATCCACCAGCCTACCAAAGCCAAAGCCAGGCTTCCACCTTGGCTTTGGGAAAGAGAACCACAAGGTAAAGGCTCCCACACTTCATCACGGAGAGGAGTCGTTTCTCTTGAACATTCCGAGCTGTACCTCTCTGGAAGAGGAGAGTGTGCCAGAGCACCAGTGCTGCCTCCAGGCCACCCAACCATAGGGAAAAAAAAAAGCAATCAATAATCAATAATCACCTTTAGCTCCCGCTTGCGGTTCCGGTCGCTGTTGGATTTGGAGTGCCGGGAGCTCCGTCCTTCCTCCACTGCCTCAAAGAGTTTGTCTACAAATCGCAAGGTGGAATCATCCAGGAAGGGTTTGAGGTGGTCTGGAAAAGAGGAAAATCCCATCAGTGCAGAATTCTGAGTGTGGAGACTCCACATGGAAGATGTAAACCACTTCAGTTTAAGTGTGATTCAAGTCTACAAGCACAGGGAGGCCTGGAAGCCTCTGGGATCTGTGGATTGTGTTGTCAGGAGCTTTAAACTAAGGGATTAAGGGAGTCCAGGTCTCATGCAGAATCAAAGCAAGGCTGTAAGGGGCAGAAAAAGCACACTAAAAAAATTACCTTTTACAGTTCCTCGAATAAGGAACTAATTTCTCCTCATCAGATTTTTTAACACATCCCAAGGCCTCCAGCTGAGTCTGGTTTGATGGATTTTCCCCTACTCACCTCGTGGAGGCTGAGAGAACTGCCCTGTGCCCCTGCCCCTCCACCCTGGTGAGGTTTTGGGCTGTTTTACAGACCCAGCTGAGGACGTACCGGCCGCTTTCTAAAGCACACTAAAAAATTACCTTTTACAGTTCCTCGAATAAGGAATTAATTTCTCCTCATCAGATTTTTTAACACATCAGCCTCCAGCTGAGTCTGGTCTGACGGATTTTCCCCTACTCACCTCGTGGAGGCTGAGAGAACTGCCCTGTGCCCCTGCCCCTCCACTCTAGTGAAGTTTTAGGCTGTTTTACAGCCCCGGCTGAGGACGTACCGGCCGCTTTCTTCTTGTCCATGCCCTTGCCCACGCAGTTGAGCGCGGCGGTGACCACGGTGGGCTCCGAGAAGCCGAGCACGCGCTTCACCGTCTTCTCGATCCATGGCTTCAGCTCGTCCAGCTCGCGCTTGGACAGCGACATCTCTGCTCGGGCTGCGAGGGGACACAGCGCGTCACACACGGGCCTGGGGCGTCGTCACCCTCGCACCTTCCTCCCTCAGGATCAGCTCCACGGCTGGGAAAGCTCTCGTGGGCTCCCCTGCGGGCTAAAACGAGGCACACCCCATGAGGAGGGAGGTCCTGACCCCACACAGGGGACGCAGGACCTGCTGTGCATCCCAGAGGGACACGCCAGAGCGCTCCTGTGCTTCCAAAACCAGCCAGGAATGTGTGTTCTCAGGATAACCCTTCCCACTCTGGCTCCTCCCTGAGTTCCCCTGGTCTCTCCGTGCTGCCAGCCCGGTGACAAAGCCTCTGAGCTCCCCAAATCCCTCCATGGGATGCTCCAGGGGTTGGGAAGAGAGATGCACTGCGAGGGGAACACGTGGGACAGAACCCCCCTGCTCCCCCTGAGCCCGTGTCAGGGGCACAAAACAATCTGAGCCCCTTCCCCGGTGTGCAGCCCCAGATCCGGACAGCTCCCTGGCAGACACAGCCCCTCACATCCTGCAGCACTCACAGCCTGGGGCTGCAACTGCTTTTAACTGGCTCCGGGCCCTAATCCGATCTGGGATAATCTCCTTAGGGCTGAGCCCCACCACGGCACCAGGTGGGGCTGTGGGAACGGACACCTGGCACAGCTGTGCTTCCTGGAGCTGGGAATGGTGCTCAGTTATCCCTCCTGGGGCTGGGAATGGTGTTCAGTTATCCCTCCTGGAGCTGGGAATGGGCTCCTGGGGTTCAATGGGGTCCTGGGGTTCAGTTATCCCTCCTGGAGCTGGGAATGGTGCTCAGTTATCCCTCCTGGAGCTGAGAATGGGGTCCTGGGGTTCAGTTATCCTTCCTGGAACTGGGAATGGTGTTCACTTATCCCTCCTGGAGCTGGGAATGGTGTTCACTTATCCCTCCTGGAGCTGGGAATGGTGTTCAGTTATCCCTCCTGGAGCTGGGATTGGGCTCCTGGGGTTCATTTATCCCTCCTGGGAATGGGGCCCTGGGGTTCAGTTATCCCTCCTGGAGCTGGGAATGGTGTTCAGTTATCTCTCCTGGAGCTGGGAATGGGGCCCTGGGGTTCACTTATTTCTCCTGGGAATGGGGCCCTGGGGTTCAGTTATCCTTCCTGGAGCTGGGAATGGTGTTCAGTTATCCCTCCTGGAGCTGGGAATGGGCTCCTGGGGTCATCCCTAACACAGATCCCCTGATTTCAGGTCCACGAGCAGTCCCAGGAGGTGACTGCTGCTTCCTGCAGGGCCCCAGGAGCTGGGGAATCTGCACTGTCCTACCGAGCAGTCCTCCACAGAGGACACGGCTCTGGTTTCCCTCCAGAGCCTGGAAACCTCCTCAGGCTCTGCTTTTCCTGGCAGCTTCCTTAGAGACAGGTTCAAATAGAGCCCAAACCCGGATCCTGGCGTTTCCCCACGAGTTCTGAGCCTGCAGAGGCTAAGGACAAGCAGAACTAACAAATCACGGCCCCGACACAGCACCAGCTCTGAGCACACCCGTCATAAACCACAAAACTCGTGTAATTAGAACCTGAGCTCCAGCAGGAGCTGAGGGGAGGCAGCGGCTCCCCGGCAGTTTCCGTGCCACACCGGGCGGGCAGAGCCACCGCGGGGAGCAGCTCGTGGGGATGCAACCCCCGGAACCCGCATCAGGATCAATGAACGGGTCCGAGCACCGCCCGACCGCGCCGGGGCTCCGCCGCCCGCTCCGGCCTCACACGGACGGACGGACGGAGCTCGGTCCCACCGGAGACACGCGGCTCCTGCCGGCCCCGCTCCCGCGCAGCCCCGCAGGGCCCGGCGTGCCCCGCTGCCGCGGAGCTCCGCCCGGGGCCCGGCCCGGCCCCCTCAGCGCGGCGCGCCGGGCGAGCGGCTCCGCGCGGGCCGGGCCCGGGGCCACCTCCGCCACCGCCTGCCTCCCTCTCGGTAGCCCACCCGCTTTCCCCGTTGCCTCCAGGCCCTCCGGGGAGCCGCAGTTTTCCTCACCGGCCCCGTTCCCTCACGCCGGTCCCGGTCCCGGCCCGGCGGCCCCTGACGGTGACGGCGCGTCGGGGCGGAAGCGGAAACGGGCGCGCGGCGCCTGCGCGGCGGAGCGCGCGGGGAGGGCGGGGCCCCGGGGGCGCGCGCCGGGAATGGGCGTGGCCCCGCTTAGCCCCGCCCCCTTCCCGCCCCCTTCCCTCAGCCCGTAATTAACCAAACTCAATTAACGGGAGCGAGAGTCTTTATTGGGGCCCGCCGCTCCTCAGCAGCCCGGCCACGGGTCCTGGCGGGCGCTCCGCGCCAGGAAGGCGATCCTGCGCGCCATCTCGGCGCAGTACACCCGCCGGCACGCCTCGAACGCCCGCCGCCGCCGCGCCCGGCTCGGCTGCTCGTAGTAACGGGAGCGCCGCACCGCCTCGGCCACGCCGTCCTGCGCCAGGATCCTGCGGGAGGGAGAGAGCCGTGACAGGGCGGGGAAGGGTCTGCCGGGGAGAGAGGAACGGGCACGGCTCGGTCCGTGCGGGCCCTCGGCTCGGTTCGGTCCGTGCGGACCCCGGGCTCGGTTCGGTCCCCGTGCGGACCCTGGGCTCGGTTCGGTCCGTGCGGACCCCGGGCTCGGTCCCCGTGCGGACCCCGGGCTCGGTCCCCGTGCGGACCCCGGGCTCGGTCCCCGTGCGGACCCCGGGCTCGGTCTCCTCGCCGTCCATCCGCGAGGAGGGGAAGGAACCCCCCGACCTCCGTTAAAGGCGGCTCCAACGAAGGGGGCGGCGGGACGTGGAGCTCATGGGGAAAGCCCCACACCACCCTCCTGTCACCTTCTGCTCCAGAAATTCTGGTTCTGAACCAGCACGTGAAGGAACTGGAGCCCCTCGGGGCCCAAACCCCGGCCCCGCCGTTCCCCCGGTCCTCACCGGTTCAGGACGCCGTACGCCGCCTCCACGTTTCCGTTCTGCACCATCACCGTGCGGCCCACGAAGCGCAGGTGGTTGGCCATGGCCGCGCTGCTGCGGGACGGACCGGCTGGGACCGGGCACCCCGGGGCTCGCCGGAGCCCGTCCCTCCTCCCCCCGCCCCGGACACGGCAGCGAACCGCGGGTACGGACACGGGCCGGTCCCTCCCGCCCCTCTCCCGGGGGACACGGCGGGCTCGGTAATTCCCAAGGGAACCCGGCAGGGACCCGCCGCCCCACGAACGGTGTCGTGCTCCCGCCCGGCTCCCGGTGCCGCTGCTCTCCCCAACTGACCCCGGTGGAGCTCCGCGCCCCGTGACTGACGGACGGACTTCCGTCGGGAGGGACTTCCGCTACCGCCGGTACTTCCGGCGGGGAGAGCCCCGGTACCGGGGGAACCCGCGGGGCACCGAGGGCGGCTCTGAGCCCGCCGGGACAGGAGCGCACCCCCCGCCCTGCCCCGGCACAGAGGACACGACACCGGCTGGCCCCGGCCGCTCCCGCGGCGTTTATTGCTTCCAGCGGGGCCCTCCCCGCTCGGGGGTCCGCACCCTCCGCGCTCACGGGGGAAGGCACAAGCCCGGGAGAACCCGGTCCCCGCGGGGAACGGGCTCCGCTCCGGCCAAGGCACGCGGCCGCCCCGCGGTTGGGGCTTTTGGGGTGGGGGGAGGTCGGGACCCCTCCCGGGACACCTCCCGGGACCCCTCCCCCGGTCAGTCCCGCCCGCCCGCGGGTCTCACTGACATCCCGTAAAAAAAAAAAAAAAAAAATCAAAAAAGGCAAAACCAAGAAATGCAGACGAGATCTTCCCCCCCCCAAGAGCCGGGGGGGGCGTCACACGTCCGGCGCCGGGGGCGACTCGGGGGTCCCGGCTTGGCACCGGGGGGACCCCCGCTGCTGTAGTGTCCCCGCGGGGCTGGCGAGCGGGAGGTCCCCGGGCAGGCGGCGGCACCGGGGAGCCCCGGGGGGACCGGCGGGAGGGCGGCGGCGCGGGGGAGCCGTGGAGGGGGTCGAGTCCAGCGTGGGTTTGGGGGCGACGTGGGGGAACCAGAGCCGCAGCATCGCCTCCACCTGCAGCAGCGTCCCCAGGTAGCGGGCACTGCGGGGACAGAGCTCCGTCACCCTCTGCAGACGGGGTGTCACCGTGCCCGCCCCCCGGGGATGGCTGGGGACCCTCACCCCATTTCTGGCTTCTGCAGGACCCCAATGATCCGCTGGAGCCGGTCCATGGCCACGCTCTGCTGGAAGCTGCTCAGCCCTGGGGAGTCCCGAAATGGGGTGAATTCTCCCCAGGGGGAAAGGGATGCTTTGAGGGGCAGGAGGGTGTGGGGGGCACCCACCTCTGTCGTACCGGCCCCGCCGCAGCCCCTCCAGCAGCTCGGCCAGCGGCCGGATGAAGCCCCGGAGCTCCTGGCACTGCGAGGAAGAGGAGGCGGAGGTGACTGGGCTGCACCCAGACTGGGGAGGGGGTCTGGTGCACCCCCTCACACCCCACTTACCTCCCTCTCACCCCTCAATCCTGCTCATCCCCACCCGCCCGTTTCAGTGGGGAAACTGAGGCAGAACCATGGTTTTTTTTAGGTTTTAGGGGACCAAGCCCTCCCTCACCTCCCATCTTTGGGGGTGCCCCTTCGTTTTCTGCCAAAAAACTCACCTTTTGGGCAAAGAGGCGATCGCCATCGCTGGGAGGGACATCCCCCCCCTCTCCTTTCCGCGGGCGCTTCCCCCCGCGGGGTGACGGCGGCGATTCGGGGGGTGCCCGGTCCAGCCCCCCCGGGCGCTTGCGGCTGCGCTCGGGTCTGGGGGGGCTCCGGGGGGAGCTGCCGGGCTCGGCCTCGCTGTCGGAGGCAGGGGAGCCGCAGGAGCAGGTGCGGGCGGGGGGCTCCATGGCGGGGCTGGCCCCCCCAGGGGAGCCTGTCCCTGCGTTCAGCTCCAGCAGGGTCAAACAGCCGAGGCTGTCTGGGGGAGGAGGGAGGGAAACACCGGGGGGGATATCGGACAAAAATGGAAGACAACGGACTGCCTTGTTCTCCCGTGGGGTGTCATCCCCACAGCCCCAGTGCTGCTTCACATGCCCCGGGGGGGCACATTTGGCACCTCCTCAGACAGGATGGGGGTGCGGGGACCCACCTGGGACCTCTCACCCAGGACCACCCCCAGCCCCAGGACACGCCCCTCTCCCCCTCCCCCCAGTTCCAGAACCCCCTCCCAGCCCCGGGACTGCCCAGTCCCAGGACCCCCCAGCAGCTCCCCTCACTCCATCACCGGCCGCCCCCTCCCCAGGACTGAATCCTCCCTGCAGGAGCCCCACCCGTGATGGGGACGGGGACCTTCCCCCCCGCGCTGGGACCCCCAGGCCCTCCCCACCCAGCCCCGGATCCCCCGGACCCCACCTGCTCCCGGCTGCACCTGCGGTGATGCCGGTGTCCCTGTCCCAGCGCCTGTGCCCCGCCGCCGGTGTCGCCGTTCCCGTCTCTGACCCAGTGCCGGTATCACTATTCCAGTATCGCTGTGCCGGTATCAGCGTCCCGCTGCCGGTGTGGCTGTCCCCGTTTCCCGGCCGGTGTGAGTGTCGCTGAGCGGGTGCCGCTGTGGCCGTGCCGGTGTCCCCGTGCCGGTGCCGCGGTTCCGGTGTCCCGCTCTCCGTGCCCGGTCCCGGTGCCGGTCCCGCCCCGCCCGCGGCGGCCCCACGCGGACACGTGCGCGGCCGCACGTGCCTCGGGCCGGGCCCCGCCCCGCCCCGCTCCCATTGGCCGCTGCGCCCCGTGAGACCCCGCCCCTTCTCTCCGGTTGGCTCGTTGCCGCCGCCCGATTCTGATTGGCCGGAGGGCGGGGCCGGGCAGCGCCCCCTGACGGCTCCCGGGCCGCGCTCCCGCCCCGCCGGCACCGCCCCCGCGCTCTCAGCCAATGGGCGGCGGTCCCGGCGGCGCGTCTCGGCCAATGGGCGTGGCGGCCACGCCCCCTCGCCGTTACATAACCGGGGCGGGGCGGCGCGTGGCTTCCCACGTGGGGGCGGGGCCCCCGGGTGACGTCACGGCCGCGCGTGGGGGACCGCCCACGGGGCGGGGCTTCCCGATGAGGGGCGGGGCTTCTCGATGAGGGGCGGGGCCGGGAGCGCGCGCTGGGGCTCCCCGGGGCTCCCCCCGAGCGCCCCCAAACCCTCCCGCCACATCCCCCCCAAAACCCCTCCCAGGGCCTGAGCCCCCAGCCCGCCTCTCCCCCCGGGAGGCTCAGGGTGACCCCAAGACCCCTCCACAAGACCCAGGGACCCCCCTCAGGCCCCCCAAACCCTCAGAGCCCCCCAGAGCCCCATAAACCCCAGTCCTGCAAACCCCTCGCCCCGCAAACCCCAGTCCTGCAAACCCCTCACCCTGCAAACCCCAGTCCTGCAAACCCCTCACCAACAATTCCAGAGCTCGCAGCCCCCTCTGCACCCTCCCCACACCCCCACACGCCGGGCATGGCCCCTCCAGCCCTCCCCGTCCCCCCGGGGGGGCCCGTCCCCCTGGGTGGGTATTTAGGGACGGGCCGGTGGCACCCAACCCCCCTTGCCCCCCGCCATGCTGAGTGTGCTGCTGCTCCTGGGGGGCCTGGCCCCCGCCCTGCCCGCTGGTGAGTCCCCCCGAGGTGCCCCTGGCAGATCCCATTGTGGGGTGCAGCCCCAGCCCCCCTCAGGTGCCCCCGTGTCGGGGGGCAGCTCAGCCGAGCTGCCACCCCAATGCCTCCGCTCTCCCCAACAGGTCCCCACTGGACGTACGAGGGTGAGTGGGGCCCCACGCAGGGACCCCCCCATTTATTCCCACTCCCCAAAACCTCCCCCCACACCCTCCGAGCTGTGGGGCTCACATGGGTCTCCCAAGAAGGTGGGGAGGTGGATGGGTGACAGCCCCCCTTTAATCTTGGTGCCCCAAATGGGAAGGAACTGGGCGGAACACAGAAGACACCCCCCCAAAATGAGGGGGGTGAACCCCAAAAGACAGGCAGGGGTGAATGGGTGCAGCCCCCCACTTTCCCCTCCTGCCCCCCCTTGCCCCCCTCGCTCCAATGGTCCCTTTGTGCTCCTTTACATAAGGCTCCTGCTGCCAAATCCAATTAGGATCCGGCCTTGGCCAAATCCCGCTAAGCCCCATCCTGCCGGGCCCAGGGGACCCATGGGTGCCCCCCCGGCCCCGCGGGCTCGCCTTTGTCCCCGCTCTCCCGGCTGGAAGAAATGTCCCCAGCAGATTAACAAGGCCCTTGGGAATGTCACCCGTGTCCTGGTTTGGGGGGCACCGAGGGCGTTTTGGGTGACGGGGTGAAGCAGCCCCTGGGTGAGGTGAGGGGGGTCCCACCCGAGGTTTGGACCCCCCCAGGTCCCCACGGGCAGCAGCACTGGCACGAGGGACACCCGGAGTGCGCGGGCCGGGCGCAGTCACCCATCGACATCGCCACAGCACGGGCACAGCCGGACCCGTCCCTGCCGCCGCTGCGGCCCGAGGGCTACGAGCACCCCGAGAGCCCGGAGCTGACCCTCGCCAACAACGGCCACACCGGTGAGCACCGGGGGCAGAACCGGGCGCTCCCCGCTGTGCCAGCCCCACTGACCCCGTGTTCCGCAGCCGTGCTGGCACTGCCACCGTCCCTGCGGCTCGGGGGGCTGCCCCACGCCTTCGCTGCCCTGCAGCTCCACTTCCACTGGGGCCGGCCCGGCCACGCCGCTGGCGCTGAGCACCTGCTGGACGGGCACCGGGCCCCCGCCGAGGTACCGGACACTGGGGACCGGCCGGGGAACAGCTCCAAAAACGGGTCTGGGGGCGGGAAATGAGGAGGGGAACAGGTTTGGGGTCAGGAAATGGCATGGGAACCGTGTGGGAAATGGCTGTGGGGAGGGGTGTCGGTGTGGGAAAGAGCGTGGGAACAGCGTGGAAAATGGGTTTGCGCTGCAGGAATTCGCTGCAGGGAATGGAAAAGGGGTCCTGGTGAGGGAAACGGATCCGGGGATGTGAAACGAGTGCGGGGAGGGGATGGGGTGCAGAAAAGGGTGGGAAACAAGAGCGGGAGCAGGTCTGGGAGCAGCAGCCGGGTAGCTGGGCAGGGGTTGGGGTGGCAGGGCGGGGGGCTCAGGGGGTCCCCGCCGTGCCGCAGATGCACGTGGTGCACTTCGATGCCGAGCGTTTCGCCGACGCCAGCGCGGCTCAGCAGCACCCGGGCGGGCTGGCCGTGCTCGGCATCATCCTGGAGGTACGGACCCCACACCCACACACCCACCCACCCACCCACCCGCGCTCCCCCAGCCCCTCACTGACCCCCCTCCCTCCCCCAGCTGGGAGATGACCCCCACCCCGCCTATGACAACATCCTGAGGCATCTCGGCAGCATCCGCTACGCAGGTGAGGAGAGGGAGGGTGGAACCCCAAATCCCCCTCCCAGCACGCCCCAAACTGCTCGCCCCCACAGGGCAGACGGTGGCCATCCCCTCCTTCAGCATCCGGGAGCTGCTGCCCGCGCAGCTGGAGCGCTACTACCGCTACAACGGGTCCCTGACCACCCCGCCCTGTTCCCAGAGCGTCCTCTGGACCCTCTTCCCGCAGCCCGTCCGCATCAGCCGGGCCCAGGTCGGTCCCGCTCTGGGGGGAGCCCCCCGCGTTTGGCGAGCGCTCCCCCAGTGCTGCCCCTTCCCTTCCAGCTGGAGCAGCTCCAGGGAAGCCTTTACTCCACGGAGGAGGGCGAGCCGGAGGAGCCCCAGCTGCTGGTGGACAATTTCCGAGCCCCGCAGGAGCTGAACCAGCGCCTGGTGCTCTCGTCCTTCCCCAGGGGTGAGCCGAGGGGTGGGAAGGGCCCCCTGCACCCCTCATGTGGCTCCTGGAGCCCCGGCTGGGCACGAGGTGCTGGCCCTGAGCCCGGCCTTTCCCTTGCAGAGCCACAGGGATACTCCACAGGTAGGGCCAGGCCAGGAGGCTGGGCTGGGCTGAGCTGGGGGGTCACCCCCGGACCCCCCTGACCACCCCAGGGTGTCACGCAGGTGAGGTCATCGCCATCATCTTCGGCGCCGTCGCCGGCTGCGTCGGCCTCTTCCTCGCCGTCCACTTCGGGGCCAAGCGGATGCGGTGAGACCCCCCCACACCCCTCAGAGGGACCCCCAGAGCTGGGGGACCCCGAGCTCGGTGCAGAGACTCCCCTCTCACCCGTGTTTCTGCCCCGGCAGCGCGAGGCGGGCGCAGGCACAGGACGTGGTGTTCAAAGCTTCCTCCCGCCGCTCGCCCATGGACGCTGGACACTCCCGCTGACCCCCGGCAGGGCCGGCCCACGCTGACCCCCAGCCCCCACCCACAGCCCCACTGCAAATAAAGCCCCTTCCCCCTCCTGGTGGCTTTGGTGGGGTGGGAACGGGCGTCTTTGAGGGGTTTTGGGGCTGGATCTCGTCAGCCCCAAGAAACCAGGGCTGGAGCAGAGCACAACGTGTGGAGTGACCCCTCTCCCCCCTTCCCTTCTCCCCAGCAGTCACAGTGTCCTGTGCTTTTGTAAAATAGTTTTACTCTTTACAAAAAAATAATTTACTCCCCGCTGCACCTCCAACCCTCCTGGGAGCTGAACAGGGGAAAGAAGGGCAGAGCACCCCAATCCTGGTGCCCCCCACCCCCAGAGCATCACCCCCATCACCAGTGCCTGCACCAGGGGTAGGGACCCCCCCCAGAGCGACAAACACGAGGAAATGGGAGGGTCCTGCCCTGAATTCCCCAGGCCTGGACTTCCCCCAAGGCATCTGGCCCACCCTGGCCTTCCCCAGAGCCTCAAGCCGAGGGAAAGGTGTCAACAGAATCTGGGAACAAAGGGAAGAGGGTGGTGGTCAGACCCCAAAGTCCCCAGGAACACCAGTCAGACCCCAAAAGCCCCCAGGAACTGGACAGACACAAATTCCCCCGGAGCAGTAGGGGTGAAGGCTTTGGCAGGAGTGCCCAGCTGTGGGGCCATGGCTCCCTCACCCCTCCGGAGGCACCTGCAGCGCCGAGTAGAGCATGGCCTGGCCCTCAGGCTCCTGCTTACCTGGGGGAAAAGGGGCGTTTAAGAAGGTGGGGGTGGTTTGGGGGTTTGTGGAAACCCCCAGAACGTGGCCCCCATTCAACAAGACTCATCCACCCCCATCCCAGCAGCTCTGACCTCCCCCAGCCCCCAAAAGTGACACCCCACCCCCTTACAGGAGAGGCACTTGAGGACGTTGCGGAAGGAGCCACCAGCGGTGCTGAAGGCCCAGAGGCCAGTGCAGAGCGTGAGGATGAAGATGGGGCCCAGGCTGGCCTCGTACCATGGGTTCAGGAAGGTCTGGGGACACAGAGAGGCAGGTCACACCTTCCTGACCCCTCCAAGGGCAGCAAAAGGAGTGCCCAGCCCTGTGGAAACCCAGCTCAAACCCCTGCTGAGCTCTATGCCCCCAAATCCTTCACTGACCTCCTCCAGCCCGGGCACCCCAAGAGGCCCCGGGCTGTACCTCGCCCTATGGCCCCAGGCAGGGAGTGAGGGGGAGTGGGTGGGGGGTCGGGTGCCCCCCAGGCCTCACCAGCCCTGAGGTGAGCAGGTGGCTGCCCACCACCAGCCCCAGGCCCCCGGCGCGGCGTCGCTCGCAGGCATCGAAGAAGATGATGCCCCAAAAGGTGTGGAGCAGTACCAGGGCCATGGTGAGGAAGGCTGTGGGGAGAAACACAGAGCCTCAGCACCAGAGCCTTCCTCCTCCTCCTCCTCCATGTCACGGCCCTGGCCTCACCAGAGGTGATGAAGTAGTACTGGGAGTCCCCATGGATCCCGACGGTGCCCGGCCCCACAGAGTCTGCCAGGATGTTGGTGATGGAGAAGACGCCACTGATGATGCCGAAGGAGAGCCCAGACACTGTGGGGGAGCCGGGGTCAGGGGAGCCGCCACAGCCCCGGGCTTGGTGGGCTCAGGGAAGGGCAGGAGAGTTGAATGCAGCAGCCCAGGGTCTGCTCACCGTAAGCCATCCGCCGCAGGGAGATCGGGGACCGCCCATCCTCGCTGAGGGTCGCCAGCCCTTCATCCGCCTTCCTGCCCCGCCAGGGAGAGAGCAGAGCGAGCAGAGTGAGCCCCATCCCGAGGAGAGGGGAAGGGAGAGCCGCGGGGAGAGGAGACGGCTCCGCTCGCTGCCGGGCTTTAACAGGGACGGGACTTTGTGGGGTTCCTCTGGACACAGAGCCCCAACATCTGCTCTGGCTCCCCCAAGCCCTGGGACACCCCAGCCAGCGGCACAGCTCCCTGGGGTCGCTCTTACTTGAGCACTTTGAAGCAGGCGAACCTGCAGAGCTCCTGCAGCAGCACGGCACCGGCGGCTCCGAGCGGCAGCAGCGCCGCGTCCTCCCGCCCGCTGAGCCGCACCCACACGGACCAGAGCAGCGAGGCCGCCAGCAGCGACAGCAGCCAGAAAAACGCCCTGCGGCAAACGGGACACCGGGCTGGGCACCGGCACCGGGCACAGCCGCTCGCTACCGCCGCGCCGGGACCCGCAGCGGCCCCGGAGCTGCCCCTTCGCCTCAGGACTGCTCACGCCGCCGGCGGCTCCCTCAGCATCACCGGCACCGCCCCGGTGTCCCCGGGAGCCGCCACACGCCCCTCAGAGCACCCCCAAAGGTCCCTCAGAGCACCCCCAAGGGCCCCTCAGAGCACCCCAAGGGTCCCTCAGAGCACCCCCAAGGGCCCCTCAGAGCACCCCAAGGGTCCCTCAGAGCACCCCAAGGGTCCCTCAGAGCACCCCCAAAGGCCCCTCAGAGCACCCCAAGGGTCCCTCAGAGCACCGCCAAAGGCCCCTCAGCCCCCCGCAGGCTCCGCCCCGGCTCCCTCAGCACCACCGGCTCCGCCCCGGTGTCCCCTCAGAGCACCCCCAAAGGCCCCTCAGAGCACCCCCAAAGGCCCCTCAGAGCACCCCCAAAGGTCCCTCAGAGCACCCCCAAGGGTCCCTCAGAGCACCCCCAAAGGCCCCTCAGAGCACCCCCAAGGGTCCCTCAGAGCACCCCCAAAGGCCCCTCAGAGCACCCCCAAAGGCCCCTCAGAGCACCCCCAAAGGCCCCTCAGAGCACCCCCGGTGTCCCCTCAGCCCCCCGCCGGCTCCGCCCCGGTGTCCCCTCAGCCCCGCCGGGCCGGCCCCGCTCACCCCGCCACCAGCAGGACGAGGAGCAGCGGCTCCGCCGCCACCGTCAGCAGCAGGAGCGCGGCCGCGGGCCCCAGCGCGATGGCGGCGCAGCCCAGCAGCACGGCGGCGCCCATGGCGGCCGCGGCCAGCGCCCCCTGCCGGCCCGGAGGACCTGCGGGGGGGGTAGGACCAGTCCCGGGACAGGGGGGACGCAGACCCTTCCCTTCCCTTCCCTTCCCTTCCCTTCCCTTCCCTTCCCTTCCCTTCCCTTCCCTTCCCTTCCCTTCCCTTCCCTTCCCTTCCCTTCCCTTCCCTTCCCTTCCCTTCCCTTCCCTTCCCTTCCCTTCCCTTCCCTTCCCTTCCCTTCCCTTCCCTTCCCTTCCCTTCCCTTCCCTTCCCTTCCCTTCCCTTCCCTTCCCTTCCCTTCCCTTCCCTTCCCTTCCCTTCCCTTCCCTTCCCTTCCCTTCCCTTCCCTTCCCTCCCCTCCCCTCCCCTCCCCTCCCCTCCCCTCCCCTCCCCTCCCCTCCCCTTCCCTCTCCTCCCAGAATTACTCTTTAAACTGGCATTTTTTCTCTATTCCAAGCCCCTCACATCTCCCATTCTGATTCTGTCCCCCACCCCCATGCTGCTGCTATTTACAGAGGAGCTGGGAAGAGCAGGAAAACTTTATTTAGATTAAAAAATTCCATTAGCCAGCAAGAACAGCCTGGACGGCTCCAAAGCCCCTCCCTCCAGATTCCACCTCCCTCTGCACTGATAGTGCCACTGGAGCCATGAAGATTTTTCATCCATCTTCACGTCTCCTGCAAGGAAAACTCCAAACAATGTCCCCTCCAGCCTCTTCCGCAGGAATCCTGTGAATGCCATCTCCTGGGCACGGCATTGTTCAGGGAAGAATCGGAGTTACTGGCTGCCTTGGATTAATTTCCCTCCTTGTTTCACTTCCGCTTATTAAAGCTGGGAAATGACACAGCTCACCCGAGCGCTGCTGACTTCAGCTGCACCTTCCTCCCAGGACTTCTCCCCGACACAGCACCAGGCTCTGGGTGCCCAGAGCATCCCTGGGATGCAGCCCCCTCAGTCCAGCAAGAACCAGGACCCTCCTTCTTCCTTCTCTTTTTCTCCTTTTCCTTCCTTTTTCCCTCTGTTTTGGTTCACGTGTTGAGTTTTCCCACAAGAAAGGTGTCCTTCCCTCGCTGCTCTGTTGTTATGGCAGATTTTGTTGGATTTTGGCAAAAAACCCCAACCTTTTAATAATTAAAAATAAAGATATAAAAGAAGAAATATCAAACAAAATAGGAATCTAGGGAATAGGAAGCAAGGCATGGAAAAGCCCTTGGTCTTCCTCTTTTCTGTGGCTGCAATGGGTTTGCTCCATTTTGCCAGATGTGAAGAATGAGTAAGAAAAAAGGCAAAAAGGAAAAGGAAAAGAAAAGGAAAATAGAACGGTTTCCTTTTCCATCCAGGAACACAATTCGAGCTCTGCACCTGGGATGCAGGATGCTGCTGGGAAGTTCCAGCTGGTCACAGCTAGGGAAGGGCAGCTGTTTCCCCCTTTAGCACCTTAGGGCACATTTTATCCAGGTCCCTTTCCCTTCATGGATTCTCCAAGTTTTCCCAATTTTTGCAAGTCTTACACCATCACACCCAGTTCTGGAGTCATTCCCAGCCCTGAGTCAGCAAATCCCACTGAATTTTGACTCCCACACCAAGGGTTTGTCCATCCAACCCCACCCACTCATCTGATAAGCCATAACCATCCTCAGGGATCTTCCTCACCCCTTCCCTCCCCATTCCTTTAATCCCAGGAATTAATTTTAACCCTTCCCTGCTCCCCAGGACCTCCCGGCTGAGCCGCTGGCCCCAGCCCTGCTGGGATTCTTCACAACAAGTTCAAATTTCTGCTTGGGTTGGGATTTCTGAGTTTGGATGTTATTCTTGTGGAGGAGGGAGAGGAGGGTCTGGTGGAGAGGAGGATTTGAAGAGATTCACTTCCTGCTCGGCATTCCTGGGCACTTAACCCTTTGCCAAACATCTCCCTGTGGATGGGGGAAGCTCCTTCTGCAAAGCACAGGGAACCCCAGGGAGGCTGGGAACCAGCTTTGGGATGCACTGGAAAAAATTCTACAGTTGAGTCCACTGTTGGTAGGGAAAAAAGTCTGCTTTGGGAAATTTTGGCTTACAATTGATTAGAATCCTTAAAATCTACAATAATCTTTGGTTTAAAATCAACAAGAGGCGAGATGAGCTTTGAGGCCACTCCCAACCCCTTCCATGATTCCACAGCTCTGCACCCCAAAAGAGAGCTCCTCCTGTACTATGCAAGACTCATCTTGTTCTTTGCTGGTTTTCTAACCTTCAAGAGTCACCAAAATATTTATTTTACAGCACGTGATTCACCTCTGTCTTTTTTGCTTCCCCTTTTCCTTCCTCCTCTGAGGATTCCCACCTGAATCCCACCGGCTCCTCGCAGTTCTGCTATCGCCTTCTCCCCAGGGCGTTTTTACCCACTATAAAATAAAATAAATCCATGACCATTCACGTTTCTTCCTCCTGATGAAGAAACTGAGGCACGGGAAGGGGAAATGAAGCCAAGACAAAAAAAATCCCCCAAGATTTTACGGGAAGTTGGGACGGACTCTGGCTCCCACTCAGCATCTCTGCCTTCTCTCCCTGAAGAATTTGCTATTTATAGCTCCGCTTTGCTCCTTTAGAACATAATCAAAACCATCCTCCCTCCATATGAGAACTCATCTAGCGGCACTAACCCTCCCGAGGGAAAACTTCCCGAAATTTGCAATTCAGCCGTCCGCAACGCCTCTGCAAGGGGAAACTTCCAGCGGCGCGGACAGCGCGGGGAGCACGCTCAGCCCGGTGCCGCTCCGGTCCCGGGCACAAACCGGGCTCCCTCCCACGCTACCGAGGAGGCTGCTCGGCTCAGCCCCCCCGGCTCATTTCCTGCTCGGCAGCGTCCCGCCGAGAAGGAGCGGCGCCGCTCCGGCAGCCGACACCCAGCGCAGGACGATGAGGTTCTGCATCGCGGTGCTCCTGGTCCTTCAGTCCCTGCCGGGTAAATACACTCCCCGCCTTTTCCAGCCTTTTCTATGGGTAGTTGGATTTTTAGGATTTTTAGCTCGTTGCTCTGATTGTTCCCACACTCCTGGGATGTTGCGGGTGGGGAGGTGGGGGGGTCTGAAAGATCTTGGAGGGATTTTCTTGGAGAAAGCGGGCTGTGGGGAAAAAACCACCGGGAATACACGATGTAAATTACTGAAAGTTCCATAAGGACTGTGCTTAGAGAACAGTGGGATAGTGAACGTTTCCCGCATTGTGTTCAAATCATTTGCAAACTCCAGCTGGGAGCTATTAAGAGACACAGAGAAAAAACCCCAACAGGATTTCCTGAGAGTTACGTGGGCCGTTTGAGATGGGGAAGAGTGGAATCAGGGTATTGAGGGAAGAAAACCCCAATCTGGAGCTGCTTAAGGATGAGCACGATATTGTCCCATCTCTGGGAGATACAGAGCAGCACCGGCCGAGGGGAACTGGAAACTGCAGCTCTGTCATGCCCGAGAGCCTCTCTCTCTCTTCCCCTTTCTCTTCACCGAAGGAACAAATTCAAACATGAAACATCAGGGGATTCCCAGCTGGAAGCTCTTTTCAGGACAAGGTTGCCCTGTTATTAGTGTGACTCCAGTGTAGACAAGAGCCAGCTTGGAGTGACTTTCTGGGAAAGCTCCGTGCTTGGGATAAGGTGTCCCAGAGCTCAACGCTGCCGAGCATTGCCAAAGGATGAGCGTGGGAAGGAGCGGGGATGGGGGGCAGGTCCCAAATTCAGTCCAAATTTCCCCAAAAGCTCAGGGTGGGAGTGGGACAGGTCGAGGTGTTTGAGCCCGTGATGGGTGAGGCCACGCTGGGTCCCTCTGGCAGAGCCCCAGTCACACCCTGGAGTCTTCAGACTTAGTCATTGTTTTCAGAAAATTCCCTAACGAGAATTTTGGAACTTGGGCTTCCCCGCCAGGCTTTGCCAGTGTTGAGAAATCAGGGATACGAGAGGAAGAAATTGGAGGGTTTGGAGAGGAACCTGGAGCTACAGCATCATTCCAGCTATTCATGGTGTCACTTATAATGACAGTACTATAATTATCATATTTGTGACTATAAATGAGTATCAAACTATAAAAATCTATTTTGTTCCATATCTTCCATTCTCATGAGTATCTTGGTGTATGAATCTGTGACTATCAGAACGTTAATATTCCCAATGAATTTGCTTTAAAAAATCCTCCCAAAACCCAAGAAAACATACAGAATGTTGTGTTTGGAATAGGGAATCAGCCACTCGCTCCAGCCGTGACAATGTCACATGGGTCAGAATTTATTTATAGTGGCTCAGCCCTAAGGAAACATGAAGGTCCCTTGGGAGCCCTTGGCAGCCAAAGGCACTGGAGCAGCTGGATCCTGGATGAGAGGCTCATCCCAGGGCAGATCCAGCCCAGCTCTGGGTCTGGGGTGCAGGAGCACAGCCAGAGGCTCCATCCCCACCACTGCATCTCTCACATCCACACCCAAAAACGAAGGAAAACCCCAGCTCTGGTCTGACCTCCCACACTTTTAGTTGGGATCTAATGATGGCTCAGCTTGTAAATCCATCAGTCCCACAGGAAAGGGGTTTTGCTCAAGGCACCAATAAATCAATGAAACTTCCCATGACCCGGCACCCACGGCTTGACCCGAGGCTCCTCGTGGTGATCCCTGTGTTGTTCCTTTGCTTCCAGGGAAGGCAGAGCTCCAAGATGACATGGAGGAGATCGCACAGGATTTATATGACTACATGGCTCATTTAAGTAAGAAATGCCTTTTTTTTTTAAGCATTTTTACCATTTTCCACAAGCCACGGGAGCGAGTTGGGATAACTAGGGCTGGGAAGGGATTGTTGTCCAGATTAATTTGAGTTACACTGGCTGCTCAGGGGGAAAAGCTGGGTGATCTCAACCCAATCCCCACAGTGCCACCTCACCTGGAACTGTTTCCATTCCAGGCAATTACTATTCTTCCACAGAAGATTATTACTATGACAACATCACAGCAACCCCTGCCACGTATGTCTATGAGTTCGATTCCTACGAGGTGAGTTGGGTTTCTCTTGGTATTTCCCTAAAAAAACAGGTTTTCTTCACCCAAATCTCTGCCACAA